>NC_139033.1:44522332-45122332 GCF_964662115.1 Mustela nivalis | reverse complement strand
GTGAAAAACGTGAGCACAGTTTTTATAGTAAACTACTCTCTTAAAAAAATAGAAATATCCACGTATATGTGTATGAGTCAGGAAACACACACATACACACACACCATGAACAGAGGTTATTATCTGAGGTGAGGAGGAGGAGGGACAGAAGACTTTTCAATACAAGTCAAGTCATCTTGACATTTCTATAAAAAGATAGGCTTCTAACCTTAAATAACTAAGCATAATAAGTACAGACTGTTATTTCCCATTCTGCGTCATTTCAACTCACTTTGGCCATTACTGTAGGAGACAATAAAGTGCCAGCCAGAGTCCTTCCTGTTCATTCTCTTCTGACACAATGTCTTCTCTCTCTACCACAGGGCTTCGGAACCCATTTACTTCCACACTCATTTATGTCAACAGTCCCCTCCTAGTCTACCTTTTGACTTAACTACTAATTCTTTAGGTATGCCTACCAAACCAGGTCAATTTTTAAGACCTAACAATCTAGGGGACTTGAATCAGGAAGTTTTAATCACCCCTTCTTCCTAAAACACTGATTTTCTATAACCACATTTTATTTTGCCCATAAGACCCAGACCTCCCAAAGATGTCTATATACCTACCGACTAGCAACAAGGTACTGATGACTAAGTATTTTTAAGGCATAAAAACTGGATCACAATACTAATCACACTAAAACATCTATTTCAAGTAACAGTGCAGAAAATGGATCTCTCAGGTTTTCAAGTTTGCTAATAAGGAATGGCAAGTTACAATTTCAAGTATGGAGAGTTTCTAAGAAATATTAAAAGAAACAAATGCAGGAAAAATGTTAAAGAAATAGCACTGATTTTAACAACTATATAAAAGATCTTGTGTACATTCCCTAGTCCAATAAATCTAGAATGTCACCTATTTAAAATAAATTATTTTGTGTTAATATAAAAGAAAAAACTTCTAATTTTATTTAGAAGTGCATCCCAAAGTGAATATATGCTCTTAGAATCAGTGAAATATGTAGTAACAATTACGTTCATGTGTTACCTACTACATGTCAGGTACTGTGTGAGACTTTTTATATCATGGACCTTTATAATAACCTGCAAGCTATGTATTATTATTTCATTTTAAATTTAGGAAAACTCAGTCTCAGAGGGAAAATAAAATAATCTTACCAAGCAAGGTCATACACCTAACAAGTGCAGGGCCAGGATCCGAATCCACTTCTTATCAAACAATGCTTTCTACTCTGCCAAGAGCTTTCTGAGCTTTTACTTCAACACCAACTACACCTGCATTTTTATGACTAACGCCTAGGGATCCATGGGCACCTCAAATATAGTACTTTCAAGGGTCTGTCTGGCTCCTACAATAAACTTTTTAAGTTACATTTTTATTGTGAGAAAACAGTAACTTACATAACCACCTATTTTGGGTCACTGGGTAAGCGCCAGTCTTTACTGCTTCATCACAGTGGTGTCTGGGCTTGTGTCTGTTACAAACACCTCAGCACCAAGGGTAAGTGCAGAGACTGACTTAACGTGGATATGATGACATCACACCAGAAAGGCCAAATGATATCAGGCCTAATATATCTTTTTAAGATTTTATTTATTTTTTTGCCAGAGAGAGAGAGTGCACAAGCAGGGTGAGTGGCAGGCAGAAGGAGAAGCAGGTTCCCCTTTGGGCAAGGAGCCTCATGTGAGACTCAATCCCGGAACTCTGATCATGACCTGAGCTGAAGGCAGATGCTCAACGGACAGAGCCACGCAGGCACTCCAGGGTGTGTGCTATTTAAATTATGTTTCATAGTAGTTGTAGAGAAAAGAAGTAGGAGAATTTAGCAAGACAGGACACAGAAAATCCTTATTAATAAAGAAAAACAGCATTTGTTAAATTGACATTAGAATTTTCTTGGTTACAGCGCTCAGTATAAATTAGCCTTTTTTGATAAGCTTAAAATTTACACTAAATTAGGTTTCTTTGTTTTTTTATTTATCTGAGAGAGAGAGAGAGAGAACGCACAAGAGAATACAAGCAGAGGGAATGGCAGAGGGAGAGGGACAAGCAGGGTCCTCACTGAGCAGGGAGCCTGGCCCAGACAAGGGGCTTGATCCCAGGACCCTGAGATCATGACCTGAGTCAAAGGCAGACGTTTAACTGACTGAACCACCCAGATGCCTCACTAAATTATGTTTCTACATATTTAAACACTATTAAGGGAAGCCACAAGAAATGTCTGTTCATTACTTAAATGTGAAAAGCATCTACCTGTGCAACATCCAACTGTTTACAAGTAGTAATAACAGAGGATAGGTCTGAGAAGGCTAAACTTGGTGAAATCAACAATATTTCCCAAAGAAAGTACTGAATTTTATTATTAATATTATGACAGCACTATTCCAAACACTAAGTTCCACAGTTCAATTTATTTGACCATCTGATTCCAGGACATTCTAAAAACTCCTGAGTACTAAAAAATATCATGTTAATGGTTGAAAACATGAACCTGTCTCAGATAAATTCTGCCCGATCAAAGCTTGATACTGTTCACTAATGCAATTAACACAGAATATTGCAAACATATGTTGAAACAGAATGTAACAGACCATAAATCATCTGCAATGCTGTCCCTGCATCGACACGCAGACAGATGAGCAAGCATGTCCATGCGAGAATCTGGTGCCAAGTCCTGCCGGTCTTTGTACGGAACACAATTTCTTATTTTTTTTTTTTAAGATTTTATTTATTTATTTGACAGATAGAGACCAGAAGTGGGCAGAGAGGCAGGCAGGGAGAGAGAAGGGGGGAAGCAGGCTCCGAGGGGGAAGCAGGCTCCTGTGAGCAGAGAGCCTGATGTGGGGCTTGATCCCAGGACCCTGAGATCATGACCTGAACCGAAGGCAGGGGAACACAATTTCTTACAGGCAGATTACCCCCTATCAACTGTGTAACCTTCTTGCTTATACTGATTGAATTGTAAAAAAAAAAAAAAAAAAAAATGGGGGGAAAGAGGTTAAAACAGCTATTAAAATCATCAGGATATTAAAGTGCTGAAACACACAAAAGAGAAGCGATGAAAACTAACTTCAAGATTTTGATGGCTCATACTACAGATTCCTATAAACTATTAAGTGAGTTTTACTGTTCTTGCCATATCTGCATGATTTACCACAGTTCAACTACTACTGTCAAGTAATAAACCTTACGCTGTTTTACCAATTTATTATTTTTCAATACCTTTTGTCTAAAGAGTGTATTTCTTCTACTAGCCAAAAGGAATAAGAATCCAGCTTGTCACGGTGAAAAAAGTTATAAGGCATGCTGAATACTGAGTAAAATTAAAGGGGTTAACAAATTAGCAGAATGGTATCAACAAAGGAAACTTCACTCGAGGTTCCAGCTCTTGATTACAGATGTACTCAAGAAACATGGCCTTCCACGGAACGACCTGTAACTACCCATCTGTAATTACCTCTCCTTAGAACACAACACCCCTTTCATTTCATACACGACTAGCAAGGACTAACATTTATATTCTAAACAGCTCAGAAATCAAGAACTGATCATTGCAATAAAAAAAAAAAAGACCACGTGTCTCTATCATTACGCATACTGTATCGGTCTGTGTACTTCATCACCACTATATAGCTAAGGGGTGGGAAGTAGAAAAAAAAAGAAAATGCCCACCCCCAGATTAAGTTTTTTCATTTTTGTTTTTGTTTTTTGTTTTTTTGTCTTCCTTCTATCAGAAGCTTTAGGAACAACCTTGTCCTTAACAAATTAGCAAAGGGCCCAAATGAACAATTAAGAAATTTTCATTGGCTACAGAAAACTTTAAAAATTGGCAACACTTAGGGGTGCCTTAATTAAGCATCCGACTCTTAATTTCAGCTCAGGTCATGATCTCAGGGATCGAGAAATTGAGCCCTGCATCTGGGTCCGCACTCATCGCAGACAGAGTCTGCTTGAAGATTCTCTCCCTATGCTCTTCCCCACCATGCGTGTGCGCACGTTCTCTCTCAAATAAACCTTAAAAAAAAAAAAAAGAAGAAAAAATCGGCATTTATTTTAAGCATTTGCTATGTACCTGGCCTATTCATTGTGCTTCCCATATACTACCTGATTTATACTCTTACCAACCCTATTAAGTGACTTAACATTACTAGTACTTTCAAACAAAGAAATAAATGTGAGCAGTTAAATAACTCAAAAGGTCACAGAGCTACTGAAGTAAGAGCCAGGACTTACCCCATTTCTGGCTGGTTTAAGAGCCTAAGATACTACTTTTCAGAATGATAGTGTAAATGAATGGTTTCAGACTTTTATATGAGTACATACTGACTTTATTTTCTCTTCTGTATTCTTAATACTCTGGCATTTGGGACCCTGATGGAGAGGTTGTCCCTCCCAGGGCGAATTCCTAGCGATAGCAAGAGGCTCCCCGGGGAGTGCACCTTTCTCACATAAAAACCAACCACTCTAGAACCCATACCGTTAACTAAACATCATGCCAGTATTCCTCCTGCCATAAATCACCCTAGAGTTAGGTACTCAACAACTAGCAATGACCCCTAGTCCAGAGCCTGCTGAAATTAAACTACCCAATCCAATCTCTCAGCATTATCTACCTGGCATGGCCTGTTCCTTCCCTGGAAAATTCCAATAAAGGTTCTGCGCTGTGCTTGGTCTTGCCCCTCTATTTATCGACCCATCTTATTTTTTGATACATTAAAATTTAAGTTGCAGATTCTTCAGATCTATAGGCACTTAAACATGCATGTATTAACTAGAATTCATTGGTCACTTTTGGGTTTTGTTTTTGTTTTAAGGTAAAATCTACATAACATGAAGCAAACTTTAATAGGGCCATCTTGTTTTAGGATAACATTGCATTAATGTGGTTGTCAACCCCCAACCCTGTCAAGAAATCCACCCAGAAAACCCATGATGCCCTTTTATCAGTCAATTCCTGCCAGCCCTCCTCCCATCCTCAGAGGCAATCATGGATCTGTTTTTTTTTTTTTTTTTCACCATGTTTAATCTCTTTTAGAACTTCATATAAATAGAACCATACACTATATTCTCCTTGGGATCTGGCTTTTTTGACTCAGCATAATGATCCTGAGAGTCACCCATGTGACAGTGGGCCATTCTTTTTGGTGCTAAATTTTCCATTACACAAACAGACCACAATTTGTTTAGTCATTTTTTCACCAGTGGACACCTGACCTGTTGCCAGATCTGGGGTATGATGAATAAAGCTGCTGTGAGCATTCAAATAAGTGCATGCCTTTTTGTGGACACATGTTCTGTCTTGGGTAAATACCTAGAAGTGAAATTCTTAGAGGTTATTGGGTAGATGCATGTTTAGTTTTAAACAGACCTTTTCTCCCAAGTGGAAAGCCCCATTTTATATTCCCTCCTTCAATATATTAAAGCTTTTGGTTGTTCCACAGCCTCCCCAACATTTGGTGTGGTCAGTTTCCTTAATTATAGCCATTCTGGTGGCTGTGCAGTGGTATTTCATCGTGGTTTCAATTTGCATTTTCATGATGACTAACAATATTGCACACTTTCCATTTGTTTACTGGCCCTTGGTGTATCTTCTTTTGTGAAGTATGTAAATGTTTTCCCCATTTTTAAAATTAGATTTTTACTACTGAGTTCCAGAGATTCTTAAAAAAAAAAAAAGATTTTATTTATTCATCAGAGAGAGAGGGAGCACAAGCAGGGGGAGTGGCAGGCAGAGGGAGAAGCAGGCTCCCCACTGAGCAGAGTCCAATGTAGGACTCAACCCCAGGACCCCTGAGATCATGACCACAGCCAAAGGCAGCCACTCAACCAACTGAGCCACCCCGGCGCCTCCAGAAATTCTTTATAAATTCTGGATACAATCCTTCTGTCAGAAATGTTTTACAAATATTTTCTTCTATTTTGTGATTTGCTTATTCATTTCTTAATAATGTTTTTTAAGGAGATCCTTTTACTATTAATGAAGTCTAACTTACCAAATTCTTCTTATTGCTTTCTATATAAAAACCACAATAACCTTTGCCTATCCCCAACTCACAAATATATTCTCCTATACAGGCTTTTAGATGAGAACTATGATCCATCTGGAACTGATTTTTTCTGAGTGGTGGAAGGTGGCATCAAAGTTCATTCTTCTACATGGATATCCAGTTCTTTCAGCATTATATGTTGAAAAGACTTTCCTATCCCTATTGGATTACATTGGCATCGCTGTCAAAAACTAAGTAACCTTATCTCTGGGGTTATCTATTCTATCCCATTTATCTGTTTTTTGGGTTTTTTTTTTAATAGTTTCTGCTTTTTGTATTTACTGAATGACTGCAATTCTTTTTTTTTTTTTTTGATTTTTAAAAAATATTTTATTTATTTGTGAGAGAGAGAGAGAGATCGAGCGCGTGCGTGCGCACAAGTAGGCAGGGTGGCAGGCAGAGGCAGAGAGAGAAGCAGGCTCCCCACTGAGCAAGGAGCCCAATGTGGGACTCGATTCCAAAACTCTGGGATAATGACCTGAGCCGAAGGCAGGTCATGAGGCACCCAGGAGTCCCGGTCTATCGGTTTGTTTTTATGCCAGAACCACACAGTACTGTGGCTTCATGGAAAGTCTTGAAGTCAGGTAATTTAAGTCCTCTTTGTTTTTCCTTCTCAAGACTGCTTTAGATATTCTAGGCCCTGTGCATTTCCATGTAAATTTTAGGGTAAGTCTGCACCCTTTCACAAAATAAATAAAGTTTTTAAGGAGATTCATTTGGATCAGACTAAATTATAAGAAACTAACTTAATATTACTGGGTGTTCCAACTCATAAACATATCTGTCAATTTATTGCACAGGAGTTCCAATACGTAGGTCATCTCAGGGCTGGTCTCTGTCAGTCTCCTTTTCAGACAGGGTCACATTTTCTTTATTCTTCATGTTGAGTAATTTGGGACTGTATGCTAGACATTGTGAATGGGATGTGACAGAAATGCTAGATTCTGTTTTGTTTCTCCAGTAAGAGTTACTGTTTTTGTTTTGGCCGGCAATTAATTTGTTTGCACTTAAACTAACTCTGTCTTTGAACAATTCTGATCCATTTTTTTACCTTTAGCAAGGTGGCACTAAGTCTACCCAACATATGTGTGGGTTCAGGGGTCAGTCTAGTGATTTTGGTGAAGTTCTTAAACAGAATCTGGAACTTGCACTCTGTTCTGTAGCTCTTTCCTTGCTAGGATTTCCCCCTCATTCTTCAGCCACTATGGTTGTCCCAAACTCAAATCTGTGGTTTTTTAGGACAGAAAAAGTGGGTTTTGGAATGAAATTTTAGCTACCTCGCACATTCTGCATGGATAAAGAAGTTTATTAAAAACATAAAATTCACCGTTTCTTCTAAGAGTCAAATCTCCTCCAAAAGAGGTCTACTTTTGTTTATTCTCTAGCTCCCTGTTTTTCTTTTTATCTTGTGCAGTTTATAACTATTATCGAGGGAGTGTCATTCTGGTAAAAGCGTAGCTGTCTATATAAGAATTCTCTCTCCATTCACCTTTAATTTCCCTCATCAGGGTTTTGAAATTTCAGTGTAGAAATCTTGTCTTAAAAAAAAAAAAAGTATTTTAAATTTTTAATAGTTTTTTATTTAATTATTTTAATTAACATATAATGTATTACTTGCCCCAGGGGTACAGGTCTGTGAATCATCAGGCTTACACATTTCACAGCACTCACCATAACACATACCCTCCCCAACATCCATAACCCAATCATCCTCTCCCCACCCTCTAATCCCCCCAACAACCCTCAGTTAGTTTTGTGAGATTGAGTCTCTTGTTTGTCTTCCTCCCGATCCCATCACTACTTCTAAGTTTGATACTATTCACAGCACGTTTCTCTTAATATCACTTCCCTATTTATGAAAAAAAGGACTTTTAGACACTGGACCTATAAAGTGCAATCTTGCTAATAAATTTAATCATTTGCTTTAGATGGTTTTGTAGATGGCTTTTAAAAGGTCTCTTACACAATGCTATCTACAAAAAGCAAGAGTTTTGACCCAATCTTTCAGATATTTATGCTTTTACTTTTCATATTCCACTGGCTAGGTCCTCCACTAAAATAATGAAGACACAAGAGTGGACATCCTTGTCCTCTACTGATCTCAGGAAAAAACACTATTTTATGATTGTCTTAGCTGTTAATTTTTCTTAAATGTCTTTTATTAGACTGAGAAAATCTCTTTACATTTCTAGTTTGCTGCAGTGTTTATCATGAATGGATGAATTCTGTCAATTACTTTTGGCCAAATGAGGTGATCTTATGGTTTTTCTCCTTTGTTAGTACAGTAAATTACACTAATTTTTGAAATTTGTAAATTAACCTTGCATTTTTGGGATAAATCTCACCTGTGATGTATCCTTGTATATATTTAATATACTGCTGGAGTTTATTTTATTAGCAAATTTTTTCATCTATGTTCATGACAAATATTAATCTCTAAATTATGTGTGCCATCTTTGCCAGGTTTGGGCATTGGGTTTATGTTGGCCTCATAAAAGAACGTTTTTCCTGAATTTCTGTAAGACTGATGTTATTTCTTGCTCAAATGCTTGAAATTACCAGAAAAGCTACCTGGACCAGTAGTTTTCTTTGTGGTAAAGCTTTTAATTATGAATTCAGTTTCCTTTTTTTGAAGATTTTATTTATTCTTCTGAGAGGGAGTGAGCATGAGTAGGGGGGAAGTGGGGGCTGAGGGAAAAGCAGACTTTCTGCTGAGCAGGGAGCTAGACATGGACTTGATCCTAGGATCCTGGGATCACGAGCAGAGCCTAAGGCAGACACTCAACCAACTGAGTCACCCAGGCACCCCTAAATTCAGTTTATTTAATTGATAAAGAGCTATCCTAATTTACCACTTCTAGCATCAGCTAGGATAACATATTTTTTAAGAAAGCAATTGCATGAAGTTATTTAAAATATTGCATGAAGTTATTTAAAATATATGCATATGATGCTTTTAATGGTCTGTAGGACCTAGGACATTACATTTCTTTCTTTCTTTCTTTCTTTCTTTCTTTCTTTCTTTCTTTTTTTTTTAAGATTTATTCATTAGAGAGGGAAAGAGAGCGCACACAAGCAGGGGGAAGAGGGAGAGGGAGAAGCAGACTCCCCGTTGAGCTGGGAGCCCGACATGGGGCTCAACCCCAGGATCTGGCCAAACGCAGACATCGAACTATCTGAGCCACTCAGGAGCCCCAGACAATTTCATTTCTAACAGAGGTAATTTATGCTTATGGTCTTGATCATGTTCTTTCTCACCATTAGTCTAAGAGAGGTGTACCAACTTACTGATCTTTCTAAGAACCAGCTTTTGGCATTGATAATTATCTCTATTGTCTCTCTTCTTCCCTTCCACTTACTTTCCATTTTCTTTGGCTTTTGTTTCTACTTTCCTACATGAAGTCTTAGGTAAGTTTTCTGATACAGTTAAAGCTATAAAATTTCCCTTCAAGCACTGTTTCAGCTACATCCCACATATCTGATAAGCTGTAATTTCATTATCACTTAGTTTGAATTATATTCTAATTTCTCTCATGGCTTTCTTCGAAGTAACCCATGGGTCAAAGAATTGTGTTAATCTTCAATTTTTAATAGATGTTTTATTGGTATTGATTTCTAATTTTGTTCTGTTTTGGGGGGGAGAACATACTCTGTTGATTTCAATCTTTTAAAATTTATTGAGACTTGTGCCCTGCAAATAATCTTTCCTAGTGTTCTTACCATGAGTACTTGAAAAGACTGTATTATACAGATATTAGATTTAGTAATCTATAAATATCAAGTCAGTGGATAACAGTGTAATCTAGATCGTCTACGCTGTAACTGACTTCTTGGGCCTAACCCAACTCTTCAAATCCGTGCATTTGTGATTTTGATCCATTAATTCTTCCAAGTTTTACTACACCTATTTTAAAGCTTTTTTTTTTAAGCAAGTACACATTTATGACGTTTTGATGTCAGCACTTCAGAGATGTCATTTTACAATGTACGTACCAGCACTAAGCCCTTACACATATTACATCACTTAACCTTCCAACAAACCACAAATCAGGCATTGCCCTCCCCACCAGACGAATGAGGTAGTGGAAGCAGAGAGGCAAATGCAGCCGCCAAGTGGCCTGGAGAGGCTGCATTCTTAATTACCAACGCTATTCTGCCTCTTACCCATTTATTAAAAAGAAACAATAAAAACATAGTAAGTCAAAACTAAAACAGTAACTTTGGTATAATATCCCAGATAAGTAAAACCTTCATAACATGTGCTTAATTATTTTAAGATTTTTTCTTTATTTATCTGACAGAGATCACAAGTAGGCAGAGAGGCAGGCAGAGAGAGAGGAGGAAGCAGGCTACCTGCAGAGCAGAAAGCCCGATGTGGGGCTCGATCCCAGGACCCTGGGATCAAGACCTGAGCCGAAGGCAGAGGCTTAACCCACTGAGCCATCCAGGTGCACCAGCATGTGCTTAATTATAAAAATTAGTGATTTTGTGATATGAGTTCATTTTCTCAGGAAAAAAAATTTTTTTTAAAGGATTCATTCATTCATTTGTCAGAGATAGAGAGAGAGAAGCAGGGGGAGCAGCAAGCAGAGGGAGAAGCAAGCTCTCCGCTGTGCAAAGAGCCCAATGTGGGACTGACCCCAGGACCCTGGGATCATGACCCAATCTGAAGACAGCTGCTTAACCAAGAGCCACTCAAGTATCCCGGGGGGGGGGGGGGGGGGGGGGGGATTCTTAAGTAAACCACCACGGCCATTCCCATAGAAAAATAGGAGGAGACAACAGAATCCCTATGGTCAGAGTCCTATAAGGATAAAACTGATACTCTTAATTCTTCTTTGGTTTGGTTTAGTTTTCTTAGAAGCAGAATGACCAAGTAAGAACTGAAAAAATACTTCACCTTTACCTCTATTTTATACTGAAAACACTACCTTGTGACCTTGCTAGATGTTCCAACTGCCTTTAAAAATCATCTCTCACACAAATAAAGTAGTTCCTACCATTGAAGTCCCCTACAATTGATTTTAAATATCAATTCTAGGGTTGCCTGGGTGGCTCTGTCAGTTAAGGGTCAGACTCTTAATTTTTGGCTCAGGTCATGATTTCAGGGTTGTGTGATTTGAGCCCTGCATCTGGGTCTGTGATCAGCGGGAAGTCTGCTTGAGATTCTCCCTCTCCTTCTGCCCCTCCCCAAAGCCCCTCACACTCACTCACTCCTACTCTCAACTATTATAAATAAATCCTTAAAATTTTTGAAAAAATAAAATCAATTCTAAAAATAGTTGCTCAAAATATTTCAAGTCCACCCAAAAACAAACTTTTCACTTGCCAAAAAAAAGCCTAATAATAAAAGAGGCTCAGAATATTTTAATAATGTAGCTAATGGGTTTTCTACATTTATTTTAATATTTCGTTTTTAACAATTAAAAGTGTATCCTAAATGACAAAAAAAGATCCTAATGGAAAAATCTAACTAGGGACGCCTGGGTGGCTCAGTCAGTTAAGCGTCTGCCTTCGGCTCAGGTCATGATCCCAGGGTCCTGGGATCGCGCCCCATGTTGGGCTCTCTGCTCAGCAGGGAGTCTGCTTCTCCCTCTCCCTCTGCTCTTCCACCTGCTTGTGCTCACTCTCATTCTCTCTCTTTCAAATAAATAAATAATATTTTTTTAAAAATCTATCATTCCAATCTTTTAAATTAAATAAAATAAGAAGAGCAATACAGAATAGAATTCTGTAAAAACTCAACTTTCTAAGTCATACATTTTTGTGGTGCTTGTTTTTGGTTGTAAAGAAAGAATTTTAATCTGATAATTTTAAAAATTAGCATCCTATAAAATAAAAATCAACTCACATTTGTGTAACACTGTAAAGCTGACAATGTTTTTACATGAAGTTATAATGTATAGGTAACATACATAGACAAATGTATTTTTATAACTTAATGCAAATTATACACAGCATTACATAAAAACAATGAGGAAAAAATTCCCTCAATTTCTTAAATTACTTCTCATTTTAAGTTTTTGTTCAGAATCAAACTCTGAACTTTCACGCTGTCCTTAGGACAAACATAGCCTTCCTTCACCTGCTCTCCTGCACTGGCCTAGCAAACTTGGAAGTAAACCAAGTCAGGGAGAAATTATATCTTCCTACAAGCATATAAAGTCCTACAAATAAAGCAAAGTTCATAAAAAAAAAAAGTGTGGGAGGAGGGAGTTAACCAAAGTCTTACATAGTTCTTTTTTTTAATTATTAAGATTTTATTTATGCATTTGGCAGGCAGAGAGAGAAGAAGGGAAGCAGGCTCCCTGCTGAGCAGAGCCCGAATGGGGCTAGAAGTAGGGGTTGGGTTTATCACAGCTGTAGCTGTCTTGTGGAATCCCGTCTGCAAGTTCTGCATCTGAACGGTCCACTGCTCCTCAGTTCTGAATGCAGGTTACTTGCAATCTACTGATCTCCGGTTTGGGGGTCTCTGAATAAACACTGTGTAAGTTCCCATTTGAACCTTCTGTTAGAATTCTACTTCCAGGTAAGATACAAGAAGGTCATAGCAGGCTACTGTTACTGTTGCAACAACTAGAGGAAAAAAAGATATCCCCACCACCACCACCAAAAAAAAAAAAAAAAAGCAAAATGACAGAATAGCTGCTGAAGTAACCAGATCAGGATGAATCAAAGTTGTAACTAGGAATGGGGCACCTGGGTGACTCAGTCAGTTAAGCCTCTGCCTTGGGCTCAGGTCATGATCCCAGGATCCCAGGATGCAGACCCATGTCTGCCCCTCCCCCTGCTTATGTTCTCCCTCAAATAAATAAAATCACTCACAAGGAGGATGAGGAATATATTCTCGGTGAACTGAGGACTGCCTGTCATTCCCTTTCCAGGGCTCATATGCAGATTCTAGGAACAGGATGTGGGTCGGGCTTGGTCTGGGAAGAGAAACTCTACTGAAGAAAATAACAGAAGTTTGAACAATCACAGGAGTCTCCTTCCTCAAAGATGGTTGCCAGGTTGTAAAGCTGCAATCCATAGGAGGCTCAACAGCCAAATTCAAACCACGGAAAGGACAGAAGTGAATCTCCCACCGTGTTTGGGGCAGTAAGTGATAAAGGCCTACCAGGGGGCCTCTCACAATCCCAGGGGAGCCCTATTCGAGAAGGTATGAGACAGTGGTACACTGAAGCCCAAGAAATGGCAACTGAGCCCCAGTCCTGCTCAATCCCCACTGAGATTCAGAGGATCAGCCCCTCTATCCACCAGACAGAGGAAAGGTCAAACACTTTTTGGGGGAAAGCATCATCTGCAGCACTTGTCATTCCCTCATACACAATATATGCCATACCATCAAAATTACACAGCACACGAAAGGCAGAGAAATGTGATCATTAAAAGACTGAACAGACCATGATAGAAGCAGGCCGACAGATACTAGAGTTGGCAGATGGACTTTAAAATAACTATTATAAATATACTAAAGAAAATTCAGGAAAACAGAAATGGAGGAAGAATTTCAAATGAGAGCTGGAACCTACAATATCAAAGGAGCATGCTAAAACAGAAAAACACAGGATTTTAAATTAAGAACTCACTGAATGTGTTTAACAGCAGACTAAACACAGCATAAAAGAGGATCCGTAAATGCAAAGTTAAGTCAAAAGAAAACATCCAAACTGAACAAGGAAGGAAAAATAAAAGAATGAAAAGAACAGAAGATAAGAAACATGTGGTATCCAGTCATTTTAGCCTAAGTACCGGGGAGGGGTTAAAACCAGACTGCAGGGTAGCCTAACCCAGTGTTTTACTATTACTTTCCATCTCTGCGGTCCATGTGGGGTGCTTTCTATTTCAGGCCCTTAGATGGTGGTACATTTACTTGTGAATCACTAGTGGGGACCACAGAGGCCCAGAAACACTCTACCGCAAGACAGGAAAGAGAAGGAGTAAACAGTATGGTTAAATGTTGTCCCCAATAATTACAATCCTCCCAGAATGTGGTTAGTAACACAGAAACGGTCTGGGCAAGCTGGAATGGATCCAGATAAAACTGGAAACAGACCAAAGATGCGAGCAAAACAAAAGATGGCTGCAATTTCTTAAATGCCTATTATATTAGCTAGGTTGAGGAATGTATTCTTTAAGCCAAGACAGTACATTAATGGGGCAAGAGAAGTGGAGAGGATGCTTAGCGCCTCAGGTGTGAAACACCACATTTACAAAGATTAATGAATTTGGATTCAATTCAGTAATTCTATGAAGAGACAGAAGTCCTACAGCAGGATGTCTTTGCTGATAAGGTAAATGATTAAAAATGTCCTATGTAAGAATATGTCCTCTACACAGAAGGGCTCTCAATCCCAGCATCCTGCAGCAGAAGTGTCCTCAAAACACCTGACAGTAAATGTAGGTACCAGATAAAGGTTAAGGGTCTGGCAAAGCACCTTTCAAACTGGTTTCACGGGGCCCTACAGCGCACCGGAAGTGCTTTCACAACTGACACAGGGAACGCACAGAAAATGACAAGTTGGAGCCTGAGGCTGATAGAAGGGAGCTGTGACCATGATTTCAATGTTCTCATTTGCAGCTATAAAATGTTTCCAGTTTGGATTTTATGAATAAATGCTGTACATCTGAATAAACCACGTTCTACCTAATGTAATGTCGCCTGGCAGAAACTCTTCCCAAGCATAGACAATACAATTTAATGCCTACAATTTAAGTCCTCCTAGAGAAACTGGAAGGGGAACGAACACACGGAGTATCTGTGACTATTTCAAATAAATCACATTCTCGATTACAGTGCTTCACAATTCACACACCAAATTTACATTATTTCAAAGGACCCAAAAGTAGTACTGAGGAAATCCTGAGGCGGTACCTACCACCCCTTTTCACAGATTAAGAAATAGTAAAATGCAGTCACATGTCTCAGGATCCACATTCACCCAAGACTGAAGCAGACTCAAAAACAGGTGACCAAACTGCAAATTCAGAGTTCTCTCACATTCTTTCTTTCATGCGCACAAGCGCTCTCTCTCTCTCTCTCTCACACTCACACACACACACACATACACACAGATACTGGTAAATTTTATATATCCATCTATGAACGAGGGACAGAGGATTATTCTTACTCCCTTCTGAAAAATGAAAAGGAACTAGTTTAAGAAGAATTGAAGGATACCACTGCTTGAGTTTAAAAAGACTTCTCTTTAATTCTTCCTGCATTATACAGAAAAGTAAAAGGGGAAGAATATGAACTTAGAAATAAAAGTTGACAATCCACATTTACTTTAAGTACTCTTATGTTTAAAACTTTAGAAGATGGAAAACAAAACCAAAAATCAGTAACAGCATTAAAAAGAAACATATTATCCTGAAAGGATACATAAGAAGCAGAACACAATGACTTCTGAGGAAAGAAAGTGGGCAAGGAGACTGGGCACACTACGGGAAGGGAGACATTTGCCACGTATCACATGTGGGTGAATTCTCAACATGTATACATGCTAGTTTTTGTTTTTAAGGAACATACTTTTTGAGGGAAAATACAGATATAAATGTATATGTTTCTAAAAGAATGTTAACAGAATGAAAACATAACTGTCCTTTAACAGAAAAATTGACTTCAAAGGGTAAAAAAAGTAAAAATAAGAATAGTTAAAGTATGAAAGAAAGAAAAGTAGTTCAAGTATTGCCCAAAAGTCCTATTTAAACGTTGAAATTAAATGTGCTAGCTATAAAAGTAAAAAACACTTTCATATATATGTACACATATTAAGAAAACCTATAGGACATTCCTGATAATCCATAAATAATTACTATTAACAATTTGGTGTATTCTCTCTAAAGATTCACGATTCATGGTTAAGTGTTAACATTTTTAGAAGTATGCTTTATCAAGTTAAGAAAATTCCTATTTCTAATTTGTTTAACATGAATAAATATGGAATTTTATAATAATCTCCTTCTAGAGGGCATGGGGATGGCTCTGTCAGTTAAGCTTTGGACTCCTGGTTTCATCTCAGGTCAAGATCTCAGGATCCTGCTCAGCACAAAGTCCGCTGGAGATTCTCTCTCCCTCTGTCCCTCCCTGACCCCACCCATGTGCAAGCACTCTCTCTCTTGCTCAAATAAAAACAATCTTAAATTTTTTTTTTTTAAAACTTCTTTCTAGATCCATCAAGATGATCAGAGTTCTTCTTAAATAGGACTATGAAGTATCTTGTATTAATAGATGTCTGTAGTTGAATTACACTTGCATTTCTGCAATAAAATTTCCTAGTCATGGTTCTATCACTTCGTTTTTAGTAACTCTAGTTTCTGGTTATTTGTTTATAATTTTTTTTATCTATTTTTATAAGTAACACTGGTATAAACTTTTCCTTTACTATACATGTTCAATTCTGGTTAAAAAAAAAAAAAAAGAGTTGGTAAGTTTCCTTTATTATTAGAGTTAAGAAAATTAAGGGTCAGGATTGGGATTTTTCTAATTCTTCACTATTACAAACAACAGAAATGAACACCAGCCACCTTTGACCATATTCCTGACTATTTCCTTAGGATGAAAGATCAAAAATCTGATTTCATGATCAAAGCACCACCCATGTTTATGTTTATGAAAATGAATTCATTATCCCTACACATTCACATATAATGGATATTATAAAATTGCCATATTAGACCTCGCTTTTAACTTTAGAGTCTCCAACCCTATAGCAGTTTGGATTTTGGTTTATTGTAGATAATACACACTAAAAGCTTTTTTCTTCTTCTGATTGATTCATTACCCAAATATCAATGTCATTCTCATTTTATGACTTAGTTGTGTTCCATTCCCTGGTCTCAAAAATGTTGGAGATATAAAAGCCTCATGAAGCTTTATTTATACTACTCAGCTCACTGCAGCTTGACAGTTGAAGTTCTACCAATGAACCACTTTGTGTCACCACATTCAACAACAGGGAAGAAGCAGTGACATACGTGTGTAACTGTAGCTTCTATCCCTTCAGAGACAAAACTATGAAGCCTGAGTAATTATATGAGGGGCATGGAGCCAGGACTAGTTCTGCCCTAAATTTAGTCCCACTTTAAGATGAGAAGAAAGGGGGTTGTGGGGGAAGAAATAGTTAACAGTCGATACAACAGGTATTTTAACAGAAAATATTTGCCATTTTTAAATACTAGGTAATTTACGTTTCACGTTTTTCATCCAATGAACTTCTTTGTATTTTTAGGTTTGTAAAACCTTAAGATTTTTTATAAACAACTTTCTTGCAAATTTAAGTACATAAACTCAAACAGTAAATCCATTCTGGACCAAATATTAAATAATTTTGCCTAAACTATAGTTCGGATTTATCCATAATGGACCTTTCCTGCCCCCATTCCCCAACCATTACAGTCGACATATTTAAACAGTTGACTGAACGTTTAAGACCATTTAGTAGTTAAGAAATAACCTATAATTTAACACAACAGTAACTGCTCTGTACTAAAAACAAAGCAAACTCTATAAACGTATGGGACCAAACCATAGCAAAAGAAGCCTAAACTTCTTGAGCGACAACAACCAGGCTTAAGAAATCTACATTACTTACCAAAAAACCACCCACTAAATTAGACACACCAAGTTTCTAAGCTTTAAAGAACTTCTGACTGTAAAACACGGTAATGCTCAACCACCACTCCACTTTCACTGTTAGGTAAAAGAGCAAAAAAGAATTTGTTTTAGCGATCAGAAAGCCCTAGAATACACAAAGTCTTTAAAATCGGCTATAAGTAGAAGAATGGAAAATAGGAAAAGCATGATGACCACTGTGACCTGTACACATTTTCCTCATCAGCTGCTTCCTACCGTCCCTGGGTCTCCCTACAGGAAGGGCCCGCCCAGCTCCCCTCTCAGCTTGGCCAGAACCGCCCCGCAAGGCCATCTCAGTGGAGCACTTGAGGCGCAGAGACGCGGCGCCCGGTCTCCGGTACACACAGTTCTTCTGAGGAGGAAGAGAACCCACCAACCAGTCTCCCCGCGCCCACTCTCTCCAGTCTCACAATCATTCTCCTCCCTGCAGCCAGAAGCCGTGCTCAGACTCTTCAGAGACTCAACCTTCATCACCACTCAGGTTCAGGCTCACCTTGCAGTTCCTTAACCACCTACACAGCCTTCCAGGACACCAGCCGGCTCAGTGCCCCTCTGGAGTCACTCTCAACAGAACAAGGCCACTCTGGGAGAACCCGGCCTCTCCTGACTAAATCCCTCCTTCACACCCATCAAGATTCAGCTCTGGCACCAATCCAATCCTTGTGGAGAGAAGGAAACTCGCCACAAGCTGTAGGGTAGGCAGAATTCTTCTCCTCCGGACACAGCTACAGGAGCACACACCTTTCTTAACACCTACACTAGTTATGAGATGATCTTTATTTTGTGAAGTTTATCTCCCTTACTAAAAAGCAACTCAAGAGCAAAGACCGTACTTTAACTCCAGTGAGGAAGAGCATATCACCCACACGTAGTGGGTGTTTAATAAAGTGTTTGCTGAACTGAAATTCCAGGCACTACACAATGAAAAATCAGCAAATGTAGCTTGACTTATTCTTGGCCAATTCATTACCAAGTCCTTTCAGTCCTACTTCATCCTGCTCTGTCCACCTCACATGTCCGCCCAGCCGCCATTGCCTGTCCACCCTCCAGCATCTCCCAGTTAGATGACTTTCCTAGCCTCCCGATCGCCCTCCTTCTAGACCTACTATCCAGTCTGCTACACACACATACCCACAAACACACGACTACTTAAATTTTTTTAAATCTGTTTAAAAAGCCTTATTTGCTTTCTCTTCTATTTAGACTAAAATTCAAACTCCCACTGTGCCTTACAATGCTGTATTACCTGACTCCTTCCAAGTTTTATACTTGTATTGCATTCCTTCATCTCTACTAGGCTTCTTTTAAAATCCTCCAACATGATAAGCTATTTCTCACCTGGTGTCTTTACACTGGCTCCTTCCTCTCCTAGAAGACTCTCCCTTCAGCTAGCTGCTATTTCTCAAAGATCAGTTTAAGTTTCACAATCCAATCCGAAGCAGCTTTTTTATCCCTCAGTCATGGTCTTCTCTGCACTGACTGCCATCTCAAATTATCAATCTGTCCACTTGCTTACTGTGTAGATTTAGGCCTAAGATGAGGATCTTTGTTTTGGTCATACCATACCCCAAGGGCCTGAAATAGTGCCCTGCATTCAGCAGGCCCTCATAAGCATTTGTAAAACAAAAGCATAAACCAAAAAAGTGACTCTAAGATATATGTGAAAACAAGTAAAATCAAAGAAATGGATAATTAACCTACCAAATAAGGCAGGAAACATTCTATTGTTAGTATTTGCGAGTAGATAGGCTGGTGTTACTGGGCTCTAGTTCAACAATCCAGCATCCAGACTGGATTTCCCAAAGCTCACTGGAAACCTTTCAATCAAGGAGCATGGTTTCATGTGCTATATGCTAGCACACATCTAACACTACCAGAAGCCATTTTAGAAAATTCTATACGCTGCCACTCCCCAAACCCCTATAATATGTACCAATAGTAGTCAAACACTGAAAAGCCACTTGCTACTTAAAGAAAGTGTTAAAGAAACAGCATTTCTGATAGTGGTACTTATCCACAAATAATTAAATTTAAACTAATAAAACTTCAACCTCTTAAGTAACAGGTCCTTCCAAGACAAGAGGTAGGTAGATCTCTGTGCCAGGTTCTGACTCCCTGGACATCTAAGAAGCTGCCCCCTAAACCGTTCTAAGAAGTAATGCTACAACTCAAAACAAAAATTATATAAATAAAATTCACCACAGTATCAGCTGCCTCTGTTAACCCTCTTACTGACAAGACTTTTGACCAAGGCAGGAACAAACTGTCAGGTTGCACTAGGAGAGGAAAAGCCTTGACTCTTTATTCAAATGTCATTCAGTCACAGAAATGAGGATAAGCTACAATGCAGCATTTAGGCAATGAAGGTAAATGAACGCAGTGAAGATAAAACAATACAACTAAGTATTTTATTTTGCTCGATTAAACTTCATTGGTCAAGAAAATGACTTGTAAAACAAGTCTTAACTGGTCAAATAAAACTGAAACGCCAAGTTAAAAAGAGTGGTCATATGTTTTAATAATCACTATTTACAGGTGACTTGACAGTAACAAAATTTCAGTGACCTTCCTTTGGCTTCCTTTAAGCAATTTTCAACAGTATGACCATAACAGTTCTGCTCTAGCGACACTTACCTTGGTATGGTGACACATTTAGTATTACAATTTTGAGTGGTGATGGCTTTCTCAAGCTCATCTAATCGTCCTGTTTTCTTTAGTTTCTTCACCAAACTTTTAACTGCTTTCTCACACCACTTTTCTTCTTGTCCATTCTGCTCTCCTCCGCCTGCTCCTCCAGATCCACCAGCTGATTTCTTCCATCCCAGCAGCCTTTTCACAACTGGTGGAGTGAATGGCAAGATGGACGACATGCTCGCACCAAAGGCCGCAATCCGCACGGAGAGAAGACACTCCTCTACCTGACCTAGAAAAGATACGGAAGGGATCGTTCAGAGGCTAACTTTAAAATCCAGTCATAACTTCAACATTGTCTCTAAAGCAAATCTGAAAATGAGACAGAAATTCAGATCATCACCGCAGACTTTCAGAAGTCATCTTCTTCTCCAATAACAATGTCTTTACTACTTTAAAGCAACTGTGGAAACAAATTCTAAAAAACAAAACCATGTTATAAGTGGACAAATACAACAATTTTGCAGGTAAGATCTGTACCAGCACTGGTGAAATTTATTACTACCAATACTACTTCATGTTTAACTTTTAATAGTGTCAATAACTAAGATATTTTCACTGATGAGTGAAAACCAATTCACCAAATGTTTTTCTCAATTCACCAAATATTTTAGGACACTTAACAAAAGTATTTTTTAAATGTATTAAGTCTACTTTCCCTGAAGTTTTACATTTTCATAACGAAGTATCATAAAGTAAAATCTAAAGCTGTAAAAAGGGAAAAGGCATCATGTGTGAAGGAAACAACAAAAATTTAAAAAAATAAAGGTAAAACGGTGTGTGAAGAAAAGGTGTGCTTCACTTTTATGATTCCCTGAGAAGGCTTCAAGCTTCAAGTTAGGCCTCTTTTCAAAAACTTTTTCATTTTTATCTAAGTAACAAACAGTATGCGTCATAACTAAAGTCAAATATATTTCCTCTTTTCACACTGAGGTACAATTCCTTAAAATCTTTTAACTTTGTTTCTGGCTATTTATACTTCGAGGAAAAGGCTCATGATGGTACCCCTTGAAACATCAAGTTTAGGTATCATCTACTGTTTCTGGAAAGTGAAGATTTATACCACAACTATTCACTTTCCTCCAACCTTAATAATTATCTCCCAAAGGTAGTTTTGTGTCTGATGAGATCATTAGTAAACTACTATATAATCATGTTTCCCTTTCTGTACAACTCTTTCTTTTCCCCAGTTAATGATTTCAGTTTGTCATGTGCTTACTTTTCTATGTGCCTACCATGAATTCTCCTGACACTCTTCCCAAGCCCCATAATTAAATTTTAAGGTGGATGACTTTAGTCTCAAAATAAGAGATAAGATCATTTACCACTTGAGGATGGAACTGGAGAGCTGAGACTTGAGAAGAGTGAAGATTTAGAAATGCAGCTCTAAGAAATAGCTACAGGGGCGCCTGGGTGGCCCAGTCAGTTAAGTATCTGCCTTTGGCTCAGGTCATAATCCTAGGGTCCTGGGATCAAGCCCTGCGATGAGTTACCTGTTCAGCGGGGAGTCTGCCTCTCCCTCTCCCCCTCCCCCTCTGCTCCTGTTCTTTCTCTTTCTTTCAAATAAATAAATAAAATCTTAAAGACAAAAAAAATCTATTTAAAAATCAGCTAGAATGAAACAGGTATTTCCAGGCTATGAAGTAAAAGGTGTAGAAGAGCTCCCACTTCTAACTGGGATGTAGAAATGACAACAGACCATCATTTCACCCTCACAGTCACATAAAGACAGATAAGGCTACAAAGACAGGTAAGACTACAAAAACAAGACAGATAAGGCTACAAAATCAAGTGTTTTCTGAACCCATCAGAGCTCAGGATGCAAAGTAACCGAAACCGAACTAAATTCCAGACAGTGCTGAGACAGGAAATCGAGGCCCATGAACGGTTTCTTACCTGGTGGAGTGGCTAAGGGAGAAGAATCCTAACCTAGAGGAGGGTAAGAAGAAAGCACCCTACTCTTTAGTAAATTTTAAAAGCAACATGTCTGCTGACAAGACATACTAAAATTCTGAGGATTTCAAAGAGCAAACCTATACTATCCAACCACTCATTCGCACAGGGCTCCACTTCATGTTTGCCAAAGTATGCCAAAGATCAGGAGACAGGCCTAGAAGGCTGAGAGATGCCCTAAGAAGCTTATGGTCTCAGACCCTCAAATGCAAGTAATCTGTCCTCTGACAAGGAAGGGAAAGAATGGGCAGGACGAGTGAGAGAAGTCAACCTTAGAGACCTCAGACATTCAGCTGTCAAGGGCTGAGGTGGGACAGGAGAGCTAAGAGAAAAACTTCCACCCAGATACTCTGGACCTCTGAATACCTAAGAGCAAACGTCTACTGGGTTTAACTGCAGTTTAATTGGAGTCCCAAAAGGAGAGGAAAGAGAGACTTGGCAGAAAAAAATACATGAAAAGATACCAGCCAAGAACTTACCAAAAATGGTAACAGGTATCAACCCACAGATACAAAGGAAGCACAGTCATAGTCAATGGGCTCAATGTTGAAGACAGACGTAAAGATAAAGGCTGAGTGTCCGCTAGGATGATAGTTAAGAATATGTGTAAGATCCGGACAGAAGAAACCTGCACTCATCACAAACTCTTCTCCATGGGCTTCAGCTGAAATCGCCTGAAAGACTGGCATGGGGCAAGAAATGAGAGACAACTCTTCGCTCTTAGGGGCAGGTCCTATAAAATAAAAGCCTTTAGCTAGGAGGGAGAATAGGAAAGCCTCCCACACGGAGAGCCCAAGGGAAAGAGCAGAGGAAAAGCTATGGCACTGTTGGGGGAGGAGGAAAGAGAGGGGGCAAACCTACTTGCCCACCTACCACACACCAACAAGCCTTTCACCGCGTAACAATAACCACAGTCTACTCTGCTAGCGGAGGGGAGGAAACACAGCCACCACCAGTCCCAGACAAAGACACAGTGATGCTGAGGAACGAGTAGAGGAAAAAGCTATCTGACCCTGGCACAGGAGCAAGAAACTGGCTTGGACCCAAGATCCTGCACTAACACAAAGCAAAGGTCTGCTACTCCTAGATGGAAAAATCCTTAACAAATATTAGCAAGTCACATTCGTAATGTATATAGAAAAGGTAGTATCCTCACCCAGCGGGGGTT
The DNA here is from genome assembly GCF_964662115.1 of Mustela nivalis. NCBI lineage: Eukaryota > Metazoa > Chordata > Mammalia > Carnivora > Mustelidae > Mustela > Mustela nivalis. The sequence goes on along the minus strand of NC_139033.1, from coordinate 45,098,832 downwards.
TATCCCAGAGAGCAAAACTGTCTTGACATAGAAAAAGAAACAAAAACAAAAACAAAAAACCCAAGCACCTCATGTATAGTATAAAGAGGAAAATCTTTATGATTTTCTTAACTGATGCATAAAAAAAGCATTTGACAATGTTAATTTGATATCCATATAAGATTTAAAAGTCTCAGCAAACTAGAAATAGAAAAACAGAAAAGAGGAATAAGTTCTTTATTCTGAAAAAGAACATCTATGAAAAACCTAGAGCTAGAAAAACATGTAATGGGTAAAACATTAAATCCCCTGTCCTTGTAACTGGAAATAAGCCAAGGATGTCCATTGTTGCCCCTTCTATTTAATAACGCACTGGATGTTCTAGCCGGCACAGTAAGATGAGAAAGAGAAGAAAGAAAGAAAGACAGACTGACTGACTGGAAAGAAAGAGGTATGTTCTCTAGTGATATAACCGTCTCCATGGAAAACTGCAGTAGTAAAGTTGTTGTAATAAAGCTATACATTTTCTAAAAAAAAAAAAGAAAAGAAAGAAAGAAAGAAACAGAAGTGTAATGCTCAAAAAAAGACTCTGGATTCTCAAAAGACCATTCTCAAAATGGTCTCCCGGCTAAAGACACTTAAGCCTTGGTATACTTTGCTAGGAAAAAAAATGGTCACAACCTAATAAACAATCCTATCCATTCCCTCAAAAGAGAAGAACGAGTAATGAGATTAAGGTTCCCATCCTCAATTCAGGAGACTGTCCCGAGGATCTCCCAGAAGAGGCACTACAGCCAGCCCAATTTCATATATTTGGCCACGGATACACTTTTTAAGGGACATCTCCTGGAGCTCCACAACACAATGCCGCCCTGGCACTCTGGAGAGCCCAGCTCTGGTTTAGATACTACAAATGTAAAAGGAGCCAATAAAGCAGGATTATGTGACTCAGGCTCAGAGCAATACAAAAGTTCGCGCAGAGCTAGAGATCTGCAGGGTAGGTAAAGAACAGAGAGAGGGGGAGAGCAGCACTGTTCAGCTGTCTACGGTGGTGGACTCTGCCGTAACACACGCAAGTAAGCACTCCACTCCATAAAACTACAACTTGACAAATAAAGCAAACACACCGAATTCTATCAAACACATGTAGTAATCCACCAGAGCTGCCGATCGGGACCACCCGGCAGCAGAAGGCAGAGCGGGCACCCTTGGACTTCTGTGGAACGCCTACGCTGCCGCCACGCGTGCCAACGGAGCTGGCCGCATACACCTCAGTGCCGCGTGACAGTCCTACCCGAGCACACACAACACGCTTACGACTCAACCTTTAGAAGGGAGAGGTACCCCAAAAGGGACACCAGAGCAGAAGCCTGGAAAGAGGACAGAACATCAAGCAGGACGTTTGGCACAGGTTTTCTAGAAGCCGACAACACTTTAGGAGTTACCAAAAACTCCACTGCTACAGTGTGGGTCCAAGGAAGCACCGCGGTAGCCCCCAGGGAGGGGAAGGCGTGCCAGGAGCACAGAGCCAAAGCCAGATATTTGAGCTAAGGCCAGCAGTATTCCTTCAGTTACTTTTGAGAGGATTCACGCGTCACCGGCCGAGTGGATGTGGACACTGTAGGGAAAAGGAGTCACCAAGACCACTGCCACGAAGGCACACAAGTGAAGGCATGGAGTGGTGGAAAAACCACTAACCGAAAGCAAATCGGAAAGCTGCCCCAGCATCAGCCTTTACAGGCCTGTAGGTAAGTCCCTGTGCTCATCACAGGCCCAGAAGACCACAGAGGCTCGGGAGAGGGTAGTCAGCCCACAAGCGAGAGTGCACCCAAGCACAGCAGGGACACCCAGTCCTGCCACAGAGCAGAGGCAGCCAGTCTCCGGCTTGGCTTCCAAGGACTCCCCAGGTCCAGCTCCGGGCCCACCCCGACTTCAGCCTTAGAACAAAGCTCTGCGTGAGCTCCGCGCGGGATCCGAGCTCCTCGTGAAAAACGGACAGAACAAGCAAAATATAACGAGAATTTGTCCAAATGCATCTATCTGCACCTTTGGTTCAATTAGTCCATGTATGAGAACTCAACCTATGTATGAATAAAAATTAAACTTCTGTATAAATTTGCAACACTGAAAGGATTCTAAGCAGTAGGAAGAATCTGAGTAACAGGTTCTCTGTCACACTTTTATTAGAGGAGAAATGTTTCCTAGGAGTTCAGATGTATTCTTAGGGATCTAAAAGTTTTCTATGAAACCTTTTTAGTTTTTTTTTTTTTTTTTGCTTCATGGAAATGAACACATGAGAAGTTTAAGTCTGCTCTGGGTCATCTGAGTGACCTCATGGCCTAGTACAACCACATGATCTTAGTGTCCCATGTCCTAGAAGAGCACTTCTGACCACTCTGGAAGATGTAATTACCAGCGTCAACTTGTCATGTCTCTGTAACCATGGCTGGCTGACACCTGGCTAATTATCTCTTGAGAATTATGATATTCGGTAAAATATTTTTCAGTAATGCTGGTAATACAATTCAACCAGTTGAGCATTTTAAATAGCTAAGATATATTTAGCCAACAGTCTTGAAATGTTAATAGACTGAATTTAGGTTTTTTCAAGGAATCCATGTCAATATGCTCTAAGCTGAAGACAAAATGAAATAAGAAAACTAGACTTATGATCAAGTTATTGAAATATGAATGAGTCATTTGCAGAAAATACAGATTTCCTTCCACAGTGTGGCAGCAAGCACTTTAGTGAAGTTAGATTATTTTTTCCAGCATCTGCAAGAACTGAAAAACAAGCTCAGATACTAACTGTGTACTAATTTCAGCAATAAATGAGACATACAAGGCAGGATTCATTAGAGTAGGAAGACTTTATCTGTACAGCTCAGTAAGAAAGCTTATCAAGTGATAGATCAGTAAAATTGGGATTCAAAGATTACTCACTGGAAAGTTTCAGTTAAGTAAGAGGTCTGATTATCCTAAATTCACAAATAAAGCCTGCAAGTTATTAATCATTGTATAACACAGTTTTACAAATTGGATTCTCTACATATTTCCTTAAACTACAGCTCATGTTATTTGTAGTCTTCAACTCCCTTCTTTGCTTCTTGTTCTTATTTTGATATAAACCCTATTACTGCATATGTATTTAAAAAAAAAAAAAACCTCCAAAGCCTCAGAACATCTTCTCATTTTCTTATACCTTTAGCGTACACAGATTTCATGTTACAGTCTCATGGTCCACTTTGCTTTTAACAAAATCCCTTTCTGCCGGCAAACACAGTAGGCAACGCTGCTTGAGAGCCGAAGCTATGACACAACAGGTTGGGCTCAGCCACCGGGTAAGCATTAACTCATCTCTCACAAGCATCCAGTGGGGTAGATACCCTTATTTACAAATGAGGAATGTGAAGCGTGAAGGAGCCAGATGGTACAAAGACACTCCTCCCTAGATATTCTTCCCTAGATATTCTGGGGGACAGTTTGCTTTTCACATTTTCACATTTTTCTAACATAGGAGGAATGTGGTTTTGGTTAAGGGCAGAGATAGTGACCTAAACACCTACTGGCAGGATAGCCCACTTTGTCAGGGCAATGTACTACATAGTTATCTTTTCTGTGGTAATTCACACCGCTCCTGTCACATACCAAATCCGTATGAAACAACATCTGATTGTGGGCTTTGTACTTTGTTCATTGTAACTGTTCAAACCTACACCAGTATCACAGGATTTTACTTACCCCTGCTTTCTAGTAAGCTGATTATCTGCAGGGTGAGCCCCTCTTATTTTTCAAATCGATGTTAGGGATATTAAGTTTAGTCTAAGCTCCACCAAAACTCCATAGGACTTTGATTACAAGTGCAATGAATTTACATTAATTTGTGAAGAACTGAGTATCCCTGTTTATAAAAATGATATGTTTCTCTTTATTTTGGATTTACTATCCAGCAATAAGTTGTATAATTTTCTCTGGAAAGGTCTCACACATCTTGTTGAACTTATTTATTCTTCCAAATACCTTGGGTTTTACTTACAGTGTTTATCTTATAAAGTTAAATATTTCAGTCATACCAAAAAAAAAAAAAAAAAAGGAAACATCCTTGGGCCTCACACCTAGCTCTGTCAATTCTTAACATTCTGTGGTACTTGTAAGAAATAAGACATGATAAGACAGATACAGCTCAAGCCCCAATAAATACGTTTCGATTTCCATTCCCCTCCTCCTCGATTCTCAGATCATCACCACCCTGATTTTCCCCCATCGTCACTTAATGGTTTTGCTACATATTATATTCGTACATCTTTGCATTTTATAAATTTCTATATGAAACTTTAATACTGTTCATGTCACATTGTTTTTTTCACTATTATTATCCATGCTGATAATACATGTAATCTTGTACTCTGGCTCATTCATTTCAGGTCATTTAGCACTGCACTGTCTGACCATTAGAGCTCACTGTCCTTTCTCCTTCTGATTCCTATTCAGGCTGTTTCCAATTCTCCACTCCTACAAGCTGCCATGAGTGGCCTGATGTATATCTTCTTACAGGTGTTGTGAGACAGGTTCAAGGGAAGAAACTTTCAAACTTGAACAAAAAGAAGAGCCACCATAAGAAATACACTGTACACTGCAACCTAATTTTTTGGTCTCTCCCAGTTAAAACAGACATTTTACCGTATGTTATTCTTTGCTATTTCTCTAAATTCAGGGTCATGAACCACTGCTGAACATGATATCCATTTAGTTAATTCTGAAAAATATCTTTCAAAAAGCAAAAGAAAAAACATACAAAAATTATAAAACTCATAGAGAAAATTAGCCAGAACACAGTAGAAAGCAGAGTACACTTATTTTAAAACTTTTAATTGTTTCTGTCACATGTAAAATATTGTTTTCTACCTGGGTCTATAAAGAACAGATGAAACCCACTGCCTTAAAACATATGCCCAGGAGCAGAAAGGCTGCATAGGAGGACATGCACATATCCTTTACCAAATCTGGTCAACCTGGTGATAGCAACAGTCATTCCCACCATGGAAGTAGGAGCTCCTACTTAGTCCAACATTTGACACTATTTGGTACCTCCACTGTCAAAGGAATGGGTGTGACACGGAGCGTTGCTGAGGTTTTGCACTTCCCTCACTTAGGAGTTTGAGAATATTTTCATGTTTATTGACTTTTCAGGATTCCTCTCCTTTGACTCATCTGCTCATATTCACCATCTTTCCCTTAATTCAAAAGGTTTATTTACATATTCTGGATGATAATCTTTTGTTAATCACACATGCCACATTATCTTTACCCAGCAAGTGACTTTTGATGGTTTTTTATACTGAAGATTTCACTTTAATGAGCTCATATTTCATCAATATTTTAAATACTGTATTATGTATACATTGGGATCTTTTTAAAAATCCTTCCATCTGTTGTCATCTTTGAAAAGTCATAAAGTCTAAAGTTTTGCTTTTCATCTTTATAACTTACTTTTGTGTATGTTGTGAGGTAGAGATCTTCTCCCCATCAAAGATAACCAAGTATACCAGCACCATATACTGAATCTTCCCTAGCAATTACAAAGCTACTTGCTTTTCCATGATCTCCTTTTTTCCTCCCATTAATCTATATCTGAGGTGGTATGATCACACTGTATCTACTGAAGCAAAAGAATGTGTCCTGGCATCTGATGAGGTGGCTCCTCTTTCATGTCCTGGAATTTTAACTGGAATGACACCAAATATATAAACAAGTGGAGGAAAACTGACACATTAATGATACAATTTTCCATTTATAAACACAGTATATCTGCTTATAATTTGAATTACAGGGGTGTTAAAATTTTCTCCATTAAGGTCTCACACATTTTTCTGTTTTATTTTTTCCTGGATACTTGATAGTTTGTGTTGTCATTTTAAATAGTAGCTTTTGAAAATTCTGTCTTGTTGGCATATAGAAATACCCGGTTTTTACATACTGTTTAAAAATCAACTTTATTGAGGCACAGTTTACATACAATAAAATGCTGAGATGTTAAATGTACAGTTAGATCAGTTCCGAAGAAATGCATACATCCACATAACCATCATCCCAGAAAGCTTCCTTGTGTCCCTTTTCAATCCACCTTCCTCACCCCAGGCAGTTACTGATCTGATTTCTATCAAAGTAATTTTACCTGTTCTAGAAACTCATATAATTGGAATCATGCCTTCTGTACACTTCTGGGTCTGTTTTTTTTAACCAACACCATTCAAATTAAGCAAGTCCTCTTATACTCCTAAGTTTTCTAAGAATGAGTACAGAATTTAGTCATACGCCGTTTTCCCCTTTAACCATGAAGATCATATGGCTTTTCTCCTTTGATGTGCTGATTTCATTTACGGGTTTTCTAATGTTTAATCATCTTTATGTTCCTGAGACACACTCGTTTATTAGTCATGGTATTTTTTTTAAGCAAATATTAACATTTTACCTAAAATTTCTATTGCCACATTTATTACTGAGACGTGGTCTAGCCATCTCCTTTGCATACTACACTTGTCCCACCCAGAGTATCAAGATTACGGTAGCCTAACAAAATAATTTTGTGTTATTTTCTGTAACATTTTGTATAAAACTGGATTACTGAGTCTTCATTTTTTTAAAAATTTTATTTATTTGAAAGAGAGAGAGCACACACAAGCAGGCAGACGGGCAGAGGAAGAGGGAGAAAGAGACTCCCAGCTGAGCAGGAAGGCCAAAGTGGAGCTTAATCCCAGAACCCTGGAATCTCACAACCTGAGCCAAAGGTAGATGCTTAACAACTGAGCCACTTAGGTGCCCCTCTTCATATGTTTTATACAATTCGTCCATCTGGGGTTTTCACTTGGGGTTTGGGTTTTTGGCTTTGGGTTTTTATTTAATCTTATTTTGCTGCAGGTAGATGCTTAAGTCTTTAAATTTTCTTTAAATTATAAATCTTGTCAGTATCCCTGGGTGGCTTAGTCAGTTACACATCTACCTTCTGCTCAGGTCATGATCCCAGGGTCCTAAGATCAAGCTCCACATCAGGCTCTTTGCTCAGCACCTCTGCCTGCTGCCTCCCCTGCTTGTGAGTGCGCGCTCTCTCTCAGAAATAAAATATTTTAAAAATAAATAAATAAGTAAATAAAATAAATAATCCTGTCAAGTTTCTTATTCTTAAGCCAATTTTGGTCATTTACTTCACAAGAAACTATGGATCCTGTTTTCAAATTTAAAGGCAAAAAGCTCTTCACAGTGTTCTCAGTTTTTTTTAAATCTCGATTTGTAGCCATATCCTTTTTGATTTCTAATACATTTGTGCCCTTTTTTCTTCCTCTACCAAACTTAGCAAATGTAGTTTTTTCAACTTAGCACCTTCCATTTAATTGATCTGATTACTTTTTTCATTAATGTTTCTCAACTTTATTTCCCTCCTTTTTCTAATCCATTACATTGTATATTTAGCTCATTAATTTTTAGTTCTTTACTAACAAATATCTCCTCATGAGTGGGATTAGTGTCCTTATAAAAGAGACCCTAGGGAATTCCCTTGCCTCCTCCCACTATACACAGTGACAGCAAAGGAGGAAGCAGGTCCTCCACCAGATACCAACTCTGCTGGTGCCCTGAACTTGGACTTCCCAGCCTCCAGAACTATGAGAAATAAAAACTTCTGTTTTCCATTAAGTGCCCTGAGTCTATGGAATCCTGTTACAGCAGCCCAAGATGGATTAAGACATAGATTACACCCAGTGTCTATTTTTTTTATTCCTTTACCTTGAAATTATGTCATCATAGTTTTAGGTATGTCTACTAATAAAAAGCATTTAGTTGAGTTTTTTTGTTTTTTTAATGTTTCATTCTCTTCTAATCAGTAAGCTTTTCCTCAAACTATGTATTGGGTTCATGAAAATACTTCAGCTAATTTTCTATCATCTTACTTTGTATTTTCTAATTCCCAAGCATCTTCTTTGCTTTCCCCCCTTCTACCTTCTGTTGGAATGATCAAATTTATTTCCACTCCCTCATCCTGATTTGAAGTTATACGTTCTAATTCTTATTCATTCAGAGAATTATCCTTAATAATATTTTTAATGGAAAACTTTAATCAGTAAGTTGCAGGTGAAAACAGCAGCCTATTAAAAATCATAATAAAAGAATTAGAAAAAAGACAATCTCATCATAGAGAGAAGAGTAAAAAAAGAAAACAAGCAAAATTTTGATAACTGGAAAATGAATGGATGAGTAATCACTGTTGAACAGATCAGAGAACTACTAACTCTATGCGAGGTGTGGGGAAACATCCTGATTTTCACAGAAAAATTCTCAAAGGGTTAAGTAAAAGACAGCACCAGTCACTAAGGGCTGAGAGAGGAGAAAATGAAATGGGCAGGATTCCGTGAGAGATATCTGAGAAGCAATGACATCCTCAGACCTGCTCCCCCACTCTGTCACTGGGTACTTGTTCCTCTCCCTCTATGGAAGATTAGATGTTTATTCTCAGCAGAGAGTGAAACAGTCTCACTGGACTAGGAGAATACCCAGGGACCACTAGGAAAAGAAGGGGAGTAAAGGAACAGAAGTACACGGTATGCTAAATGCAGACCCCTTCCTCCCTTCCTCCACTGGGTTCTGGCTCCCAAAATACTAGCAGCCATACCTTTACCCATTTAGTCAGATCAAGACTCTTTCAGGGTACCTGACCAAACCCACGAAGGAAGACATACAGATACTAATACTGAGAGTTTACCAACAAACAGCCCACACAGACCACTCTACGACGAAACCGAAAGGAGACAAGACTCACCCACCTGCTCAGTTTCCAAACAGCTTTTTGGACCCCTACCCTTGTAATCAAAGATGCCTCTCATTACCTAAGGGAAAAATAGCTAAAAACAGAAAAATGCAACTCAAGAAATCTGAGAGCATACAGAAAAAGAAAACACTGTAAAAATCATCAAAACAGCTATAGAAAGACGAGGGAGCAATCCTGAAGCAAGAAGAGCTTGCTTTACAAAAGACACATTCACAGAATAAAAGAGTTCTTGGATAGCTTGATAGTTTTTGATTTTTGATAGCAGAAGTGGGGGGCATCAATAGAAGGGTTGGAAAGTAAGGTAGAGGAAATCTTCCAGTAGGACGGAAAAATAGGGGGGAAAAAAAACAGGAGGGAAAATAGCAGATAAAGTGAAGAAAACTGGAGGACCAATTCAGAAGGTCCAATATCCAAACAGGACTTCAAAAAGACATCAGAGGTTGGGGGTTTGGGGGCGGGGGGGGGGGGGGGAGGTCAAAGAAATCTAGAAATAACCCCTGAACTAAAAGATGGGAGTTTCCAGATCTAAAGGGCCAACCAAGGATCAAGACCTCAGGACAAAAGAAAACATACCCACATCCAGGCTGGTGAGGGTAAAACTTCAGAATGCCAAAAACAAAGAAAAAGCCTCAAGTCTTCTGGGAGAAAGAGCAGGTTACTTAGAGAAGAATCAGAAGAGCTTTGGTTTTCTTAAGAGTAATACTGTAAGCAAGGTCAACAGACCAATGCCTTCATAATCTGAAGGAAAAAAAAAAATACTTCCAACCTAGAATTCTATTAACCAACCAGGGCAAAATAAAAGTATTTTCAGGCATATTAAATCTCCAGATTATCTACCCACCACATTCCCTCCCAAAAAAGGTCTTGAAGGATATGTTCTATCAAAGGAGGGAGAGCCAAAAGAATAAGATATCCAACAAAGAAGAAAGTGAAGAACGCCACAGGAGGACCATGAAGGAGAATCCCAGGATGACAGCTGTGTCCTAGGCAATCACTGCAAATTAGAGTAGGTTCAAAAACATAGAGACAAGAATAATGTCTGGCTTCTCTCCAAAGTGCACAAACATCATAAAAGTCAATGGAAGCATGTGTTTCATTGATGAGACCCATGAGTGATCATGGTGAACGGGTAAGAATAAATGAGACAGTGAAGAACTAACTGCCTGATATGTCTCTTTTAACTATCATCTTCGCGAGAGACTTCGGCTTCCACAGACTATAATGCAAAAGAAAAAAACACCTGCCTGAGAAAAGAAATCCTCATATATTCCTACATGTTTGTATCCACATGGAATTTCTTTAGGCCCATGCTGCCCAACAGAAACAGGATGCCATCCACATACTCAACTGTAAATCTTCTATTAGCCACAGTAGTGGCTGTGGCTAGTAGAAAAAACTAAAGTAAAACTAAAAACCTAAAGTAAAAGTATTAATCAGTTAAATAATTTAATTTATGCCAGTATATCCAAAATATTCTTTCAATGTGCAATCAGCACTAAAAATTAAAATACATTCTATTTTTTGTACTGTTGTAAATCGCCTGTGTATTTTATACTCACAGGCCATCTCGGCTTTGACTAGCTACATTTCAAGTATTCAATGGCCACAAGTGGCTACTGGCCACATTAGACAGAGCAGATCTAGAAAAAGATACACAGGAAAGAGGCTCACTAATGGTGGTTCCATTTCTGGAAACTGGAATGGGGAAGCAGGAGGTAGATCTAAGGGAGACTTAATTTTCATTATTTACTATTTTGTTCCTTTTGAATTTTGCACCATGTGCATGCACTACTTCCTTAAAAAAAAAGTACATTCCCTAAAGTAAACATGTATTTATTAACAAATGTACAAACAAAACATAAATAAAATGTTTATTAACCTACTTATAGAAATCTACCTCATGCATGTATAGAATGATGAATAAACAAAGTTTACTTGTTGCGACACTTTTTAATACCACGAGACTGGAAATAACCTAACTGTCCATCAATGGACAACCATTCAAATATATTACAGGCACCCACAGAGAGAATAAACCAAAGTAAAAAGGTACTTATTATATACTGATGTGGACTAATCTACAAGATTCACTGTTACATAAAATATACGACCATTTGTACTAAAAGGTACTATATGCACAAAGCTGCTCATATATCCACAGAGCTTTGGGAGCATTACACAAAAACCTACTAATGCTACTAGCCTTTGGATAAGCAACTGGGTGGGCCAAGGGACAGGCTGGCAAAGAATTTTCACCATATGTCCTTTTGTAGCTTTTGAATTTTGACAACTGTGTGTTACCTATTTTAAAAGCCCATCATTCTACATATAGCCGCTATCTGCTTTTTATCCAATCATGCTTGGCCTTCATGGGATATTTAGGTCCATCTACAAAGACTAGTGTTTTTCCAGTTCCTTCATGGAGAGGTTTGATTGAGTCTTGTTTTTCCCAGAGGCCACAGATGTTTCAATACTGGAATAGTTCCTACACACACACTCTCTCTCTTAACATATAGTTCCCTGCGTCCTAGCATTACAACTCCAACCCTAGCTACTAGATTCTTCTCTAGTAAATTCCCCCAAAGCCAGTTTTTCCTTAACACAGACTGATTTCCAGGTTTCTGGTACATTTCTCTCTCTCTCCTCTTTTCCTTTCCTCTCCTCCTCCCTCTCTAGATCAACTATATACATAAGAGAAATAAAGTCCTTCATTTTATCCAATATTTGTAGCAGGTGAAATGGGCCTAATCTGGGTCTGTTTCAGCAGGTCTGTGAGATTTTAAGAAACCTAGGTAAAGAGTCTAATCAGTAATGGTAAACACTGAAAACAGTATAACTGAAAAACACTGCTAAACTTGGCTATTCAGAATTCACTGGTGACTTCTGAAAGGGAGGTAGGAAATGGAATATGAAGAGTGGCAAAAAAACATTTCACGAGGTTCAAGTGTAGAACAAAGGAAGTGATTAAATACAGAAAGCAAATGTAGGTTTCAAATGTATTCAAACTGAAAATACAAAATATTCCCCAAATACCTTTATCAAATTTTTATTTCAAATGAAAATCAAGTCAGATATTTCAACATAAAAAACCTTTGAGATAGGAGGTACTATCTCAAAGATCACCTAAAGATCCTTCCAGTAGTAGTATAAAATCACTTTAAGATTTTTGGCAATCTATGTTCAAACGAATATCACAAGGGTAGAGAAAAAAACAAATACTAATGATGTGGATTTTTACAATGGTTTTGTCAAAGAAATGAGGCTCACGGAAAGCATTAAAAAAAAAAAATAAAGACACTGAAAAACAGATTACTCAATTCTCACTGTTACTATGCTTTTTTCCAAAATTGCAAGCTAGTAAGGAAGGACATTGCCACTGGAAACCTAAGGTGGCCCCACAGGATGAGAACAATGGGTGCCTTTAAACTAAAGCAAAGAGAAAACATTCACATATTCAGTTTTATGGACTTTCAAAACCCAACGTGACAACTTGAATTTAACCCTGAAAGTAGGTCCTCAGTTCAGTGAAAGTCCACATTACACAGGGACTGCTGTGTAAAGAGACTACCTGTTCTTGGGAGTTCTATTCCTTTCACCTTGAATGAGTTGTATGGAATCTGTACGTCTATAATCAGTTTATAAAAATAAATTACATACTGATTTATCATTCCCAGATTTTTTTAAAAAAGGAGGGGGCATCCAATTATTAGGAGACCACACAAGGCCCAGGCCCAGACTTAACTCAGCAAGAATATTCAGTACTCAAACTGCCCTTCAAACTCCCGAAGTCTGTCTTGACCTTCTGCTGAAGCAGCCACTCAAAGCCACATCAAGTGGGTACAGTCCTCAGGCAGTCAAAGCCAAGTCCGGAACAGGGCTGTTCCACAGAACTTTCTATTAAATTAAGCTTAACATTTATTTCCTCAGTTACTGTAGTCTCAATTCAAGTGCTAAATGGCCACATGCAGCTAGTGTCTACCCTGTTAGTTTGGGTCTGAAGCCAAGGTTTTTCTTCACAATCTATTATTCTTCAGTGGAGCTCCAAAGGCTTCCCCAGGAAGAAGAAAAGAAGGCAGGGCTTCAGCAACTGCCCATTCCCCTTACATTTTGAGATTCTGCAGAATGTTTTAGTTTGTTGTTGTTTAGATTTTTTTGCAAAAGGCTTCTGGTTGTTGTGTGCATAGGTTTGTGTGCTTTCAGTCTGATAACTATGGGGTTAGCAGAAATCACCAGCGTACAAACTTCAGGCCAAAGTAGGACCCTCCTGATACTTAAAACATTTTATAAATAAAGTTTAATTGGCCAGTTTACAAGAACTACACCCTAACCACCTGTCTAGGAAGTAAAAGGTTGGTCTAAACACGGAAAATTTGCATTCACTGCCACAGATAGAACAGCTCTACTCAACAAAAAAGTTTCCATAGTTCATTCAAATCAAGAGAGAAAGCCCATGGGCCCAACTCCCATTGTAGCATTTACCAGGAGTTTTATTCTGTGAACTTTGCAAATCAGATTCACTGCCCCACATTTTGTTATGAAGGATGGGATTAAGATAGAACATTTCCCTCATATTTACAAAACACCTTAGCCATTATCTCTTTATAGAATTGTTGGAAGAGCTGAAGCAGCATATGAAAATGTACTTTACCTTAAACATGGGCAAATTACAAGATCACAGATTTCCCATGTTACTTCCTCAGATCCAGTCTTCTTTGAATTAAAAGACTCAAGATAATGAACTTGATGGACTTCCAGTGGCTCCCCTCCATGATTATTCTTCCTTACTAACTGAATACATTAAGCCTGAAACTATGCCCTCTCCCTAAAAGGTTAGGAGTAGGGACACCAGATTAAAGGAACTGCAGGTCTTCAGCTGCAAACTGGACCTGTGGACTGAACAAATAAAAACGAAGGTCTACACTCACTTTCCATTGCTTTTGTCTTGAGGCCAAAATAATTCCAAATCTACAGAACTACCCAGGAGAATTAGTGACCTTTTCATAATAAACTCACAAATTTTAATGGGATTAAAATCAATGACTTTAGGATTTCTGTTTTCTTGTGAGCACCAACTAAAGACAGATCTAAATTACCAGGCACCAGTTCCACTGCTGGTTCAGATGCATTAAGAGGAACCCATCCACTCTAGAATGTAAGACAACTATGTAAATCAGAGAATTACCCTAATGTTTCTGGCTATGTGGCCAAATCAGAGGCAGTGTCTAAATTCAACTAGCTTGGCAAAATTATATTCTCCTCACATGAAATTACTGAAATTGAAGCTGAAAGCTACCCTAGATATATGTCTATCTAGAATAAGCACCGAAATATGTCCTAATTGAATATATTACAATTTTAACAATCTGGAATAATGATCAAAATTGATCAGAAACCAGCAAGAAGCCTCAAACTGCATTTTTAAATGAGTGAGACTGAATTACTTTTGTACTACTTGTGGAAAAAAACCCAACTTTAAAAAATAGCAAAGGCTATGTATAGGTCACCAATGAGTATTTAATAGAGTAGATGATTTAGAGAGTAACTCAGAGGTAGGAGGGAGAATAATCCAAAAAAAAAAAAAAAATTTTAAGGCTAATACTGGATCAAAGTCACACAAGAGGCTTCAAGAAGCCTCAGCAGACAGACTAGCCAACCATCCACACGTGTTCTGTCCTTGAAATCTAGCACACTGCCTTTTTTTTTTTAAAGAGTTTATTTATTTATTTGTCAGAGAGAGAGCGAGAGAGAGCGAGCACAGGCAGACAGAGTGGCAGGCAGAATCAGAGGGAGAAGCAGGCTCCCTGCGGAGCAAGGAGCCGGATGTGGGACTTGATCCCAGGACGCTGGGATCATGACCTGAGCTGAAGGAAGCTGCTTAACCAACTGAGCCACCCAGGCGTCCCTAGCACACTCTGCCTTAAAGCTGGAGTAAAACATTTTATATGACACCCATGCAGACTGACAAAGAATGACTTACTCTGAAGAAAAGGCGGGGGGCATAGAATGCCCCATTAGATCACCTTTCTTTACTACTGGCCTAAAAGGAAGGCCTTCTCAGTCAGGAATCATGGTGCTGCTCTAAACGGCAGAACAAATGAAAACCATGTTGGTCATAGTAGGTACTGTGGATCTTTCCCAAAATAAGTCATTTGATAGCGCATGACGTTCTACCCCTTTAGGAACATTTGCTAATCATCCTGAATGACAATCTAAAGTATATTATGTAGATTACTGCGCTCTTAAAAAGATTTTCCCAAACATGGTTTAAGCTAATTCATGAACATTCATTACTCCGCTTTCAGGTCTGGTCCTGCACTGAATGGTCCCAGACATGCTAGTTAGGCTCTGAATATTTGTTTTGTGCCTTGTAGATTATCTCTATTATCCTCACCAGGCTGTTATCTGTTTTTTCTTACAACAGTAGGCTAACAGTTCCCCATCCTCCTACCCCACCCCCCACTCCACTCCCCTTAATCTCCCACATTACCCACAATCTACTTCTTTTTAATCTACTGTGGGCTTAGAAGCTAGATAACTTTGTTAGAAACATGTGAAATATATACCAACAGGTTCTACTGATGGGTCTCAATGGTTCTCCTGTGATTAGAACTTCAGGTGTGGACTTAGGACCACTGACAGCTATCCCAGTCCTTTTTGCTTAGTATCTGGTTCTCAAATGCATTTTATAATAGGTCAAGAACAAGAGTGTAGGTAAATCATTTGGATTAGAAAGAAAACGACTGAAAGCTACAAAGAGAAGAGAGCAAGAGATCATCTGGGAGGACCCTAGGTCTGAGGAACTGTTCAATGTATTTCAATCACAATCATTTAATCCTTATAATAATGGAAGAGGCAGTTGTCATTACCTCTGTTTTCCGTCAGAAAACCAAGGCTCATGAGTTAAGCAATTTGCCCAACACTGTAACTGAGAAACCAACCACCAGCCTAGGTTGTTCAGACTCCACAACCCAAGACGGTTCCACTATATGAGATTGTAGCCCAATCCTTTTCCTCGATGTAGCTCAGTGTCTTTGCACTTTATTTCCAATTCTTTCAATGGAACCTGTCTGATGCAGATTTGCTTTCTCTCTCCAGCCAGTTTCTAGAAGTAAAAGGCAAAGGATAATCAAACTGAGGCAAGTTAAGCTTAGAGCTCTACATGTGTTCATCTGTTCAGCAACAAGTATGTTTCTGTAACACTGGCCATATCCTCAGTTTGTACAGATTGTGCAAAGATGGTGACAAGTTCCCCTCACCCCCCACCCCCCAAATACAGACTGTTCCCAGTGACACTATGAGTTAACACATCTTCCCTGGTGATGTCCTCTACATGTGACAGAAAGCAATGTAAGCATACTTTAGGAACTGGCTCAGTAATACATCACAAGCTCCCTCAATTTGTACAATAACATGATTTTTCTTACTCGAAAGACTGGAGGATAGGCAGGAGATAGGAGTTTCCACTTCTCTACTTCCATTAAGGAACAGGGGCATACTTGTTTCTTGTTAGATCCTTTATTGCTGAGTCCAGGGCCTGACACAGCAAAGACTATTTTATTTGTTGAGTAAATGAATAAATGCTACTTGTTCAATAAATACAAGTTATTTTGTTGAATAAATGTATAACCTCTCCTGAATTGCTCTTGAAATCTTTGGATTTCTCATTCCTGACATACCCTTGCAATACTTGATGGAAAACAGCTTTCATCTTACAAAAATTAAAAGCTTAAAAACCATTCTTCTCCCCTCATCAGAAGACAAAGTATCTAAGACATGTCCCTCTCCATCCTCTAAAAATGACTCTTGTCCCAAGAACATGAATAAGTCCCCATCTGCCAAACTGCACTAAATACAGCTTTTATATGCATTACAAAAACACCTGTATAAAAAGCTGCTACAAAACAAGGCCTTTGGAGTCCGAAAGCACAAAGCTAACAGAATAAAAACCAAATAAGAATAAAGAGATCTTTCATTTATAAAAGCCAATACAGAAAATATTTGCTAAATGTAAAAATGTAATGGGTCTTTGATCAGATGATGCAGCTCAACTGTTTCACTCCTGTATCTCCCCTAAACGTGAAGTAACAAGATCACAGCAACAGAATTCTAATATTTACCATATGAAAATAAGAGGACCTTTTCCCAACCTGAAGTAGAAACCACCTTTGTTCCTATTAAAAAGAGTGACTGCAGAAATACACAAAACCATCCCCAAATTCCTACTTCGTTAAAACACATACCAGGCCTGACAAGCCACAAACAACAGGAAATTACCCGGCATGGTTTCTTACAAGACTATTATTACATGAACCTTACAGACTGTGTAGAGATTTGATCACTTAGGACTAGGCATAGGTAAGTTCCAACCATGAAAAACCAAACTTTTGCTCATCACCTACAATGTGATATTGCTTTACAAGGTATAACTACAAAGTACAAAACCAAAGCTCTAAGAGCCACTTCTTCCTCAACAAGCCCAGAAATAAATGTTTCAAATCACACGAATAAATATTTGCCAATAAACTACTTTAAACTCAATTTTAACATTTAAGAATACTAAGTGTACACTTGGACTCAAAATACCCTTATTTACTACCACAACTAATTTTATGGCAAAAATCAAGGAACTTTAAAAATACATAAAAAAATCAGTGTTACTAAATAAAATAAAAATATAAATTAAAAATAAAAATTAAAAAAATAAAAAATCAGTGTTACTTTCTGAGTTTAATATGTTTGCTAAATGACCTTCTCATTGAGAAAAATTCCACAATATCCTGTGTGGTTTTTTTTACGGCAGATGAAAAAACTGTCAAGCTACAATACATTTATGAACTGTATTTTACATTATTTCACCCATCTGTGTTACATTTGCTTCACTTATCTCCTTATTCACATTAAAACTCCTCAAACTTCATTTAACTATTTAACTTAAACTTCTCAGGAAAACTTTTTAAAGGGGGTCAAAACTAGAATAATAATAGCAAATGCACTTTCAGAGTAAGAGCAAATTTATTATCTATTCGGCTCAAGGAAAAACATCCTTACATCGCAAGTACAGTACGGTTCAATTCATATAAAATCAGAGGAGAACAAACGAAAAGAAACTGAAATTACAGAATTATTAAGAATTCTGAAATTAATTCAAATTTCTGGAAGCACTTCTGAAAGATGGAATTACTCCAAGTCGCTTTGCCTGACCATTTATTTATTCATTAACAGCTACTTTACGTGTGTTCCTTAGAAGTCTAAAACAAAAATTTAGGACACTCCAAACTATAACAAACAAGACACGATTCTGATGGGAAATGCTGCGTTCAAACTCGTCTTACCTGGATGGAGATGCTTTTTTAAATAAAGGTTTCATTGACAACAAACCGGTAGTACTTAGCTTTTAAGGGGTCAAGAGGAAGAACAACACCACCAACCTAGGTATTGTTTTTCTTTTGTTTAGGATCAAAAGGAAACCATAACCACAGAAAGGTTAAGTAAGTAAAAGGCCAAAGTACCCAACCCCCCCAAGAGAGAACTAAACAATTAAAGTTGCCAACGTGTAAACCAAGTCTGGAATACGTGAAATCAATTAGCGTGCTTTCTAAAGGCGTGTGACAAAAACTAACAGGCTCCACTCCCAGAGCAACTTTCACAAGTGAATGCAGAAGGCTCTCGACAGAGTTATCAGCCGTGTGCGTGCCTGCATGAGAGTCACACGAGCAATTCAGACCCCGGGACCAGAATGGTTAACAAAGGTTACAGGACCAAAAAAAAAAAGAAAAAAAAAAAAAAAAGTGGAAGCTAAGTATCGCACGCTCCTCACACGGCTTGCCAGCAACTCCCGAAACAAGAGCTCGGTCCCTCCGGCTTTGAAAATCAGAACCACAAACTACTCAGCGTGTTCGCCCGGGAGAGGACCGGCCACGGCCGGCCCCCAGCTCCGCGCCGGGCAGCTCCGGCAGCTCCGGCAGCTCGGGCGCCGACCCCTTCCCCGCCCGCCCGCCCGCACGCCCGGCCCCCGCGCCCCGACCCCGCCACACCCCGGCCCCCGGCCCCCGTGGCCATGTGACGCGGCGAGCCTCGCCGACCCGAGCCCGACGCAAACACACCCCTAGCCCCGAGGGCCCGCCGGGCGCCGCCGCTTTACCTGCACGGAGGCTCCGGGTCCCGCCCCGTCAGAGCCGGGGGTCCGGGACCTTTTGTTCCTTCCTCTTCCGAATGGGATGAGGGGCTGGGAGGGGAGAGGGGAAGGGGCGATTGGAGGCGGAACTGAAAACACTCTCGCGGCCGCCCGGCCCGCCCTGCCCCGCCCCCCCAGCCACTGCCCGGCCCGCGGCCCGACGCGCGGGGAGGGGGCGAGGGCTCGGCCACCGCCCGCGGGAGGGAGGGGGTGGGGACGCGCGTCCCGCCGCCGCCGCCGCCCCTCCTCCTCCCCTCAGGCGCGCGCCCGCCCGCATCCCACCCTCCTCCCCCGGGCCGCCCGGACGGCCGAGCCCTCCCCCGCCGCGCCCGCCGGCCCACCTCCGCTTCCGCCCTGCGCCCTCCGCCGCCGGCCGCAGCGGCGCGGCGCACCCACCTCCGGGCGGCTCGCTCGGCGCTCGCTGGCTGCTGGCTGGGAGCTGCTCCGCCGCCGCCGCGGCCGCGCAGTAGACCCGCCTCCCACCCCGGGCCGCGAGCCCCGCCGATTCGCCGGCGCAGCCCCGGGGCTGGCACCCTGCCGCCCGCTGATTGGCGCCCCCGGCCGCCCGTTACGGCGCGAGGCACGCCGGCCGAGCGCAGCGCTCGGCGCGCACGGAAGACGGGGTGAGCGGAGGAGGGAAGGAAGGAGGCCGAGCGCCCGGGAAGGGCCGGGGCGCGAGCGGGGCTCGGAGAGTCGCGGGCCAATACCTCCCCACCTCCTTTCCCTTCGGCCGCCCCGCCCTCCCGGCCGGACCGGCGGCGCGCGCAGCCAATGAGCGCGCGCGGTGCTCGGGGTGTGAGCCGCGCGTCGAGGGCCTCGAATCGGAAGGGAGACGTCGCTCGCTGATTGGTCCCGCCTCCCCCGTAGAGCGTGAGGCGAGGCGCGGCCGGGCGGCGGGGCGGCCGAGGACGAGGCGGGGTGGGACGCCCACGGTTTCGGTTGACTACGTCTCGGGCGCGCTCCCACGAGAGATTCTGGGAAGGGAAGGGATGGTGGCAGGCGAGGGGAAGGCACGTAACCTGCCGCGCTGCCGACCACCCGTCTCTTAACGGCTCGGCCCGGGGCCCCTTCCCCGGTCTTCTGCCAGCGCCATTGGGTGGGGCCTACAGGGGCCGCCGCCTAGTCCACCTTCCGTACTCGAGCTGGGAGTGGACATGTGCTCGTCCCTGGGTGGGGGCAAGGGGCGCCTCGACGACCCGACGAGCTGGGGCAGAAGAGAGGACCGCAGAAGCCCGAGGACCCGACCCACCCCGGGTCCGCCCAGAGGCGAATGGGTGGGCGGGGCCCTCGTGGTGGTAAACGGGGCGGGGTCCGAGATGTAAATAAGCCCAAGCGGGGATCTTTCATGGATATTATTAGGAGCAGGGTAGGGGATACCAGGTATTTTTGAAGAACCAGAATCTTGGTTTTGTTTTGTTTTAAAAATGGTGATAATAATGCATGCTCTGAAAGGTCTTCGCGAAGTCTGAAAGATAAGCGCCTAGCCTGGTCTTCCCCTCCTCGAAGTTTCTCCGGGGCTCGGTCGATAGTCGTAGTCTCCAATCTCGCACATCTGCGATACAGGGCCCTAAGCTGCTGGCTGCCCAAAGCTGTTGGATGGGTATACACACTCCGGTAATCTTGTGCCTTTTACCCTACGGACACCCAAGCCTCTGCCAGAAACACTGACCCAGCTAATCCCACCAAGTATTTATTAAGCATATACTATATTCGGCAGCCAGCACTGTAGAACTACAGTTGAAAAGAAATCGAGGTCTTAACACAGGTAGTTGGTGCCAGAGACAAGACCAGAACAGAGTTTTCTTGGCTCCCTGGCCAGCACTCGTCCTCATCAATCCTTCATGATTTCATCTGGGAACTCAAGATAAACGAGGAAGGTGGCCCCAGCAGTACAAATCTGTTTACTAACGGGTAATATCAGATGATATTTCAAACAGCAGGAGTTCTTGAAGCTTTCTTTTCGGAAAAGAACGCTTCCCTGAAGAGAGAACCTTCAGATGGACCCAGAGGGATATTTGGCCAATCTCAGTGTCTCACAGCTTTTCCAGACTTACTTTGAGAATCTTCATTTCTATCTCTGTCCTCAAATAATGGAAACCCTGGGGTTAGACAGGTTGTAGTTTCGAATGCTACTCTGTTCCAAATCTGTGAGTTTTGACAGGTGGAACTCACCTATGATAGCGAGCTGTTTAAGTATAGTTCTACGTTGATTAAATAAAACAATGAACATAAATAGCAATAGGGCTTTGAAATTAAAAGAAAGTCAATAATCGTTATCATTTCTTCCCTTCTATTGTTTTCATGGGTTTGTGCAAAGATGAACCTATTAAGCTGAAATCCTCCCTTCCGAAGTTTACCTCTGCCGTAGTTTCTTCCATTGTCAGGTTGCAGTCAGCTATATATTCACACCTTCCAAAAAATAGCTTCTGAAGGAGACCCAGGAAGCCAATTGGTGGAGCTGTTCCACCTCCTAAGATTTCTGTTTCCACTTCCCAGAGACACCAGGGAGGATAGTCTAGGGCAAAGCCTGTTCAATTTAGAAGTAGGAAGGCTGTTTTTGGTTTTAGTCCTTCTTCCTGCAGACACAGCCAACAGTTTTAATATGAAATAGCTTATAAAAAGCTATCCTGGATCACACAAATATTTTATCCTTTGTGACCAGGATGTGCATTTCATGTCCGCGTGGGTGAGAAGGAGTAGAAACAAAAGCAGGACTCACTCAAATTCCAGAAGGATCTGCTCCCAAGATGGGAGTTAGGTGCTTTGGGGAAGATTAATTCAATGGAAGACTAATTCAATAGACCTCAATGCTTGAGGTCTACATTAGAGCATCTCTCCAAAGTGTCAGAATTTGGGTTCCTAACCCTTCATTTAGAAAGCTTTCCAGGATCTCGGATTAAGGAAAGGAGAGGAGGGACAACCTGACTACAATGATATCCCCAAAGGGCTTAGAAACAGGAGCATGCCTACTGCCCCCCCTCTGCTAGAAATGCATCTAAACCAAAGTGGGTCAAGACAGAAACTAAAGGCAGATGGAGCAGAGATTACTGTGGCGACAATCCATGTGGAAATCCACTGGGGTACCTCAAGACAGACCTAGACTGGCCCCTATTGCATAAAGTATATTGAGTGGATCTTATTTTTATGTAGATAGACAAATTTAACCCTTCGTTATGCAGGACCTTTCAAAATCAATTAAAAAATTCAGAATCAATTTAAAAGTAGTTAAACGTACAGGAAAGACTTACAGGAAAAACAGTAATGGTGGTTGCTTCTGGAAAGAGATCCATGGAGTCATGAGTGGAAAACTTAAAATTTCATCATTCATTACTCTGCAGGTTGAATCTGTAGAAAATATATCCTTGTTGTACTGATTTTTCAAAAGATGAATCCTATTCCATCTCCTCTCTGATAAATCTCTAAAGCCCTCCATGGTTCCCTCGCGCCCAGAGGATCCATCACTCACCTACGATTGAATTTTCTCTCATGGTCGCGATGACTTACATACCGTGACTTCGCTTTGATTAATGTCTTGATCTGTTAGTTTAGTCTTGAGCCGTTTTTTAACTTCTCATGTGTATGTTTTGTCTCCCCGTTTAGATTGTAAATTCCTGAAGGACAAGGACAGCATCTTGTTCCCAGCTGTCTTCCCACACTCTAAGATAAAAAATTCTTCGTAATTGAAGAAAGGTGAAATACAGCATTCAGATAGCAGAAACACGCTCTGTGTGGGTCAAGGGTCTGCGGGTGTTCTACACAGCTTTGCCCCATCCATTCAGTGATACTCTGTTGTGTATCTTGTCAGCACCCCATCTCTCTATTCTCCCATCCTGATGGAACCACATTGCAGGGAGCATTACTGCATCTTAAAGATTCAGTTATTTGCATCTAAAAGGACACTGATTAAATGAGATAACCTGAGTAAAAATTGTAAAGAATAGGTGTGTGGGGTTATTTTAGTTGCAAATGATGAAGATAATGAAATCCAACACAAGCTACATTTTTATCCCAATATAATGAAAAGTCATGTTTTGAATGAACTTAGGTTGAAGATGTGTATCTATGCATACACTCGGTCGGTATTGACATGCGAGTTTTTACTAAAAATAAGATAACATATTTAACATCTGATGGAAAATGCTGGAGACAAGAATAAAGTATTTACAAGAACAAAGAATTAAATTTGACATTTAGCTGGTATCTGTGATGTGCCTATCATAAAACTATGCTGAAAAATTCTCATTTCATGGCCAATATCTCTCAAGAGAAAAAGACATACATGTAGGATTTTTGAGATTTGAAGAGAAAGGAATTGAGAAGTTGGCTCTGGTTGAGAAAAACATTTGTAGTGAAAACCAAAGTTATATATATCATCATCCTCCAGGCATCTGATAATTAATATTATATTTCTTATCTGTACACTTAAAAGCATAAATAATCATTGGATCAATTGATTTTGGGGATAGCTAATCCAATGATTGCTGAAATATTACTTGGTAAATTGTAGTACTATTTTAATGCAATGAGCACAACCATAAAGAATTTAAATATTATTTGAGATCCACACATTTGGGGAAAAAACTAGACAAAGGCCCATGTCTAAATGCTGAAAGAACAATGTACAAATTATTTAAAGTTCAGTTGTAAAGAGGGATAATTTGGTAGTCATATGTCAACAATAGGGCCTTATGCCTTGATTATAATTGTCTGTGTGTGACAATATTGACTGAGCCAAGCTGCTGCTAGGCAGGATTAGTGTATGAAGGTATAATGCTCTTGGAAAATTTCAAGCATGTTAGCATAATTGCTCTGATGAAGAATGAAGAGCTTATTTAACATAACTGACTAGAGTAGACAATAGATGCATAGTCAGTGTCCTAATGATTGAATTAATGAGCCCCAGTTGTTTGTCTTTACTGTAAACAGTCCTCAGCTATGAAAAAGACATTTTGCTGAAGGAGTCTGACCATTGTGTTAGCTGAGGAGTGGCCAGAATATCATGAATGATGGGAAAGAACCAACTACTATTGGGTCCTAAAGACGCCGGTGGTGGTTTCAAGGAGTAAATTATTTAGCTACGTAGAAGTTTCATATCAGCTCCTTCTTGCCTTCGTACAGTCATGGAGCCTGATCAGTGCTCTTACGCTTAGATAAAGAAACCAAGGCCCAAGCTTCTTCAAAATCCTATGGCCACTAAGTGCCAGAAGTTAAACATGGTGTCTACGTTTCCTGCTGGGATACACCACTCATTCTTCTCCCTATTCCTGGTCTGTACACTCACCCATGCCTTTGCTACCCTCTTCATACTCCCGATTCCCATTACCTTCTGTGTACATGTCCTGACCAACATTTTCACAGTGAAAATAGGAACAAATTTCCTGTCCACACCTAAACCCCTAGCACTAGAAAATATGTCTATCTCCAGATTTATGCTTCCCGCCAATTCCTGTTCCTCTTTCTGGAAAAGCCTTTCCCTCCCTACCTCTGTTCCTTTGACCACCTGCTCTAGGTTAGCACACCACCACCCCAAACACACACACCTGTCACACTGTCATATCACCTTATTCAATTTCTCTTCAAAACTCTTGTCACTATCTGGAATTATACCCATTTATTTCTATACTGATCTATCATTTGTCACTTCTTCCCTCTAAATGTAAGCTCTACAAGAGGAGGAAACATGTCTATTTTGTTCACCGTATTATCCCTAACATAAGCATACATGGAGGCACTCAATAAATATTTTTGAACAGATGGGTAATTTTCACTCAAGTTCACTCAGACTCAGCATGTGAAAACGAAAGTCATCATCTCCTTCTGTTTTCCTCTCTGAGAGTGTTTTAGTCCAGTTTCCTGGAAAATAGAGCTTGAGGCAAGGATGCTGATGTTTTAGTTAGGAGATATTATCCCAGGGCAGTGACCAGGAAATGGGAACCATGCTTCATGAAGCATTACTACGCTAAATACTGCTTCATGCTAAGCCTTGAAAAGATACCAGCCAGTCTTTTGACAGGTGCAGCCACTTGGCCCATATAGGACATCTCCAAACAGACAATAAGTAAAAGTCATGTCTGGGAGCAACCAGAGAAAGGGAGGAATGTTATCTTCATGTCTCCTGTCTCCTGTTGGTCAAAGCTTATCCCACAGGGAACTCTCTTTCTCATACTTCCCTACTTCCCACTGTGTTATCCATATGCTTTGACAGCCCCTCGGAAAGCCAGGTCCCCTGCCCTGGAGTCCAGGAGTGACATGGGACTGTAGGGATGTGGCTGGTTGGTCTCAGTCAAACCACCAGGGACTTAACTAAGTCACTCATGGTGGCCACTGAGACAGAGAAGAAGCCCAGAAAATCTGTGAAGACACATAAACAGAACCTGATAAAGAGCAAAGGTAGGAACCGGTCTGTTTTATTCACTGCATCATACTCAGCACCTCCCACAATCACTGCTAATCAGATTTTGGTTGAAGGCATGGATGCAGGTATACACAGCATCACCATCTGTTGGTTTATTTAAACGGAAACTTTGGAGTCATTGTGATTGTCCTTCTTGCTTAATTCTCATACATCAAAATGGGGACAAAATTCCTCTTGGCTCTACTTCCTTAATATATATCAGATCAATGCCCCCTCTCCACGCTCACTGCCTTGATTCAAACTTCATCATCTTCCATTGGAATTATTGCTATAGCTCCTTAACTGGTCTTCCTGTCTCTAGTCTCGCTTCCTTTCAGTTCATTCCCCCTGCTGCTTTCTATATAGCATACTTTCCACATGCAAATCTGATAATGTCACAATCTTGATTAAATTGATAGTTTTCCTTCTTTTTTTCCCCCCAGGATAGAATCAAGACACTTTAGCATATCCTAAAAGATTCCTCATGATCTGTGGCAGGCTAGTCCCTTTGGCTTGACATCTCACCAGTCCCTACCTTGCTCCTTACACCTCAACAAGGCTGAATTCTCAGTAGGACACCAAGCTGTCTCACCCCCTCAATGCCTATGCTGTGCTCTTGGTTCTGCCTGGAATACATCTGTGCCCCATGAGCCTCTACTCACACTTCAACACTGTTTCCCTGAAGCGCCGTTCAGCCATTGCTGCTTCCAGCCATCCCTTGACCCACCCACCCGGGATTTGTCGTAACAGACTTAAGAGAAAGGGCCCTAGTGAATGGATATTGGCCAGCTGACACAGTAGCTGAGAAGGCTGCAGAAGCAGGCCAGGCGATAAGCAAGAACAAGGAAGTCTGGGCAGCAGCTAGGGTCACAGCCAAGATTATAGCACCTCGCGTTGAGGGAGGTGACCCTTGATGCTGCCGCCATTCAGCCAGATGTCGCTGGCTGCTGTGCCTGTTCTTTGCCATCAGAATGGATTCTGCACCAGCCCTGCTTTGCATTACGAGAGCTCCCTCATTGAAGCCTAGGGTAGATCCATTAGTTTTACTAAGCTTAGCATATGTTTCTTGCTCTAGTTACAGGCAGGGCTGGGCAAGCAAGGAGTTGCCCTTTTTTTTTTTTTTTTTAACTTCTCTATTGTAATTGGGATCTGCTTCTCTCCAGTAATCATTAGATTACCCCAAACAAAGAAAAGTAGGTCAGATGCCAGGGAGTCCCCAAATGGCATATGTTCATCACGTTCTCAAATTCACTCAACAAATAAATCGTGTATCTGCCTGTGCCAGGTTCTTCTGAAGGCACTAGGCATGCAAAAATGAATCAGGTGACCACCTCACACCCACAAGAACGCCTGTAGTCCAAAAGACAAAAAAACAAGCATTGGCAAAGCTCTAGAGAAACTGATGGGAGCAATATAAAATGGGCAGTCACAGCAGAGAACAATTTGGTAGTTCTTCAAAAGATTACACAAGAGTAAGCATATGACCCAGCAATTCCATTCCTAGATATACAACATAGGGGAGAGATGACAACATATGTCACACTTGTACACAAATGTTCACAGAAGCATTATCCATAACGCCTAGAAGTGAAAACAACTCAAATGTCCATCAAATGATAAATAGACAAACCGTGGCATGTCCATGTGAGGGAATATTATTCAGCCATGAAAAGGAACTAAGGTCTAGGGGACACCTGCCTGGCTCAGTTGGTAGAGCCTGGGGTTCTTAAATCTCAGGGTTGTGAGTTTGAGCCCCACATTGGGTGTAGAGATAAAGAGGTAAAATCTTCAAAAAGAAAATGAAGTTCTCTGACAAGCTACCACAGAGATGACTTGAAAATGTCAGACAAAGCGAAAGGAGCCAGTCATGAAGGGCCATGTACTGCATTATCCCATTTACGTGAAACACCCAAAATAGGCAAATCTATAAAAAGTAGCTTTGGGGTTAGCTAGGTCCGGGATTGGGGTGGGGTGCAGGATGGGGGATGACTGGTAATGGGTATGGGGTTTCTTTCTGAGAGTAGTAAAAATGTTCTCAAATTAGATTGAGTGACGATTATATAAATCTGTAAATATGCCAAAAACTATTGAATTGTATACTTTAAATGGATGCCTTGTGCAAATATGTGAATTATGGCTCAATAAAGCTGGCTTTGAGAAACAAATAAGATAGAAGAGTCTCCCTTTTCCTCAAGGAGCTGACTAGCTCATTGGACAGCAGACAAGAACGAAGAAACAATACAACTTCAATTAATGACAAGCCTCTTCCTCACCCTTACCTCTTCCTTCTTCATTCCTCAAGAGGGAATAGGTCCTTTACTTCCTGTTATAGCACTTACTATACTTTTGAATTGTCTTTCACTGAAAAGTGAAATGCTTGAGGTGGAGACTCTGTGACTTTGAACTTCAGGTCAACAGGACTAAATTGCAACGCCTGGCATACAGTAGGCTGACAATAGTTGTTTGTTGAATGATGAATAAATGACAGAGCCAGGACTAGAATGTGGCTGTCCTGAGTCCCAGATCAGCACTGCTTCCAAATAGACCAAGCACATCAATGTCTGAGATGAAGAAATCACTTGCCACCCCCGCCGCCAAATGTGACAGCTAGCCAGGAAGAAGGCCACACAAAAGCAATCACGTTTTCTATGAGCTGTCATTTTCCAGGTATGTGTTGATGCTTTACATTGTAAACATAATTTTGCTGTTTCCTTCCTAATTATGCTGTGTCCTTTGAGTAATCTTTTTTTTTTTTTTTTTTTTTTTGAGAGAGAGAAAGCATGAGCTGGTGGGGAAGAACAGAAGGCTAGGGAAGGGGAAAGAATCTCAAGCAGGCTCCGCACCCCACACAGAGCCCAAGTTGTGGGGGGGGGTCTCAATCTCACAATCCTGAGATCATGATCTGAGCTGAAACCAAGTCTGATACTGAACCTGCGGAGCCTCACACACACCCCTTGAATAATCTTTCCACTTACTTCCCACGCAGCCCTCTCCCTTGAGTGCATTATGCAGCATCAGCTTCCCTCACCTCTTTAGCATCTTTTAATTGTGACTTCTTACCAATTGCATAGTCAACAGTGAGTGCGGCTTCCTGGCCTCTGCACACAGGGTTTCAAAGGCCCAAGTTGCAGAGATCTGGTTTTCCATTTAACAAGATGCATCAGGTAGAACTATTACAGATAAAGATTATTTAGAGACATATTTTTTTACAGCCTACTGAGGTATAACTTTGCCACATATGTTCCCTACTATTTTTTACGAACAATTTTATCAAGATATTAATTCATATGTTGTATAATTCACTCATTTAAGCTCTACAGTGTTTTTTAGTATATTCATAGGGCTACAGAACCATCATCACGATCTAACTTTAGAATGTTCTCATCATCCCAGAAGTAGACCCTATACTGTTAGTTTTCACTCCCCATCCTTCCCCTTACTCCTGCCCTAGACAACTACTCATCTACTTTTTTGCCTTCATAGACTTGCCTATTCTGGGCATCTCATGTAAATGGACTCATACAGCATGTGGCCTTGCATGACTGTCTTCTTTCCCTTTGGTTGTCGTCAAGGTTCCACCATGTGGTAGCATGTCTTAAGATTCCGTTCCTTTTCGTGGCCAAATAATATTCCACGTGTGGCTACGTTTACCTGCTTTGTTTTTCTCTCTGTTCATCTACTCATCATTGATGGGCATTTGAGTTGTTTCCGCTTTTGGGTCTTATGAGTAATGCCACCATGAACATTCACATGCACGTTTCTCTATGACCTTCTAGATCATAACAGCTGTATTCTAGATCTTCCTCCCTTCTGCCAATGCTCCATCTCTAAGCATGCTGCTTATATCAGCTTACAAGATTCTGCCAGACTTTTCCACAAAGGGTTCTTAGTGAATACTAAAGGGCTGGCGAACATAAAACTTTGCTGTTGTTGGAATTGGCTGCCAATATATAAAATGTTTTAATGAAATAATAAAATGATGATCTCTCCGGTGACATTTTCTGACTTTCTGTTCAAAGAGGCCAGGCAGCCAGGCTTTCCCCTTCGTTCAACAGAGTTATGTGTTCTGGAGAATCTGTCTACTGTCTGTCAGGGAATATGCACTGCGTGGGAAGAGAAATCCTTGCCCTGCAAAATCTTCTATTGTGTTAGAAGTCAGAGAGCCTTGGGTCGGGAGCGGCAGGGCACTCACCTGGTCCTGGTAATCAGGGTAGGCTTCCCAGAAGAAGAAGCAACTATAGCTGAGATGGGACAGCTAGGAGTTAGGCAGGTGAAGAAAACAGAAAGTAAAGGAAAACCTAATTACTAGATGAGTAAGTGTGGGTGGGAAAGGGAGGGCCTGCGGGGGCAGGGAGGTGGGGTGGCGGGGAATGAAATTGAGCAAGGCCAGAGGAATAACCCCATTCAAGACTTTGAATGCCAAGTAAAGAGAAAATCCACAGCCTGAAGGGGAGGGGTTCAAAATTATGCAAAATTAAACGTTCACTGAGTGTTTGGCCCTCTAAAAAAACAAACACAAGAGCTTATTGAAATACATACAGTGTGAAAAAGGACTCGTGGATTGCTACTTTTTTAATCTTCTTATTAGATGGAAATAGGTTTCTCTTTTAATCAGATTTTTCAGATTTGGTATCTATGGGTAATAATAGTGATGTTTAAAATTATTTTATTTTATTCTTTAAGAAATGTGTTTAGACCCTCCTTTGTACAAAAGGTCACTGTGATCTCTGAGGCTATAAAATGGTTCATAATGCTGGCTTCTTAACTTCTAGGTGTGATGTGGTCAGCCAAGTGAGACACAAAGAAAAGAAAAATATCCACAAAGAGATTTTACAGATTATATATATTTAAGGAATAATTTATGTAGAGGAACAAGCAATACACTATATTTCAAAAAGTATCAGCACTAATCTCTCTCCTTAGCACAATTATAATTCATAAAATTTTTTCTGTACCAGGAGACCTTCAACTAAGAGTCTCTTAAATATTTTTGCTTTGGAGACCTTTGTATCCTCTGATCCAATTCAGGATAGAACACTGGGGGTATCATAACTAAGCATCTATTAAACGTTACAGCCAAAGTACTATTCTGTGGGCTGTGAGAACATAAAGAAATGGCAGGTGTGGTTCCTTCTCTCAGTGAACTTCACCTGAGAATGTGGACGGTGGTGTGAAGGTCAGGGGAGGGAGAGAGTGAGACTTTATTGTTACTGTCAGCACTGTGCAAGGGATCTAAAGCTCATGGTATCTCACTTCATCTTCAAATGACTCCCGAAAAAAGGAATTTTTCTTATAAACAACAGTCTCCAGACAGGTGAAATAACCTGCCTGAAATTAGTAAGGTACGGTGGACATTTCCAATTCAGGTGAAAACCAGGAAATCCACACCAAGTGCAGACATGGGGACAACCTCCTAGTTCAGCTGGGCAGGGATGTGGCTGAGCTCTCTCGTAACTGACCTTCTGGGGGTCTCCTTTGCATCTCTACTCTTTAGCTCTGGGGAAAGTGATGAAAAAACCTGAGGCTTGGCCAAACGCTCACCAGGGAAAAGAGGGTGTATTTCTGCAAGGCCTTGGTTCTCCTTCTGTGCCTGGGAGGAGCACAGGGGAAGGTGGGCTGCTGCTGTGCATGTCTAGGCTCCTCCCTGCCAACAAAGCCTGTGTGAGTCCCCAACATGGGCCGCATCATGGGGTCCAGGGGACTTGAAGAACGGGGAGGGTGAGGGGAAGGACAGCTAGGAGCAGAGTGATTCTGCCTTCATATACAAGCAAGGTAGCTCAGAGGGTCCAGAAAAGAGGGGTCCAGTAGCCAGGGGGGTGCATTTAGTGTAGGATCACAGGACTGTATAACTGTAGAAGTGGAGGGTAAGATCACTGCAGGTGAGAGATCAAGGACCTGAAAGGGCAAATTCCCCTATAGAAGAATGATTGCTTTTTATTTGCCTTCTCCCTCTCCTGGAGCGTTATTCTGAAAATTTAATGATGCGATCTACCCAAAGGTGCTCATACAGAGCTGGGCACATAGTAAGTGCTTAATAAATGTTAGTAGAGGTCCGCAGTGGGCATATCATCCAAACCACACCAGCAATCCCTTCCGAGGATCGTTAGAACTCAATCCATGAGAGAAGCACTCTCTTTCCTCTTTGGGTGTAAGGTTGGAAGGCCACAGCAGTCCTACGGAGAGGACAAAGGACTTAGGGCAACATAAAGGCAGAGGAGAGAGAAGACGGAGAGAAGATCCTGGCAGTGTTTGATTCCCTAGAGACAGTTATCTCTACAGTCAGATCTACCTTGCCGTCTCTACAATTATTCACTTCATTTCAATAAGATTTTTGCAAAATCTTTAATTTCACTAGTTTGACTTGAGTTCCTACCACTGGCTACAACAGTAAAAACCATAAAATAACTGATAAGGGAATTCCCCTCTTGCCTCATGCTGGCCAAAGGGTTCTACTAGAAAGTTCACACAAGGAGATCTTTTCAAGCCTAGAGAGAAGGAAATATTATGAGGTTTAAAAAATATCTCAAGGGGGCACCTGGTTGGTTCAGTGGGTTAAAGCCTCTGCCTTCAGCTCAGGTCATGATCCTGGGGTCCTGGGATCGAGACCCGCATCGGGCTCTCTGCTCAGCAGGGAGCCTGCTTCCTCCTCTCTCTCTGCATGCCTCTCTGCCTACTTGTGATCTCTGTGTGTCAAATAAAAAAAAAAAAAAATCTCAAGAAGAAATGTACTTGAGTCTGTCTAACTCAGCCATTTGCTTGTTGAATGGGCATTATGCCTTGGCATTTCACTGGAACACTCCGTAAGCCTTCCTTATATATGTTGTAGCAAAGTTGTTGAAGACATTTTCTCTACTTCACCTCTCAGTGTCTTCTCTATGATGCACACAGGAGAAATTTACTTTAGAGTTTTTGGCCAGAAATCTTGACTTTTCTCAAAGAACTGGCAAGGGTTTTCTTTGTGGAGAGAAAGAACTAAGTAATCAATTGTATTTATTTGGTCCCCTGGAAGCTCAGAGTCAAGAATACAGAAAGATTGTACACATGATGTGTAATATAATCTGCCTATGGGAATACATGAATTTTATGTTATCGTACTAATCTTAATTTCTATTCTAACTTGTACTTTCCTGATGACTTAATTATATTTTATTATTTTATGACAAATGTTATATAAAAATTCCTCAAGTCGTTTAGGGAATAAAGCAAAGTATACATAAATAAGCACACATACTAGTATTCAACCTGAGAAATATCCCTTTGCTTCTTCACTATCAAAGGATGGAGTTAAAATTTCCAGTGGAGAGGGCAAATCTGAAACATCCCCTTACTCTAAAATGCGGCTATAATAGATGACTATAAAAAACAAAACTAAAATAACGCATCTGGGCTCAAAAACAAAAACAAAAAATATCCATGACCCAGAAACAAAATAAAAACATCAAAAAGTAAACAGGGCTGAAGCCATGGCTTCCTGGGCTTCTGGTCTAGGGGCATAGCCATGGCTAGGAGTTCAGTTCCTGTAGAATAATGGGGCCCAAGTGTGCACCACATGAGATAAAGTATTGAAGCCAGAAATACCTACCTGTCTGTGAAGAAAGCCTGGAAAAGAAAACTGTTGTTGGCTAATGTGTGAGCTTATAGCCTTTATGATGGCAGAAAGGAATTCTGGGGAGGTAGGAGACAGAAACACAGTGGCACAAGCAGAAACCAGAACAAGCTGCCAACTGGCCTGGTGACTGGATCTGAAATATCCTGTATCATCATAGAGCAGGAACCTCCATCCGTATATATATGAGATCTGCTTCTAGAGTTAGATACCTGGGCAAAGGTGAGAAAAACTAGTAAGAAGCACTCACAAATGAACTAACTAGAGCAGAGAGAGAGAAATAAGTCTTCCTCTCCAAATAAGTTTATAAACTAAAATTACTGCATTTGAAGAAATCTAAGGTTAAGAAAGACTGTAATCATGGTCAGAAATTAAAAATACAAATTTGTTCCATTAGATACAAATTTTAGAGATATTCTAAGAAAAGACAAATGTAAGTGTGTTTAGTATGCTAAAACCAGGTATATAAAAATAAAGACAAAAAAGCAAACAGGCAGAAATAAGAACAGATTTACATAATGAAACTGATCAGAAATTTTGAAAGAAAAGTAGATTATGTAATTAAAAACTTACTAGGCCACTGGGCACTTTTAAAGAGCAACTTAGTATGTTAGATGATGTTATCACAAAATTCACCCAGAACACAAAGTTTTAAATGCTAGTTTAGAGATATGGAGAATAAATTGAGAAGCTACCCAATAAATCCAAAAAGGGTTCCGGATAAACACAATAAAGAAATGAAGAAGAAACAATAATGAAGAAGAAACAATAATTGAAGAGGGAGTAGCTGAATATTTACCAGAATTAAGGGTTGTTGCATGCCCTTCATTTGAAAGTACCAAGTACCAAGTAAGAAAAATGAAACTAAATGCACTCTTAGATACTTAATAGTAAGACTGCAAAACATCAAAAATAAAGGAAAAGTCTTTAAGAATTATTAGAGAAAAAGATAGATCATCTAAAAATAAATGACAATTAGATTAAGAGCAGCTTCTTATTGGCAACAATACACACCAAAAACCAGTAGAATAATGACCTCAGGATGTGAAAAAATGTATTTGGCAAGCTAGAATTTTATACCCAGCTAACTTGCAGTTTAAGAGCTAGCAAAATATAGACACATACCCATAATATGAGAATTTACCACCCACAAATCCTCACTAAAAGGGAAAAAATTGCACTTCTTAATTTAAGGAAGTAAGAAATGAAGAAGAGGAAGAAAAAAATGAAAGAAACAAAAGAAAAACCTGGAATATAAGAAAAAAGTTGTGAGCACAGAATGAGAAGATATGCTTTTATAAATTTAATAAGAAACTGGCTGTAATAAAAATAAAAATAACTGATGATATATGTTTGCAAAGGGAGAGTAAATTGATATTCTAAACAATAATAGGAAGATTGGGTTAAAAGTTAATAGGTAAAATGTATTCATGTTTGTAACATCTTTAAAGAGGGATAGACATATGAGCTAATTAGTTAAATATTTACAAATTAAACATTTGGAATAACTGCTTTAAAGAATAAAAATAATACCCAGAGCTTCCTAAAATGGGGATTTAAAAATATTTCTATTTTTATCTATATACAGAAGTAAGGAATGCAAACAGAAAGCAAAGAAGAATATGGCAAACAGAAAACACAAATTAAGATAGTAGAAGCAAGTTCAAATGTATCAATAATTTTAATATATAGAAAAGGATTAAATTTGAATATTAAAAGGCAGAGATAATCAGATTGGATTAAAAATCTATCTATATGTTGTTTATAAGATACACCTCAACAGTCCATACAGAAAAGTTAATAAAAGGACAAAAAAAGTATACCATGTGAATACTATCCAAAAGAATGTGAAGACAGCAGTAATGATATGAAAAAAATGAAATTTAAGGTGTAAGTCCCATATAAGGATACACTACATAATGATAAAAGTAACAATCTAACAAGACTATCTATATTTTGATTATCTAACCACAAAACCTTTAAATATACAAAATAAAAACTTATACTTTCACAAGGAGAAATCGACAAATCTGCAATCATGGTATAAAACATTACCTGCCTCTTTTAGAAACTGCTAGATTGAGTAGACAAAATAATAGAAAGAATATAGGAGATTGAAATAACAGTGCTAAGAAATATGATCCAATAAATTATTTATAAACCCTGTTGGTTGGGAGATTGGTTTACGGGCTCTATGGAAAGATTCAAGAACAAACACTCACAGGTCTGAGCTTTGGGACATGCAGGCTTCCTCAGGCAGCATGCCAGTCCTCGCTGATTCTGAATTCCAGGGCAAGGTCCCAGAGGTGCCCACTGGAGGGTAGGGACCTAGTAGAAGGGTAGAAGCTCAAGACAGAGATTCCTGGCTTGGCTGAGCCACTTTGGGCAAATCACTCTCAGTATCTCAAACCCCAGGTTCTTTTTCTACAAAACAGAGATAATAGACGTATCTGTGGGTTTCTTTATGATAATCGAGTTGTTGGTTAATGTCTATGAAGAATTTAATGGAGTGAATGGCCCATACTGAGTGTCTGCTATGTGCAAAGCCTGATGGTAGTTGTAAAAATGACAAAGACGATGACATAGAACCTATCTTTAAAGAAACAAGATTGGGGCCCCCTCACGAGGCTCAGTCAGTTGAGCATGCGATTCTTGGTTTTGACTCAGGTCATGATCTCAGGGTCATGAGTTGGTCTCTGTGCTCTGTGTGGAGTCTGCTGGAAATTCTCTCCCTTTGTCACTCTCCTAGCTCGCTTCTCTCTCTGTCTCTGTCTCTCTCTCAAATAATCGAATCTTTAAAAAAAAAATAAAAAATAAATATACCGAGATGGTAGCAATGGTCCAACAACAATTTATTTCACCACTGAGCTAGACAAGCACATGCTTTGGTTTCAGACACACCCAGCTCTACCATTTACTGTCTAATGTGACTTTTTCTCTATTTTGTTAAATTGAGATAATAACAGTGCTTATCAAATGGAGTTATTGGGAGAAGTGATTGGAATTATAATAAAGCACAGTGTTGGACATGTCTACAATATTCAGTAAGTGGCTATTGATATTATCTATGGGATTCAGCAAAGGACAACTATTACCATAAATGACATTAATAAGATTAATAAGAAATGATGCAGAGTTACGATAAATGAAGATGAAGAAAAGACTAAGGGATTTGGTTGGAAAATGTATCTCAGTGTACCCAAGTCCAGAAAGACAGCAGGAACAATAGGACTTGGTAGTGGAAGAGTATTTCTCTTCCCTCAGGCAACCATCTTTGATGTGACATAGGATTATCAAATTCAACGACTCACAATCTTTAACTCCCATGTAACAACAGCCACATCACAGTTCTCTGACAAGAGCCAACTGATGAGAGCATAAAAATCTCTAATTAGGGATCTTGGATTGGTGAGGGAAATTGTGTCCAAATACCTCCTGGAGATTAATCTTAATTTTCTAACACAGATTATTGCTCTTCCTATGTTACGAACACTTCCACATTCATTGATTTCCTTCTTTGGTTTTCCTAGTTCCTTTCTAAGGTACATCTGAGCATATATGTTATGGTTCACCCCATTTTTCAGAAGATTAAATAGAGACACAGAGAGTTGACATACCCATCCTAAGGTAGCTATCTAATGACTTAAGGTAGGTATCATACTAAGGTGAAGCCAGGACTAGAACCCAACTGCCTGCCCAAGTCCATTAAACTAGGTCTCTTCCTAAGAGAAAGAATATGGGTCAAAAAACCTTCCCTGGATTGCACAGAGGCCAAAGAAAGTAGGTCAATCGATTCAATGAAAACGTTCTATACTCAGACTAACCACCTAATAAATGAGTCAATGTATTCTTTTAGCAAATAGTATTTGCCCCAGTTCTGGGAACACATGGAGTCTCTGTCATTAACCTATTAGAGTTTAAATTTAGCAAAGAAGGAGAGTGGAAGCAAGGAATTTTTCAAAGGAGAGAGAAATGGACAATAGGCTCACAAAACTGCCATAGTGGTGCTGTGGAAAATAAATATATCACCTCCCCAGTACATCCCTTTCTTTAGGGAACCAGACCCCCTTCTCTACAAACTGCTCCCCTTCCACTTATAAGGATCCCATAGATGCTACCATAATCTTCGATGACCTCAATCCTACAGCTGTAATTGACTGGCCCAACTTGTGCCAATCAGAACCCTAACCACGGCCCCACCACCAGCCCATATGATGTCTTTGTGGAAATTCCTCAAGACACATTCCGCATATCTGTGAGAAAACTTTTGCCATCTACAGTGTTTATGGTACACATGGCACCCCTGGCTTTGTGCAGTGGCTCCCTGTGGCCGGATTTTTAAACTTCAGACTAAAAACAATAAAACAGTGTCTCTCCAGTAGCAGAGATAACATTCAGGAGTTTAGGACAGACATGGACCCTGACGCAGGGAGAAGGCTGGTGTGCAGTGAGACAGAATGACGTCAGTGTGTGGAAAGATGCCAAAATGCAAAACAGAGGGAGATGGTTCTGGTCATATTTGGGGTTATGATTCCAATGGTTCCTGGAGGCTTCACGGCATCCCTGCCTCTCTCATTGTTTGGATGTTCAACTCTTTTTTTTCCCCATAAGCCAAAACATTCCTCTTTTTTGCTTATGCAAGATCAAATAGAATTTTTTGTGACTTGCAACTAATGCAGCTGTGAATTTAATTTCACTAATTTCCACATCCCTCAATTTTAAAAGCAAATTGGGGGAGAGCACATTAGCTTTAATCTCAACTTGATCGAGTATGATTTTTACACAAAGGGAAACAGCTCTGTTTCTATCTATTCCAACCCAGTAAGTAGTTTCTCATTCTATGTCCATGCCTAAAAAGAAAATTACATGTTGGCTGCCCGCTTTAATTGTTTGTAATCACTGAAATTTGCAATCCTATCCTGTGGTGTGCTCTGAGACCTCTCCTCATGGGGCATTCTTTCAGTGTGTTTTGTTGGCAGTAGCTGTAGCAATTAGAAAATTGGGAAATGTATAAAATCCAGAGGGATATCAATTTTGGCATTTCTTTCCTTTAGTCAATGTTTTTAGAAATGTGTAAGGCCCTAGAAAAAAATTAAATGGAACCATGGGCTTTGCCACTGAGCTCATCTTGTTTACACAGAGTTCATCCTGTTCCAAGAATCACTCCTTATCCCCATTGGTGAAATTGACTCTTGGGGGATCAGGGTCTGATGAGTCTCTTCCTGGAGGGAGAGGAAGACCACTGGGTAAGTTTAAAGATCGGTATCTTTAGTGGACCACCTACTTTCCCAAGTGCACATGACCTTTTCTTAGGCTTCTCTTTGTTAGAGTGGAGTCCACAGTTCCCGACAGATACATAGGGCAAGAAGCTTAAACTTTATTTGCGTACGTGCACACACAAATCTGCTCAAATGCAACTATAAAGTCGTAAGACTAATTTTAAAACAAGCATAGCATAACTTTCTCCACCTTCAGAATGCTTCAAAAGTGTGTCGCTCTTCGGATATAGGAAGGAACGATTTGGAACCACATTATCTGGCAAATAAGATGGGCAATCAAGCAGCAGCAGGCCATTTTGAGTCCCCAAAAAAGCGTTATTAAGTTATAAGTCTGGTTTTTCTATGTGGCTCAAAAGCTGTTTCCGCAAACAATTTCCAAAGGAAATCAGCAAAGAACTTGTCAGCAATGGAAGCATCCTTGAAATAATTATGTAGTCTTCTAAAGAGATTACTCAGAAGGGGAACCACTCCTTTGGATATAAGAGGCTCTATATGCTTACCATTCAAAAGAAGTTCGGTGATGAAAACATAAACTAATGCATCTGCACCAAATACAGCAATATAAATATTTATGTTTCTAGAATATTCACCAAATGATTCCGGAAATCTTGGCAACTTAGAAGGAGTCAAGTTAGAGTTTCACCTTACAGTCTATTTCTAAAATAGGTTCACAAATTATTAAAAGGAAAAAAATAAAATCATAAAAAATTCAGTGATTGAAAAAAGTGAGAGAAATACAAGTGTCTTGGGACAGATTTGGTAAGTAGAAAATTATGAAAGACATAGAACATTTTACAAACATAAACATTTCATAAGACCAAATGTATTTTATAGGAAATGTTACATGAGATAATGTTTTTTCTTAATCTTACTAGTCACCCCAAAAATTGCACATTAAAAATTTTGTGACTGGAGTGATAGTTCTGAGTATATTAACGTGCTTGTTGGCTTACTCATCCTATGCATTTGACTTGAACTAGCCTGTGAAATCCATCTGTGTAAGTGCAGGGGACGGAGAGGAGCTAGGGGGCAGGGGGGGCAGGAGGGACCCAAAGAGGGCTTAGTGTAAGAAAAAGGAAGAGTTGGGTGCCTGGGTGGCTCAGTGGGTTAAGCCGCTGCCTTCGGCTCAGGTCATGATCTCAGGGTCCTGGGATCGAGTCCCGCATCGGGTTCTCCGCTCAGCAGGGAGCCTGCTTCCCTCTCTCTCTCTCTGCCTGCCTCTCCATCTACTTGTGATTTCTCTCTGTCAAATAAATAAAATCTTTAAAAAAAAAAAAAAA
Organism: Mustela nivalis; assembly: GCF_964662115.1. Taxonomy (NCBI): domain Eukaryota; kingdom Metazoa; phylum Chordata; class Mammalia; order Carnivora; family Mustelidae; genus Mustela; species Mustela nivalis. Next base: position 45,059,302 of record NC_139033.1, on the reverse strand, counting down.
AGAAAAAGGAAGAGTTAATAATTTGCTTTTGATATCCAAAATCAGGTTTTATACCACGTAAAAGGTCTTGAAAGACAGACATTGTCAGGGAAAACAGGATTTCTAAATTCCTATAGCTCCTGTTTTACCAGATTAGAGACTACTCCAAGAAGGCTCAGAGCACACAGTTTCTAACACCGTAGAAGAATCGACCACTCTTCCTATGATGGCTGAGCTCTGAGGTCTGCTGACTTAGGGACAGGGAGGGTATGTTACAGAGACAATGGAGAGTCCAAAGGCAGACCTGTTTTGCTCAGCTGGGAAGAACACAGGAGGAAGGCTGGTTTTCCTCTCCGCTCCTGACAGACAAGCTCTGGAACATCCAGAAAAGTCTTGAGAAGCCCAAGGCCATCGGAGCTAGCCGCTCACTGCTACAGATGTAATGTACGAGAAACCCTACCTGTGGCCCCTTCAAGCCCCAAGAGGCACCGAGGTGGCAGGAACAGGAGATGAGCAGTTAGGCAAACCATAAGCTCCTGGTTCTCCAGGGCTTGTTTGCTGCCATCCAATGATCCGCAGGAAGACTAATGCCTTAGTGGGGAATGCAGTGGGGTTGACGGGATCAGGGGGCTGAAGACCCAAAGGGGGGCTCAATTGCTTGGCTCATGGACGGAACAATGGTTACTAGTGCAGAATCCCAAGATGCCGGGTGGGGGCAGGTCCCCCCAGCAGTACCAGGTACCAGAAACAGATCACCCCGATCCCCAAGCAGCGGACACCTTATGGGGAACTGATCTCTGAGAAGAATGTATAAATTGAAAGTACATGTTTAACCAAAGGACATGGGGATGCGGTTCACTGGCAAATCTCACGGCTCCCACCATCTAGGGCTTATGAGGAATATCTGACTATTTTTAAAGCACAGTGAAACACTGGTTTCTTAACACAACTAAGTGTAGCTTGAGTAATTCGCCACCCTGCTAACACGGGACCTTCTTTCTTCTCCTATCACGAGTTTCGCCTTTTTCAACTACCTGTATCTTTATTTTCCAATTTTATTTCTATAAAAAAGGAAGTATTGCCTTTGAACTATGATTACCTTTCTATAAAAGCATGCATCACCCTTGAAATAAAAAAATACAATAGATGTTTCTATAGATGTTTGTACCTTAAACAAGATCAAAAGAGAATCTAGGGGGTGTTTCAGTTGAAATTAGTTTCTGTAACATTAAGTATACAATTAAAATTCAAAGGTTAACAAAGTCGAGCTTGATTTCATTACACCTTACCCATATGTGTATCTTTCAGCCTGTGTGTGTGTGTGTGTGTATAAGATGAAAATGAGCCATCTCCTGCCCTGATTTTCAATCATCTGTATTGTGGAAGTCCAACACCCCCCTTTCTAATCAAGCATATGCTTACTGGGATTGAAGCTAGAGAAGAGATTCACCGTCTAACTAGGCTTGCTCGGCTCTCGACACCATCTGGGCTGCAGGCTGTGCCTAGAGCAGCCTGGGACAGAGATCTGGTGGCTCACTGGAATCTGGTAGAGAGTCTGGCGAGACTCTGACAGAAAACAGGATATGGTAATTCTCTTGAGACTTAGCCCAGCTCGGCTGTGGTTTCCTTGATATGCTCTCTGATTTCCCAAGACCAGTCTTTGGTTTTTATTGCTCTGCAGCGGTTTTTCCACACACACACACACCCCCTGGCTCCAACAGAATGAATTAGATAGTGAATCTGTGCACTTGTTTCTTCTCCAGGAGGCCCAGAGGCAAGGAGCGTCGTGTCCAAGGTCACACCACGGGCTGGTGGCAGCATGAAGACCCGACCCGGGTGTCTGGACGGTTCCTCCAGGAGTACAAGAAAAAGATAGAACACCCCAAGGGAACTCCTCTTGTTTACTTACCAACAGTCCTGAAACCCCTTTTCATTTTTATGATCCACTTGAAGGTGGCTCAAGTTTAAACTCATCTAGTCCCAGAAGAACATGCAGTGATTGATTTCTAACCTTGGGCAGGCAGTGTTGAATTGTATAAAAATACAGGCATTCTCTTCCCTGGGGACCACCCCCTCCCCACCCAAAGGCTACCCTTTCCAGAGCCCTTCCCCACCCCACCCCACCCCCCATACTTGCCTCTAACAGGGTTTCTCAGTAAGGCAGCTAAGATTTGTTAGTATTGGTTTGATAGGTGATATAAGCACATTTCACGGGAGTAAAAACAACAAAAATATCTGGTGGAAAGTAATTCTCTTTCTCATGCTTAGTCACTCAGTTCCTCTCCTCAGACACAATTGCTGTTATCAGATTTTTCAGGTACCTTTCCACGAATGTACAAGTATCTATATTTATGTATAAATATATGTCATTTTAAAAATGGATGGAAGTATGCTATTAACACCGTTGCTCTTGCTTTGTGTCCTGATGACTGTTCTACATTAGTGCACATAAAACCAGGCTGTGATGTCTTTTCAGTAGCCAACATAAGGGCTTTCTTTCTGTTCCTTTTAAGATGATGGCTGGGAGTATTTGAACAATTAATGGTTAGAATACAAAGTCACCCACATACGTAAAAGTTGAATACTCTCCTTGTACAAGATCAGCACATTGCCATCATATCAGGCCTCACCTTGGTGCTGGACAGGACCTTCAGTGTCCTATGGTCTGACTTTTTGCCCAGAAAAAGAATCCCTTCCACGTTTTTCCTGACAGAGTCACATAATCTCTGTTGAGGTAGGCTCCAGAGGCATCCAATTTCTTCCCCAAATAAGCCATTCAAAATCCACAGGGTTACAGTCTTCTATCAAGGTAGCTTGACTCCCTTTCAGGAATCTGATGACTGCCAACATGGCACCCCAGGGCTTGTTTTCAGATGGCCCTTCTCCGGAAGTACCCCAGTGTTCACACCCCCACCCCACCTGCAAGTGTCCTGGGCAGGTACCTTGCTGCCATATTGTCCGAAAGAAAAGGGTCAGACCAGGTGGGGACACACAGCAAGGGGGCCTGGCCACCTCAGACCAGTTGGCAGAGTTGTGCCTAAGAACAAAAGGATATTGCTGGAGACCCTACTCGTCCTTTCCACGAATTTCCCTACTTTTTTTGAAAACACCTAGAACAAGTGTTGTCGCATGGGTCAGTGGCCATAGTTTCTGAGCCAAAAAATACACGCATGGGCCACCAGGTAGAAAGACGCAGGCACCAGCATGGGCGTGTGAGGGGCTCCCAGCTCTCAGAAGTTCATGCGTTGTCTCTGATGAGACCGTGTGGCCACCATGAGGAGTGGTATTGATTCTGTGATTTGGAGTTATGATGTTGACTTGGAAAGAACTGAAGGGACAACTGTGCATGTATGTTGCTCGTTCACAGGGATGTAAGTAAGGGACCCCGATTTCAAGGAAGAGGCTGGATAACTCTCATTCCCTGAGAGTAAAAATGGTACTAACCAATGCATGACACTGAAGAATAACCAACCATAGACATGTCCCCACGGAGCTATGGTGGCTTCTAAATTAGTTGCCAAGAAGACAAGGGATGCACCTGCATCAGACCTGCCCAGGTAACCAGGGCATGTCCTGCTGGTCAGATCACAGCATGAGAGCCAGGCCCCAGGCAGCCGGGAAGGTTCTGTGTGACCAGAGAAAGGCTCGGGGACCAGAGCGGAGAGACAGGCACACAGTCCAGATGAAGGGAGCAGAAGGGGACCATTTGCACTGCCGTCCTTGCGAAAGCATGCGCACTTGAGCGGGGGCTTTTATTCTAGTTCTGGGCTCATCGGTCTTCGGACTGTGGGTTTGGTTTTCCAGTTCCTGGATACAGGTAGAGGGGGCCAAGAACGACAGACATAACTGAGTGTCCTGGTCAAAGGAAAGGTGTACTCCTTCTGAGTTAGTCAATAGGTACATGGCTTTCTAGGTCCAACTTCATTAAGAGTGAGAGGTTGTTCCTGAGCCTCTAGCCAACCATGGATGAGAGGAAACCAACTGAGTTTCTCTGAAACCATCGGGACAAGACTGGCTGGTGAAAGCCAGGCTGGGTGCTGGCTCTTCCTCTCCTTAAATGCAGCACGCCATCCTGCTCTTCGGGACCCATTCCTAACCTTCTAGCTAACCCTTTGGCACCAGCCTCTCATTCTTTCTCTCCACGCGGCCATCATCCCAGTAACTTTCAACATTCATGTCAACAACCTGGCAAACGCCGTGACATCTGCCTCCTCAACTCCATGGACCGCACCTTTAGTCCCCACAAGTCACCTAGCCACCCGCCCTTTCTCACTCCCAGCTCTGCTCTGCAGAGGGCTTGTCCTTAGCCAGCCCTCTCTGCCTCAGCCCTGCTTTGCAGCTGTCCACAAGGGGCACTGTTTGGGGCAGACTCTACGCCCTTGGCCTCAGAGATGCATGCACTCTCTGGTTCTCCTCTGAGCCAACTGACCCTCCCTTTTTTCTCTCTCTGGTTTTCTAACCTGCTGGGTAGATTAGGAATTACAATTCGCTGTACCAAGTAGTAACCCCGCTACAAGAACTGAATAAAACAAAGATCATTTTTCTTCTGTCCCAAGTCTTGCAGAAGCAAACAGCCCAGGGCAGGTGTGGTGGCTCTCCAAGTGTCCCTCGTCTCCCAGGCAGCTTCTTGCCGCTCTCCTATCCTTAGCATGTGGCTTTCGTCTTCTTGGTGAGTCATGGTTGCAAAATGCCTGTGCAATCTCTTGCCTCCTGCCCTCTGTCCGGGCAGAATAAAGAAGAAGGAAGCCACAAGGAAGAAAGGTTGTCATCCAGATGAAGAAACAAAGACTTTCCTCGAAATTCCCAGCATACTTTCACTTAGGTCGCATAGCTAGGAAATCTGTAGGTTGTTTCCTCCGAGCATGAGGGTGGGGGAGGGGGCACAGGAAACATATTTTAGGGGCTAGCATGGTGTTGCTCAGGGTGAAGTCAGGAAAGAATACTGAATGGATTCCAAGAAGGCAACTCCCACATTTTCTTTATCCATGTAATAGTTAATGGGTATTCATGTTGTTTCCACTTTGTGGCTCTTAGGAACAATGCTGTTATGAGTGTTTGAGTGCAAGTTTCTGTGTGGACACATTTTCATTTCTCTTGACTCCTCCGTCACTCGCCTCTAATACAAGGGTTAGCACATTTTTCCAGCAAAGAACCAGATAACAAATATTCTAGGCTTTGCTCTACAGAAACGACTCAAGTCTGTCCTTGTCGTGCAGAAACAGCCCCGACAACATGCAGACAAACAGGCAGGGCTATACTCCAACAAGACAAAAAGAACTGGCCGGCTAGGATTGGGTCCACGGACCCTCTTTTGTCAACCCTGGCTAGAAAGCATCATCTTATTTACTTCCTTTGAAATGTCTATCATAAACCTTGGCTGGCTATCTGTTGCCTTATTTGATCTGTAGTTCCTCCCATAAGAATGCAAGCTTCACCAGCTGGCAGACAGCCAACATGTTGTTGAATTAATAAATGTCCTCTAATTTGTTTCATTGATCCCCTATAAATAGATGGTGGAGTTGTTTTCAGTTTTGTGAAGCTACAAATGATATTGCTAGGAATGATTCTGCCAATAGGTATAAATATTTAAAGTTTTAATAGATTTGACAAATCTTCCTCCTAAAGAGTTATATTAACAAATATATAAGTGTGTCCTATTTCCCATACCCTAGCCAACAATGGCTATTAATCTAATGGGAAAATCTCATTGTTTTATTTGTATTTATGTAGGTTTTATAGTAAGGGTTGACGAAATATGGTCCTTGGACCACATCTGGTTTATTACTTTTTTGTGTGTACTTTTTATTTTTTTCTTTTTTCTTTTTTTTAAAAGATTTTATTCATTTATTTGACAGACAGAAATCACAAGTAGGCGGAGAGGCAGGCAGAGAGAGAGGAGGAAGCAGGCTCCCCGCTGAGCAGAGAGCCCGATGCGGGGCTCGATCCCAGAACCCTGGGATCATGACCTGAGCCGAAGGCAGAGGCTTTAACCCACTGAGCCACCCAGGCGCCCCATTGTGTGTACTTTTTAAACAAATTCTTATTGGACCTTGGTTTATAAGAGCTCTATTGATTTTTATGTAAGGAAATTTAGTGCCCTATCTGTCAAATGTGATGTAAATAAGTTTTGCTGTGTTTTTATGTTTTTGACTTTTGACTTTATAAGAATGTTCTTTTTTTTTTTCCCCTACACAAAATGTTCTGTTTTTTTTAAGTGGTCAAATTTATCAACCATCTCTTTTATTGCTTATGCTTTTTATATCATACTTAGAAATCCTTTCTTGGGAGGTGCCTGGGTGCCTGGTTGGTTCATTTGGTTAAGTGATGAACTCTTGATTTTGGTTCAGGTCATGATCTCAGGGTCGTGAGATCAAGCCCCATGTTAGGCTCCATGCTGGGTGTGAAGCCTGCTTAGGATTCTCTCACTCCCTGTCTCCACCCCTCCCCACTCTCTCTCTCTCTCTCTAAAACAAAAAAAGAAAAAGAAAAAGAAAAAGAAAAAGAAAAAGAAAAAGAAAAAGAAATCATTTCTCATTGCAAGATTATAAAAATAGGTCATTCTTCCTTTCCTCTAGTAATCTTATATCCTCTCTCTCTAACATTTCAGTCTTTACGTTATTGGTAATGAACTCTAGGATAGGTGAGATAAGGAACCAGTTTGACTTTCTTCTAAATAATGAAGTGGGTGTCCGTATAAGCCCTACTTTCCCTATTGATTCGAAATGCCATTTTTAGAAGACACTAAATGTCCAGAACTCTTTGGTATATTTAGGAATGATGTTCAAAATATTTAAAAGCAGGAGCAAACTGGCCACCCCCAATCCCTGGGAACAGAGCATTAGCATGTCAGCATCTCAGGTGTGTGCAGGAAAGCAGTTGTTCTTGGGTTGGCTCTGGCTCTTTGACCCATCTCTACCTATCGACTCCCCTTCTTCCACCACTGAGGCCAGGACAGCAGGGACTACGGTCCCTGAGGACCTCATGAAATGTCTGACCCAATAAGGAAAACGCCTCCACCTAGACCTATGTAAAGTTTGATGATAAATACCTTGCTATGTAAGTCCCTTTTACTCGAGGATTCTATTACTTGCAACTCAGAGCATCTCCTCTGATAGGCAGGTGTGCACAGGTGAGCTCATGCGCCTGCCACATTCATCAGCTCTGAGCATCATCATAATGCTGGGTTTGTGGGAGAGGGGTAAGGGGGAGCAAATGTTGCCCCTATTTAGTAATGTTCTGGAATATTTAAATAATCTGTCCCTTGAAGTATTCACCCATAAAACTCTCCAGCCTGGCACTTGGGACAAAGTTCTTTCTCAATCTATCCCATTGTTTTTGTTCTTGTCGCTCATTTAATTTTCCCTCTTTTTATTCATTCATTTTGAATAATTCACATTTCTTAGGAACTTGTCTATTTCATTCAGAATTTTCAATTTATTTGAATAGAACAGTAAAAACTTCTTCTCACAGAGGTTAAAGCATCTGGGATTGAAGCCTAGTTCTGCTGCTAACCAGCAAACTTGGGACAGTTGTTGAATGTTCTCCTGTGTGACGCGGGGATAACAGTTGTATTGTTGTGAGAACTAAGTGACTAATAGCCATAGAACACTAAGACCAGGGCCTGGCACATCGTAAATAGTCAATAGATATTGGATTTTATTGTGATCATCTTGTGGGAGGGGCTCTTTTTGAACATGTTTTATAAAACGTTATGGTTTTAATATTGCAGAGAGGTTTAATCTAAAACAGTGTTTTTTAACTAGGATATTTGTTCCCTCGCTCTTTATCTGCCCTGCGCCTGACATAGTCCTTATGATCTTTTCCTCTTTTCTCTTTGTAGTATTAATGCATAGGCATCTGAGTGGGGGGCAGCGTTGTTATCCAGCTTTGGATGGAATATTCTATCCCAATTCACTATCTGCCTGAGAATCCTGTGTGTGCATCATCTTTAATCATTCTTCCTTTTCCCACACGTGTACTTAGAAGTGGAGCGAGAACACAGGCCACTGAGGATAGCCTCCCAGGGTGGCCTCTGCCTGCAGGGAGGGCTGGAGAGGGGCCAGGAGCACAGAGGAGCCTACAGGAGCGAGCAGTCTTCCATCCTTTGCACATAGCTCAACCCATGAAAGAGGAGACCTCCTGGCTTGGACTCTGACCTCACCTTGGGACCAGCCAGTCCTCCTGCAGGGTGTTCTCAGTTAGGAAATTCAATGAAAGGGCAGGACCACAGCCTCGTAGCTCCCTTTGAGGCCCACCTAAGTGGCCTTTCATTGCCATGGAAATGGGCCCTGAGCAACACATTCCCTTTTTCCTTCAGGTCTGCGCATTGCCCCCCTATTCCGTATCTATGGTAAGGGATCCTCTAACAATAGGGAGCAGCAGCCCACAAGACCACCCTCACTTCAACAATGGCAACAATCACCAGTGTGAGGGGTCCCTAAGCTGCTGATTGAACCCAAGTTCAATAACTCATCAGAAGGCCTCTCAGACCTGAGAGCTGTTACCATCAGAGTTACAGTTTATTATAGCAAAAGCATAGAGATTAAGATTGGCCAAGGGAAGAGGTATAGAGGGCAGAGTCAAAGCCCAGAGCCTCCTGCTGTGCCCTCCCAGGTGTGCTGGGGACAGTGCCACTCCTCCTCATCATGACCTGTGAGGACACCCAAGGAGCACAGCACACACAGGCCCTGGGCCCCAGGGCTTTCCTGCCAGCTCTGTCACGTGGGCATGGTTGAACCCCCCACATGACTGATCTCAATCTCCAGCCCTTCCAGAGGTCGGGCTGATAGCTCCTGACCCAAATCCCCCACCTAAATCACGCTGTTCCGTTCTATCAGGAGTGACCCAAGGCCCACAGACAAACAAAAACATTCCTAGCAGGCATGACATTCCAAGGGCTTTAGAGATTAACTCCCAGGGGCTGAGGGCAAAGACCAAACCTTTCTGGGCAACACTAGATTCTTTACCGCACAGCCCATAGGAACAGAACACTCCTAGTCGCATTTCTAAATCGGTACCTGTTTCGAATTAGAGGGAAAAGGTGCCAGACCTTGCTGCTCTTCTTTCTCTGAGCTCAGTTTCCTTCCCATCGGGAACTTCTGGCATTTAGGACAGTGCTGGCTCCTCAAAGGCACTCTGTAAATATTTGGGGAGTGGATGAAGTTTGAATGAATGAATGAGTAGTTTTCAAATCTGTTGGGTGAGATGGTGTTGGTTTTTTTCCCTTTGTTTCGGACTTGGTTCATTCTGGTGGGTCTCAAAGATAGTGGTGACGTGAACACGCATTTTGCCATCTCTCTGGAAGAGAACCTTCTCGTTGCAGAGATGAGAAACCTCCAGTCCAGAAAGTCTGAGTCACCTGTCCACTGGTGAGGGACCGAGACGGGGACAAGCACACAGGTTTCACTACTTCTAGAACTTCTCTCAGCCGGCGCTTTACTTCCTTTTTCCTCACAAAAGACTCAAAAAACCTCTTCCTTTCTGATGTTTGTTACTATGTGGTGAGATCCCCTCCTTTGGGACGGCCTTCTGCTGCCTGTTCAGCCTGCCTCGTGGGGGTGGTGTTAATGAGTCAAAATTCATCTGCTCCAGGTCTAGGGTAGAACAAAACCGCCAAGGTCCTGAACACTGATTCTACCTTTGAACAAGTGGGAATTCACTGTGTTTGCCTTTATTTTGAGGATTGATTGTCCCATCGAATACCTCGAATATTCTATAGAATTATGCTTTAAAAAGAAGAGTTTCCATCTAGAGATGCTTGGGCCCAAGAGCCAAGCACTTGGCGAGAAATATGTTCTTCAAAAGAACTTTTTTTTTTTTTAAAGACAATGTTTGACCTGATCGTTTGCCACATGTGTGCCACGTGCTGGGTTGTCTTAGACAATCTTCACCACCTTCTCCTCCTCCACTCCCCCACCACCTAACTCCTTATGCTCTGCCTCAGTGCTGCCGCAAGTGGTCCCATCCTGTGTCATGTAGCCTTCCCAGTCTAGGCCACCAGGGCTGGGTGTCCCAGGAGGAAGGAGCTATCCTGGTCATCTGAGAGGTCCTTTCGAGATCTGGGTGTCACCGAGAGCTGGTTAGAAGCAGTAAGTGAAGGTATTAGCTGTCATATAGCAGCTGAGAGCTAAGAAGATAGCAAAAAGGAAGCGTGCTCATGTATGTCATCTCTGTTCTGGGCCATTCTCAAGGATCTTCAGCGGGAGCTCCCACCCCTTAGAATGATGGTCTCTGAGGGTCAAATTACTATCACAGGAGCTCTTTTCTTTTCTTTTTTTTTTTTTTAAGATTTTCTTTATTTATTTGAGAGAGGGAGAAAGAGCGCACAAGTGTGGGATGAGGGAGAAGCCGACTCCCTGCTGAGCAGGGAGGCCAATGCTAGCCTGATGTGGGGCTCAATCCCAGGACCCTGGGATCATGACCTGAACCAAAGGCAGATACTTAACTAACTGAGCCACCCAGAAGCCCTGCATCATGGAAGCCTTTCATCAAACTGTACTCATCTTACAAATTCCCTTGACCTCTCCCCACTACTTCCTACCTCCCCTTCCTCGTGTTAGCCAGACAGTATTCCTGCAAATCTGGAGGTGGGTAAAACCCCACCTGTGTTTGCTCATCCAGCAAAGCAGCTCTCCCCATGCACGGGACCAAGTTACCAGTTAAGTTCTCTTAGGGGACCATGCCTCACAATGATGAACATCTGTTCAACAGCCACGGAGTCAGGGGCTATGAAAGGACGTTTTGTTTTTTTAAGAGACAGAGGGTCTTTTCCGTGATTTGATAAGACCAGAGGAGCTAAAAATAAAGCCAGGGAGAAAGACCCAGAAGAGCCATCAGAACGCATCTTCACTGAAACACACCCCTGCCAATGAAACATCCCGAATGAGAGTGTGGGTAAGAGTTTGCCGGTGACTCAGGGTAAGGAATGGTGTCATGGACCCCTGTGGGCACCCCACAGTATCTAGTCCAGCACCGCGCCCACGGAATCTGAATAGGAAGTTAATTTCCACATAGAGCTTCCACGCCAGTTCAATCTAGGGAATCATTTTAGCCTTTGAGGCACAAGGGTGCTTTATCAATTCCTTCTCTTTGTTCATCCTTTCATCCATTCAACCAATATTTATTAATACTGGAAAGAGGGTTATTTCTGCTCTGGTGATACTAACAACAGAAAAGTTTCCACCTTTTCCTAATGAGTAAAACAGAAAGCTAACAAATAATTATATAATGTCATGTAATATATAATGCAGGGTATTTGGTAAGTACTATGAAGTTTCCTTACCCGAAAATGATAAAAGCTAAAATCCTTTTATTTAAAAAAGGAAAGAAAGAAAAGAAGAAAAAAGACAGAAAAGAAAAAAAGAAGTCAGATTCGATGTTGCCTGTGATTTCCAGAAGTTCACGGATCCGCAACATCCCCACCCCCATGGAGCTGTTCTCCAGCAGTGGTTCCCAAGCCCACAGAGAGTCGAACTTAGTACTCACTTGAGTCTGAAATCTTTTTTAAAGTTCCACCAGCGATCACTGCACCGCTCTAAGAACCATTGTTTTAAAACATCACTTTTAATGGACATGATGAAAAAGGAGAAGACAATATGATTGACAATTTACGTTAATGACAATTTATAGAAGGCTGGCAAAGAGAGACAAGCAGACCGACAAGACACCTGGCTGGGGCCGGCACTGAGTGGGGTGAGCTCGTCAGCATCTACTGTCTGTGGCCTGTCCTAAGAGGGTTCTCCAGCCCGGGGAGCCAGAGTCCAGGGTATAATTGAGGCCGTTGTCATTTGTGTAGTTCTCAGGCCAATCACACCCCGTCCTGTTTTGATTTGGTTTGGTTTAGTTTGGTTTGTTTTGTTTAACTCGTGCCCTTTTTATTATTTTTTTTAAAGATTTTTTAAAAATTTATTTATTTGACAGAAATCACAAGTAGGCAGAGAGGCAGGCAGAGAGAGAGAGAGGAAGGGAAGCAGGCTCCCCGCCAAGCAGAGAGCCCGACGCGGGGCTCGATCCCAGGACCCTGGGATCTCGATCCGAGCCCAAGGCAGAGGCTTTAACCCACTGAGCCACCCAGGCACACCCCACTCATGCCCCTTTTAAATAAAAATTAAAATCTCATCTCTCAGGGCACCTGGGGGCTCAGTCAGTTAAATGTCTGACTCTTGATTTTAGCTCAGGTCATGATCTCAGGGTCATGGGATCAAGCCCCACACTGAGCCCCCAGTTGGGCTCCACAGTCAGTCAATGCAAAAGTCTGCTTAAGACTCTTCCTCTCCCTCTGCCCCTCGCCCCTGCTCTCATGGGCACCGGCACACTTTCTCTCTCTCTCAAAATAAACAAATAAATAAATAAATAAACCAAAACCAAAACTCATCTCTCCCTAGGGATTCTGAAATCCATTCGTAGTGGCATGTAATCCTTGGGGAAGAACTGCTGTAATTCAGTGTAATCTCATAAATCAAGTCATTGTTCAACCTAGTTTTTCAGAATGCATATGATAAAAGGATCAAGATTACGATGATGTGTTTGTGCTCAAGACACTTTTCAGACTCCTACACATGATTCATGTCCTTCCTGCCCCTCCTCACTCCTTTGATGTTCTCACTAAATGTAACGCCGTCCGGCTTACAACCAAGGTTATGCATTTTGCGTTTTTTGATTTCTAGGGAGAAGAATGAGTGGAGGGGAAAGAGAAGGGGGAATTTGAACAGCAGGGAGTTTTGTGTAAAGATGCAAACACTTGATTTCACTCCCTACCAAAACCCCATTAAATTGCTAGTAAAGAGACTTTTTTAAGGTACAAGCCCACGTGAATGGGGAGAAGGGGGAGAGCAGAACAGAGCAACAAAAACTGAGAGCTGAGAAGCAGCTAGATAAGGGGTAATTTACCCAGCCGGCCCGAGAAAATGGAGAGAAAATTGAATCCCAAGCTGACAGCGCAGAATGGAAACCACCCCAATTTGTAAGCCAGAATCCCCATAAGGATCATGAACTGGCAGCAATGGGTACCTCTGGGAGTGGGGGTGAGGGTGAGGGATGCTAAAATTAGAATTGGCTTAAGGTCTATTTGTGAAACAGTCACATCTCCAGATGCCTTCCCCAAATTCCACACAGCCAAGTGACTGCCTCTCCCCCATTCTGGAAAAAGACAGGAAGGGAGGGCAGTAGCTGGGGTCTCTGGACCCGGAGAGGCAGGCACTACTGAGACCAGGAGAGGCCAAAGTCCACAGGTACCATACCCCGCCACCCCCACTCCAGGAAGACCTGCAACTGGACCTTTACCCTTTAGGTAAGAGCTTGACAGAGTCACCTCGGATGGTCTGACCAGCTCCAAAGGAACGACCTAAAGATACTGACCTTGGACTTCCACAAGGAAGGAGACCAAACATGTCAAGGTGAAGTCTACATTTAAAAAGTTCACTTCTAGCCCAGAGCTTTCAATAAAATTCTTTGTTTCCTAGACTTAAATATGAACAACCCTCCATAGAGTGGGGTAACAATATCCCTATCCCATAGGACTGGTGTAAAGATAAAAGGAGATGGAGAGAAAATTGAATCCCAAGCTGACATGGGGTCCTTGGAACCGTGCCTGGCACCATAGGACTTTATGCAGATTATTGTTTAAAAATCAGGATTATCAGACATCTAAAGAAAGTCTCTAATAGGACCAGTAGAGACCAAAGCAAACAGAAAATAAAGTTGCTAGGAGATTCTGCTACTGAGAACACAACCCAAACCCCCTCTCCATAATTTATATAAATATAGCTATACAAAAATATATTTCTGTGGAAAAACACATAAACACATAATATATTAAAACATTCATCCTCTGCATTAATGAACCTTATTCTGATTATCATTTCACAAGACCTGCATATGTACATCAAATCACCACATTGTACACCTTAAACTTATACATTTACTATATCTTAAGAAAGCTGGGAAAAATGTAAAAAAAAATGGACGTACAAAAATTTTTGGTAAGTGGATAATGGAACAAAAAATATTTTGTTGAACAAAGCTGGGGAATTAGAAAACGCTGGTCCACTCTGCAGACGATTCCAGCGCAAACCGAGAGTACCGCAGGGTAATCCGAGGGTAGTGCATGGCTCAGTGGAGCCGAATACTGTAAGAGCGGATATTGACTCAAGCTGGGCGGGTGTTAGACACGAGGCAGGGGACTGGGCAGGGCGCGCCCATGCACTGGGGCAGTAGGGAGGGGACTTCAGAGTCTTTAGCACCCCCGGCAGTAAGGCATTAAAGGACGCTGAAACCCCAAAAGTGGCAAGTACAATACAGAGATATCATCTAGAGATAGACATGAGAATACGAAAATAATTATCCGAGAGAATAAAAGTGCTTCTGGGGAGAGAGAAACTAGGGGAGGCAAGCAGCGAGGGCTGTCTGGGTTTTTTGGAGCTGAGCTAGAAGTGTGTTTGGTGTTAGAAAATATATCTTGTCGGGGTGTAACTTCCAATAAAGATGGGAACGTAAAAGAAAAGTTTACCAGCGTCAAGTAGGTGATGATTGTGCCTTTCCCTTTGGCATGGAGGCAGAGCCCAATGACCCTGGAGACAGCCCCCCGCCCCCAGCTTTGTGGTGGCTTTGGTTGCTGTGGTTTTTTTGATTGTTGTTTTCCACATGCGTTTATTAACTTGAGGCCAAAATCCTACTGCGCGCGACCTTGCAGGCCGGACCCTAGGCAATGACAAAGGCATGTCCTGGTGCCCCCCCCCACCCACCTCATGCACCCTCCCTCAACCCCCACCTCCCAGCAACTGGGAGTCCAGAGTCCTGAGAGCCAGTTAGGGACTCAGCCCTAGATGGCTACCTTTCTCTTAAATTTCTGAGATGTTTTCAACACTCTGCTTTATCCCCTTATTGAATTTGGCCCTTATGAAATCCCTCCTTTGGACAAAGGTGTGCCCCCAGGACATGCAAAGAGTGTGCTTCCTTCCCTTTTGGGGCTCTCAGCATCCCCATCCAGAAAAGGAAGGGACTGGACCAGAGGGTGTCAAGGGCCCCTTGGTGCATCCAGAAAGTTACTACAGCTTCTCTCCTGAGCCCCTGCAGCATTTCATGACCCACACCCAATGGTTTCGCCTCCAAAGGTTAGCTGGGTTGGTTTGGTAGGTTGCTTATTTATTTTGGTTCGTATGTGTGACTTACGTTTGTCTCCTCCAAAGAGATGGACGTTTCCAGAGGGCAGATGCCCGCCCTATACTTCCTGCACACAACACCCACCGCCCCCCAGCCTGGTACGGAGCTGGGTGTCCTGTTCATGGCCAGAAAATCTTCTAAAGAAATCATGATACAGATGCTTTTTGTGGGATAGCATGAGAATTGATATTAACCCTTGGTTTTGCTCTCTCTGGTGTCCCCAGCTCCTGGAACAGTGCCTGACGCATAGTGAGTGCTCAAAACAAATTTTGTTGGCTGGAAGAATCCAAAGGAAAGCCTGGAATGGAAATGGGTGTCTAGACACACTAAAGCATTGGCGAGCAGTACTCTAGAAAAAGCTGTTGGGGAGGGCAACCCCCTGCCTCAGTAAGTGACTTGAGTGAAAAGCAGGAAAAGGAATGCAAAGCCATCTACCTTCTGGCCAAGACTCCCAAGGGCAGAGTGTGAATCCTCAATCCCTTCTGAAAGACGGTTTAGCTAAATATTTAAAGCCTTACACATATGCATTACCAACTATTTCCTGTCTAAGAAATCGTTTGTTAAAGAATATCGCAGAGGTAGGCACAAGATGAAAGAATAAGAATTTTTATTACAGCATTATTTATAACGTGGAAAAGGGGGAGGCAACCTAAATGTTTAATAAGGGACTGGTCACAAGAAAATGTTTACTACACACTGTAAGTTGCTTAACGAAGAGAAGAGAGTCAGACAAAATTCAGTGTGCCTTTGCTTTGTGATAAAAGATATATATATATGTATCCATATTCAGGTAGATATGTACAGTTATCCAAATAGAAAAATACTGGAAAGATTCGTATGAAATGATCACAGTATGAGAGAATTAAAAGTTTTGTTGTTGTTTTTTTTTTCTGCCTTTGTGCTTTTCTTGTAGTTTTAAAGTTTGCATTGCTTTTATATTTAAGGACAAAATATATTTGTATTTCTTTAAATGACATTACATGGCATGGCTATTCAAGTTTAGGTAGGCAACAATATTTGTGGATAACTACATGAATGTTAATAACACTCTCACTGACATCAGGAAATTAGGGAGACTCACAAAGTCTTGCCCCCTATTTTGAGAGATATGAGAATTTATTCTGGACATACTTAATAGCTAAAAAAAAAAAAAAAAAGTGTGATTCTAAATGATGTGCCAATTAAATTTAAAGAGTGTCCCTTGTCCATCAGGGGATAGAGATGTTAAAAGCCAGGAGTAAGAAAACTGAGCCCATTTTTAATGGGGGAGGGCCGGACTCAGAGGGGGCCACTTAGGCAGGGAGGAGCAAACAGCGAAGTAGCTTGAGACAAGTCATTAAACGTCTATTGTGCACACCCTGCTCTGTGGCAGGTGCTCTGAGAGATATTAGGGAAGCAAAAGACCAGTTTATAGTCTAATTAGAAAGACAAGCCTAGCACTTATAAAACCATTAAAGACAAAGGCTAGACGGGATTGTTGATAATTAGGGCTAAATAGTGAGTTCAGTCGAGTGCTCTGACAATAGTCTGGATTTTAAATATTTTAAGATACTTCTAATATGTATATATGTATATTTAAACAGAATTTCATTAAGAATTCAAATGGGCTAAAAATAAGCAAGGATTAAACATTAGAGCAACTGGACACATTCTGGTATCTCTATGATTTTATATATAACCTCCTGGTAAGGATGTCCCAAGAGATCAGCATCTTGGACAAGAAAGACGCCAGAGCACTTAAGTTTGTGAGGGGACCAGACAATAGGGCTCACCCCCTTTCTCCCAGCAAAGTCTGATGGACTGGAGAGATCTAGGAGGCCCAAAGACTCAAGGTCCAGAGGCTGCTAATGGATTGAGAGGGTGGTGGGGCCGGAAGGAACTCAGAGTTTTAAGGAGATTGGATGTGACAGACACTGATACGTGATAACAAGGGCAGAGACCCGGAAGCTGCTGCAACGTCTGGGGGTCTTGATAGAGAGGGGTGCTGGCAAGGAGTTGGTGTTCCTCCGTGTCCTCCCTGCCTCCAGACTGACCATCTCCTAAGCCTGACCCCACAGTAAAAACACCATTTGCTCAAAAGTCGGAGGGCATAGGACTCGGATCAGGATTCTGCCCCCTTGATGTCAACATGATACCCATCCCTGTCCATGAGATAACTTAGCCAATACGTAAGACAAGAATCAAAGGAGGAAATAAGAAAAAGTCATCTGTAATTCTCATCAGAGAGGGTTGCCAGATTTAGCAAAGAAAAATAGAAAAGCAATATCTGGGCTGTTTATATGTTTAGAAAGTATTCATTGTTTCTCTGTAATTCAAATTTAACTGGGCGCCCTCTAGACCATCCCCCAACCCTGCCATCAGAGGTGACTACCACTGGGGGCTCCACTGGCCACCCCAGCTCATTTCCGAATTCCCTTCAGCCTTGGCCCTTCCTTTAGCACGTGGGATTCTGCGCCTTCAACCAAATTTAGCTGAACCCTGATGGAAGTTGTGGAAGGGCTGTCGTGAATTTGTCTTGGGCCCTGCCCCTCAGCAGGCACCTCAGAGAGCAAGCTTGGTGGGGGGAAGGGGGGTATCTGTCACAGCCTCCCGGGCATCCCTGCTTCCAGGCCCACCCAATCCCACAGCACTTGACACCAGTCAAGGGAACACCACATATCCCCCCCTCGCCCCCGCAAGAAGGCAGACACCAGGCCCGGTGCACCCCCATTAGGCCAAGCCAGCACATGTTCAGCTTGGCTCCCCGTTTGGCTACTTCCAACACGAGCAGCCCTCACGCTGCCCAGCCACCAGTACACAAAAAGGGATTGGAGGGAGCCTTGACCCCACGAACTCTGTATCCAATTCCCCTCTCCCACACGTAGGCACTCCCAGTCAGGCCCTGGGTGGCCTGTCCCTTAGAAATGCCCTCCTGCTCCTCCCCCTCCCTTCGGCCTCCACAAATCTCCTTTACCTCAAGCCAAAGACTTGGGCTGCAGGACCCTCAAACCTCAAAACTCTTTTTTCAGCCCCTGTGCAGGAGCAGAGCTGTCAAGGGTTAGTGAGCTATTCCAGGGGCGGGGTGAGGACAGGCGAACCGAAGGGGAGGAGGTCAGAGGGCTAGCTTCTCGTTCTTTCTCCGCCATGAGGTCACATCTATTTAGTTTGCTTTTATCAGAACATTTTGGGCGCTCCAGATTTCCTTGCCCCACTCCCGCCTGCAACCTCACTCTCTCTTTTGCATATCACCACGGGGGGTTTTGCATCTTCCATATATTGAACCAAGTGTTTTGGTTTTCATTCCTTCCTTTTTTAATGAATAGCTGTGCTCCAGGGAAATTTATTTCAGAATATCATTTCCTGTTTGCAACTTCAGAAGGTTGGGGGTGGATATTGCTGAGAGCCAAGTTAGTCAATAGGGCTAGGGAAACAAAACAAAACAAAACAAAACAAAAAACCCCGAAACAACAGATTCACCTTAGGGTCATTACTAAAGCAATCCCTGTCAATTCTGCACCCCAGATATTGATGCATACAAGTGTTTAGGAAACCAGAAGCCGCTTTCCCATTGAATTAAGCGGGTACTCACTAAAATAATTACCTGATTTCACAGGAATAGGCTATTAACCCCAATCCCAAATTCAATTCTTTAGATGCTAGGCATGCGATTAAGTATTCCTAAATGTAATCCTTTAATCCACCTTAATCTCCACCTGCCCCCACCTCATTTGACTACTGAAATGGAAAAATCCATCTGTGCTGCTGTTCCGAAGCCAATCCCGAGACGCCCCTCGGTCTTTCTGGGGAGGGTTAATTGGCAGGGAAGAGGATTCAAAGCAGCCCTGATGTTGAATTCATTTGCTCTGGATGCATTCGGGGTTTAGCACCGGCCACCAAAACCCAAACTGAAATAAGCAAGAGTGCCCAGTTTGGTACACATAATCACTTCACTTTACAACTTTTTTTGTTTCCTTTTCCTTATTTTTAAAAACATTACATGATCCACCTGCTCTTTGTTTAAAAAAAAAAAAACAACAAACCAACCCTCAAAATCATACCAAACTATGTGAAATAAAAAGCAATCATGGTTCCTCAATTGCAAATTTCAAAGGAAAGAAACCCCTTTTGATAGTTTGTAGGTGTCCTCCCGCCTCCGATTTTCCAACCGCAATGGACCCGCCGTAGTGCCCTCACACACACCTTGGAAGGTCAGAAACGGGGCTTTGAGCCTCCCAGAGGCAGGTAAGCAGCCTCCCTGAAATTCCTCCATGGAGTGGTTGCGGTTTCCAAGTAGAAATAGATATTGGGGTGTTTGAGGACATCTGGAGGGGGCAAAGGTGAGAAGATCTGCAACTGCTCCTCAAGGCCAGAGGCAAAGGCATTCCTTCATAAAGCAGCCGGTGGAGAGTGCTGCTCACTCCAGCTCCCCACGCCCCACCTGCCAGCTGCAGGACCCTCCCTACAAGGATCTCTGATGGGAGTCACCGGGCCAAACACTACCTTCTTGTCCTGCCTCCAACCACGCCTGCCTCCTGCCCTCTCTATGCTCCCCCCACCCAACCCCGCGCCCCGGCTCTTGGCTGGGGACTTGGGACAGGTTATTTCACTTTTTCGTCCTCAGCTGTGCTGTTGTATTGAGTTGAAAAGATAAATATTTTATATCCAAAGGCAGGAGGCTCATGATGCTGGCCCCTGAGAGAGAAGAGAAGGGAACCAGAAGACCAAGGAAATCCAAGACCCATTCTTACTGGGACCGAGCACACTGGCTGTTGACGCAGAGCCCCTCACTGCGCCCCATTGCTGTAGGATGCGGTCCCGGACCCTTCGCAGCCTCATTCCCCACCTCCAGTCCGGACGGTTACCCTGACACTCAGGCAAGCATGTGAGTCTCTGTCAGCTCCCCTTGGAGGGCCTGCTGTCTTCTACCTCCCTCTGGCTTTGGGGTTTCCCTCAAATCCGTCGGTCAACCAGGCGGCAGGGGGTGGCATTTCCGGGTGCCACAACAGGCTGGAGTGTGTGACGCTGCCTGATCCAGACGAGGCCAGCATAGTCAGTCCCCATGGTGCCCAGCGGACACGTGTGCTCCTCTCTTCTGCCATCTGCCCAGACCCTGAAGACCTTTGAGTCTGACATGGCTGATCATCTTACCCCATGCCAGGCCCTTGGACCCAACCTAACCCCCACACCTGCAGAAATGAGAACAGGAACCTCACCAAGGGCTGTTGACAGCCTGTCGCCCCTGGTCTCCAGCCTCAGAAGCCGGAAGGGCAATGTCCCCCTGGTAATGAGGTTTGTCTTGTAGGAGCCTCTGCCTGTGCAACTCCGACCCTTCCCTAGAATCTCATCCCTTCCTCGCCCTCATTCCCTGCTCTTTCCCCTCCTCCACCCTCTCCCAGCAGAATTGGGGCAGCACAACTGAACCCCACGAATACACCTGAAGCTGGGGGCCAACTGCCTTTCCCTCAGTGCCCCCCACCATGGTGGTCCGCTACTAATAAGCTGTCACAGACCCCCTGACGCCTCAGCCCATTTAAGCAACCGCTTCTACAGGTTGCCTTTCTGCTTCCTCTGGGCTGTTCCCTAACTGCTCTCCTGTTTCCCCAATGCCAATGCCGACATTTCGCTGAAAGCTAGAGCGGTATCATTCCAGTAACTCCGGACGAAGATGGTAGCAGAGCACGAGACCACTCACCTCACTCCTCTGAGAAGGCACCAGCCCCGAGGCCACGACCGAGAGCTGGTTCACCACTGCCACGGCTCTGCTGTGGGGAGGGTGGGCCTCAGGAGTGGGCCTCCTGTGGCCTCAGGAGTGGGGTTCTCTAACTCAAGCAGGCATCAGAAACACCTGCCAGGCCTGTTGAGACCCGGACACCTGGGCTCCACCCGCAGTGTCTGATTCTAGGAGATGTGGGGTGAGTGAGGTCAGAGAATTTGCTTCTCCAACCAGTTCCCGGTGCTGATGCTGCTGGCCCAGGAAACACATTTTGAGAACCAGCAATCTCCTGTCCTCCAGAGAAACCCGAGTCTTCCTCAAGCACCCCCCCACCCCCCTGCACACGTGCGCACACACACACACGCACACCATTAACCTTATGGAGGAGAGAGTGTCCCTGCAGGAAGGTTAGGGTCCTTAGCACCTGCTGCTTAATCTGTGAAACTGAATCTAGGCTCTTCTGACTCCTGCCCTTTCCTTTCTCCCGTCGCTCTCATTTTTCCTATCTTGCCGACCTTCTGTTTCATCTCTCCCCACTATGGCTTTGTGTCTCTGTCTCTGGGCCTCTCCCTGCACACACACACTTCCCTAGTGATGAGTTGGCATGGGATTTATAGAGTGAGCTCTCAGCCATCTGGAGACGCTGGGCGCCCTGACTGGCATATGTTAGAATACGGGCGGCGGAAAGACTCTGGGCAAAGAGACCAATTTGTTAATTTAATTGAGTTGCAAATAATCAGGCAGCCAACAGGGTTTGTGTGAAACCTATTAGGTGCTCTCAGAATCAGCGGCAGGGCAGGGTCCTGGGAGGAGGCCAGGCTCTAGAGGCCCGTCTCTTCCAACAGCAAGGGGCAAGTGGAAAGGCCCCTGCCTTGTGCTGCTTCCTGGTAGTGCAGGGGGAACCTCTGTTGAGGCTCGTCACATCCATGGAGACTCCCCTCCCCTTTACCAGGCTGGTAGCTTCTCTCTTTCTCCAGAGACTCACCCCCAGGGTGAATGAATACCATCTGCCTTAGGAGCTTTGTTCCTCCCCTGCTGGGGAGCAGCCCCAAGCCAAAGATTGGCTTACTTAGGATACAAAAGCTGGGCCACTTATAGTAAGCGTCTGCCTGGAACTGAGGGGTTTCTTGGGATGAAGGAAAACTGAGACAGTCCCAGGCAACCCAGCAGATCGTCACTTTAGCCTTACTTCAAGGTCGAGCTAATTTTTTTTTTTTAAGATTTTTATTTATTTGAGAGAAAGAGAGAGAGAGAGAGAAAGCAGGGGAGAGGCAAAGGGAGAGGGAGAAGCAGACTCCTCACTGAGCAGGGCGCCCCATGTGGGGCTCGATCCCAGGACCCTGAGGTCATGACCTGAGCTGAAGGTAGACACTTAATTGACTGAGCCATCCAGGTGACCCAAGGTCAAGCTAATTTGGCTATGCATGTGCTCCAGGCCTCTCCCTGGGTCTGGACTCCTACAAGACTCCAGAAAAGACTTCATTGCTCATCTACTTCCCAACAGTCCTGTTTCCCTTACTCCTCAGAGCACTCCCCAATCAATCGTGCATGCCAAATCCTTGCCTCAAGCTCTGCTTCTGGTGAACCCCACCTAGACATCCATCTCTAGCCCCTATCGCCACCATGAACGAACTACAAATGCAGAGGAGATCCTTCAGTACTTCTATTGGCTTTGGTGATAAGGAATGTTCAGGACAGGAATAAAGAAAAATAATAATGAGATTTATTGATTTTCAGGGGACTTCTTAGTTTCTTTCACTAGGCTGCCCCCTAACTCCAGCTAGCTGTCAAAAAATTTGTGCCTTAGTTGCACAGAAAGTGGAGGGCTTGAGGCCAGGAACATCTTTCTCTACCTTTGTGTTAAGTACTTAATGTGTAATCAACACTGCTGTCAGCTCTGTGAGGGAAAGAGAAATGAGTAAGACAGAGGCCCCGTCCTCCTGTGTGGCTGTGTTGATAAGGCCATTGCACCCACAAAATCTTAGAAGAGCACAAGGGGTAAGTGTCTGCTGAGGTGGCAAGGGCACATGAGTTCAGAGGAAGGATTGCCCGGGTAGGTTGAGGGATACCAGGCAGGCTTCCTGGGAGAGGGGTTGCAGCTGTGCCCTGAAGGGGTAAATAGTCATGACACGTGAAAAGAAGAGAGAACAGAGATCTTCCCAGAAGCCATACCTCCGGCAGGGAGACATGGGCTATACTGGGTATCCTGGAAGGGGACATTTTTCTGGAGGGAAGGCTTGCATGGGGAAGGAGGAGTTAGAGTCTGCAGATCTTAGCTCAGGGCTGAGGAGTTGGTGTCCCTCTCTGTCGGGGGGCAGAATGAGAATGGCTCCCAGAAAACTCCTGGGAGAGAACAGACCGGCCAAACCTCGGATAACTGAGAGCACCACCTTTTCTCTGAGGGATGCCGGTCCCTGACTAGGAGGCTTGGTCAGTCACACAGGACGCTGGGGACCCAGATGGGCCTCGTCTCTTCCCTCACTTCTCCAGGACAGCCATAGCTGTAAGAACATTTGCAAAGAATCATAAGCAGGAGATGCTCCCCCCGTTTCCTCCTCCCTCTAGAAAGCCCTCTTGTCTCTCATCTCCACTGACCCGAATTACTGCTAATCCCGGTCTGTGTGCCTTCCTGACCCTCCCCACTGGACACCACTGCAGATTGCTCTTCCTGAAACAGGGCCCGCTCCATCTAGAGGACATTAGAGTCTCCCCACTGCCTTCCTCAGATTAGCTTCCAAAGCCCTTTACCCTCTAAAGCCCCTTTTTTTCCCCTCCAACCCCTACTCAGCATTTCCCCCACAGGCCCTGGGTTCAGTCAAGCAGGTCATGACCCAACACACCTCACAGGCCCTTGCTTTGAGTCCTTGTTCAAACTTTCTTGCTGCCAGAATACCTCACTCCTTTTCTGGGCCTGATTCCACTCCTTCTCTTCAGTGCCCCCCAAACATCTTCTCGTAGTATGTGTAGCCACACAGGGCTTGCCCTCTATAAATTTCTGCAGCCCTGGTGGGGAGGACTGTCTGCAAAGATGGCTGCCCAGAGGCGCTCCCATTCCTGCACGCAACCCCTGCTCTTCCCATCCAAATCTGTGGTCTATCTGTGGACCTCTAGGAACCCAAGCTGGCTTCATGACTTGCTTTGACCTATAGAACTCAGCAGAAGCAATCAATCCTGTGACAGTCTGGGATGAGACCTCAAGAGACCTTGTACTTCTGCTTTTAGAGCCTTAGAGGCCAGAGAAACCGATGAAGAAGTCTGGCTACCCTCTAGAGAGAGAGGCCCGGCCGGGACCTGGCCAGCGCAGGGGGAAACTCAGCTGGGCCCTCCTCCCCCCAGACAAGCTGCCCCAACAGACCCATGAGAACAATGACAGGCCTCCCTGCCGAGCCCTAGCCACACTGCAGAGTCATGAGCAAACCCATGGCTGTGGTTTTAGGGTGTCTGGAGTCCAGTCCTACTTTGGTCTGAATCTCGGTTCTGCGATTTAGCGAGCACTGTGGAAAGTGCTCCACAGAACCAGGCTTTGTGCTAAGTCCCTGACATATACTATCTCACGGAATGGGGACCATGATTGTCCCTATCGTATAGGGAGCAAATAAGTGATTTTCCCAGGCCCACACCTAGTAAGTGATAAAACTGGACCATCCCCTGAGCCTGAAGTTCAGAGGCCAGATTCCTAAGGACTGTTTGCTAGTGACATGAGCTGTGTGACCATGAGTGAGTATTTAACTTCTCTGGGCCTCCTCCTCCTCAACTGTGGGATATAGAGATGAATAAAGAGCTGGTCGGTGGTTTATAAAGATTAAATGTGATGGCTCACATACGGGCTGGGCACTGAGCAATTGCTCATGAAACTGTGGTTCCCTTTCCCCTGGTATGATGTACAAACAGCCTCCCAGCCTCCTCCCAACAGAGACTGTTGAAATCCTGAAACCTCAAGTCTTAACGTATAAACAACAGTGCCAGGCTAACTCACAAAAAACTTACGTAGACCAGAATGCACCAGAGACTCTGTACGAATGCATGGGAATAAAGATATTCGTTGAAAATAATATTGATAATTAAGCAAAGTGATTAGGAAAGGGGTTTGTGTTTTTCTTAGCAGTAACCTGGGCCTGACGGGAGTGGGGTGATGAGGAAGGGCCATGCCGGCCTTGAACTTGAGCTCCAGGAAAATGCAATCATTGCATGCTGGTGTGGGGCAAATGTTGCTGGCTGTTCGAAAGCAGGGAGGGGAACTGGTCACAAAGGCGAACTTGAGGCTTGAACTCCATCCTCTGTCTTTCTGCCCCTTACAAAGCGGCTGGCAGGGTTTGTGTTGAGGATCTACTGCAACTCAGTGTGGCCATGAATGGTTCCCTTACACCTGCTTCCGCCCCCATGGGTGCCTGTCTCTTGTCCCTAGAAGGTGTTCGTCACAATTGCTCACCACCACCCTGGGCCTGGGGTATAAAACCAACAGTTACGGTAATATGACCTACAGCAGAACTGCATTGGCTGCTAACTTGCTTCTTTACTAGACCTTATGGTGGTCTTGTGTTTGTTCGCCCATGGCTCACTTCATCATCCACTGTCCCTAATTTGTCAACAGAAGAACTTCACACTCAACGAATCCATTTGTCCATAGTTCAGAGTTTGTCTTCTTTTTTGTTGGTTTTATACCAGTATTTTCAGATACATTTATAACCCTTCAGCATCCTTACGATTTTAGCATCTGCTCAAAAAGGGACCTTGGCTCTGTTGCACAGTACGTTCTCTGGATTTAGGTCTTTGTCATGCTGAAAGTTTGTAGAATGGATAAACAAAGCGTGTTGACCCCCATCGCAGAATAGTACGCGACAACGAAATGAACACATGGAAGGATGAATCTCATGAACCTAATGCGGCGGGAAAGGAAGTCAGATACAGAAGAACAGACATGGCAATGATTTAGCGATGCACTCTTGCACGGGAAAGGCATAAGAAACGTGAGCGAGGGTTACTCTGAGAGTCACCGGGATGAACCCGGATGCCTCAGGGACCCTGGTGATGTTCCACTTCCCGACCTGATGGTGGTTATGCATGTTTGTTTTAGAATATTTTGTTAGGTCTTATAACTATGTGTTTTTGGTAATGGAGAGGGTTGAAAACAATCGTATTCTGAAGTGAGTAGGAATTTAATAGGAACAGATTCTGTTCCATTTGTCAATTATATGCTGCCTGATTTATCATTTCACGTTTACCTCTGGGTTTGCCAACTAAGCTTAACTGAAATCCATCCAACCGTCAGATAAATTGGAAGATGGGGACTTCAAAATCTGCAGGCTGCCGGTTCCTGGTAGGCATTTGCTAAATGATAGGCAATGAGCTAGATGGGTGTATTAGTCACCTGAGAAACAGAGCCAGTAGAATATATATGGACACAGAGATAATTATTAGAAGGAATTGGTTTACATAACTATGGAGGCTGAGCCAGTAGGTAGGAGACAAGTTTGAGGTTGTCTGAAGGCTGTCTGGTATAGAACCAGAAAGAAGAAAATTCAAAGAATTTTCAAAGAATTCAAAGAAGAAGTTCAAAGGCATTTTGCTAGGGGTACCTGGGTGGCTCAGTCGGTTAAGCATCTGCCTTCATCTCAGGTCATGATCCCAGGACCCTGGTATGGAGCACTGTGTTGGGCTCTCTGCTTAGCATGGAGCTTATTTTTCCCTCTGCCTGCTGCTTTGGCTGCTTGTGCTCTCTCTCTCTGTGTCAAATAAATAAATAAATAAATAAATAGGATCTTTAAAAAGGGGAAATGAAAACAAAGGCAGTGTGCTGGAGATTTCTCTCTTGCTTAAGGGAGGTCAGTCCTTGTTTTATTAAGACCTTCAACTGATTAGATGAGTCCCACTCATATTCTGGAGGACAATCTGCTTTACTTAAAGTCCCCTGATTTAAATGCTACTATCATCTAAAAAAAAAATCCTCGTAGAAACACCCAGAATAATGTTTGACAAACATCAGCATCTTGGCCCAGCCAAATTAATGAATAAATTGAACTATCATAGTGAGTGTCACATGCTACCTGATTCACTCCTCATGTGGCCTCATGAGTTGATTATTTCTAGCCCCATTTGTACACGGCATTCACAGACCCTGTCTGAGGTTGCACAGTAGGTGAGCAACAGAGGCAGGAATTAAATAGAAGTCAGTGTGACACCAAATAGGAGTGGTAAGAAAGCTTTTTTTTTTTTTTCTTTTGTGGCATGAGACTCAATCCAGGAAAAATTTAAATATTTATGGGCTACATATGGTCATCCCAAAGGAAAACAACTTAAGTGAATCTCATGGGGAAACTTGAATTTAATTTTTATTATTTATTTATTTATTTTAAGAGATTTTATTTATTTATTTGACAGAGATCGCAAGGAGGCAGAGAGAGGCAGGCAGAGGGGGCAGGGCGGGGGGGGGGGGGTAGCGGGGAAGCAGGCTTCCTGCTGAGCAGAGAGCCTGATGCTTGATCCCAGGACCCTGAGATCATGACCTGAGCCGAAAGCAGAGGCATAACCCACTGAGCCACCCAGGTGTCCCCAAAAATGTATTCTAAAATATAATCATCCAACTTGTTGATGGGAAATGGCCTCTGGTTTTTAGTCATAAAAATGTCATCTCTGGACATACTTGAGAGGAAGCAGCTTTCTAGTGTTTCACCCTGTGGTGGAAGCGAAGTGGGTCGTGTGGCACATTCTGCGCTCTGTCTGGTACATACCAGAAAGGCGACCAGGGACGAGCAGGCTTCACGTCAGATGGAAGAGGATTCAACTGAGTAGGTACGCTGGCAGAAATTTCTAGGCGCTGGCCAAGGCTTCCGCGGCTGATGGCTCTGGCTTTTTATCACGTCTAATCTCACTTCAAAACTCAAGGCGTGCCTTTCCCTAGAGGAAGAGCGTTATAGCGCTTAACCTTGATCAACCTTGACCTGAATGCTCTTTGGAGGCTGCCAATGCCGCACACCAAGAAAGGCCGCGAGAAGCAGAGGAGAGGAGATGGGGTGAAGAGGCGAGGCAGAAGAGATGTTTTCTGAGAAAAATGGGAAAGAGAATGGAAGCTGGTGAAGGATGTCTGAATTTTTAGAAAGGAACTATGATGGGATTGATAGGGCCTGGGGGTGAGGACAATCAGGGGACAGGATGAGGGAAGCAGGACAAGGGTGCGTTCCCCTGCAGAAGGAAGAAAGATGGCATCTGCAGAGCTGGGCCTGGGCAGTTCCGGGACCGCAGGCCAGCTGGAGACTTGCGGGGGGTCGGGGGGAGGCTATGGGCAGCTATCCTGGTGTGTTAAAGAGCATGGGCTTTAGAATCGATTAAAAAAAAAATCACTGTAAATTCAACCTAAAATAATGTCACTACAGCATCATCACCAACATTACCAGCATTACTGGCATTACCCGTGTTTCTGGGATATTGTATTCTGTGATGTCTGTCAAAAGAGAATATTATTTATCCTTTCGCATCAGCTTGCAGGAGAATTAGAAATGATAGTAAGTGTGAAGCCCCACGCACGGAGTTGGCTCCTTTCTTTCTTTCCTGTCTCATCTTGGGTGTTCGTAGCTTTGCCACTTTTCACGCTGTAAGTCACTGTTCCGTGTCTGTAATCTTCTCTCTTGGGGGAGACAGAAGCACCTGGAGGCAGGAAACGGGGTTCCATGTGTGCAGGGAGAGCAGAAAGAGGGGGTCTGGGAATCAGACAGTGAGTGAATTCCTGGTGCTCCCGTTCACGGACGGTGACCCTGGGCACAGCGCTGACCTCAGAATCCTGTTTCTTTCTCGCCTGCA
This sequence comes from Mustela nivalis, assembly GCF_964662115.1. Classification (NCBI taxonomy): domain Eukaryota; kingdom Metazoa; phylum Chordata; class Mammalia; order Carnivora; family Mustelidae; genus Mustela; species Mustela nivalis. The sequence continues at coordinate 45,030,678 of NC_139033.1, read as the reverse complement.
GGGTGGGTTTCTAACACCTGCCTTGAAGGTTCATGTGAGCATTAAGAAGAATGGATGCTCGGGTCCTGTCTATGTTGTCTCTAAACAAATGTTTGTCCTCAGAGCTAAGTCCAAGCAAATGTTCAATAAGTAACTGGAAAACTAAATTCTGTCAAGCCCTGTCCCTAGGTGAGTTGGATTTCCAGTGTTTGCCAATGAAAACCCCCCTGGGGTTGTGTGGGTGGGAGGTCCTCTAGCTGCGGAGCGCCGGCACAGGACCCCAGCCTCTGCCTGGGAGAGGCCTGTGGGATCCCCGAGTCATCCGTGCTTGCAGGGGCTGATCCCCCCGATGAGGCAACCCTCAGACTAGCCCACACCACCCCTCCACTCTGTGGGGTCACAGAGGTACTTCCTTCCTCCTCTTCTGACTTTGAAATGCTGAGATCTGGTGGAAAATTAAAACCCATTTTGTCAGATTCCCCAGAGATGAAAGGGAGTCTGGAGTAGATGTGAACACTGTAATTAGTCCCCACCAGGCCCCGGAGACAACAGCTCCCAGCCTCTGATCCCAGGGCTTGAAAGCCACATGCTTTCCAAAAGTGGCCAGGCCAGGAGAATCCACCCACCCTTTCCAGCACAGACATCACGAGCTCTTAGAGGGTCTCTGGGCTGGTCTGCTTCTGTCCTGCTCATGGTCTCTGTGTGGGCAGGACTCTCTCCTCTCTGACATAAGGGTGTCTAAGCAGGGATGAGCTTGACGTCCTTCAATTAACCTATCAGCTCAAGTCCTGTTCCTCTGTTTGGACTCTGGCCCCAATGCACTCTATTCTCCTCCTCCCCCTCCTTCCTTTTTTAAGGTTTATTGATTTTTTAAAAAAAGATTTTATTTATTTATTTGACAGAGAGAGAGATCACAAGTAGGCAGAGAGGCAGGAGGCAGGGGCGGGGTGGGGGGGGAGCAGGCTCCCTGCTGAGCAGAGGGCCTGATGCGGGGCTCATGACCTGAGATCATGACCCTGAGATCATGACCTGAGCTGAAGGCAGAGGCTTTAACCCACTGAGCCACCCAGGCGCCCCGGTTTATTGATTTATTTGAGGGGAATGGAAGCAGCAGGAGGGGGAGAGGGAGAGCAAGAATATGTGCTGAGGGCAGAACCCAACACGGGGCGGATCCCACAACTGTGAGATCAGGACCTGAACCAAAACCAAGAGCCGACGCTTAACCAACTGGCCCACCCAGGCGTCCTATCCCAGTTCACTATCTTGAGTGTGTGGAATAACCCCTCTGGCCAATCCAGATATTTCCCAAACCTTCAACAGTGTTCAGATCCCCCTCCTCCATGCAGCCCACCTGACCCCTCCAGCTCTGACTCACCAGCCTCTCTTCTGACCACAAGCTCGTTGGAGGCACCCGGTTGGACCCATGGTTGTAGACTCGGGCTGTTTGATCTTCTTCTGCACGAGGGAGTCTCGGCTTCTGAGCTCATAAGCAGGCACCATGGGTCTTTTTTTTGTTATTTCCCATCCCTGCTCAGGTCAAGGCCATCAGCCTCATCCCAACCATGCTCGTCCCCGAGCCCCTGTACCAGCCTTTCAAGTGGTTTCCTGCTTCTGTTCCCGCCCTAGCACAACCCATTCACCTGGCCAGAGGGCTCTCTTCCAAAAGCAACACTGATGATCTCAGTCTCGCTCACCTGGTCCCCATCCCCAGAGGCTCCAGTGGCTTGGCGATGCCCTCAGCGCTGTTCTCAAGTCCTCTCTGGACCCATGCTGATCAGCCAGACAGAACAGTAGTTACCAGCTCAGTGTCGGTCTTCCCTGGTAGTTCTCAGCCCTCAGCGAGGGCTGGGCCTGTGGCTGACTTGGCTACCACTCCATGTTCAGGGCCTGGCCTGCGGCCTGGCACACCAACACGTTTTTGCTGAATGAGCGATTGCATGATTGAAGGAATGACCCCGTGTGGTCATGAGATGGCCATCAAGCCGTTGGATTTAGTGTCTCCCCTCGGTTGAGCATTCTGTCTTACATCTCTAGCAAGGGGATTTGCATGCACATGGCTTATTGAGGAAGGGTGCCGTGGGAAACCGGTGAGGGAGTGGAGGGGAGCCGAGGGGGGCGGCATACAAATTGCATTTTGCATTTGTCCGCAGTTCGTGGCTCAGAGCACCTAAAACTCTTGGGATTTCCTGAGGGATCTGTCTTTTGTTATTCATAAGGACCCCCTTTCCCAACCACCCCTGAGTTTGTGCTATCAAGGGGATTCTTCGAGAACCCCAGGTAGCTTCAGCATGACCACGTGATCAGAGTGTTGGCCCCATCTCGGGAGGGGAGTGGGGCTGGTTGTTGAGCTGTTGTTGTTGCCCATGTATGGGCAATCGGTCATGTTTACGTGATGAAAGTTGGATAAACATTCTTGAACAGTGAGGTTCAGGGAGGTCCCTAGTTGTACTGGGAGGGTGTTATACCCCAACTCCATGGGGATAGAGGCTCCTGTTCTCCAGATCCTTCTGGGCCTTGCCCTATCTGCCCCTTTATGTAGCTCTTCAGCTGGAGCTCCTCCAGCCCATTGGGCTGTTGGGTTATCATCCCTTCCCCCACATCAATGAAGCAACGAACTTGTGTCCAGCCCAGGAGACAAGAAAGACACAGGACATGGTCTGTCCTCTTGGGTTTTTTTTTTTTTCCTCTTGGCAGGGTTACCTTCTGATGTTTCAAGAGCAGAGTAGGAAGTAGTTTGCAAGAATTTTATTACTTCTTTTCTAAAGTTTTCGATATATTTTCAATTGAGATAGCATTGACATGCAACATTATATTAGTTTCAGGTGTACAATGCAATAAGCCAATATTCGTGTATATTGCAAAATGATCACCACAGCAAGTGTAGTTCAGAACCTTCATCCTCTGTAGTTATAAAAAAGTTTTTTCTTGGGATAAGTATTTTTTTTTTTAAGATCTTACTTTTATTTATTTATTTTTAAGATCTTATTTATTTATTTATTTTGACAGAGAGAGAGAGAGCAAGAGAGGGAACACAAGCAGGGGGAGCGGGAGAGGGAGAAGCAGGCTTCTCGCTGAGCAGGGAGCCCGATGCCGGGCTGGATCCCAGGACTCTGGGATCATGACTTGAGCCAAAGGCAGACACTTAACGACTGAGCTGCCCAGGCACACCAAGATTTTGTTTGTAAATAATCACTACGCCCCACTTGGGCTCCAACTTAGAACCCCAAGATCAAGAGCCATGTGTTCTACTGACTGAGCTAGCCGGGCGCCCCTCTGATGAGGGTTTTTAAGATCTAATCTCAGCAACCTTCAAATATACCATATACAGAATCATGGATGAGGGTCACCATGCTGTCCATTACATTCCCAGGGCTTCCTTTATAACTGGAAGTTTGTACTGGTGTTTTGTTATTAATAATAAAGCACTGGAACACGGAGATAATTTCCTTTTAAAAAAGAAATGACAGCACATCATCTCAAAATAACGCCTGTCTCCCTTCCTTCTGTGTTGAGATTTTTTTTCTTGAGCCATCAAGAATGGGGTGGAGGACGAGCCTGCATCCCGAGTGCCCCAGAGATGGTGCACTAGACTGCGAGCGCCACCTGAGAACCGCCGCAGCTGTGGGGACGTGGGCATCCCTTGCGAGCTCTGGCCTCACCCCACATCAGGCAAGTGGAAAGCATGGATTTCTTCGAGCACTGCAGAGGGCTGGGTGAATCCCAGCGCTGGGTTGGGTGTTTGCGGGGAGGCAGATGTAGGGGAGGCTGCTGAGGGGGCTAATGACTGGCCTCCGCTGAGCTGGCCATTCCCAGTTCCAGGGCACCATTCCAGTTGCTGACTGCTCTCCGTTTTCTGCTTGTGACAGATCATCAAAGCCAGGCTCTGTCCCTGCTCCCTGCCACCACGTTTTAATATTAATTGCAGCCAAAGCAAATGAGAAGAGCAAATCTGTTGTTCCTGAAACAGGCTGCACGTAGCAGAGCCAAATTGTAAGGGATTCTATTTGTATGCAAGTTATTTATGTGACTGCTCTCTTCTATGGGTGCAGAGACGTAGATGACTGCCTCAGGGAGGAGAGGGAATGGGTGATGGTCCAACAGGCAGGACCAGACCTCTGCGAGACTCACAGACCCCAAGACATCCCACTGTACCTAAACTCTGAAAGAAGAAGCAGATGCCTCGTCCTGATCAAAAGCAAGGGGCTGGGTCTGCTGTGTGGATGCCCACCCACGCGGAGCACTGGTCAGATGCCAGTCCCAAAGTCCCATCCATCCCGTGACATGTCAGATCAAGGCCAGAGTCATCTGTCTCGTGGCTGTAGTTCCTCAGCAGTTCCCCCAAGGCAAGCGACTGGTGTCAAACGGATCCTTTGTCCTCCCCTCCTCGGAATCTGCGGAAGGGATGTGTCTGGGGAACTTGAGCTGCCAAGGTTTGCTTGGGAGGCCTTGAATGAAAATTTATGCCACTTCTTGGTGGCAGATCTGTGCTGGGCTGATTACCCAAGAGGCTACAAAGGCTTTATTTAGGGAAACAGCAAAGCAGGGTGGAAAAAAAGGGGGGGGGGGAGTTCTTCAACTTTTGGTATTTGACACTTCCCTCAATGTGGAAAAACCAGACTTCTTTTTCTATGTCTTTAGTTTAGATGTACGTGTGGAGAGGGCCTGGGTATTAGTCTTTTCAGGATCTAGGACTTGAATGAGGTAGACAGCCTCTCCCCCACCCGGAAAGGTGGAGAATGGGCGGGTGTGTGTAAGAATTTTCTTCTCTGGGAGGCAGAGGTAAGTTTGGGACTTCCTTATGTCGTAAAGCCAGATCTTGGGAAAAACAGCCCAGACCACCACCCACCTCCCCATGGATGTGAATGGTCCTTCCTAGGGCATGGAGAGGTCCTGCCCTGTGCACACTCGGTGTGTGTCCGAATCACGTGCAGGGCTTACTAGAACATGGATATCTGACCTTCACCCCACAATGGCCAGAAAAAAAGGCCCCGATGGTAGCTCTTGCCAGTTTCTGTGGTGTAAATATTCCCATCATGGTCACTTTCGAGAGGCCACATGATGCCACTGAACTTGGGAAAAGATATGCATAGTCAGCTCTTTCAGCAACCTAAGAAGGGATGGTTTCCTGGCAAGGAACAGGCCGTAGCCCAGGGAGTCTGCTAGAACAATACATGGGGTCACCCCCCACACACACACACACGGAGCCGAGCTCCTGAGGCCTCCCACCAAGAGATGGAGAAGCAGAAAGACTGAGGGCCCAGGGGCCAGGTACATCAGGCCTGCCCTTCTCTTTTCCTGCTGCCCTTTCCCAGAGTGTTTTTTCTTTTTAATTAAGTATGTATATATAAATATCCTTTCCCTGTTTCATAAAATTAAATTTTAAAGAGAGTCCAGAAAGAAAATAAACACCATGTATCATTCTGCCATGCAGAAATAAACACTGTTAACATTTCAGTGTATAATCTAGTTTTGTTTGTTTGTCTTAAAGAACCCACTCTCTCCGACACATACAAACACACGTACAGATTTTTATGGAGTTATCGTACATACACTATTTCGGAACACTGTTGTTTCATCCTACAGTCCCACAGGCATCTTCTCATGTCACGAAGCGCTCTCCTACAACATGACTTGTCATGGGTGAAGGGTATTCCCTTATTTGGTTGCACCGTAATTTAGATTTTGAATTCCTCATTCTTGGAAATTTGCTTTGTGTCCCACCTTTTTGGATGTCAAACATGCTCTGAGGAACAGCCTTGTATCCATAGGTTGCCATTCTACAATTATTTCTTGGGAAATAATCCTTTTTTAAGATTTTATTTATTTATTTTAGAGAGGGAGCGAGAGCAGGGAGAGAGGCAGAGGGTGAGAATCTCAAGCAGACTCCCCGATGCGCACAGAGCCCGACGTGGGGCTTGATCTCATGACCCTGAGATCATGACCTGAACTGAGACCAAAAGTCAGTTGCTTGACCAACTGAGCCACCCAGGCGCCCCTTGGAACTCCGTTTTCTTGTAGGAAACACTGGCTCAAAGAAAAGTGTGCCTATTTTAAAACTGGGGATTCATAGTGTCCAGCTGCCTTCCAGAGATGCCACACCTACCTAGACGTCCATCGGCAGCATTTAAAAGTGACTGTTTCATCAGCCTTTCATTGACACTGGATTTTACAAGTTTTAGACATTCTGAAATGTATGGTTTTGTATGTATGTGTTTGTCTGCTTCGTTTCTTCCAATACGGTGTGGGAGTCCCACCGTGAGAGACGGACCGGCATCCAGGTGTAGGACAGACAATCAATGAAGATACCACCTGCCAGACTTGAAAGTACCACTGACTATTTCTACACTCAGATCCCAAGGAGGTGGTTTAAAAGTGAGAGCTTGTACAGCCATCTGAGCCTTGCACAAACCCGATGTCTGGATTGACTAGAGGGGGCAGGGGGTGGGGTGGGGGAGGGCCTGGGTCTTCTGCATCACCATCTCTTTCCACAGAAGTGATCACGATCCCAGAAAGGAACAAGAGTGGACCAGAACCGGAAGCCGGGGAGCAAGAGGACAAAGTATTAACAGGCAAATGAAGATCAGACAAGGGAGATGAATCAGAAGCGATCTGATAACCAGCCCAGGATTAAGGGCACCCGGGGATTTCACAGTCATTTGCTTCAAGCTGCTAATCTTTTCTGAGTGGTTCCCTTCAAGCCGTCTGGAAGGAATGAACAAATGGATGGCTTAGCCAAATGGTTGCTCCTGCAGCATTTCATGCCTCGGTGCACAGACACATTGTCACGTTCCCATTGGTTCAGGATTCAAAGTGTGGCTGGTTTACAAAAGCACAGAATGTCAGAGTTAGAAGGGGCCTAGACCATGTGGGGTCTACCTGTCCATTTCACAGATGACAAAATTGAGGCTCATAGAGGTTATAGGATTTCTCCCGAATGTACACATCTCGGTATTGGCGGAGCGGGAATTAGCACTCAGCCCTCCAGCCTTTACTCTGGCCCCATTGCCATTTGTTTGCTCTAGTATTTCTTAAGCTTCCTTAATAGAGAAGCGCAGAAAGAAGGAATACGGGGGAAAAGACTAAAAAAGTAAGGTAAGTCATTTCACGAATCGACTTCCCCAGGAGAGAAATAGCGAACCCCATTTCATCCTCCGTGGGATGGGTCAGTGACCGCACCCCGGCGAGCTGCGGGGAGGTAGCGGAGAGCATGGCGCGTGGCCCTTCCCAGACGCGAGCTATGTGCTCGTTTTTGTTGTCATCTGAGAGAGCGCCAGCTGCTTCTCCGTCTAAGTGAAAGGCGAATGTTGTCTGGCAGGGAATATTCCTTATAGGCAAATACCTTGAGTTGCAAAGATAGCCACTGCTCCAGGAACTTTTAAGGCTAGACCACTGCTGCCCATCGGAAGGCTTCCCCATGTGTTAGTTAGGGGGAGGGGAGGAGGAAGCAATTTTGCGCAGGAGTCAAGGGAATGAAGCAGGAGGAAAGAGGAAAACTGCTTACCCACCTGTCCCCTGGATCTAGAAAGTTTAGGGGAGGCTGTGGCAGGAAGCCCCTCCTGATCCAGTTTCTTTGGCAGAGGCTACCTTGCAAAAGTAATGGCTAAGGGCAGAGGAGCGTACACAGTTAAGAAGAGCAGAGTGCGGGGTTTGGGATCTGTGGTCCCTGACAGCGCCACTTGCTGTGATAATATTACTATGCTGTTACAATGTTGATCACGCTTCCACTGGGCAGAGCAGGGACAATGACCAGCAGCCCCTCTCCTGGCAGCCGCGGAAACAGCAAGAATACTCAGTGGACACTTGCATCCTGGGCTGAGTCTTTTTGGAATGAGGAAGCCCTGGGCAATTCTGGGTAGAGAGGAAGGTGTCTGGAGGGATGTGCTGGATTTTCTGTTCCTATGGGCGGTGATTGCACATTTAATTATTTTGACACACAAAATTAAAGGGTCCTTTCTTGTATTCAAAGCTGGCCATTAAGATTATGAACTGATATAACTGATATCCATGAAACATACATTTACAGACACATATTACAGAGCAATCCTAACTGAAGGTCTTAGTAGTTCTGAATTAAATATATTATACATAATTAAAAAGATTTTTGATAATTTATTGAGATGAAATTCACATAGCATAAAACGAACCATTTTAGAGTGAACAATTCCGTGGCACCGAGTACATCCACAGTACTGTGCAAACTCTATCTGTAGCTAGTTCCAGAACATGTCCATCCCTCCAGGATAACACCCCATCCCCATTTGGCCATTTCTCCCACTCTCCACTCTCCCCGGACCCCTGGGGACGACCCACCCACCTCTGTCTTTGTGAAACTGTCTATCCTGGGTATTTCATATAAATGGAATTGAGGAGTTTGTATAATTTTTGTAAATGCAATACAGAAATGAGGCAATAGCAGAAGGGACACAGGGCCCTACCACCAAACGTTAAGCCTATGCTCTTTTCATTCTCTGGTTTAGAGATGAAATCTCTGCACTTCTCTGCCTGGTTTTCAGGAATCTCTGTGAACTCTTTCTCTTTCTTTTTTTATTTTTTTAGTTAAATAAAAAGGTTTTTGTTTAACTAAAGATTCCTGGCTTTAGTTAATAATAATAATAAAAATAAAAGAAAAACACCTACCAAGTACATAGTATATTAGATTCTGAGTTAAAAGCATGTAGGTGTTCTTTCACTGGATATTCACAGAAATTTTACCAGTCAGGACATTTCATAGATGAGAAAATTGACAAAGTGATTTAATCCAAGGTGACACATTGGCAGCGGCAGAGTTAAGACTGGAGGTAATGTGACTGACTCTAAAATTCTGCCTTTTCAAAGAGTGTTTATTAAAAAGGGGCCGATGAGGTACTATCTTCCAGTTATAAAATAAAGAAGACACAGGTGTCTAATTTCTAGCACAGGGAATCTGGTCAGTAATATTATGAACATTTTGTACTGTGACAGATGGTAACTAGACTTATCATGGTGAACATTTTCTAATGTATATAAATGTCGAATCACTATGTCGTACACCTGAAACTAATATAATATTGTATGTCAATTATACTTCAATAAAAAAAGGGTGTTTATTAACCCCAACACATATTACATTTTTCTTGCATTCACTGGTACTTCTCAGACCAACCACTGGGAATTTTTTTAGCATGTATTTAATGCTAATTATTATTATTATTTTATAATTATAGTATTTTCAAATCAATAGCAAAGTCACTATAATTGCCTTCGTGTATGTATTTATTGTACGCTTATTGTAAGTTGAATGTCTCACCTCGCTGGAATGAAAATCTCTCCTCGTGCCCACTATGAAGTAGGAGCTTAATAACAGTGGAAAAGGGGCGCCTGGGTGGCTCAGTGGGTTAAAGCCTCTGCCTTCGACTCAGATCATGATCCCAGGGTCCTGGAATCGAGCCCCGCATCGGGCTCTCTGCTCAGTGGGGAGCCTGCTCCCCACCCGCCCCGCCTACTTGTGATCTCTGTCAAATGAATAAATAAAATCTTAAAAAAAAAAAAAGTGGAAGAAAAAAATGAGTGCTATCCTAGGTTTGACTATTCGCCCCGCATTCCACGTTCTCCAGACCAAAGCTCTGCTTCTGCTGCTGTCTCCAAGCAGGAGGCCCTGAGCTCCGGAGGCCACAGCTGCTGGGAACAAGGCTGTGGGTGTGGGCTGGGCTGGTCCCTCCAGATTGCCACCTGCCTGGTCCTCTTGTCCTCATGCCACCTTCTGCTGCCGAGTCCCCGCCCCGCCCCCGGCCCCCTCACGTCCCGAAGAGGTCTCTCCATTCCCACCGCAGCGGCTTTGCACCTGCCATTCTCCTCCTACGCCCCGACTGCCATGCTCTGTCTCAGTGTCGGTTATTCTCAAGTCCACGGTGTCCTCGGTACATATCACTTCCCCCAAACCTTCCCTGCCTTTCTTCTCGTGCCCACAGAGATGGGCCTCTGTCTGGGGAGAGCCTACAGCTGTCGCTGGATGTTGGAGATGACCTGTCCTCAGGCCGTGGCAGCCTCAGGGGAAGGCGGGGCCGGCAGGGGCCTCAGACACCGCCCAGACCTCCAGTGCCAAACTCCTCTGGGCCTGCAGTTTCCTGGGAAGAGCCTCAGGGATCCCCCTGCGGGAAAGGGGCAGGAAGCAGGAGGCCAAGCCAACAGGGTGCTGGGTCCCCGGCCCTACTTAACCAAGATACCCTGTTGTTCTCTGAATGATGGAATTTCATTTGAAAAAAGATACTAACTGGCCAAATTAAAAAAAAAAAAAAATTAGTTGCTTTTATCCTACTACTTTTTTCTACCTCCTACTTTTATAGATAAGAAAACTGCAAGTTACAAAATTCAAAAGTTTTTCCTTCCTTCCTCCCTCCCGCCCTTCCTTTCTTCATTCTTTCTTTCTTTTCTTTTCTTTTTTTCCTTTCCATACAATAGTGTCTTGGCGAATGGTCTCCAAACTAGGGACCCAATTCTTGTGCCGTCCCCGCAGCCAGCCCTCCGTGGCCCCCATGCAAGGCTGTCACTCACAGAGTGGACGTGGAGCGACGTGGGCAACGTGTGCATTGCTTGCCTTGAAGGGAGCTGCTTGTCCCGTCCTTCCTCTGTCTCTTCATTCCCAGGGGCTGGGTCACCAATGGGTCACAAATGAGCTTCCTTGGTAGCCTGGTGAAGCCTGTGCCCTTGACCAGGACAATTCTTTTTTTAATTTTTATTTTTTTTAATGCATAAAATAAAATACAGGAGCTTACAGAAGAAAGCTTTTGGCATGTAGATGTCAAAATACCTAACGGGACACACACACACACGCACACACAGACCCGTGACAGTAGAATTGTGTCGCCTTTGTCGACATTAAATAATGACCTCCAACAGCAGCAGGACAGACAGCAAAGTATAATTTTGAAATAGGAATGAATGTTAAATGATAGTTTGGGATATCTGTGACACTGTCATAGGACACAAAAGTCACCATGATGCCTATTGGCAGCAGAGTCCCCGATCCCCCTGTTTTTGCGGTGGTTTATCATCACACTCATAATAAAAGGAAATGCTAATTTTTTTAAAAGTTCGTGAAAATAGAGATGTTATTTATTTATTTATTTATTTATTTATTTATGCCTCACGTCACTTCACAAACTCCTTGAGTTCTCCGTGTGGAGTCCAGGTAGAGAACCCCTGCATTAAGGGGTGGCGGGAAGAGAGCTGAATGGAACTTGAGTCCCTGAATATCCCTGTGGAAGAGAACTGCCCACGGGTCCGGGCCACTGTCCTCTCAACTGTCGTGGGAGGGAGAGAAATGTATTGTATTTAAGCCGTGGTGATGGCGGGTGTCTATACCCTCCCTACTACCTCCAGTGAGAAAATGACTTGTAACATATTCTCTTTGATCCATTGTGGGTTGCTTTTCCCAACTGTCCCCTCGTCTCTTGAGTGTAGACAATACCTAGATAGGGGTCATGTGGGGGCGAGGGTCCAGTTAATAGGTGCCGAATGAATACACATCTGCACAATTGGGTCCCCGACCCTAGAAAATAGGGTTTCGTGACAGGTGGGGCTCTGGGTGGGGAAGTACTGGGTTTAAATCCTGATTCTGTCATCTGCTGGCTGTGCCGCTGTGTGTAGCCGGTGGCGCTTTCAAAGCCTTAATCATGACATTTGTTAAAACAGGGGTAATCATTTCTCGAAGCGTCCGAAGTCCAATGGGATAGACCCATGATGACTCAGATCTCACGGTGCTGCCCTTTCACACCTGGAGTCCATCCGTGTGAGGTTCCAGCTCTTACGTGACTTTGAGATCACTGTCTTTTCCAGGAATCTCTGCCTCCTGACCCGGGGGGGGCGGGGGGTGCAAAGGTGGGGACATGACCTCGGAGGATTCTCGAACCTGCCCTCCTCGCTCTGTAACAACAGTAACTACGCTCTTCTGAACCCGTCCTCTGTGTCGGGCCACACACTTACCTCGTGCATTGCCTCACGCTGGTCGTAAGAAGACACTCTTAGTGCTAGTTCCACTTTTTCACAGAAATGGAGGCTCAGGGAGGGTCCACAATTTGTCCATAGGCATTCTGTGATCAAGAGTCCAGTCCCGGATTTGAATTTGATGCCCATGCTTTGTCGGCCAGACGCGTCAGTCCCGTGTGTGTGTGTGTGTGCATGTGTGTGTGCATGTGGCAGGAGACGGTGGCTGTGCCAGGCACCCAGGCTGAGGAAGGGAGCAGCAGCTGGAAGGTGCCCCATGTGAGCCAGTTTGGGGATCCCCAGGCTGGGGGACCACCGAGGAACTGTTCCATGGCTTCTTCCATATTTCAGTCCCCTCACTCTTCCTCCTCAGGGCCGAGTGCTCTCTGCTCCTGGAACCCCGTTCCCGGCCTCTGGGGTGACATCTTCCACTCACCTACCTGCTGACTTCCTTTCCTCTTCTAGACCAATTTCACTCCCTCTGGCCCCGTCTCCGTGCCCCGGCCTGTGCCTTGTGGCCTGTGGCCTGGGCAGGGGCGTGCGAATGGCAGTGGCATTCCAACGGGGCTGAGATCACGGAGCCCGGGAGAACAGGCTGCAAGGGGAGGTCGGCCTGCGTCACTTGAGGGCCTTGTTGGCAGATCATAAAAGCTGGAAATGCTTGATGAGGTCATTGCACCCAGGCCCTGGGGGCTGGACCCCGCCAGTTCCCTTGGTGGCTGACACTTCCTGCCACCTCCCTTTGGAGAAGCAGAGCCCGCGGGCCCAGGCTGGGAAAGCTGCTCTTCTTGACCTAACCTTTTCCTTTGCTTCACTGTCGGACCCGCCCTGGCCTCCTGGGAGGGGAGGACAGAACCCCAACTTCTTGCTGGGTAGCTCCATTTCCCCCAAGGATCTGCAAACAGCCCCGAGCTCTCCTTTGTAGCCCTTCACCTCCAAAGGGCCCAAGCAGCCATCCTGCTGATGGGGGGTGGGGTGGGCTGGAAGAGTATGGAGGGGAAAAATAAATAAATAATAAATACAGTCATTACTGCTGATGTGAGAAGCTGCCTGCCATCGTGGATTGGGAGAGAACAGAATCTAGAAGTGGGGTGTTGCTCATCAGAAGGGCTTGCCGCTCCCTTCTCTGGGGTCTCAGTTTCTACAACTGTAAAATGAGTGTGTTGGCCTGCAACAGAGGGACACTGAGTGGGTTGGTACCATTCCTCAGATGCTGTGCTGGGTTCCCAGCAAGGTTGGGCCTTTAACAGCCTGCCCCACCTAACAACTTCTGTGTGCTTGAAGGTCGCCAGGAAATGACACAGAGGCCCCTGGAATGGTGCCCAGATGCCCACGTAGCCTAACCTCTCTGAGGCTCTAGGGGCCCAGCAAGCATATCGGTCTGCTTCTGGGCAGACCTGGTGCGGACAGAGCACCTTTGCGGTGCCTGACCAGGTCCCGGGAGAGAGAAGGAAGGGGCTAAAGAGGCTCCTCCTCTTCTGTCCTCCCCTCACAGCCTCCTTGTGATGTGGCAAGATGGGGGAGGGAGACTGCGAGGCAGGTAGGACCCGGCTGGACCCAGTGCCTGAGGTCATCCACCCCAGAAGGTGATTTTGCTATGCTCACTATTGCTATAACTCTGGAAAGAACGTCTGCTCGGTGGCCACAGTCAGCCCAGCCGGAGCCGGCAGAGTGGAAGCTGAGGTCACAGAACCCTTAGACAGCCGTGCAAATCCAGTAGCTTGCTGTGCGTGACTTCGAGAGCACCAGGAAGCAGGTGGTAATATCCCAAGGTTTTTAGCTTCTGCCTGAAGCCACCAAGTCAAGCACAGACCCTCGGGCCAGTGACACCAGGACCCGCTGCCCTCCACCGCCCACCCCCCAACCGCCATTTAGTCCTCAGATGGAGCTCAGACCTACAGTGGGCAATGCGTACGGGCAGAGTACCTCAGAGTTTAGCAATGTGCTCACCAACATTTAACTCTCACAGCAGAGGCCTCTGAGATTTGGGGATCACCAAGTTGTGACGTTTGGGCCTGACTTTGTCACCGTGATGTCCTGAGGCCATGCTGAGTCTTTTGGACCCACTTTATCTCTTGACTAAGCCATGATGCCAAAATACAGGTTACAGATGGAGAACAGGGAGAAGAAATCTACAGTCTGTGGGGGTGTGGGGGGCAACCCCAGCTCGCTGCTTGTTTTTATCAATAAAGTTTTATTAGAACACAGTCCTATCTATTTATTTACCTATTGTCTGTGGCTGCTCTTACTACAAGGGCAGAGTTGAGTTGTAGCTGAGATGGTGTGACCTGCAAAGGCGGAAATATTTACCACCTGGCCTTCTGCAGAGCAAGTGTGCTCTGTTATGGGATTTTTAAATCAAGATGAGTTTCCCCAAGAAAGCAGGTCATCAGGGAAGTTACTACTTAAGCAAAGGCTGGATGTCTAAGAGTCCCCAGAAATGATGCAAACTACCACAGGCTTTGGTATTTAATCAACCGCTAATGACACCCAGCGCCCCCCTGAGGCAGGCCCACTAGTGAGACAGAGTGGTCATTTTGAGGAACCAACCACCAGAGGAAGAGGGTGGTATTTGAGGCTAGAAGTTGGGGAGTAGGGGTGAGGGGCAGGTTTGAGTGAGAGCAGACTCCTACGCTCCAGTGTGGGAAGGAAGCCACCAGGCTGGACGGGCTGGTGCAAGGTGCCCACACAAAGTCTTGTAGGTGGTGGGGGCTCCAGCAGACTGGGGCTCCACGGCCAAAGGCTGTGTGAAAAGGAACAAGTTCATATTCCTCCCAAAGGATTGCTGGGGCCTGGCTCAATGTGTGTGTGTGTGTGTGTGTGTGTGTGTGTGTCCTAGGCTGAAGTGATTGTCTTGCTGGGGTCCACAGCACCACCCTGCAGGGATGTCATCGTTTCTGGGGAAAAGGATCTGCACCTGTGTCTCTTCCATTGCCCTTGAATCCTCTCCTCGTCCCCAGCCTCCAATCAGAGCTTAGTGGCTGTCCCAGCCTGCACTCAGCCAAGCAGGAAGGTTCAAGGGTGGGGTCCTGTGTCCAGTTGTGGGGGGTAGCACCAGGGTCTTCTCCCTTTGCCAACTGTGGCAGCTCCGGGTTTTGTTTTACTGGGGAAGGAAGCATTTCCTCCTCCTGAAATGGTGCAGGACGAGGGGAGCCTCTGGGGGCAGGGCATGGAAAGGACCAAGGGACACAAAGTGCGACAGGGTTGTTTAGACTCTGGCAGGAGAGGTCCCCCTTGCTCTGGAGATGGTGACTCTGTGGTGGGGTCTCCAGGTTGTGCGCGCAGGCACCTTGGGTGGAGGACCCTCTCCCATGTGCTTCTCTGCTGCTAACTTCAGGGCACAGCAGAGGCCGCAGAGGGAGGGGGGTCCGTCTGGGGCCACCACCCCCTCGGCTCTATTCCGAAGGCTCTGCGACTCCGCGGGAGCTCCCTGAATGAACGGAAGCTTCCGATCCAAGGCAGTGCGCCCTTCCCTCTCTCGGCATCCAACTGTCCGGGAGCGGCTCTCTACCAGCTGCTCAGCGCTCACACTGGAGCTTCTGGGGCGCGGGGCGATCTTGCCCAGTGGGTGGGGTGTCACGGCCTCCTCCCCTCTCTGCTGGCCTCCCTACGAGTCATCTCCAGCAGCCGAGACTAGAATCACAGTTCCTTTCAAGTGGGGCCTGAGTGCTCCCGGGGTCCAAACCCCTCCCGAGGGCCACAGCGTGGGAGCCCCAGCGCTTCCTGCTCCGCAACAACCCGCGTCCGTGAGCCCCCGGCCCCAGCACGCGCTGCCCCGCCGGCCCCGCCCCCCGCCCAGCGCTTTGTTCCCTGAGCGGCGCAGCTGCGTGCGGCAGCCACACGGGGGCGCTGCGCGGCCGGCGGCGGCAGGCGGGGGCTGGCCGGCAGTCACCGGCCCTTCCCTCTCCCCTCTCCCCGCTGCTTCTCCGCCGCGGACGCCGCCTCGGCCCACCCGGGCTTAGCGCTGAGCGCACCGGCGCTGCCGGGAGGATCGGAGGACGCGGGCGGCGGGGGCGCCTTCGCAGTCGTCTCCCATTCCGTGCCTCCCAGGGTACGCCGCCGGGGAGCCCAGCCCACTCCGTCCTGCTCCCCGACCCCTGCCTTCCCCCTCCATCGCCCGCCGTCGTATCTGCCCCCGACCCCCTGGCGGGCCGTCGTGTCTCCGTGTCCCGTGGAGGTGCTTTCTGCTCCTGGGGAGACGTCTCCCAAGTCTCGCTCTAGCTTGAGAAGGAATACCTACTTTGCTCAGATTAGCTCTCTGTAAATACTTGGGTCTCAGCAGGCGCTCAATGTCTGTCTCAGGGCCAAGTGAAGTACGGGGGTGGGGGGGGCGGGGCGGGCGCATTCATTAGCATACCAAGTTTTTAGAGCAGTTTTGGGTTCAGGGCAAAATTGAGCAGAAATGCAGAGTTCCCATATAGGCCAATGCCTCCTCCCCCGGCCCAGCCTCCCCCACGGTTGGCACCTTGGAGCAGAGCGGCTTGCGTGTTACAGTGGAGGGACCTAGGCTGACCCTAGTTTACGTGAGATGTCACTCCGGTCCTTGTACCGTCTATGGGATTTGACGGGGGTGGGGGAACATGTGTCCCCACTGTGGTGTCCTGGTATCTTCTGGTCCTAAAAACCTTCCATGCTCCCTAGTCATCTGTCTTCCCCCAGCCCCTGGGAACCACTCATCCTTTTACTGTCTCCATCGTTTTTGCCAAATCACACTTAATTTTCACAACTATCCAAGACATAGGAGCTTTCCTGTTGTGTGTGTGTGGTTTTTTTTTTTTTTTAATCTTTGAAGAAACTGAGGCACTGGGCTGTTCTGGGACCTGCTGAGCTTCCTGGCAGGAGGGTCCTTAAATTCCATGTGCCACCCAGGCTCTCTGCGTCTGTGGACTGGAACACCCTCTTGAACAGTAAAGATAGTAGTGACTTGACAGCAGACCCTGCGGGAGCCCATTGCCATAGCACGGCCTCAACCTGGCCGTTGCTTCAGGAGAAAGTGTAACAGTTGTGGATGACAGAGCTTTGCTCTGGGGTGGAGGCTGGTGGCCTACCCCTCACATCAGCAGGCTGGTGGAGGACAAATGGAGGCCCTGCCCGTAGTCTGCTCCTTCTTTTCCCCACCCTGGGCTTCTACCCCCTCCCCATCAGGGCCTGATTCCAGAGCATGTGTGGACACCCAGCTTAGAACAGTTGCTTCCAGCCTACTCCTCAGACCCAGGAGCGCACACACGAGGGGGACCAGATGCCCACAGTAAAAGGAAACAGCAGAGTCCCTAGAAGTGGGTTCTGGCCTTTGATGCGGGGTCTCGGGTACCCAGGATATGCTCCAAGTGAGCACACCCCCTTGCCCACCTGGTACACTTACTAGATTTAGCAAATAAATGTATAAAATACCTGGGTGAATTTGAAATTTCAGATAAACAACAAATAATTCTTTTTACTCTGAGTATATCTCAAGTGTGTACTTAAACTGAAAGATTATTGCTGTTTATCTGAAATTCAAATGTGATCGGGTACCCTGTATTTTATTCAATGTCACTATTCAATGGACGTCTGATCTTGGGGAATGACACATCAGGAAACAGGCCCCGGTGTGCCTCTGAAAATAGGGTTTAGGGCAGGAGACCCAGTCCTCCAAGCGAAGGCTATACTGGTTACAGGGTCCCAAGTTCTGGGGGTGCTGGGGCCAAAGTCCTGGCCAAGGGCTAGCTCCTCGCCCAGTGGAAGGCCAGTGTGGTTTGACAATAAATCTTACCACGAAAGCCTCTGGAACGCACATGTGTTGGGGGAGGGAAGGAATGGGGGCAGATGATGATGTGAGTGGCACCATCCCAAAGGGGGACAGAGAAGTGCGCTTGCTGCTATGACCACCATCACTATCCCTCCTAGAAGGCTGGGGAGGTTGGAGTTTGCAGAGGCCCTTCCAAGGAGAGTCCGGGAGGAGAAGAAGGGGACACTGACACATCCCTGGACCCACAGCCAGCCAGTGTGAAACAGCACAGCAGCTGGGCAGCTGTCTCCCAGCTCCACCTCCCTTCCCCCCTAGTTAGCATCCCGGGGGCAGGTGATGAGGGAAGCAGGGAGGACAGCCTATAGAGCAGGGCAGTGGAGGGTGGGGGGGTGAGGGGGTGGGGGGGTGTTCTCCCTGCTGGCTTGCTGTTGGCATATGGTGATCTGGGCCTGGGGTCTATCCACAGCGGGATCTCTTAGGGCAGTGAGAAGAGCTGTCCTCGGGAGAAAACCTGGCTTTAGAGAGGAGACATTGGATATGGTGGAGAGGCCAAGGCAAAGGTTCTAGAATGAGTTCCAAAAATCTTTTTGTGACCCACTAACCGGGCTCTGTGAGAAGCTGAGTTCTGGTCTATCCAGGGGAGAGAGAAGCCCTATCCTCAAGACAGTGTCCCAGACAAGCTTGAGCAGGCAGGGAACACTCCTAATCTGTTCCCCGGCCGGCCACCACCTTGTCCTCCATTTCTCTACGCCACAGCCTCCTCGCCTGATGAGTGGAGACAACTGCATTTACCAATCAAGTGAAATCACCCAGAACAGCAGCTCTCTGATGGGAAAGTGCTGTGTAAGTACAAGATGGCATTCTTTATTAATGCGCTGGTAAGCCTTTCTTTGGGGCCAGCCCCCGTGTCAATCCAGGAAGAATGGCAAAGGCTCTCCCGGAGCCTTCCGGTGGGGAAGGCACGTGACCTGGTAACCTGCGTGGGGACAGGGTACCGAAGGGTGCGACGTGGAGTCTGGTCGTGGAGATTTAGTTTATTTTCAGACAACCCTGGGAAGCAGATACACAAACCTACTCATCCTCCTTCCAGTGCTCAACTCAGAGGCACTTTTCATCACTTTCTACTCCTCCCTCAACTCCCCTTCTTTCCCACCCCTCCGCAGAAGGGAGGTGGGGGGTAGAAAGAGAAGAGAGTCCCCCCACAGAGAACTCTGGCGTCCGGTGTCTGGTCAGATGATAAATTCTGCAGGCAGACATTAATGGGTCCGCCTATGGCCCGGCGACTATCCAGCATAGAGAATAAAGCAGAGAAGAGAGTGTGAGCAGAAAGCAAGCCCAAGAACTTGTTCTGTGTCTCCAGTGAAGGCAAAGTCCATGAAAAACAAAGCTTTTTGCAGAGATAATTACATATGCAACTTTAAGCACTTTGATGACAACATAGCACGACCCTCCATGCATGCTTGCACGCACGCGTGTGTGCCCAGGAATGGAATGTTCAGCAAGCTCGTCCCCCGCAGGTAGACACAAGTGTCATCCTTGCAGGGAGTGATCCGGTGTGTTTTTGCCTTGTTTGCTTGCTATTCAATGGCATCCCCAGCGGGTTACTTTGGATATGGAGTGATGTCATTCCTGACAATTTTTACATCACACAGCCTTGGCTTACACACATCCCCAGTGCTGAGTGTTGGGCAACTTTAATCCTGGAAAGAGGGGAAGATGGCCTTTGGTTGGGGAATTACGCCCCTTTCAAGTGCTCCTTGACATGGGATCTGCAGTGGGACAGCCAAAAGATATCCCACGGCTCATGCTGCCTACCTCCCACCCCACCCCCCACTTTCCAGATGATACAATAGAGATTTAGAGAGTTGAAGTGACTTTCTCCAGGTTGCACAGAGAATCAGTGGCGTGGAAAGGCTGGGAAAGCAGCCTCCTATGTTCCGGTAAGGAACTGTCCTTAGTGGTAGTAAAGAGGGATTGGGAATGGGAAATGATCCAGGAAACTCTCAAAAATCCCCAAATCATAGATAAGTGTCTTGGAAACAGAAAAATCTAAGCTAATGGTTGGACCCTGCTGTTAGCATCAAAAGCCAGGCTGGTGCTTCTTTTGGATGTGAACAGAGAAATGAACAGGGGACCATGTCCTCAGGCCAAGCCCACTGACTGCAGTTGGCCTCTGTCCCCTTTCTGTGCTCCTGCATTCGGATCACTCCTCCACTTGGGAGACGCCTCCAATGAATGAGTATTAGGGTGAGCCAGAAGCTTAGAGGCCAGGAACCCCCTTCCCTGTGGAGACGTGGAGACATGGGAGACCAGTGCGCTAGCCGAGGCTCATTGGATGCTCCTGCCTGGGACTTTGCCCCTGGAGATAGTGGTGCCCAGGGGAGGCGACGTTCTTGGAGAGGCAGCCTCCTGGGGTGATGGTGGGGATGCTGATGTCATGCCTATTTTGGTTTCTCCCAGTTTTCTGGGGCTGGCTCTCCAATTTCCCATCCGTCCTTAGAGCTACAATATCCTTTTAACTGATCTGTTTGCTGCCTCATTGTTGGTCTTCTGTGGCTTCTAAGCAAGCACATTGCCGGCCGCACCTGAAGGAGAATGAACAGCCTACAGCAGACCCAGCATTAATGCCTTTGTTGGCCCGCTATTCTGTTCACGCATATCTCCCCCGGAAGATTAGAGAGGCACCGGTCTTTAATGTCCAAATAAAATTAAGTTGGAGGCCATCGTTACCATTCACCAGGGCCTACAGCCTTACCCCATGAGAGAAATTGTAAAGGTCAGCACAACTCAGTGTCCAGCTGGTCACCCAGCGGAACCCACAGAAACTTACATGCACAGCCCAAGCACCTGTCATCTGTCCCTGTTCACGGAGCGGCCAATGCTGGGACTCAGGACGGCTCACCCCATTGGAGAGACACCCCTACATAGGCAGTGAGGGAGGGCCTGAAGCCATCGCCTCTCCCACGGGTGGGACCAGACCAGTGACTAGTGGCTGTGTGAGGATGTGGGGCACAGGATGGCCTGTGACTGGGGGAGGGGGTGGGCTGAGTGCTTGTGTCTTCCTTAGACTCATATGTTGAAACACCCCCTCCCCCACCATGGGATGCCATGAGGAGATGCAGCCTTTGGGAGGTAAGGAGGATGAGATGGGGTCATGAGGATGGGGACTCACGATGGGATTCGTGCTGTTAGCAGAGTCACAAGGAAGCTTGCTTCCTGTCCCTGCTCTCCGTCCTCCCGGGACACGACAAGGAGATGGTCGCCCACAGCACAGAAGAACCATCCTGTGCGGGCACCCTGACTTAGACCTCCAACCCCCACAACCCTGAGGCATAAATTCCTGTGGTTTATAAGCCACCCAGTGTGTGACACTTTGTTACAGAGAGTCACTGTTCCTGTGTCCCTAGAGGAGCCTGAGCGGAGGGTGGCGTAGGAGGGGTGTAGCGATGGGAGACAGATGGAAGTTTTGCTCTTGGTTTGGGCTGGCCTGTTTACATCACGGAAAATGACTTTTCTTATATCTGAATGTGACCAGAAAACGTACAGGAGCTTCTCAGAATGTGGAGTCGGGGAAGGAAGACCCAGCAAAGTGGGGTGAGGAGCAGGAGTGGGGGGACAAGGAGCCCCTTCTCGCGGGCACGCTGCTGCGTCTGGCGCCCTCCATAAAATGCAGGTGACTCCATGGAAAGTCAGTGCAAACAGACTCCCCCACCCATGCCCTTTCCTCATAGACCACGATGGCCTTCCTTGGTCTTCCCCCCAGCAATCGCAGGGCCTGGGTGAGGAGACGAGTAGAGGTCCCCATGTCATATGTCTAAACATATAAATCAAGGTAACAAATTATTAATTAAACTGTGTTCTAGTCTCCTATCTTGAAGAGCATACCTTCAGAAAGATCTAGAAAACTGGATTCAGTAGTCCTCTGGTTCCTTGAGGTTCTGGTGGGGCAAAGCCGGTCTTTCAGCCCATAGCCACGCCCTCTCCGCCACGCCCTCTCCGCCACGCCCACCTCTCCCTGCTTCTCCATCCCCAGCGAGGAGAGGTCCCGCTTGTGAACACTGCAATCTACTGGTCTAAGTTCTGTCCCTCCTCCCCAGCAGCCACCTCTGGTCATCCTTCAGCTTGTGGGCGGGGTTGGGGGGGAACCTCCTGCGGCAATCTGCCCTCAGAAAGTCCTGGGGGAGGTCTGCTCCAGCCCTGCAAAAAGGCTTGAAGCTGTTGAGGCGGTGAGTTGAGGGGGGGTCCCAGGTCTTCTGAGCATGCGCCGTCCGGAAAGGGCTCAGGCTCCTCACATGCTAGGCTCATGGGGAGCCCAGGGCCGGGGCCTGGTTGCCAGGCCAAAGGGCTGTACTGACAACCATTCTCAACTTCTCAAACCCCACTTTTAGGCTCTAATTCTGAACTCATGACTCCTTTCCTGGCATGTCAGACAGGCCCAGCAGCCTCTGCGGGCCTCCCTACCCGGCATGGGTGTGGCGGCCGCTGTCAGCCCCAGAGAGGGGGTCCTGTTGTGCCCGGAGGGGCGGGTGGCACGGGAGGTAGGGCTGTCACTGGGCACCATCTGGAGAGGAGGCCTGGCCACATGTCATCAAGGTGCTGCCGCTGAATGGCCTCCCTGGTTGTCTTCCAGCAGCGTCACATGCCAGGCAAACCCTGAGAAAATTACCAGCTCCACATTTGGATTTGAAAAGAGGACATCCTTGTCATTTGCTTCTTGCAGCTTGCCCACGGGACCTGGCCATGGATGATGCCCCGTCTTCAGATTATCCAAAACAACAACTCAGATAATCGTGGGGGGAAGTCATGTGTGCTGACCCCTCCCCCCCTCCTTCCCTTCCTCTCCCCCTCTCCCCTTCCCCTCTTCCTTTCCCACTGGAGGAAGAAAAGCAAAACGAAAGGAAAACAGTGAAGAACGTAAGGAAGCATAATCATTTTAAATGTTATTGAGGGAGCAGAGAGGAAAGATGACCGGAAGCCGATGTTGACTGAGCACCTGCTACATGGCTGGCGGGGCTGGTGTTGCACGAGCCTCCTCCAGCCCCGTGAAAGCCCTCTGGGTCCATGTCACCTCGTCCTCTGCTGCGCCGAGCCAGGGTGCTCAGTGACACGGGGACTCCAGTGCAGACAGAAGCTCCAGGTCAGGTCACCCGCACCCCCAGAGCTGAGGCTGGGCTGAGTGCAGACAGGGAGGGAGACTTTGAGATCCTCTGCAGCCACTAGCGGCTCTGTCTGGAGGAGGAAGCCAGGTCGTTGAGCCCCTATATGCCCGACAGGGGCACATTTTTTGCCCCGTTCTTTCTTACTGGGCCACCCCCCCTCCTCCCTCCAATGGCTATTCCTCCCCACCCCACAAAGGCCCACCTATGTGGGGAAATCCAAGCCATTAGGAAATGAAAATGTATTTCTACATTTCAGAATGCCATTCCCATGGAATGATGTTGAAATGGCAAAATAAAAAGCCATTTTCATTAAAACTCATACTCGGGCTCTACCATGCCCATTAAATTAGAAAAGCCCATTTTGAGAAGGGAGGCTGAGCACGGGGCTGAATGTCAGCACCGGCAGAGGAATGTGGGATCAAGTTCTAGGTCCCCCTAGGAAGGAAGAGTGGGGACAAAGAGGACCCGGGCTGGCGAAGCGTGCTATCTGGGATGGCAGACTCGTGTGTCCCACAGGCCTGGGGCTAGGGAAGCTCTGAATGAGGACTTACCAGAGCTGCTGGGCATGGAGGCATCAGGAGGAGACCAGCCAGCAGCTTTGTTTAAACTGACTTCGCTCATCGTGAGGATGGCGTGGCACCGTGGCCGGGAGTCAGCATGTCTGGGCTCTAGCTCTGGCTTGGCCAGAGCTCGCGTGCCTGCCGGCCCGTCCTCACCACATGGCCACTTTGGGCTTCAAGCCCATCCCTCATTTGCAGAACACTGCTCAGGTATATGATCTGTTTTGGGGCCACACCACATTATTGAAACTATTTTCCTGTTTGGAGAATTCACATCATGAATCCTTTCTTCTCAAGGTGGAAACCAGAGGCTGACTTTCCCCGGACAGCCTGCAACAGGGCCTTGACCTCTAGCCATCAGATGCACCTGTAACAGAGAGCAAGGTGAGGAAGCTCAGGTGTGTGGTATCTGTTTTATCTGGGAGGATGGTAGTGGAGAGTGGGCCACAGGCGGGAGTTCCCGTGTCTTGGGACCGGCATCAGCAGGGGGATTCGTGGGGTCTCTGCCTAGCAGCTGCAGAACTCAACTCTGCCAGAGCAGTGTGACACTGGGTAGCTCAGAGTTGTTCCTGGCTTCCCGGCCTCCAGGCCATGGGCTGGGAGCAAATTCGACTGTGGCACCCCTTCTGTACACTTTACTGCCATCTGCTGGAAACTGGCTATGATATACAAATCTAGTGTCTCTTAGAACAAATACACAGATCTGTCTAGGGTGTGAATAGTGCCTCTTCAAAAGTGGTGGTGTTGTGCAGTGCACAACCTGCACAACTGATCTTGGGGACTCGGAATGCCTGACACCTCGGCCCTGGGGGAGATTCTGCAAGAGACTCTTTTCCTTTAATAAATGCCTTTTCTACTTAAGCTGCCTGGGTGGGCTCTGCTGTTTGACTAAGAATCTCTGCTGATACAGATAGGGATGAGGATATGTGCCTCTCGAGTTAAAACCCAGTTGAGCAATGGATGTTAGGAGTCCTCTGAGAAAACAGAAAGCCCTTCATGTTACTCAGAGGGTTTGCACTTAATGTATTAATTTCTAGAGGAAAGGGTCTGATTCACTGTCTTCCTTCCTTCTCCCAGAAACCTCTTTGTTTATTCTTTTGCTTGTGTTGTCAGGGTCAAAGTTCATGGTTAAACAGAGGAATCACGAGGATAAAGACGAGAGAGTGCGTTATGAATATTCCGGCAGGGAGGCTTGTGGGGAAAGCGGCCGTGCTGGGTCTCGTCTCCGCGCTGCCATATCTCCTATTGTTACGAGGAGGGATGACATCAACCTGTGTATCATTTGTCTGATGAGCCTGTGTGTGTGTGTGTGCGTGCGTGTGCGCGCGCACGAGTGTGTTTGTGTGTGTGTGTGCGCGCGCGCACGAGTGTGTTTGTGTGTGTGTGTGCGCGCGCGCGCGGGTACATGTCTGGCTGCAGATCGAGTCATCAGTTTCCAGGCTTCCCAGAATTGTCCAGATTTGAGATGTTTTGTCCTTATTTGTCAGTCCATTTCAGGGCCCGGAGTTTTGGGTTTAAGCCCTGTGGGCTCTGTTCCTCAAGGTCACAACAGCCCCTGCCCAGGATGTGGTAAGGAGGGAAAAATGAGCAAAACCTCCCCCAGGGAATCCTCTCTCCATCAATTGCTGGAAATGCATGTTTGACTCAGTTTTCAGTGCTTCAGAGCTGAAAGGAGGGAAGGAGGCTGATGCTGGCTTCCTCACCCCCCTTCAGTCCTGCACCCCTTGCAGGGTACGGGAGAGGTGGGATGGGGGGAGGTCCAGACAGACTGGTAACTCCTGCTAGGGTGATTTCCTGGCTGTCCGTTCAAATCAGTCACCCTTGTTGGCTGCTGGAGGCGTGGTGTGGCTTCGCTCTGGGGCCTTCCTCTCCACCCTGAACGAGGACCAGGGGTCTGCAGAGGCCGGGAGAGGGAGCCTGTGAGTCATGTTCCCCTTTGGTGGCTCCTATCTGGGTGTAAACAGAGGGGAGGCCAGAGAAGACAGAGTGGCCACATTCTGAAGGGCAGTTCAGAAGGGCAGGGGTAGGAAGGGGCACCAGGAGAAGGGGGGAGGGTGACCTGGGGGGTGGCGTGTTGGGGAGTAGGCCACTGGATGTAAACATCTTCAATTCTAAAATTTACCTCAGGTCCCTGGAGGGACCTCTGACTTTTTGTAGGCCTCCACTCCTGAAGAGTGACAGACTTTTCCCATGAGGGGGCCTGTGGCCATGAGGCCCTGTTCTTTCTCTTTCCCTCACAAAGCCCTAACTTCATGTGGCTTTCAGAAGGGAAGGTGCACAGGGGGAATATGCAGTTGGGCGTGTTTCTGGAAATACTCGCCAGTCCACTCTGTGGTAAGCTCAGAAGGCCCTCAGGGAGGAAGAGCTGGCAAGATCCCAGGACAGGAGGCATGGGGTCCCAGAAGAGGTCCGCCAGGACGTGGCCTGGGCCTCTGCAGCCCTACAAATGGAGACTTTTGTCCTGTAAAGGTAGGCCATGGGGGCAGAGAAAGGCCTAAGGTGAAAGACCCTTTTCATTCCCGTTGGTTCATTACTCCTCTGTCACATAATCAGGGTCTCAAAGTAAGTCAGGGCCTCTTCATCACAAAGTCCTGTTTCTCTGGCCCCAAGTTGCTGCAGGTCACAGGACAACGGGTGGGGGTGGGGAGAGGGTAGGTGGCCCTGAGCCATCCAGCTGGGTTTTGTGAACTTGTCCCATCTCATCTTTTTCACTCGTCACCCCCTCTCCCTGGCACAGTCCTTCTTCCACGGTCACCTAAGGATATGTATACATCCTTTCATGAATCGATGGAGGGGACCCAAAGGACAGGCCTCCTTCTGTAGAGGACTCTCATCTACATTCTTGAAAGGCTGTGTTGAACCCTTCCGCTGACTGAGAGCTCCCTGCCTCCCAAGGGACCCCACTCCTCTTTAGGACCACCGTACATGTTAGAAGCTACTTTTCTTTGCTCCGACATCCAGCTACCTCCTGGAATCTCTCTCTTATTGGTTGGCGTTGGCCAGACTTTGGGTAAAATCTTCCCTCTACCTGATAGAGCTTTAGAAATTCCAAGGTCTGTTTTCATATATCTGTTAAGCCTTCCTCTCTAGGTTAAGATGCATAGTTCTCTGTCCTCAATGGTCTGGTTCTCCAACCTTTCCCTCCTCTCTGTCCTGGAGATCCCTTTGCTGTCAGCACCCCAACTTCCTTAGCACCTTGGGGCCCGAGGGAGCGGGTCATGCCTGGCGAGTCTCCATGGAATACCCACCCAGCCAGAACTAGTAGAGATTTTACCCACTTGAGTTTAGGAGTCCCCAGGGCTCAAGGTGTATTGGACCCATTCCCTACCCCTCCTCCGTGTTTACCTACAGCCCTCAGTGGACATCGACTCCCAGACTGAGGACCCAGTGAGCCCAGGATGCCTGATCTGAGTGAAATCTTGAATCCATGGCCTCATATTCCTGGCACTGGGTTGTGCTGACCCCCCAAAGCCCTCAGCCATGAGCTTGGGCCTCTCAATGGTCTACAGGGTAGCTGGGGAACGTTCTGACTTTACTAGAAAATTTTGGGGGGAGGGGGCACAAGAAAAGTAATGTAACTGGCCACTAGTTCAAGGTGATATTTTTATATTAAGACAAATGCATATACATTATGGGATAGAATGCAGGTATGCGAATTTCAAAGCCACAGCCCCCAACTGCAGAATTTTACACTCCGATGGGACGCTTCAGGCAATTTTTTAAGGAGTTCAGTCCCCATTCCTTGATTGACTGAACCCCCCACTGCTGAAGGGCATTTGGGTGGAAAACTTGGAGATGCTCTGGTGTAATTGCTCCCTTTTGTTACTAGAGCCGTGTGAGGACCAGAGTAGGGAGGTGAGTAGCCTGAGGGCACACTGCACGAAGGAGCCTGGAAACCTACATTTGTTCTTTCCTCTGTATGGAGAAATGCTGCTTTGCTTTATAAGAATGCTGACCATGGGACACTTGGGGTGGCTCAGTCAGTGAAGTGTTTGCCTTCAGCTCAGGGTCCTGGGATCAAGTCCGTGTTGGGCTCTCTGCTCAGCAGGGAGCCTGTTTTTCCCTCTCCCTCTGCCTGCTGCTCCCCCTGCTTACACCCTTTCTCTCTCTCTCTCTGACAAATAAATAAATAAAATCTTAAAAAAAAAAAAAAGAAAAGAAAAAAAGAATGCTAACCATGGCAAGAAAGGGGATTGCATTGCTGGGGGGCGGGGGGGCTGGGAGAGGGAGGTGGGGTTATGGACATTGGGGAGGGAATGTGCTATGGTGAGTGCTCTGAAGTGTGTAAACCTGGCAATTCACAGACCTGTACCCCTGGGGATAAAAATACATTATATGTTTATAAAAACAAAAACAGATGCTAATTGAAAAAAAAAAAAGAAAGAAAAAGAAAGGGGACTGCAAACAAAAAAAGGGGCTCTGGGGAACCCGGGGTTACCCAGAAAATACAGCTCAAAGAACAGTTTTACTCAGAGAGTCCGTGTTCTGGGTTCTGGTAGAGTTGACTCTGTTCAATGGCCATCCTTACCTCTTTGAGGAGCTCGTGTTCCCTGCTTGGGAAAGAGGTTTGGCGAGAAGGGAAGAGAAGTGCAGCTCCATTGCCAGGAAAGGAGAGAGGGTAAGGACAGAGCTAGACCAGTGGGGGTCGCCGTGGATGCCTTGGTGGGGAGCTCAGAGGACTGGCGGTGACCAAAGTGTCAGCACTCTGTGACTTTTGCGGGCTCACACACCACACGCGCACGTGCACACACACACACACACACACACACACGTTGCACTGGGGCTCGTGGATGCCCCAAAGCTTGTGATGGCACAGTGCCTCCCACACCTGAAAGGTAGGAGACGCTGAGGAAGTTAAGCTCTGGCCTCCCTGATGAGGGAGCAGGAGGCTGGCTGAGGACAAAGCAAAAGCTGGCTTACAAATGTCCTAAATCTCACTAACAAAGACGATTGATAGCAGGATTGTGACACCCCACCAAAAAGTCTCCCAACGATCTTAATGTTAATGGCTGGTCTAAAGACAACATTGATCCAGCAGCAAGGGCAAGGCCTCCGGCAGGCCTGGAACATCCTGGCCCCTTGTAGGCCCTCTTTAGCATATGAAAACTCCATTGAAACCTCTCTTCCCCTCACCTTCCCCCAGCCTCGGTACAGAACCTGCCATCCCTCACAACCTGGGGCAGCAGCTCTTCCTGCCCACGGGTCCTGTCCCTGTGCTTTAATAAACCACCATTTTGCATCAAAGAAGTCTCAAGAATTCTTTCTTGGTCATCGGCTCCGGACCTCAGCCCACCAAACCTCACCTAGGTTCTAGAACTTCATCATCCCCACCATGGAACCACTCCGGACACCTAAAATGAGCCCTGGAAGGAGGAAGTCAGCCTGAACCAGGAGACTGAATAAGCCTTGCTTTCTATGCCTCACAACACTGTCTTTCAAGTGACTAGTGAAGGCTCAAAGGTTTGAGGTTTTTGCAAAGACGTCTTTGACATTATTGTAACCCTGTGACACCGGGTCATCAGATCCTTTTTTGCAGTGAACCCCTAGCCATTGACTTGTTGCTGGTCACCTCTCACAGAAGTGCAACTCTCAATAATTTAATCAAGTCAATTAATACTGTTTAATAAATAGGCCAGAAAATCAGCTGAGAGTTTTTCTCGGCGGGGTGCAGCGTGCGACCAAAGTTATAGAAGATTGTCCTTTGAATCACTAAGGCAAACTCTGTTGTGTCATTTTACATAAAGCAATCACATAAAAAAAAAGTTATAAATAGGAAAAATTCCGAAGTTTTCCCACAGACAGACAGGGAAATTGAAACACCAAAGAAAAAAATAAAAGAAAAGGAAAAGAAAAAAGGAAAGAGAAACAAAGAAAAGAAACAAAACGCAAGCACCCCTGCTCCCCCCCAACCCATCTGCGTCAAGTTCTTCTCCATCATACAGTACTCAAGATCTTTGGATATTTTACAATGTACGACTCCAAACTGCAGCGGAGAGAAAACAAAAAGAAGTAACAAGTCGTCTGAAAAACTGAGTTTATAAGAAGTCATTACCTTTACAAAATAAAAACAAAAGCCCCAACACCACTGGATTCCAATTTGTTCATTTTTCCTTGTTTTCTAAAGTCTGGGTCAGCCCCAGTCCCTTGGCTGATGGGGGGAACATGGGGATGATTGGCGGATGGGTTCCAGAAGCGAGTGTCAGAAATGGAGGTGGGAATCTAAGAGGCGGCTGCCCAGAAGGAAGGCATCTGAAGACAGAAGGGTGTCCGAAGCTGTTCCCTCTGATTGGAATGGCATTGGGGGAGTGCGGAGTCAGGGTTCTCTTCTGGGGAGCTGCGAGGGGGACAGAGTCTGTGGTCTTCTCTGGCCTTTTTGTTTTTTGTTTTTGTTTTTTTCTGTTTGCTCAGAAAGAAGCCAAGGCAATAGGAAGAGCCGAAGTCTCTTGTGCCCACAGCTCCTGGACTGGGGACTCCAGCCCTGGGTAATCGGTAGGGATGACACTCCCACTGTCGGGGCTGCTGAGAAACACCGGCCAACTCAGCAAGACAAGGGGGGGGGGCAGGGGCAGGAAATGGGAAAGAAGAACAGGAAGGTGCTGGGCCAGCAAGGCGGTCTTCCTTCTCCGAACTTTCTACAAACTCAAGAACCGGGAGAGCATGTGGGCAATCCTAAGGCCCAGAGCCCTTCAAACCCATACTGGAGCCAAGACTCTGCCTCCTGCCCCGGAGGGAGGCAAAACACCCCAGCTTCCTTCCCGAGGGATGAGGGAGAGGTGGAGGGTGCACAAATACAGCCGAAGGCAATCCTCAGCCATCCCAAAGCCCCAAGGAACAATAAACCCAAACCCCAGGTAACCAGGTATTTTGTCTGTTTCCAGGAATCAGGGTAGAGGGGGGCAGCCACCAGGTGTTACAAGGGGCCCCCATCCCTTCTGTATGGGCCCCAGGAGTACCAAGAGACTTTGTACAGCCCTGGAGGGGGTGTGTAGAGGTGGGGTAAATGCTTAAAGAGCCATCCCAGGGGCCCTGACACAGTGGCCTGCCTGCCCCGAGAGGTGGGGAGTACCTGGAGTTCCCCAGAGCTGCCTGTGGACAAGCCACACCGCAGCTCTTCTCTGACACCCCTGCCTAGTGTGGCCACATTTCTCACCTGTGCTAATACAGGGGTGAACGTGATTAAACGAGATCCGGTAGGATAGGTGTTTTCAGTAGGACTTTAGGAGCACACATCTCCCACCTTCTCCAGAATTCTTTGTAAGGGACAGCTGTGTAGATGTGTGTATGTGGGTGGGTGGGTGGGTTCCAGAGGGGAAACTAAATTAGCAGCCTCCCCTCTGTAGCAGGGTAGAGAGGACTGACCTGTCCAAGGTTATAGGGCAGTGAGGGGAAAAATGGGCCGGGCTTCCAGGAGCCCTCCCGGCCAACAGGGCATTTCCCATAAGGATCCCAGGATGGCCGGAGACTAGAAACATGACCCAGCAGAGCCAGTCATAAAGACTCTGCCACAGGACTGTGGGGATGCGAGGACATGTGCCCCAAGCCCTTAGGGTAGGCCTGAGGTATGCCTCAGCCCTGCTCCATCCCGTCTGTCTCTGGCCAAGCTCCCTCCCTCCATCTAGCCCCACAGAACTCCAAAGTGCCCCTGGGCACCCGGGGTGTGGTCTCTTCTGTGGCACACGCCCCTGTGAGTTTGTGGGTGACAGCCAAAGTGAGAGACAGGTGGAGGCCAGACCCCGGGGCTCCAGGACCTTCGAAAGGGAGGCAGGAGAGCTCAGGAGGCCTGGAAAGTACCACTGTTGCTGATAATATTTTTTTTCTCATTTCCTTTGTGATTTCAAAGACGAAGTTCAGACCCACTGGGCGGCGCGAGGGGAGTCTGGCGGGAGAGGGGGCAGGGCCGCGGGACTGGGCGGGGGAGTCCAGGAGGACCAGCCTAGTTGTTGGCTTCCGACATGGAGGCCACGTGGTTGAGGCCCGCGAGCCCGGGGAGGCCGGCCAGGCCCGCGGCCCACGGGTCAGGCAGCGGGAAGTAGGGCCGCGCGGCCGCCACGTTCTCGGCCAGCGCGAAGGCCAGCAGGCCCCCCGCGTCCCTCTCGGCCTCCAGCTGCGCGCGCCCGAACAGCTTCATCTGCGTCTCCTCGAACTGCCGCTCGAGCTCCTGCAGGCTCAGCGCGCCCTTGGGCGCCGCCAGGAAGTGCTTGGCGGGGCTGGGGCCCGGGAGGCACACGGCCGCCCCGCCCAGGTGGCCGCCCACCTCGCCCAGCGCGGGCGGCATCACGAAGGCCGCCTTGTCGGGCGCCGGGCCGCCGGGCCCGAAGAGCAGGCTGGCGGCCCTCCAGGCGGCGGGCTTGCGGCCACGCCGGGGCCGGGCCATGCGGCAGCTCTGGCGCTTGATGTGGCGGTGCAGGTGGTCGGAGCGCGTGAAGCTCTTGTAGCAGAACTCGCACTGGTAGGGCCGCACGCCCGTGTGGATGCGCATGTGGTTCTTGAGGTCGTAGTTGTGCACGAACTTGGCGTTGCAGTGGATGCACAGGTAGGGCCGCTCCCCCGTGTGCTTCCGCATGTGGATCTTCAGCTTGTCCTGCCTGCAACGCAGAGCGGGCGTCAGTCCCCGCGCCCCACGCGGGAGCCACCCCTACATTGCTGCCCCGTTCCTCCAGAACCTGCCAAGGCCCGCCCCTGCTGTGGTGCCCAGATCCAGAGAGGGGGCCCGTGCTGGGACTTCCTAGCGTCCCCTGCCTCACTCCACACAGGTGTGGCTACTCCCGGGGATTACAGGGCTGGAGAAGGAGCCGCGTCTGGAAAGGCCTCCTTAACTCCCCCAACTCCCTTTACTTCTAGGCTCAGAATCTTCAGGAGCCTCTCCATCAGAGGCCTGTCTCAGACTGGAAATGGGCCTTCTGGGGACACTTCTCCCCACAGGTCAGCAGTCTGTCTTTCATCCCTGTAGGGTGTAACATCCTTTGATACTGGGTTGCACCTTAATTTCATGCCCATTGTCTCCAGGTGGCAGTCTTCCCTCCTGTTGGCCCTGTGCTTTTGCCTAGAGCACCCGGGGGCCCATGATGGCCCTGGGGACTATTGAGATCTGTCTGTCCTCAGCACTAATCTGGGAGTCTGGGGAAGCCGAGCACACTGTGGTTTCTTATCTTGAGTCATGGGCTCTCCTCTTTGTCTGCCAAGAATCCCAGGGTTTACAAAAGAGCCAGGTGCGACAAGAATGTAGCCTAATCTAGGGCAAAGCTTTTCAGGATTTAAAAATCTGTTATTCAGAGGGAGGGTATGTGTGAAGGTGGGGCTCCCCCTGGGCTGGGGAGGCCCTGCTCCAGCTGCAGGCCCACCACTAACATGCTGAATGTCTGCAGGCAAGTTACTTAACATCTCTGCACTGAGCCGAACTTAGCATTAGACATCGGTTCCTGCTGTCCAGGGCTGATGGAAAGAACCTGGGTTTGTGTCAGACTAGATCCAACACACCTCCTGGTGATCTTGAAAAGAAAACTGACCTCACAGTGTTGTCTTCCTAAAGCCTGAGCTCTGCACAAGCTGGCCAATGGAACCTTCCAGCCTGGCTGAAGTGGGGTCAGGTGGACTGCAAGAACTCATCTTATGGTCCTTCTGGAGCCTTCCCCAACCACGCCTGGCAGGCCAACAAGCTCCTCGTCCTGTCTCCCACATCCTCCCTGCAGGTGTGGCTCGGGTGGAGCATCTGCCTGTAATTTGGGGCTCGGGTTTGAGGTCAGAGCAGATGAGGAGCTCAGGCATCCGCCCTAAAGTGGCCAGATTTAAACCACGCTCTGTAGAACCCCAGGACAGCCGGAGCCGGTCCTGGTCTCCTGGTGTCTCCTGGCCACTAGATGTCTCACTGGCTCTCGTTTCTGGACTGGTTCCCTAGGGGTGGGGCAGGAGAGAAAAGAACATTCTCCTGTACACTGGCAGGGACGAGGGGAGGAGGACCAGGGAGGACCGAGCCCCCCCATCCACCTGCGCTTCCAGGAAGGCACCCAGGAGATGGAGATGGGGGTGGGAAGCAGGATGGGCAGGGAGGAGGGAGTGAAGTGGGCAGGTGTCTCCACACACCAGACCATCCTCTTGTCCCCACTCCCTGTTCCTGCCACAACCCACCAGCCACGCCTGGCTGCGTGGCACCCTGTTGTGACATCCCATGTTCCCTTCCCCAGCCAGCTTGCTGCCTTGTGGTATCTACAACCCACATTTCATCCCATTGATTTGGGGTCTGAACGGGATGTAGTCTTAGCAAGCAACTGGGCCAGCGGGTCTCAAACTCGAGGCTGCCTAAGAAGGGTCTTCAGGGCTCCATGGGCAGCGTGTTGGGCCCCACTCCCAGAGCTTCTGATCTGAGAGGTGGGGTGGTGGGGGAGAGCAGAAGATTTGCATTCCTAACAAGTTGCAACTACTGCCACCACCACCCCCCAGCCCCGCCCTGCTAGTCCCCCGCACCTCCTGAACAGCCACCTTGGCTGGAGGGCAGACTGGGGTCTCAGGAGGGGAACTTGCCAAGGTCACCAGAGGAGTAATGACAGCGCTGAGCCTAGAATTCAGGCTTCGTTCCTCAGCACTGCAGGAGTGGGGTGCACGGTACCATTTGTACCTCAAGAGCTAAGTGCCGATTTAGTCGTGGGGGGACAGGTCCTGGAACTCCACACATTCAAGGCTCTCAGGTAAGTGCTGAAGCTTGCTGGTCACTGGGCAGGGGACTTGTGTCTTTCCCTGGGCATGGTGGAGGGTTTGGTGAGGAGTCAGCGCTGGGGTGTTAAGTATAGCCCCTTATTTAGCCCTCTTCATGAACTGATATGCTGGATATTTTTCAAAATCCTGATCGCATGTAATCGATAGTATTGATGTGGAGGGCCACCCTCAAGTAATGGACAGTGAAAATGGTAAGGCTTCAGATATTCAGACATAAATACCCATCGCTTCTCCCAAGCTTTTCATTAGAGCATCCAAAATAAGTCACATTTCAGCAGCACTTAACTGAAGTGTGTAAGAAGTGCTCAGAAGGTGACGATCGCTTCCTTTTACTGAGCACCTGCTATAAGCCGATGAATATACACCATTTCAGGGACCTTGGAAGGCTGTTATTCATTCAGAGGCAAGTTGTGGTGTAGGAGCAGGGCTGCCATGGCGGGGGGCAGGGGGTGTCTGGGAGTCCCTGCTGTCGCTGCGGACCCACCATTAAGTTGCTGGGTGACCTTCAGCAAGGTACTTAACCTCTCTGTGCAGAAGTGAACCAAGGGCCAGACATTAGTTACTATTGTCTAGGACTGATGAGAGAATCTGGGTTCAAATGAGTTAGATTCAACATAGTTAGAATAATTGCCTGACTGAGAGGACGAGTTGAAGCTCAGGGAAGTCAAGCGACTTTCCCAAACGTATCAGGCCATGAGGGGCAAAGAGGCCTGGGGAGCCATCTGGGGTAGGGTTTTATTTGCAAGCTATTCTGAGGTTGAGAAAGGTTGATTTTCCAACCAGGGACTCCCAGCTTGTGGCCCAGGAGGGCTGCCTCGGAAAGTGTAGACCAGAATAGTCAGCATTTGTGGCCAGCTTTCTGCCTCTGGGGCCAGAAGACAGGGGCAGGCGTGGGAGGAGCTCAGCCCTAAGCAGGAGCTGGCTGGCCCTGTGACTTTTCTTTCCTGGGAGCAGTGGGGAGGGTTAGTAGAGCTGCAAAGCCCATGATAAGCTAGTCCTGGAAAAAAAAAAATTTAGAGATCATCTGGTCTACCAGGATCGCATTAGTATGTTCTGATTCACAGTCGAGTCAGTGGGCCGGGCCACCTATGCTATTGGCAGTACACTTGCTGGGACCTTGAAAATACTGATTTCAATTAAACACTTAATGCTCAAGATGAGGAAAGCAAGGACAGAGAGAGAATGGCCTTCTAAGGTCATACCTCCTCCTCATCCCTGTCACGACCTGTGCACGTGGATATAATGTACAGGCCCATTGGCAGAGGCAGGCCCGGGGGCAGGCAGGCTCCAAGAACTGGACCAGGTCCTTAGGTGCCCCGGGCCTCAGTTTCCTGACCTCTAAAATGGGGGGCTGGGCTGCACCATTTTGACCTCTGGTGTTCTGTGAGTGTTCGCATCTGGGGAGTGTGCTTACACCAAACCTCCCTCTAACTAGTTGGCTTTGCAGATGATGGTTCTTCT
Source organism: Mustela nivalis (assembly GCF_964662115.1). NCBI lineage: Eukaryota > Metazoa > Chordata > Mammalia > Carnivora > Mustelidae > Mustela > Mustela nivalis. Next base: position 44,995,120 of record NC_139033.1, on the reverse strand, counting down.
ACTCCTGCTTCCTCATGCATCTGGTTTGTTTGAGGAGGAGGCCTAAGTTTAGCCAGAAAGTGTTCTAGCTTGAATCTCAGGAGCTGAACTCTTCGTCCCTTCCGTTTGGGACTGGAGGTCTGGTGGTCCCACTAAAAATCTCTCGAGGCTGCTCCTGTCCGATGGCCGATGTGCTAACTGGCTCCTTGGCATGGCTTGTAAGGCCCTCACGAGCTAACCCTTCCAGTTACTAACTGAGTTTTAAGTTCGGAGAACCCTCAGTGACTACAGTTAACAATACCGCATTGTATACTTGGAAGTTGTTAGGAGAGTAGATCTGAAGTGTTCTTGCCACACACACACACACACACACACAATGTAACCATCTGAGGCGATGGGTGTGTTAATGTGTGCACTACCACACATTAGTGTGGTATCCTGACATCGTAGACCTTGGCCTTCTATGCTCTATGTCCATTATATCTGTAAAAGTTGGAAAAAAAAGATCACCCATCTACTTGCTAGCTCCCCTCCCCAGAGTACTGCCCCCTCGCCCCCCAACTAGACATATATGTTGGTCCCTCAGCAGGCAACGCTCTGGGGAACTGGTCAACTCTGTGTCTTTGAACACCGGGAGGCATGAGCCAGACTTCTAGCTATCCCTCCTTCCAGTGCAGAGCCTGCCGTATTATGAAATGGATGCTTGGTAAATCCTGTCTCCTTCCCTTTCTCTGCAGATCTCGTGTTTGGACACCAGTGCGCCATCTCTGGGCTCCCACTAGAGGTCCAAGCCCAGATGTCCGCATGCGTGCTCCTTCCTCCCCAGCCCTGAACCCTCTGGCCCCCCTCCTCCCTGCACCTCTTTCTCAGTTTACTTTGGCAAACTGCACTGCTGGAAATGTCTCCCACTCCCAACCCCTCACCTCCACCCTTCAAGGTCAACTTCAAGGGCAATCCTCTACAAACCTTTCCGTGTCCACCCAGGTCTTATCCTTGGCCCTCACCTTTCAGAGCACCTAATCTGAATACTGTCCCTCGAGCTAGGTCACTTCGGGGCAAGGAGCCCCTTCTCCCCACCACCACTCCCCCCAGGACCCCCGTTCAGCATCACTTAGTGAGTGCTGGGCACTGCTTTTCCGGCCTCACTCAGTCTGTGGCACCAAAGCTACCTGATCTGCTTTGATGAGAACCTGCCGGATGGTTCTGTATTCTGCACGGTTGGTCCACCACCTGGAGCGTGCAGGGGGCGCTCGTGGAGCCTTTGCCGACTGACCCTTGACCTGCAGGTACAAGAGCAGTTCCCAGAGCTCCCCTGGCTTTGATTCCAGTGCGTTCTGGCTCACCCTGACTTCCCTGTCTGCCATCCCCTGCTCCGACCCTGTGCTGGGGACCAGCTCAGGCCCCGTGCACCCAAGCCTTGATCTGCATTCCCCCTTCCAGTGGGGCACGTCATGGGAAAGCTGTGCCGGTCCTTATGAGCTCATTCCCTCGCAAGAAGGAAAGGGCCACGGGGTCTCATCCGGCGTCCACGGCCTCCACGAGGGCTCCCAGGCCGGACAATGCTTTCCCAGCACCATCTGCCCACACCCACACTTCTTGGTAACCTGACAGTCTGAGACAACCCCTCTTCCTGGTACCACTGCTAATGACATTGCATTGTCTTAATAAGTCCCCAGGGCTGTCAGGAGTGGGAGGGCTAAAAGGGAAATACGGGAAAAAGGCAGCTGCCGGGCTCCTGGCAGGTCCGGCGAGCAGACCACTGTGGGTGTGTGTAGCCAACCGGCATGGGGCTCACACGGGCAGCAGGGGTCGGAGGTGAAGCTTTGCAGCCTTTATGGGCTGGTGGCAGGAGGCCTGGTGGACACTGAGGAGGTCACAGCTGGCCAGACAGTGATGCTCAGGGTGCGAGACTCAGGGAGAAGGACTCCATGTGATTGTGGGGTGGCCAGGGCTGAGAGGGGACAGCGTGGGGCCAAAGAAACAGAGTCTGGTTAAAGCCTTCAAGGCCCTGCCTGAGGCCCCAGGGGTGTCTCATATCTAGAACTATCAGCAGAAAACAACGGTCCCCAGGGCTGCTTGAAATCAAGCTTGAAGCCGTCTCCGAGGTGAGGGTCTGACGCCAAGGAAGAGACAATGCCGTGGTGGGGGAGGTCTTCCCCTCTCTTCTTGGAGAGCCACAGCATGAGAGCTACAGGCTGGGCTCTCGGGACAGAATGAGGGGAAGGACTCCCCGATCCTTCCACTGCCGCCAGAGCCGTCAGGAATGACACGTGGACATACTGGGAGTCGGCATCTGAGGCCATAACTCAGAGCCTGGGCCAAAGGGCCACTTTGCCAGAGGAGGGTGGGTGGCTCCAACATCCCCTGGGGTGATGGGAGGTGGGATCAGCATCAAGGGGAAGGCAAAGGAGCCCCGACCAGAGAGCGGAAGCTCAGCTGTGTTTAAGGAAAGAGGGAAAATCGTGTCTAAGAGGAGGAGTCGAGGGTGGCCCATCCGAGATCCCTCAGCCTCCGGGGGGCCCGGTCCCTAGGAGTGGTTTGGCCTTGCAAGGGAGGCTGGGAATCCTGAGTCAGGGAGGCAGCAGCTGTTTTAAGGGGCTGCTGAAGTGCCTGCATCTGGGGAGGGAGGGAAGGTGTTGTGGGAGGTGGTGCAGGAAGTCAGCCCCCAGGAGGGTCCCCACGGAAGGGCTGTGAGGGATCTGACTACAGGGAGAGGCCAGGGCTCAGAGAAGAAGCCATGCGGGCCTCAGTCAGCACCTCCGGGAGGGGGCAGGAGGGAAGCACGGAGCCAGCCGGCCATTCCAAAGAATGTGACAGGGAGGGTGGTCAGCGGCAGGCTTCGGCACGCAATCAAGTCCCCAGAGTCCCTTGTGTGAGGAGGCCAGGAAAATGTCCAACCTCCCCCCACTCTGGGGCGCCCCTGCTCCTGGGAAGGGGGTGGCCCAAGAGCAACTCTGATCTTTCTCAGCAGGGTCAGAGTCCAGTGGGAGCTGGGTGAGGGGAGGTGCTGACTGAGGCAGGAACGCAGCTGCTTCAGGGGGCCCAGATGGCGGTCGCTGAGCTGAGCAGGAGCGGACCAGATGGAGGGCGGCAGGGCAGACTCTTGGCCTGGATCTGGCCGGGAGGGCTGGTGAGGACTGGTGAGGCTGCAGACACAGCCGCCCCCTACGCCCCCTCCGTGATCATCAGGAATGTGCTGGGAGGGAGGGTTCTGGAATGTGGCCCTCCTCTACAACCCAGTGTCCTACCCGAACCAGGAGGCTTACTCAGAGAATGTTCTCGTGTCAGGAGGGCAAGAAGTCTGTCTGCAGTGACTGACCAAGTTTAACATTTTCCCAAAGGAAGGCAGGGCCCACAGACTGGCATGGCTTGGGCAGAAGGCTTTGTGTGTGTGGGAAAGGCCCAGAGGGGAGGGCCAGCGAGGGAAGGGACTTGGGGTGCTAGGCAGGCTCACTGTGTGGCATGCTGAGATGTGCACCTCCTCCGAAGCCACAGAGCCGGGGCTCCCCTGCAGGGGAAAGGGGTCCCGGAGTCAGCCCTGTGGGAAGGGAACAGGTGTGAGAAATCAGGGACATGGACCCCGGATGGCAGGAGGGGGTGTTGTGACTGACTTGGGGCCTGGCTGGACACAAGAGTGTCCTTGTCTTTGAAGTCACTCCCAGGGGCCTGGGCTGGGAGCCACAGGCTGGAGATGGGTGAATGGTAGTCGAATGCGGATTGTGGCCTATTTTATCTCCCCAACATGATCCCCGTGCTTTTGTCACTGGTCATCCAGGTGTTCCAGCCTGGTCAGTGGGGCTAAGGTAAATTTAGGAGAAGGTGGTGGTGGTGGCAGGGTGCTGGGGGTGATTTGAGTGGCAGGGCCGTTAGTGAGGGAGGCGAGTCCCAGGGACTTTGGGCCCAGCTGCTGTGTGCCAATAAGAGTGCCCTGAGGTCAGGGCTGTGGGGAAAATTATGGGGGCGCCCCTGGGGTAAGTGGGGCCCTGCCCCTCTGCACCTGGGGACTCTCCCTCCACGGTCAGCTCCAAGCATCTGGGAGAGATTCTGTTTGGGGTGTCTGTCTCAGAAGCAGCTGTGCAGGGGCCCCAAAGCCACCTTGGAAACAATCAGTATCATCCTTCTAGTCACCAAAGAGCCTGCAGAGCTCTATCACTTGAACAGATTACTGGTACCCTTCTCGGGAAACTTCAAAGAGAGTTATGAAACCACCCAAGACAGTAGGTCTCATTATTTTGTAAGGCTCATCTTATTTTTTTCCCCGGAAAAGTACCACCCCTGATTTGCTATTATTCAACTTGGCTCCAAAAAAGAAAAAAAAAAAAAAAAAAAAGGTCACTCTCTCCTCAAAGGCCAAAGCTGGGCCCCACCGAGGAAACTCAAAACAACGAGCCCCCAGCAATTCCCAGAGAAAAATCTCCAAGAGGATATGGGGTAGTGGCAGCGCCCTTGGAACACGTGTGGGTCTCAAGGGGAGTTCTTTGCCAGGGAACGGGGCAGTGTGGGGCAAGGACCTAGTCTGGTAAGTCACGGTCACAGGGCAGGTGTCCACCAGGCTCTGTCTGCATCCGATCCACAGAAATGACCAAGCCCTGATGCATCACCACCCACCGGAACTTTCTCCACTGTCGCAGTGCCCGGGTCAGCCTCACACCAGTGACACACCCAGCACCAACAAACCCTATTTTCCTATATGAGGACGAGCAAAACGGAGCAGGGAACACATCTGAGCCCACAGCACCCCCCCCCCCCAATCAATTCTGAACCCAAATGCTGCAGTGGAGAGAAGGCACGTATCACACGCTTGCTGAATGGCATGGAGTCCGTGACAGATGGAAGGTTTGTGATGTACTGATTTCAGATCTCAAACTTTACAACCGCATAGAGTGAACCCTTGTCCTGACGTGGAGAATCGGCGGGAGAACATAAAAGGAGGCTGATCCTTTAGATCGGATCCAGAAGAGGACTGAAAGGACCACAGGGAGGAGTCTCTGCAGTCTCCCGGTCACAGATTTTGGTCATATATGTCCCAGCTCTGGCATTTTCCTCTCCATGCACTTACAGGTGGCCAACTCGCCACGGAGAGGGGGACCGCTCCTCTGCAAGCAAAGGCCATGGCAGGCACCGCCCCATCGTCCCAGGGCAGGGCTGTGGTGACGGTCTCTGTAGCAGCTCAGGACGTGGCCGAGCATGCGTGGAGTCAACTAAAGAGGCGGCACTCCACGGGGGGGGCTTCAACCTGGCTCCCGTGGGTGCACAGTGGGGGAGGGGAGAGGGAGGTCAAGCAAGCGCAGCGCGGGGGTGAGGGGGCTCGCTCTGCCTTACCCCCCGGACAGCTCTGCGCTCACCTATACTGTATCTCAGCCTTCCACCTCGTCTGTATTTCAGAAAATCCTCTAGCTCTTGAAACGGGTTTGGAAATCCCTGCACCAGGTAAGGCCTCGCGTGCGCGCCTTCTAGCAAATAAACTCGACATGCCTCTCGGATCCAGCGGGGCCTCCCCGGAACTGGCTGTCTCCACATCCCAGCCCTCCGTGCCCCGCTCTGACCACCCCCCGCCCCGACCTGGGGGCGGCGATACACACCTGGTGAAGCGGACCTCGCAGATACTGCACATGTATGGCTTCTCCCCGGTGTGGGTCCTCATGTGCCGCGGCAGCTTCCCGGCCCCCATGATGACCTTGTGGCAGATGGGGCACTGCTGGGAGGCCTTGGGCTTCAGCTTGCGCTCCTCCACCAGCGGCCACGGCGGGAAGAGGCCCCCCAGGTGGGTGGCACTCAGGAAGTTGAGATAGGCACCGTAGTCACTCTCCGCCTTGATGGGGCCCAGCGGCCCCCCGGGAAGGTCGGGGAACATGTCCTTGAAGAAGTCGCTAGGGAAGGGGGGCGGTGGGGGTGGGGGCAGCTCCTCCTTCTCCTCTTCCTTGATCTTCCGGTTCTTGATGACCAGGTCTAGTGGCCCACTGTCCATGGGCTGCTCGGGCAGCTGGGCAAAGGCACCGAAGTCCCCCGGCCAGAGGTGCGGGAAGAAGTCGGGGGCGAACGGCGATAAAGAGGGTCTCCTGTCGGCGATGTTGGCCTTGGGGTACAGGTTCTCCCTCAGCAGAGATTCGATGGAGAAGTCCCGGATCACACCCAGATGCCCAGGGCCGCCGGCCTGGAAGGAGTCGGGGAAGTCCCTGGGTGTGTCCGAATAGGCCTTCTCGGTGAGATGGTCCGTCTTGGAAGGGCTTTGGTGGCAGTTGATATCCTGGGGGTCAGGCAAGTTTTCTTGATCGGCGAAGTCCTCTGTGTCGTCGTCCTCGTCCTCCTCCTCTTCCTCCTCCTCCTCCTCCTCATCCTCCTCATCCTCGTCCTCGTCGTCGTCATCGTCGTCCTTGTCGTCCTCCTCCCCGCCGTCCCCGCCGGGCTCCATGATCTCCAGACACACGTTCACGATGCACTGGATCTCCAGCATCCTGGCAGCGTTGAGGATGTGCTTGACGTTGGCGGCGGTGATGGTGAGCGTGGACGTGTAGGCGAAGTCCAGGATGGCGGCCAGGGCCTCGGGCTGGACGAAGTCGATCTCGTAGACGTATGGCTGGCTGGCGAGGGCGCCGGCCGTGAAGAGTTTCTTGAAGTACTTGCTGCAGGCGGCCAGGACGGAGCGGTGGGTACGGTACTCCTGCTCCTGGACCACCAGGAGCACGTCGCAGAGCAGGCCGTCATGCCGCTGCTCGTTCAGGCTGCACAGGACCTCACTGCTGTGGTTGGGGAAGGGAATGCCGATGAGCTCGTCGATGCCATTGGCCATGGTCTCAGCCAGAGCCCTGCAGGGATGCACGGAGAGGAGACCAGGATTAGAGGCATCTAATGGGAGGGGATCCCCAGTGTGGGGGGGCCCCGGGAGGCCTGGCTGCTGGGCGTGGTAGCCACAGCACCTCCGCCCTCCCCTGCCCTCTCCCCCTCCACCAGGAGGTCGACCTTCCTCTTTCTCGGCTTTACCAAACCCCACCTGCCGTTCAGGGCCCAGCTCACCAGCCAGGCTTTTCACTGTCCAACATGCAGGTTCTCTCCTGGGACCCTGAAGGCCCTCAGAGTTAGGCTTCTCACTGGGCAGCGGGCATCTACCCTGCCACCAAGGCTGTGGAAGTTTCTCGCGATCACGTTTTCCACTGAATTCCATTTCATTGACGTGGAGCTTTAGAAGCACCAGAAGGGACCACGGGAACCCCAACCTCTCTGCGTGCTACGGGGACAGCGTCCACCACTTAATCCACATGACATCCGTGGGTAAAGCACCATGGGGGGAATGGTCTCTCACTTCTTGGGGCTCCTGCTGGGAAAATGCTCTTTTTTTTTTTTTTTTTTTGTCTTTTTTTTCCCCCCACAAAACCTGTGACTCAGGTAATGGACGAACATCTTGATCCTACTGGCTCCTGTGAAGAGCTGGGCTGGGGTGCTCCCCCCACCCCGTTTATGTTGAACTCTCAACCCTCAGTATCTCAGAATGCGACTGTATTTGGAGGTAAGGCCTTTAAGGAGGTGATTAAAGTTACAGCGAGGTCATATGAGCGAGCCCTCATCTGGTCTGACTGGTAGCCTTGTAGGAGGACAGGAGGCCACAGACACACACGGAGCGGCCACCCCACGAAGACGCAGCGAGAAGATGAGTCCAGGAGGCCTCACAAGAAACCAAACCCACAGATACTTTGACCTTGAACCTCCAGCCTCCAGAACCGTAACAAAATCGATCTCTGTTGTTGGAACCCCCTGGGCTCTGCTGCTTTCTTATGGAGGCCTGAGCAAATGGTACAGCTGCTAGGAATCTTAAAACCAATTTTGTGGCCCAGTTTCAGCATGGAAACTGGGGTCTTATAGTCCATGTTTAGCCTTCTGGACCTTCCTTCTGGCTTCCTCTTAGCTGGTGAAGTTTCTCTTCTTTTGCACATCTTGACCTCTTTTTTTCTTTTAAATACTGACCTCCTATACATGAATATACCTCCTATTTATGTGTATCTGTGAGCTGTTTCAGATATAAAATACACATTTAAATTCCACATTAAATTCAAATACATCGTTAATGTATCATGTCTGTATTCTGTTACCCTCGGGGAAAGGCATCCCCTGCAGGGAGAAGCCTCTTCGGAGATCCCTTAGCATTCTATAGATAAAATACAAAGTGTGTCCAGTGAGAGCTGCCAGGAGGGAAAAGTACAGGATGGAGGACACCAGGAATTACCTCCCTGTAGGGAGTCAGACTCACAGCCCAAGTCAGCAGGTCCAACCCGGACAAAAAGCCACCTCAATTTTTATGCCACCACCTAGAGGAGGACCCTTCTACTTAGGGGAAAGCTTGATTTATGGCCCATGATAAATCCTAGCAAAACCTGGGCCATACCCCAGGGCGATTACCGTGGACAGAAGATAAAAAATAAAAACAAAACCTGAAATCCTTGTGCCCCTGTGGGAAGAGCTTTGGGGATCCCCACACATTTATCTTCTGGATGTTTCTACTCTGGGAAAGCAGATGCAGTGGGAGGGGAGGAAGGGGAGGAGTGAGGAGTGCTGGGCACACAGTTTGTGCGAATGGGATCTGGACGTACCAGGAGCTTGGTGGGAAGTGCAGGGTGCTGGTGCTCCTTTTCCCTTCCAACCTCTCCCATCACCAAGGCTTCCCTGAGCAATCCCACTGGTGGGAGGGGCTCGGGAGGTTTCCCAGAGTGACAGCCTTGCTGCCTTCCCACCTTCTCATCTTTAAGAGGGCCAGAGACCCCACAGGCCAGACATTCATTCCCTAACTAGTCACTGGGTTTTTCCCAGTGCCAGGCTCTGCCCTGACCTCCAGGAATGCACAGAGGGCAGACCAAGAAAGCCCCTGTTCTAACCCCACTTACAGACATAACTGTGATAAAGATACAGCAAGATTCACCAGAGAGAACTGAGAGCTCCCTACACACCTCTCAAAATGGCTAAAATAAAAACAGGGATAACACTAAATGCTGGTGAGGATGTGGGGAAACGCGTACTCAGCCATTGCTGGTGGGCATGTAAAATGGCACAGCCTCTCTGGAAAACAACTTGGGGGTTTCTGAAAAAAACGAAATATGTAACTACCATTTGACCCAGCAAGCACTCTTGAGCATTTATCCCAGAGAAATAAAAACTTAGGTCCACACAACCTCAATGCAAATGTTCTCAGCAGCTTTGTGCATAGTAGTCAGTAACTGGAAAACACCTGGATCTCCTTTAATGGGTGACCGGTTCACCAAGCCGCAGTGCATCCATTCCAGGGAGGACTAGGCAGCGATCAAAAAGAAATGAGCTACTGATGCATACAATTCCTGGAAAAGCCAGAGTGAAAAAAGCCAATACTGGTAGGTTACATCCTATATTATTCCATTTACATAATGTTCTCGAGGTGGCATAATTATAGGCATGGAGAACATGGGAGGGGTGGGCAGGAGGGAGGTGGGCGTGGCTATAAAAGGGCAACACGAGGGACCCTCCTGGCGATGGGAATGTCCTGTACCTAGACTGTGTCAAGGTCACGATTGTGGCTGATGTCATACTATGATATTGAAAGATGTTACCATTGGAGAAAACTGGGTGAAGTGGACATGGGATATCTGGACGATCCTTAAAACCACATGAGAATCAACAAATGATGTCAAAAATAAAAAGTTTAATTTAAAAAATCAAATGATAGGAAACAACCTAAACCAATCAATAAATCTTCTTCCACCCCAATGTTATTTATCATCTATCTATAGTAGTGGGTGCGTGGTGGGGAGAGGGAGACTACTCAGAGTGGGCAGGGAGGACCTCCTTGAGGAGGTGTCCTTTGCTTGGATGGGAAGAAGGATCCAGCCACAGGACGATGTAGGGAACAGAGTTCCAGGCTGTGGGAACAGCAAATGCAAAGTGGGCAGTTCCACCAAGGCACTCTAGGTCTGGGGGGCCAGGTTCTGCTCTGAATGGTCCCATTTAACTTGGCTCTTGTCTACTGAAAAACCATCCCACTTCTACCTCCCTCCAGGAGGCTCAGGTCCCCCTGAGGTCCTATGTAAGACTCCCTTCTTTCTTTCTGACTAGGAAGGGCAACCCCAGGCTGCAGGCCTCAATTGTCCATGCCACAGAGAGAGTTCTGAGGCTCCTTCCTTCCCTGACACCCCAGGCTTCCCTGCTGTCATGGTGGGGGCTAGAGGGAAAGCAGAGGGCTTGAGAATGCCTGGCAGACTAAGAGGCTCCCTGCTGGATGGCTCCTTCTACATTGCCGTGACTGCCGGGGGTCCCAGATGGGCTGCTCTGTGGCAGGCAGGTCCCCCATGACCTTCTGTGCAGTGAGCTCAGACACTCAGGCCTCTTAGGGCTGGATGGCAGGATAGGGTCAGGCCGACCACAGGCCAAGTGCCTGTCCCCCACAGTGGGGCTCCCAAATGAGGGACCAGGACCATCACCTGGCCTCAGGCCTGTCCAACTTCACAACAGCTGGCATTTAGCTCCTCTAATCATCACCGTCCCTATCTTACAGAGGAGGAGAGGGAGGGACAAAAGGATAAATCACAAAGATGTTAAGTTACAGCATAAGGGTCTGAGTCCGAAGCCCGGCTCCCCAGGCCAAGCTTTAACCCCAGCTGCTCTACCTCCTACGTCCACTCCACAAGGGAAGGCCAAGGGTCCCTGCTATCCCACGAGGGGCCCAGACTTCGGGCATTCAGAGTTGCTCAGGGCTGCCTCTGTGCAGGAGGTGCGTGAAGGATTTGGGTCGGCAGGGGAGGTTGGCCCTCCCTTTCCAGGAGGGCCAAGCAGGCAGGGCCAGCAGGAGGACGAAGGCTTGGCCCGCCCCGGGAGCTGCAGCATCAGGAAGTCTTCCCAAGCAGGCTTCAGGCTGTGGCTTTCCTCCAAGGGGGCAAAGCGGCTCTGAGACCCCAGAGGGGACCCTGGAACTCACCCACTTTCTCCTGGGGAGCCTCCCCTGCTCCATACAAGCACCCCCCATCCTGCCCGGTGGTGGTGGTTCTGGCAAAGCTCTGCCAGGCAACAGGGGAGGAAGGGAGAGGAGGAGGTAGAGCTGAGGCTCTGTCAGGCTTTCCCATTGCACCTTCTGAGCTGACGGCCCACAGCACTGATCTCAAATGTGCCCCACACCCTAGCCCTGTACCCTCTTCCCTCTCTAATTCCCCGACACAAAACCTGCTTCTCAGCCTCCATGCCTTTGCTCGTGCTGAGCTCCTGGCTGGAGAGCACCCAGGACCCTGCACGTCCGTCGTCTGTCGTCCGTCATCCTCCTTCTCCAGGAGGTCACAGCCCACCCACACTCCCAGACTCCACTCAGATGAACCTTTCTCCGGCTCTCAATTCAGATGCCCGGAGGACTCCTGCCATGGACCTCACCCTGCCTTGGACTTATTTTCTGCGTCTTAATGTTTTTGCTCGAGATCAGACTGTCATTACGGCACGCAGCTGGTGAAGACCAAGGGCAGAGGCCCCGTGGCACCAAAATTACCGTTGTACATGTTGCTCACTCTACAATGGTCCTCCCTTAAAGGCAGACTCAAAGATGTCATTCTTGTCTCCTGGCAGCAAGGACACATGGCCTTGTGTGGTCCACTTCCTCGTGAATAGGGCTGACCTGTGTAACCAGTGGGATTTGCAGACGTGATGGCGTCACCAGTGGGATTTGCAGACGTGATGGTGTCACCAGTGGGATTTGCAGATGTGATAGTGTGCAACTTCTGAGAGGAGGTTATAAGGGACCCTCTGGGGGAAGCCAGCTGTCGTGTTATAGGAACACTCAGCACTCAAGCAGCCCAAAGGTAAGGGACCACGGCTTCCTGTCCGCAGCCAGCACCGGCACATCCGCTGTGTGACGGAGCCACGGTGAGAGGGGGCCGTCCGTCCAGCCCCAGGCAAGCCTTCAGATGCCAGGGACCCCACTGATATCCTGGCTACAACACCCTTAGAGTTGCTGACCCAGAGCCACCTAGCCGAGCTGCTCCTGAATTCCGGTCCCACAGACCCTGTGAGGCAGCAAATGCCTACTCCCCGTTTAAATTTCTAAATTTTAGAGTGATTTGTTACACAGCTATCAGTAGCTAACAGAGAGCCTACTGACTTCGGACGCATGATAGATCTGTGATATTTAGCAGACGATGGTTAAAAGCTCCAGTCTAACAAAATCAGTGTATTACAAGGCTGTTTTGATAGATGCAAGTCAATGCAGTAAGGAAATGGCCCCTTCTCCAAATTCCCACCCAGCTACCATACGGGTGGCAGGTTCCTTGTGCTCAGAGACACCCTCTCTGCTCAGGTTTGCAAATGGAAACGTGAGTGTTAAGCATCAAGTCCAAATCAGAAAAGTCCCAGAAAATCAGTTCTTAATGGAGAGCCACATTTTCTTGCTTGCTAAGGGCTTACTGCTTTAAGGACAAAAATGTTCTAAATGTTTCTGAGAGAAAATTCGTATAATTCTTTAAGCTTTCTCTTGCCTTTTCAAATAGAGGAGACGCAACCCACGGAACTGTGGGTGGGTGGTCAGTGTCTCATCGGAGCCCCCTGAAGAAGGGAGACTGGCCATTCCTACACTAACTGTCCCTCTTGTCACTCTGGGAGCCCCGTCTGTTGGGACTGGGAATCAGGAGCCCTTCTCTGTGTGGCTTTGGGAGGGCATTTGGCCTCTCTGGGCCTCTGGTTCTTCATCTTATCATCTCAAGTTCACGGAACACCTGATGACTTGTGTCATGATTTCCAGAAGCTGCAGGTGCAAAAGGGAGATGAGGACGGGCCTCCTCCTTGGAGCCTGGGTGGCCCTGGACACGGAGGCTGGCCTGCCTGCCCGGCAGCGACTTCTCATCGGCCTCAGTTCAGAGCTCTCGTCCCATTCCCGGAGGAGCAGATGGAACCATGACCCTGAGAGCCGTTCTTCCGGGCAGGAGGTGGGGCTGCCGTTTGCAGTTTCATTGTCTCTTTGGGAAGAACTGCCCCCTCCGTGCACTCCGGGAGCTTCCCAGGTGACCCTGAGCTTCCCAGGCCCTGGAGGGCCTGTAGAGAGCACTGTCCCCAAGGGGTTGCCACACCACGCCCCTACCTTCCCGCCCAGGCCCTGCATCCCCTTCGTCACCCAAGCCAGGGCAGTGCTGTCTCCAAGAATAACACACTCAGGAAAGAGAATTACACACATACGCGTGTGCACGCACGCGCGCACACACACACACAAACTCTCAGCAGTCAGGAGTGGCATAATGCAAAATATAAACCTCTGGTTAGGAGGGGGTAGGAAGAAAACATAGATCAGAAATATAAGGGGAAGCAGGTGAGAGGCGAGAGGGAAAGAGGAGCTTGGAGATGGAGAAAGGAGATGGAAGAGGACGACGCAGGACAGCTGAAAACTTCATCATTCCAGGGGACCTCCCCTGGGCCTCTGCCCTCCGGGGAAGGTTCTAGAGCCCAGGGATGTCGGAGCAGTCCTGTCTGACCAAAGCAGTACTTCTCTTCTCTGAGCCTCTGTTTATTCATCTATAGAATGGGAACACTACTTGTCCCAGGTAGGGTGCCCATGTCCCCCTCTTCCCCAAACAAGAGGATGGGGCATGCCCCCAGTGCACTAGCTAAGGAGGGGAGGAGGTACTCTTATAAGAGGTACTCCTATAAGAGAAACAGAAAAGTGGTGGGGACAGGGCGATTGGAAGAGGCCACCAGGGCCTTTGAGCCCACAGCTATGCCTTAGAGAAACCCAGCTTTAGAGGCGCTTGGGTGGGTCAGTCAGTTAAGCACCCAGCTCTTGGTTTCAGCTCAGGTCATGATCTCAGGGTCCTGAGATTGAACCCGTGTCAGGCTCTAGGCTGAGTGTGGAGCCTGCTGAAGATTCTCTCCCTCCATCTGCCCCTCCCCCTCGCTGCCCTCCCCCGGCTCACACTCTCAAAGGAAGAAAGGAAGGAAGGAAGGAAAAAGAAATCTGGCTTTAGAAGTCCTTCAGTACAAATTTCTTGAATGTGACTTGAATTTTTGTATTCTTTTGTGTCGTGTTCTGATAACCCGTCAAGCAAGCTGGCTAGAGCATTTACAAGAATCATTGCTACGACCTACCATGTACGGATGGATCGTAACATGCCGGTCAGTCACTGCGCCTCAAATCCTTCCTCAGTGGACACAGCTCTGAGCGGTGCCTATATTTTATCGTCACCTCCAATTTAGAGATCCGGAGCCTGGTATGGAGAAAGTGAGCCGCCAGAGCCAGCAGGGGTCAGAGCAGGATTTGAACCCAGCGGCACCTAGGGCCAACACCCATATTCATCCCTTTCCACCACACTGCCTCCTACAAAGTCCAGCTTGGGATTCGAACCCTCCTCCCCAAAGGTCGTCTCTTACTGTAGAGATTTATCAGAGTCAGATTGAGGGATGTAAGCCAGGGAGAGGGGTTCAGGGCTGAGACCCATGCACATCAGGGTGGCTCAGTACCAAGCACAAATGAAAAGTAGAGACAGAAAGGCATTGGACCCCGGTGGCCTGGACGATCAGGCCCGGATTTCAGGAGGGGCCTTGTCTGCACTGTGCAGGACAGAGAGGATTTCACAGGGCAGAGGGGCAGGAAGAAGCCGTCCCATGTCATTTGGATCTGGAAGACTTTAGGTTTCCAGAATCCCCTCATGCAGGAACTGGTTTTCAGCCAACAGGGGCCTGAAGTGGACAGACGGCCTTCTGAGAACAGAAGACCCTGCTCGGAGTGGTGGAGGGGGAGGCCCTTTTCTCGGACTGCCTGGGTCCACCTCCCGGCTCCCCCACTGATGGCCCCTGGGACTCAGTATCACCGTCCTCCAGCTCAGTTTCATCCTCTGTATGAAGGGCATGATGGTAACGTTCACCTCTCAGAGCCATCCCGTGGCTCGGAGGAGGAGAGGCACAAGAAGTGCCCCCTGGTACACAGTAAGCTCTCAACCAGTGTCCGCGGTGATGAAGTCCAGGAAGGACACGGACCCCTAACTGATGTCTCAGCAGGACCTTATTGGGAACTGTTTTGTCTTTTGCATACTTTTCTAGAGGTCCACACTATGTAAGCACCTCTCCCAGAGATAGCCCGAGAACAGCCTTTACGTGCTCCCAGGGCCACCCCGACTCATGTAGGGTGTGATAATCTTCCAAGGCCCTTCCAGGGCTCCTGACTCATGTACTTCTAACCCAGGAAATGGGCAAGGCTGGGATACATTTTATGCCCATTTTACAGACGAGGAAAATGAGGCACAGACAGGAGCCCGTGCCCCAGGTGACACAATGGATTAGTTCCCAAGTCAAACTTTGCACCAAGGTGTCCCGACGCCCCCGCCTCTGCTCCTCTGATAGATTACAGTGCCCCACGCCCCCTGAGGTGCAGGTGCTAGTCAGGGACCCATGTTCTCAGACTGGTTTTACCGGAAACGAGACGTGCATGGTAGGCAAATGACGTACTCCGGCTGCCCTCGGTTTGCTTCTCGGGAAACAGGGGAGTAATTGCCTAGATCTCACCTGCTCTAAGGCAGGCTTTGCTTCTATGTCTGGGTCAGGTTCAGACTGCCATGAAACAGCCGAATGAATGAGAGCCGTGGGCATAAACTTGAAGTCATAAAGGGCAGCGCAGTGGCTCCAACCCTCTGCCTTGGGAACACATAGCATTTAACAGAGCCCTGTTATTCATAAGACACTTGCATTTATTCGTCTCATCCTTATATGATCCCCATTTGATGGGATCAGAGAGGCTAAGCGGCCTGCCCCAGGTCACACAGCTAGAAAACAGCGGGCTGGGCCTCGATGCCTACTCCGGTCCCATCTTTTTCTTGTCTTCCATAGCTGGCTTGGTGGTGTGATTTCTGGGACAGTTCTATTGCTTGGATCCACAAGCCCAGCACCTCCCCGAGTCCTGCTCGTTTCAGCAAATCTGGGACTCAGGGTTATGCTTCTATCTGCCAAACCCCCAGGGCAGGCTGGCCCCAGCCTGCAGACTCCTGCTGCCCTGGGAGTGGCCCCACTGGTCTCGAGCCCCAGCTCCTCCCCAGCCTGGGCATGGAGCTTCAAAGCCACCCGGCAGAAGGTGGCCACAGTGAGGGTGAGGGGCCGCACAGGGGCCGAGAAGGGATGTGGCATTCTTTTCCAGACCTGGCTATGAGGCTAGGCGGCCACCTCTGCCTCCTATGGGCAGTGGTCTATGTGGGTCCTGAAGCCTGCAAGGGGCTGCTGGGCCTGAGCAAAAGAGGGGCAGGGAGGCCTGACCCAAGCAGCTGGCAGGCCCCACAAACCTCTGCCCAGGCATGCTCCACCCAGCCCTTGGCAGGTCCCTAAAGCAGGGCAGCCACACCTCTTGGCCCCTGAATGCCCCGGGGCCTCAGCTGCCCCAGTAGCCCTGGCGAGATTTGCGGGCTGGGAGGCTGGGCCCGGCCCCTTCAACTTCCAGCCCGCCTCCCAGAGCACCCCAGGCAGGGTGCCCACAGCTGGGAGAAGCCGACCCCGCCTGCTCTATTACCCTGACAGGACACACCCAGGGCCCACGGTCCCCGGTGCACCGCACCTCGGGCCTGGGACTTGGAGCTGGCTGGTTTCTGTGAAATGAGTTCTGGGCTTCCTTCTCCTGCTGAAGGTGTTGGCCACAGCAGGAGTTCCCTGAACGCTGGAATTCAGCTCCCTCCACCCTGCCTCACACAGTGTGTCTCCCCTTTTCTTTCCCCCAATGCCTCGTCCCCCCATCCACAGGACAAGACATGTGAGGGCTGGGCCAAGGGCCAGGACAGATAGGCCCTCCTGGGTTCTCATCTCAACCATGGCCAGAGTTTTCCTGTCCCTGCGGCTGGGGGTCTGAGTGTTTTTCTCCTGTGATCAGACGCTTGGGTTCCTGCTCCACTGTTCTCTGCTGAAACCCCTGTGTCCATAGTGCTTCGTGCCTGTCCAGTTCTATACTCTGCGAGGCTTATCCTCATCGGCTTTTCTCCATGCATTTTCCGAGGATCCCCGGGACGGGAGGAATGACTTTGCTGATGACAAATTTAAGCTCAGGCTGGTCATCACACCAGCTCAAGGTCACAGAACTAGGTAAGGGACAGAGACCCCAGACCTCCTGCCTTGTAGCCCAGACTGTCCACTGTATTGTGCTGCGTCCCTTGCCCACACTCGTCCTCACTCACCATCATCACCACCTGCACCTCCCCCCATACCTGCACCAGTTTGATTTGATGAGAACAAGGTCTAGGACCTCCCACAGGGGTTGGAGTAGGAGCAAAAACCAGGTGGGGGTTCTTCCTACTTAAATTCTTCCTGGGGTGAAACCTGCTCGAGGGGGCAGACTTGAGGGGTACCTAGGAGGGTGGCCTGAGAGACGGCCAAGGAAGAATGAGGGGTGGCTCCACATCCTGACATTGGTGATAGACAAGACATGGGGGTATAGGAATGTCAGAGCTGCTCACTTACCCTGTAGAGGAACCCCTCCCTCTTGGCAGCAGTGGCCCATAAGCAACTGAGTGAACCCAAAGTGGGTGTATGGGGGTATTGTCCCCAACCCCTCACCCACGGGGTGGTTTGAAGCCTTTCACTTTGCAAAAGTACTTTCACCTCCTTGAGATTATACCCATTTTGCAGAAAAGGAAACAGAAGTGAAGTGAGGTCAAGGTCATAAAGCAATGTGGTTAAGACTCTCGAAGAACTCGCATATGCCCGCCTTCCCCCTAACAGGGCCATCGATTTTTCTACAGCTGTGCAGTGACCTTGCAGGAAAGAAAGAGTGGGTTCTCTAAGGGGCTGCACGGCCTCAGGAACACAATGAGGGCCTTCTTCAGTGAGCTGGAGGGAGGCTGGGGGCCCCAGCTGAGCACCCAGCAGGAGGGTCCCCCTGCTGACGGTGGGAGTCTGGGCCAGACAATAAAGTGCTGCCCCTCCCAGCTGCTGTCCTTTCATTATTTACTGATCCTTTGTTTCTTAGAGGACGAGGTGAAGGGGGGGCAGGGAAGACTTGTTTTCAGAAAAATCGCACACCTCTTTATGTTCAAAATAAAGGATTTACTACTTGTGTTTATTACAGGTGATTTCCTGAGCCAGAAAACTCCTTGGGAGGCTTATTAAACCTTATTAAGCCATTGAAAATTTAGATAATAAAATAAATCACTTGTCTCCCATAAACAGCTCTAGGCCCCGTGTTAGCAAGTCTGAGTCTCAGCTGCCTCCTGGGGCGGGGGGGGGGGGGGGGGGTTGCTTTTTAGGTGCACTGGCTGCTGGTCTCAGTGGGGGTGGGGGGTGGGGGGGCCGGCTGAGCCAGTCCCTTGGGAGCACTCTTCTCTTCATATCTCTGTCCAGAGATGCTGTCTCCTGCGGGGGAAGGGGGAGCGGCTTCAAGTTTGTTAGTTATTTAAGGGGGTGTGCGTGGACTCTTGGGTTAAGTGGCACCCAATTTGCGTTCTTCCTGGGAATATTTTAGTGTCTTTTCTAGAAGGTACCAAAGTGGCTTGCAGAGCTGGCCAGCCCCTCTGCCTGCACATCCCCATATCCCTGTGCAAAGCCACTGCCACTGCCACCCCAGGGGACTTTACAAGGGGAAGAGGGGAAAGCAGAGGCCAGGTGAGAGGGCCATAGCTGGGATGGAGAAAGGTCAAGTTGGTTTTGGGAAAGAGAATGAGGGGTAAGGGCTGAGAAATGCTCCGGAATGCAGTCTACAGAGAGGGGTAACCCCTTTTGGGGAGGAAGGGCAATCAAAGCCCGTGTTTACAATTAATCTCTGCCCTGCAGCTGGATTCCAGGTGACCTTGGTGCGGCCACGTTCCCTCTCTGAGCATCAGTTTCTTCTTTACTGGAAGACCAGGAGGCTGCTGCCCTCAGACTGAACAGCTCTATGCTCTCCTCCAGCTAATCCACTTAAATACTTGGGTTCTGGGGTTGATCCTTGGATTCCAAGGTCATGAACAGCTCACTTCGGGCAACCTTGGGCCTGCTGCACCCAACTGTGAGTTTCCTGGTTCTGTCCAGCCCTTCCCCACCAGGTGTGACAGGGACATGGCCAGGGCACACGGGGAAAGAAGCATGAACACACTTTGGGCTTTCAAAGGATGGATGTTCCATAAATTCAGGGAGGGATGAGCATTTGGCCACACTGGGCAGAGTGATGGAGACCCAACAGGTTGGTAGAAAGTGCTGGCTGTGTGCCCTCCCCTCCCTTGGGGGCAGGGGGAGGGCACACAGCCAGCACTTTCTACCTGACACTTGGATGGGGGTGGTTGGATGCTCGTGGAGCCAAGTGGTGGCAGGACAGAGCCTGGAAGCCGCTTCTCCAGAATGGGCACTAATTCATCACAAACAACCCCTCAGGCCCTGTGGGAGGCTGTGGGGGCGCAGACAGAGACACGGATGGACAGAGAGACAACCTGTGGGAGACAGAGGGTTAATTCTGAGCTGCCTGCAACGGAGAGCAAGGGAATCAAACTGGTAACTGAGATACTCATCGATGCCAGACGATGTCCTAAATATTTTATGAATTCTCTCACTTAATCCTCTTCAAAAACGCCACGAGGTGGCCAGTGCCATCATCATCACCCCATTTTTCAAACGGGGAGACTGAGATAGAACTGTGACTCGAACCCAGGCAGCTGGGCCCCACATTTCCTGAACAGGCCGCAAGGCCGCCTCTCAGCTGGTGGAGTTTGGCCTTTCTAGGGAGGGCTGGAGAAGCGGGGAGGAGAGGCTGAGCTCCTGGCCGGAAGAACTCGCAGTACAGAATTAACACTAGGAGTGGGGAGTGCAAGCCCAGGGGTGTGGACAGGTCCCCGGAGGGGCAGGAGGCAGGGGCCCTGGGGGGGGGGGGTCAGGGAGACTGCTCCACCCACGAAATGATGTGGGGGTTGACCTCAGAGGCACCTAAGCAGCCGGGGTTGGGGGAGGGAAAGAAGAACATTCTGGCAGAGAGAACAGTGTGTGGAAAGCAAGGCACAGAAGCTGGAGTGTAACACTGCGGGAACAATGGGTAGTGGGGTGCTGGGTGTCATGGCTGCTGTTCATTCTTTGAGGAATCCTGGGGGGAATGGGGAGGCAGAGGGGAAGCACGGAGGTGAGGCCTCGGGAACATCGGGACTGTGTAAGCAGCCACGGGAAGGAAGTCCCGGAAGGTTCTGGACGGGAGAGGAATCTGCCTGGCATGGCATTTGAGGCGGGTGTTGCAAGAGGGCTAGGGAAGGGCAGCTGGAAACCAGCTAGGAGACTGTATTTTCGGACCCAGGAAGGAGCTAGCTCCCATTACTCACAGCCACGCTCCTGCCCTTCTCAGAGCACCAGACCTCCCAGACCTCCCAGACCTCAGGTGGGATCTGGTGGGGAAGGGCTTCGGCCGAGGTGGGGGCTGTGGGGGGCAGGAGGGCAGAATCACACTCCTGGGCCTCGGCCCAGGTGTAGGACGTCCTAGTTATGCCTCAGCCCTGGAAAAACACTTCTGCCTCCCTGCCATTGTCCGCCTCAACCTGCAGACAGCACCCAGGTCAGCCGCCCAGCTGGATGGCCTCAAGGATCCCTGCTCAGCCTGTGTTTTCCAAAGGAAGTGAAACCTCAGATTTGCCTCCGATCTTGCTTTTTTTCTTCTAAACAGACGCCATCCACCACGAGAACCGCCTGGTGTTTGGCTGGGAAGAACAAACTAGAAGCTTGCAATTTTCAGGCTTAATTGCACAGTTACGTATAATAGTATTATATAGGACTTTTATTGCACTGGGAAAGTCCAAGCATTTCCTTTTCCTATTTATACTCCAGCCCAGTCTCTCCTTTGCTGTAATGTCCTTCCTTGCCTGCTGCAGAAGCCGAAGGCTGTTCGGTTCCAGGAGCCCTTTCCGAAGAAAGGACAATTGGGACATGAGTGGAAACTCATTTGTCTTGAGTGGTTTCCTAGGGGAACATCAGTGAGTCAATTCATACTGGTCATCAGTTACTCAAATGTTTGCTTGACCTGGGCTTCGCACTGTGTGGGGTTTTAAACAAGGCCCCAAACCTGCTTTTGATGGGCTTCTGGTCTCACTGAGCAGGTGAGACTAACCCACATCAAAATACTAGACAGAAATAGGACCCAGGAAGGAATCTAGGTTGGTTTGGGAGCTACGATCAGGAATGGGAGGCCAGGAAGGGAGAGGTGGGGGTCCAGGACCCCAGTGCTGGGCTGGGGGTGGGGAGGCTTCATAATGATGTGCAACAGGCTTTCCTCTGTGAGTGAGCACAGCCCTGGGAGTCTGGCCTTCCCTGTAGTTTGGTTTCCCAATGCAAACCTCGAAAACAGGTGTCTGTCTTCCCTGTATCATGCCCGCACTCAGCCACAGGAGCCCAGCACCAAGGCCTGGGCTCTCCCAGCCTCTGGGGAGAGGCCTTACCTGCCAACAGCTTCCAGAGTAACTGGAAGTAACCCCCAAACCTTCTCCTGCCCCACCCTGCCCTCCCCAACCCACCACCGCTCATCACTCATCTTCCATCTGCCCTAAGAGTTTTGGTTAAGATTATCCCAAATTACACTGAAAATATTCTCAAGGCACAAGAATCCTCACCCACACTCCCCTGTAGCCCCCAGCCCAAAGAAGCCTGGTTGGCCTACCAAGGAGCTGGAATGGGCTCCGGAATTCCTCACACCTAAGGAAGTCTGGTCCCCCTTTGAAGTCTCAAGATCAAACATACGGAATAAGCGTTAGAAAGTTAAAAAGTTAGAAGAGAGTTTGGCAAAAACCCATTATTTGCAGAGGATAGAATTGGATACTTTCCTAAATAAACAATGGACAAGTTCAAAAATACGTTAGAGGAACCCATTTACTTGGCAACAAAAGTAGATGTAACACCTAGGAATAAGCTCATAAGAAATGTGCAAGATCCATATAAGAGAAGTGACTGGAGCATTTTTTGGAGATATTTAAGTGGAAAGATACACCCTGGTCTTGGGTATGGAGCCATAATGCTGGGAACACACCAGAGCCTCCTAAATTGTTCAATAAATCCCATATGATCCCAATAAATATATCAACCAGAATTTCTATTGAAATTAGATAAGTGGACTCTAAAGTTCATGTGGAAAAATAAGCATTTAAGAATGGCTGAGAGAGTTTTGAAGCAGATGAGTGACCAGAGTAGGGAGACTAGACTTACCAGATAGGAAAACACATTATAAAGCCATAAACATAAAATATTTGGCACTGGATCCTGAACAGTGAGACAGATCAATAGAAAGTCATAGACAGTCCATAAATGGCCTCATATAAATTCATATCTGTATAAATTTAGCATACAATAAAGGAGGAAACTCAATTTCTATTTTAAGATGAACTTTCCAATAAATGGGACTGGGACAACTGGCCAAATCATATAGGAAACCAAACAAAACAAAACTTGGATCCCTTCCTCACTTCTTATGCCAAAATAAATCACAGGTACAGCAAAGATTTGCAAGTTTAAAAAAATAGCAAAAAGGAAATATCGGAGAATGAGTTTATAATCTCAAAGAGAACTGCTTTTCTTTCTTTTTTTTTTTTTTAAGATTTTATTTATTTGACAGACAGAGATCACAAGTAGGCAGAGAGGCAGGCAGAGAGAGAGGAGGAAGCAGACTTCCCCCTGAGCAGAGAGCTGGATGCGGGGCTCGATCCCAGGACCTTAGGATCATGACCTGAGCCGAAGGCAGAGGCTTAACCCACTAAGCCACCCAGGCGCCCCGGGAACTGTTTTTCTAAGTCAGACAGAAAATCTCGAAGCCATAAAAGATTGATAAATCTGACTAAATAATGGCTTAAAAATTTGTGCACGACAAAAATCCCGTAACAAAATCAAAGCACAAATAAACCGGGAAAAATATTTGCAGAACATATGATGAAGGGCTAATTTCCTTTATAAAGAGAGCTCATATTAGATCAGGAAAAGATCTACAGCTTGTTAGAAAGATTGGCAAAAGGCACGAACGGGAAGATCACAGGAAAGGAAATACAGACAGCTTTTAAATATGCGAAAAATGCTCAAGATCATTCAGCATTAAATACATAAAAATGAAATAGAAATAGATTTTAATTTTCATCTGTCAGATGGGCAAAAAATAAATTCTGATGACCTAGAAACTCCCCCTCTAGATTTTTATCTTATAGTTTTATTAGCACATGTGCCCCACTTATGGACAAGAATCACCCCTCGCAGCATTGATTCTATGAGCAAAGACGAGAAGTAAACCATATGTTCATCAATGGGGGGCTAGCTTGACACGTGGTGGAGTTCTAGGCAGCCCTTAAAAAGGAGGGGCACCTGTGTATTGTTATACAGAGAACTATCTCTCAGATTTACTGCAAAGCGTGCTGCCTTGTGCATGGTTTGTTGCCATGTTTGGAAAGAAAAAAATGACTGCATACACATTCTTTGGCAGGTGCATGGGCTATCTTTGGAAAGACACTAAAAACTGGTTACAGGTGCTCTTCAAGATAGGATTGGAGAACTGCCAGTGAGGGGTGGAAGGTAGATTTATTTTCCTATATCCACAGTTGATATAGATGATATTGGAATTTTAAAGGCATTACTATTAAAAATATTGAGTGATTTGGATTCTCTCCCCTCTTTCACAAACTCCCAAATCTTCTGTGGGGCTTTTTGTAATGTCTGATCACTGTCAATCTGTTGAGGGACATTTCAACTACTCTGTCTCAGTTTTTCTGTCTGTAAAATGGGGTTAATCGCACTGGGCTGTCTATCTCAGAGGTGGTTGTGCAGATCAGATGAGAATTGGATGAGGACAAGCTTTAGCCGTCATCAGGTCTTGTAGGATACAACTGTGGGATATTAGGGGTGGCCCAGGTTCTGTCTAGCACCTACATGCCACATAGCAATATTCCTATGGCTAGAAATGGTAGGCCATGGGTGAGAGGGAGATTCTTCTATAGTGGAAGAGCATGTGGTTTCAGCCTCAGGAGTCTGACACAGGGAACAGGAGGAACGCTGATATGTTTTTAGCATCTTGTGAATGGCAGGACTCCTAGGACGGCCTGGCTGCAAATGGGGTTCATCACAATAATCAAAACCTACCGCTTCCTAGTCCCCCACCTATTTCACACATATTAACTCATTCATGATGCCCATTCTACAGATGCAACCACTGAGCTCTAGAGGCTTGAAGTGACCCACTCAAGGTACCCAGATGGTAGGAATCTGAGCCCCTGGGCCCTGTTCTGCACAGAACTTTCTATGGCTCCCTTTAGGGCATCCCACCACCCCAGTCTGCCCACCGTGGTCCTTTATAGTCTGGTCTTAACCTTATTTCCCAGAGTTGTCTAACCTCAGCTATCTCTTGGCATTGCCCTCCAAACACACCAGGCTCATTTCAGCTTCTGCACCTGTTCCTGAGCCTGCTCACACCTGTCCTGTGATCCCAGTCTTTTCAAGACCCTCCCTGAATCTCACGTGTCCCTGTTGAACCCAAGGTGACTTTCCACTGTGTGTCAGTCAGTCTCCAAGATGGCCCCCCAAGGATCTTCACTTCCTGGTATTCACATCTTGTGACTTCCCTCTCACATTGTATCAGGTTGGTCGGTGTGACCACAGAACACAAGGATGTAATGGTGTGTGACTTCCAAAGCTAGGTTATAAGAGACATTGACACTTTCGCCTGGCTTTCTCTTGGAACTCTTGCTGTGGGGGGAACCAGCCGCCATGTTGGGAGATACCTAAGTAGCCTATGGACAGCTCGAAGGGAGGAACTGAGGCGTCCCACCAGCATCCAGCACCAGCCTGCCAGTTGTGTGAGTGAACCAACTTAGAAGCAGGTCTTGCAGTCCCAAACAAGACCTAAGATGACTGTAGACCTAGTCAGTCAAAATTTTGACTGCCACCTCATGAGAAACCCTGGGCAGGAACTCCCTAGCTAAGCAGCTCCTGAATCCCTGACCAAAAAAAAAAAAATCATGAGGATAATAAATGCTATTATTTTAAGCTGCTAAAGTTTGGGGGGCACTTTTGGTAGGCAGCAACAACTAACGAATGCACATTTCTTTCAAACCCTTTGGGAGTTGAGACCTTACCCCTTGGCCCTCACCCATTTACTCTTTTGCCTAGCTTTTCATGTGTATAATCTTGGCTTCCCAACAAAATAATAAACAAGTGTGGGTCATAATTCCCCTAGATCCCCCATCACACCTAGTTGGGGGGCTGGAGACGGAGGGAGAGAGCCACAGTGATTTTTCTGGCTTTCTATTTGTGAAGGGAAGGCAAGTAAGTGAGAGGTCACAGCACACGGGTGCGGGATGCTTCCTGCTCAACCAGGACCCACCTAAGTATGTACACAACTCACAGAATACCTGCAAACCCACAGTCTAAGACCCACAGCTCACCCTCACACCAAAGCATTCAGGGGGGAGCCATCCGAATGTTCCCCAGTGAATCAGACGCACAACCCACAGCCAGGGGGTCTCCTGGAGGGCGGGGACGAGAAAAGAGCCTGGAAAGAGCTGTTGTCTCATACTCACTACCCTGAGTGCTACTTGTGATTTATTGCTTGCTCCACACCCTCTCCAAAAATGTTTCTTTCAAAGCCAGAGTGACAACCTCCTTTCAGCATTTCTGACATTTGATTCTGAATAGATGGGGTGCTTAAGCCCCAGGAACAGTTTAGGAGTTTAAGAATCATAAAGAAAACTACTGTAGAGGGAACTGCTGCTTGTAAAGCAGCCCCCTTCCCACCAGCCCCTCTCGGAGCCAGAGCTGCCTGCCTTGTCCCCAGAGACACAGCTCCGAAACCACCCAAGCTCTTTCCCCTACAGGCTGTCAGTGGGAGGATGTGACCCCCACTCTCCTCCTCCCCAACTCCCTCCCCCCGCCCATCTCTTTCCCAGGCCAGCAGGCTGATTTTCCAAGACTCATCAAAAAAGGTTGAAGGGAGGAGGAAAGCCCTTTTGTAAAATGGCGTCTACGCAGACGCAGACCCCCCCCCCCCGTTTTTTTTCGGCTGGGTGGGTGGAGGTGACCAAAGATACAATTATAACGGAGCCCATCCTCTCCCGCGAGACCCATTTTACCCAGCGTGTAATAAAGCCCCAGCTCATCCACCCTCTGATTTGGGTCAGATGAGATGAATTTTTAGCTTTTCTGGGGAGTTCGTGCCAGCGGGGGCAGCAGAGGAGGGGAGGAACAAACAAATAAGCTGCGGCTCCCTGGAAGAAAGGAAGACTAGGGAGCAGACAGAGCAGGAGACTCAAGAGGGCTCCCTGGGCTCCTTCCGCCATGTCTCTGCTTCCAAGTTAGCTACCCAGGTCCTAAACCTTGGCTGAGATCATGGGTCTCCCTCTCTTTTGCCCCCTTGCTCCCAACATCAGTGCGCCGTCCCGGGGCCACCGTCTTTCTTATCTGTGCTCTTCTCTCCATTCCTGCTGCAGCCACCGGTGCCATCACACGGCCCTTGTCCATCTTGCTCCTCTGTCTCCTGTACACAACCTGCCTCCAACAACTGGAAGGCATTACCAGCATGCCTGCCTCCTACCACCTCAGCCCTGCTCAGTCTGTCCTGTCGGCTGAATCTCCCTCCTGACCTCCTCACCCTCTTTCGCCACTATTGGACTGATTCTTGCTCAACCTTTGAGACTTTGCACAGGCGTCACCTCCTCCAGGAAGCCCACCTGAATTAGGTGCCTGGCCTCTATGCTCCCTTCCTTTCCTGTCTCTTAGCCCTCACCACATGGAGATACAACTGGAAAATGGGTATTATTGTGATCTACCTGGGATAGGAAGTGCTGGGGGTGACAGGTCAGGACAGGGGTAGATAGACTACAGTGGGTGTGGCAGGATGGGCACTCGAGTATCAGGGATCCCCCTAACCCATGGGGTAGGAGGAGCTGCCAGGAGGGAGAGAAATGTGTCCCAGTGCAACCCTGAGCAGCCATGGAGTGTTAGGGTTGGGATGGCATCAGACAGAGGTAGAGACAAGAGTATGTATGACACTGTTATGGCCGGCAGAGGCCAAGGAACTTCCCATGCAGTGAGCAGGGGGTGGGAAGGACATCTTGGAAGTGGCTTCAGCTGATTTATAAAGCTTTAGTTATTAAAATTGTAAAAGGAACCATGTGTACCCAGATGCAAACCTCATCAGGGAGAAGGGTTAGGGAGGAAGGTATCCTAACAGACAACAGGAGGATGGGGCAAAAGTTGGGGTACTTATATATTCCCCTAAGAAAGATCATTCCTTCCTTTTCCCCTTCGCCCCAACACTCACCAGAGTCTGCAATGGAGGGGCCAGCCAACTGGTGCAGGCCTGCCCCGGAGTTCTCAGCCCTTCCTTTATTAGGGCCGCTCTCACCCTCTCTAGGCTGAGCCCTGGGTCCCTCCAATAGTCCTGGGCACTCAGTAAGCAAGGCCCTCAGGCTGCTGGAGACAAGGGTTGGGGGGGTCTTCAGACCCAAAAGAACCCCAACTCCATTAGTAGGCTGAGCAAATGATTTCACACACATGTATGGCTGGGCTCCAAATGCACACAGATGGGATTGTAATGAATTCAACACAAATGCACGAAACACCATGACTGAATGGTAAGAGATAGGTACAGCCCGCTGGAGGTCCAAGAAATGTATTGAGCTTCAAAAACGATCCTCATTTTGAAAAGGATAGGGCCCCCAGGACCAGAACTAAGTGCCTTGACAGTAAGACTTGCTTCTCTGTACCCTACACGGGATGGAGCACAGAACTTCAGGCATTTGGCCTATGTTCGTTGAGTGACTTGCTGAGCATGTACGGGCCCAGTTACCTTGAAGTAGTCAGTATGACCTTGACCTTCCTAAAGAGGAAGTGACTAGGAACATAAATAGCGAAGAAGGGTAGAGCCCCCAGTAAGCAGCAAACACTTGGGTCGGCTTCACCCTTCTTGTCACCCTGGGCCTAGCCATGCATTGGGCCCCTGCACTTTCAAGTAGCAAGCAGAGCAAAATGCTAAACCTGAAAATTCACATGAGCTAAAACTCCCAGGGTGGGGGGGAGGAAAGGGGGGCGAGGGGAGAATCTTCTTTCTTCCGATGAAACAATTTTGGCTAGGAATAAAAAGGATTTCCTCTGAAAACCTTCAGCCCAGCACTGCTTCATAAAGGTTATAACCTCAAAACATAACCAACACAACCACTGTGAAGCGCTCCATTTTGTTCTCCGATATTCAGTTTGAGAGGGGAACGGGATGTTGGTTCCTCTGAAGAGGTCCGATCCCTGGGAGAGGAGACAAGGGCCCTCTATCCCTCTCCCAGAAGGACCAGAGACAGCCGGAAGTGTGCATCACATGGGATTTCTACACAATTTGGTCTAAGGTATCACTTCTGTGCTGAACATCACATCACGTCCACCCACAGAACCACCAAACCCTGAGGATGTCAATGCGTCCAGAGTATTTTTCATTTCATGCACCATTTCTTGAGCACCTACTATATGCCAGGTATCGCATATTATGTATATTATGTTATTAACCTCATTTAATCCTTCTGACAACCAACCCTGTGAGCTGGTTCTTTCTACCTCCATTTTCCTATGAGGAGACGGAGCCAGGACTTGGGAAGTCCCATGTCCCAGGCATCCAGGAAGGAACGGATTTCCATCCTCCGAGCTCCCGTTGAGAACATCCAAAAGCCCCGTACTGGGATAATGGTGGAACAAGCTGGAAGGACCATCTGCAAACATCGGAAGACGGCTCCTAATGTCTGGGCCAGACAGGACCTTTTCTAGTTGAAGATGCTGAGGCTCAGAGGGGCAAAAAGTATTTTCTGCCTAGTTACGGCAGCAAATTCAACATGTACTCCCAGTCAGGAATCTGCTCTGGGCTGGGGACGGCGGTGACCACGTGGGGCCCGCCTTTGGCTTCCCTGCAACTCAGCTCTTCACTGCGGGGAGGAGGCCCAGGTCCCAATGGGTGGGAAGAAGTCTGTGACTGTACCAACCAGCACTCCAGAGACGATCAGAACACACGCTTCTCACCCCAGAGGTACTCTCCCTTCTTCTCACTGTCCAAAGCCTGGAGGGGAGGCCAACTTATCCTGGTTTTCCCAGGACTTCCCTGGTTTACTCATTCAAACATTCTGGGAATCCCCTCGGTACCCTGCAAGGAGAGACAGTTGGTCGCCCTAGACTATCTCCACCTTCTTGTATCTACCCACTCCTCCGCCGCCTTGGATGGTCATGTGACACGTGTGCGCTAGAAAACCATGTGGGGCTTTGGCCCCAGCCCATCCCTGGAGGGACAGCCCAGCCCTAATCGATGCCATCATCCTGGGTGGCTCAACTTCGGCTTTACATGGGAGAGGGCGGCTCTCTGTCTCAGGCTCCCAGAGGGGCACAGGGCAGGGAGGGGCAGAAGTGGGGGAGGCAGGGGTGATGGGCACAGGAGGAAGGGAGGGACAGGGATGTAATTAAATTGAGACAGAGGGAAAAGGGAACAAAGGGAGGGGGGTAAGGGAGGTATGGAGAAAAAAGAGAAAGGTGGTAAGACCTGGGCGGGGATGTGTTTAGAGTTACATGGGGCTGTGAGGACCACCTGGGTTGATGTCTCCGTTTTGCAAGTCTTGGGGAAGCTGAGGCCTTGTAACTGGGAGGTTAAGAGCCTCCACCGTAAAAGCCATCCCAAACTCCTTTTTGTACCCAACGCAGCCCTTTCATGGTAGCATGTGTGGCAGGTTCTTAAATGTTCATTACTAAGGATGGTGACAATAGTGATGTTTATCTCTGATAATCCAAACCTATTAAGCAGGTCCGTCCAAGTCAATGTCAACACAAGGCTAGATAATTACCTTGGAAATTTGAGCAACATGGCCATGAAGGATGGGAAGGTGGCCCCAGTCCACTGGGAAATAAGCAGGATTGGCCTTACAGGTGGGTGGCTGCTGGATGGGGTAGCTGGAGGCACCTCATGGAGCCCTACCCACCCCAGTGTGCTTCCACAAGCCTGATACGACGCCACTCAGCCCACCGTTCCCTCTCCTGGGAATTCCCACCACGGGGGCATTTTTCATAAGGAACTTGGTGGGAACACCAAAGCCATTTTTATGCCACACCCAAGTTTGTGAGGATTTCTGGATTAGCCCAAGAAGAGTAGATGGGAGCTCATCAGACCGAGTGCTTGTCTCCTTGGAAGACCCTGGGAGCCTGCCCCATGGACCTCAGGTCTACTGTCCATGCCACTAGTTGTGGGAGGCAAAGGAGGAGGAAGAATGGTGACAGGAACAGGGAGAGGAAGGGGGCTAAGATGGGGCACCTCTTCAGGAGGACGGAATGCAAGGAGGAAGAATGGATGGTCAGGAGGGACCTAGCAGTTCTGTTCTAGAGATAAACAGAGGGAATGGCCTAGTCTTGCCTAATACTGGCTCCTTGTGGGTGTTGTTGAGTAGCTAACCTCCCCAATTCAAGAGAAGGACTCCACGTCAAAGATTTCAGCTGCCAAGACCTGACACATCTCTCTAGTTTGGGAGAGGCCTCCACTGTAAAAGCCTTCGTAGGAAACTCCTGTTAGGGGAGAGGGGGCTCCTCCACTCCCACCCCTGGCCAGTGAACTCAAGAGCACGTAACCCTGGTCCGGCCTATTGGACATGGCGGTCAGGACTCTAAGTCTTATGTGAGTGGCAGCTAACAGCACTGGTTTGTGTCTCTTATTTGCAAGTCTGAACTCGATCGACACAGGTGTTTGGGACACCTGAATACCAGAGCCCTGCCGGAGATTCAAAATGGAGATCTCTCTCTCTCTCTCTCTCTCTCTCTCACACACACACACACACACACACACACACACCCTCCTGAGAGACCCCATAGTAAAGGAAACTGTTTAACTCTGCATTTCCCAAACTTGTTTACTCTTTCTGCTTTGTCTAACAGCTTGCAATATCCTGCAGGACCCGTACGGCAAGGACCCCAAAGGGACACGGGTATGAAGCTGTGCTTCCCAAACTTTTTCAGTTTGGAAATCCATAGAGGAAGCGTATTTTCATGGCACCCAAGAGTATGGGGCTTCTTAGGGGGTTGCTGGCCAACTCAGCTGACAGGATGAGGGGGCGTTGGTTCGTGTTCGGGCACAGAGCTACTGGTCGGGAAGCCTTGGAAAAGAGCTCAGAGTCCTCTGGGATGAAAGCCTGAGGCCAGACCTCCTGGCTCTGGCTCAAATCAGCCTCCTTGAGGTCACACAGGTAGTCACGGATGCCTTGCCTGGGCTTTCCTCTAACACATCACATAGCTTCCTGTCCTGAGCTCTTGGAGAAGAGGTCTTCTTATCCAAGAACATCTGTTTTCTGTCATGGAATGAGGAGGGCAGGGTGAGGCAGCCCATCAACCAATCCACCCTCCGCCCCTGGAATTAGCTCAGGGTCAGGGCCGTCCAGCTCTGTCGTCAGCCCCCTCCTTTCCTCAGCCTCCACAGCCTGGATCCAGCAGCAGCTTCCGGAAGCTTCCTATGTGAGGCTGCCCTGCCTTTGGAGGCTTCTCACCCCAGTCTGCTCTTGTCCTTCCCCTGCCAGCCAGGAATCATCTCTGGCCAAACCTTCAGCTTCGAGGCTATGCACCTTCCAGGGCTCCTCAATGGTTACAGGGCACCATTGCGGCCTGACCCCGTACCCGTTGTGGTGCTGAGAGCCCTGGTTCCCAGCCCATCTCTGGAGTCCTCCATCTGCCCACAGCCCGCTATATCCAGACCCTGCTTGGCCCCCCATCCCTGGCCAGCATCATGTCTGTATTGCAGAGGGCCTGCTCATGCCGCTGACATGCGTCCTGCCAAGCCCTTGGGGCGCAAGGGTCAGGCCGACTTGCCACTTACAAAATCGACCATCACTACTGGCCTTTGACTTAAAGCAAGCTCAATTGCATACACCACACTTGAGGGTGGACAAGAGGCGGGGACGCAGACGCCATCTCCAGAGGACAGCATCGAGAGCGCACATCCGAGCATGAACAAAGCAGCCACGAATTATAGAGAGCAGCAGGACCTGGATGCCCACGCAGGGAGTCAGCAACCCAGCTCTCACCTCCATGTCGAGGGACAGTCAGTGCACAGTCTCCCCTGCCCTCTTGGCCAAGATCTCCAAGAGCGAGTGCGCAGGCTGGAGAGAGAGGCGAGGCTGGCTCACAGGGTCACAGAGGTACTTCTCTCAGGGTCCTCACCGCGTCAGGTGCACAGAGATCGAGGAGCAGCTGCCGGATATTGGGAGTCTGCCATGTTAAGAACCAGTTCTATTCTCTGCCCAAATGGGTGACCTGGAAAGGGAGCTCAGCCCCCTGGAGTCCCTGCTTCCCTCTATAAGTGAAGGGGCTGGGCCTGCCTTTAAGGTTTCTTCATGGTTTTATAACCTATGAATCTCAGACAAGTAAAGCAGCCATGGAAGAACCAGGTGCAGAGCCCTGGATGAGCTGTTCTACTTCTGCGGGTCTTGGTTCCCTTATTTGTAAAATGAGGTATGTGATATAATTTGTCAACTTGGCTAGGCCACAGTTTCCGGATATTTGGTCAAGTATCAGCCTAGATGTAGCTGTAAAGGTATTTTTTAGATGAGATTAACATTTTTATCGGTAGGCTTTGAGTCAAGTAGACTACCCTCTATAATGTGGGTGGGTCTCATCTAATCAGTTGAAGGCACTAAGAGAAAAAAGACAGAGAACTCTCCAGAGGAGGAGAGTCTTTCTGCCTCCAGACCACCTTCAGACTTGAGCTACAACATCACCTCTCCCCTGGGTCTCCAGCCTGCCAGCCTGCCCTGTGGATTTGACAACACCCCCAAATCACATGAACCAATTCCTTAAAATAAATCTCTGCCCTCTTGTTCTCGTTCTCTCTCTCTCTCACACACACACATACACACACACATGTCAGATGACTTTGGCTAATGTGAGGTAGCTGGATGAGTTAGTGGTCCTCAGACTCCCATCCTGTGGGTTTTCACCCTGACTGCACATCAGAATCACCGCAGAAGCTGTTAAAACCACCAGTGTCCACGCCCTATCTCCAGACCAGTTGCATCAGCCTCTCCAGGGATGGGGCTGGGGCATCAGTATTTTAAACTCCTCGGGAAATCCCCATGGGCAACCAAGGCTGAGAACCATGGCTGAGTCACTTTGGAACTTATTAAAAATGTATATTCCCCGAGCTCCACCCAGAACCTATGATTCAGAACCTTTGGGGGCACCAGACTGAACCCTATTCCAGGCACAAGGGTCAGCTGCCCTTGAAAGTCTGAGAACTCTGGGCATGGATTCCCTCTCGGGTCCCTCTCTGCTTTTGACCATCTCCCATCCCTGCAGTCCAAGTTTTGGGGCTGGACACACAACTCCCTCGCACGTGTGGGCCAAGGATATCACATCAAGAGAAGCCAGGAGAGCACCATCATTTGAAAAGGGGATGCATTCGGCATCCTTCCCTCCCCCACTAAGGGCACGTGGCACCTGCCAGGTAGGTCACCTGCCCTCAAAGAGAGCACACACCATGTCCCCACCCCTCTTCGTATCCCTAGCCCCCATGCAGGGCATGGCACAGACAAGGTGCTCACAAGTCTCTGTTGCTTCATGGACTGAATGAACGCATTGTCTCCTCACCACGGGGCTCAGCCCTCTCCAGGTGTGTCTGCGGGTGGCACGCCTCTCCCCTTCCGCTAGTCTCCCCTGCTACAATCTAGAAGGCCCTTCCCTTTCTTGTCATCTTGGCAGCTGGCCATTCTCCAGGGTCCGGCTTACAGTCAGTCCTCCCTTCGGAAGATCTTTGCCAAGTCTTCTCTTTCCCACCGCTGAGTCTGACTGAACTTAGGGGCAGGCCTGAGAGCTCTCCAGTCATCTCATGTGCCTCTCTCCTGCATCACCTCCAGACTGGGGGCAGTTAGAGGACGAGCCTCCCTCCAGGTTCACCCAGGGCCGGCCTGAGGCAGGCTGCTGGGAGAATGCATGGCACGTGCAGAAGACATCTGTGCTTTGTGGTCAACAGAGGCTCAAGAAAGCCAGCTGGCCCCTATAACCTCTCGCACCATCCCACCCGCCATTTTGGGGAGCCTCTATGATCAGGAACAGGGCTCTGGGGTGTATGTGCTCTTTCTTGGACCCCGTTCCTTCTGAAGCCAGGGCTATGCTCTGAGCCAGTACACTATCAGGCCTTCTCACCGCCCTGTGAGTGGAGCAGGAAAAGGGTAGTTATTGTCCCCAGGAAGGGCAAAAATGAAAAGGAGGATGTGGGTCAAGGATGTAGATTAGAAAAAGGATCTGACAGAGGCTTAGGCGGCTAGTTGGGAAACCACTTTTGGGGGCGGGGCGTGACCTCTGGAGGGCCGCGCTCGGTGAGACCTTGCACATCCCCTCCGTGAGGCTCCCGGAGGCTCCCTGAGCCGCCAACCCCACCTTCCAGGTGAGGCAAATGAAGCTCACAGAGCTGAAGTAACTCACTCAAGGCGTCGGCACTCCCGAGTGGCAGGGTCAGGACCCAGGTGGCCGGTCCGTGTGAGTTCAAGGGGCCACTAAGTAAACGACAAGAGGCAGGCGGGGACTCTCTCCTTCCCTCCTCAATAAATCCATGGTAAATGTGTACAGTGTGCCAGGCATTGCTAGGCGTATAGCAGGGAACGAAAGTCCACAAGGACTTTAGGGTTGGGTGACTGAAGGATTTGGAATGTTTTTAGACCATGGTATTCTGGAAGGTCACTAGGCTGGTCCTGCCTGCCTGGCTGTAGGACTGTCTTCACAATGACCTTGCATGCCGAGCCCCAGGCTGTGGACTGGTACCCGGCCCCCAACTGTGAAAGCCACAAAGGCACTCTCATCAGACATTGTCACTGGAGTCAGGTATTAGCACCACCTCCTCATGGAGGTCCAGAGGCAGCCGGAGGAAGAGATGGAGGAACAGACAGAGGAAGGCTGTGCCCTATCCCAGTGGATGCCAGCCAAGGGCCCCAGCAAAGCTGGAAAGAACCTGCCCGTCTCAGTGTAGGGGCCACACCTTCTCCCACGCAGTGTTCTCTGGAGAAGGGAAATCCCCCGCCCTGAAACAGCACCAAGAGGTCAGAGATGCCTGCTGAGTCACACTTAGCCTCCCTATACCCTGACTATCCTCTTACAAGTCGGCATTGGCCTAGAAGCAGAAGCCCAGAGCAGCCGTCGGGGGGCAGGCGGGACAGATGTCTGTGCGTGTTGGGTGGAGAGCATCTAAACGTGCCATCATGGAAGTCTCTGCATGAGAAGGATCTAGAAAGCCAGCTCACCCCTGCCCCTGCTGTGCAACCTTTCTCTTTCCTGATGTCTCTGTGCTGACCCTTTGCTTAGCTTCATGCTGAGCCTGGGTTCTCCCCCTTCCCAGCCCATGTCAGCCCAGCTTAGTGCCCCAGAGCTCCCATCAGCTTACGCACCAAGACTTCTCACTCAGAAAATGTGCACATGTCACGTTGTGTTACCACTAGGTTTCCCTGCATGGCCTGAGGTCCTGAAGGGCAGGGACCGGGGACACCTTCCTTTATGCCTGCGGCACCATGCCTGGTCCATCATAGGCACTTAACACACGCAGGAGAAATGGAAGAAAATTTCCCAAGAGCTCTGGATTTTCAGACATTCCTAATGCAACAAGACACACCAGACACAACTGCACTACACAACTGTCCAGCAGATCCAGAGAGCACGGCGCTTGCCCAGGGGTTCTTGTTAATGAACACAAAAGAGGAAGTTAGATTCTCTGAAAAACTCCCAATCGCTTGTCATTTTGAGTCAAGGAACCTGGAGGATGCAACCACGAAAGCACAAAGGACCACCCAACCCCAAAACGGACGAAGGACATGAACCGACCTTTCTCCAAAGATATATGAATGACCCCACAACCACATGAAAAGATGCTCAGTATCACTAATTGTTACAGACAAGCAAATCAAAACCACGAGATACCACCTAATACCCATAAGGACGGCTACTTTCAACGAAAACACCCCAAAGCCAAAAAGCAGAACATAACAGGTATTGGCGAGGATGTGGAGAAATCCCAACCCTTGAGCATTGCTGGTTGGGGTGTCAGTGATGCGGCTGGCATGGAGGACAGTACGGGGGTTCCCCAAAACCTAAACGAAGAATGGCCATATGACTCAGCAGCTCCAATTCTGAGTGTATCCCCCATAGAACTGAAAGCACGAGCTTCCACTGATGTCTGTACCCCCGTGTTCATAGCAGCATTATTCACAATAGCCAAAGGTAGGAACCACCCCAAAGTCCACAGACGGATGGCTGGATAAAGAAGTAGGGTGCGTCCATTATACAGAGGAGGGTATATTAAGGTGGGATATTAGTCACCCTGAAAAAGGAACGAGGTTCTGACAGGCTACATTACGAATGACCCTCAAGGACCTTACGCTGAGTGAACAAAGCCGGTCACAAAAAGCCAACTACTCTGTGTTTCTACTTGAGGAACTCTTTAGAAGAGTCAAATTCATGGAGACAGAATGTAGGAGGGCAGTTACCAGAGGCCGAGGGGACCGTGGAATGGGGAGTCACTGTTGAGTGGTGCAGAGTTTCAGTCTGGAATGATGGAAAGTTGGGGAGCTGGATGGGGGTGATTGTTGCACAACCATTAAACGTACTTAATGCCACGGAATTATATACTTCCCTGTGCATTTTATGTTATGTGTATTTCACTGTAAGTCAGAATAAAGGAATGGATGGAGCGTGGATGCCTCTTTGAGGAATTTCTTTAGAATCAGCCAGCCATAATGTCTAGTCCAGCTGTGTGAGATTAGGTGACACTCTGCCTCTCTGAATCAAGTCCCTCCTCTGTATAATGGGCTAAGAATACCCCAAAGAGAGGGTAGAAATACCCACTTCATGAAACAGATCTGAAGATTGAGTGAGATGTTGGATAGGAGGTGCATCGCCTAGGGCCCTCATCGGTCACCCTTCTTCCCAGCGGGTCCCTGGAGGGTCCTTTCCGCTGGTCTGCTGTGCCTTTGGTGCTCACATCCAGCTCACCTTTCCCAGCACCTGCAGCCCTCCCAAGTCCCATTCCTGAAGGGCAGCTGCCAGCCTCCTGTGATGGAGGTGGGTGGTGGGCAGAGCCCTCCAGGGCCTCCCCAGAGCTCTGGCAACAAGCAAACAAGCGAAGGCTGAAATGGGAAAGGTAGAATTTCACTCTCTGTGGGAAGCTTGTGGTAAATATATTTTTAGAATGGGAGAAGGAAGAAGGTATTTTTAGGATAGGGTACTCTTCCCACTACTTCTCAGATCCCACTTCACCAAGAAGAGCCACCTCTGTGGGGAAGGGAGAAGAGGGGGCAGGAGCGGGGAGCCCAGGGGTCTCTCTGAGGGGTGAGGCAGCCAGCAGCCCCTGCAGAGCAAGAAATGACCCCGTGCTTTGTCCTGAGGCCAGCGCCCCCAGGGGGTTCAAACCTCTGGCCAGAGCCCTTCCATCCCTTCCAGAACCACCTCTGGGGAAGGGAGCCTGGAGTTCCTTTCCCCTGGATGGCCACATCCCCATTCTCCCTTCAGGATGACCTGAAAGGGAAGTTTATAAGAGGAAAAGGAATGAAAAGGATCCTATTTAACAGCACATACTGGGCGGGGGAACTTCCTGACAGGAAATGCTGTGGAAACCAGGCCCGGTCTGGCCATGGAAAACTGGTTTGGCTCAAAACTGGCCAGAGTGGACAGAAGACCTCTCGAGCAGCTGTACGTCGCAATTAAACTGGACTTGTCCGAGGTCACGTTCTTTCTTGTTCCTCTAAGCAAGCAGACACTGTAATAATCTGTACACCACAGGGGGAAAAAGGTACCACTTTTTTTTTTTTTTAAATCTGAGGAAAAAACCCACCCTGATTTGGGTTGCAGAGACAGAAAGGGCTACTGGTCGGGCCGGCAAATCAGCCCCAGATGGAGGCAGCTGAGCAGAGCCAGGCCGAGGAGGGCCACTGCCATCCAGCCACCAGCCTGAGTCACCCGGGTGGGGAGGGCGGCAGCGGTGGGCAGGGGGGCGGTTATCTTTCTTCTGGGGCTGGTGTGTGGGGTGTAGGAAACAATAGAACAGAAGAGTCCTTGGGGCTGGGCCTGGCACAGTGTTGGAGGCAGGTAGAGACAGGTTCCCGGCAGGCCTCTCTTCTGCACCAAAGAATCCCAACAGGCCCTCCATCTGAACAGAGGGAAGGCCTCTCCTCCCCCTCAGCCTCTTCCTCTCCTCCCCACCCCGTGCAACAAGACCTTGCAATTCCCTATTCGCCGGCTAAGTCTGGCTGTGGCTGGCCAGCTGGTTTCCGCCCCCGCTTCCCCACCCGCTTTCCCTAAGAGCCAGGCCATCCTGGCGCTGGCATGGGTGGCTCAGTCCTGGGACCCTCTCCCCTCCCCCCACACCCAGGCTCCTGCTCTGGGCTGGGTTCTAACCCCCTCTCCTCCAAGTTTCCTTTTCTCTCTGCTCCTTGATGCCCTTTCTTGCGATCTCTAATGGAGATGCAAGCTCTTAGGAGGAAGGCCCTGTTGCTGCCTCTTGGCTACTGTGTTAGCCAGCAGTGGGGGAATCTGGTGACACTGTCTCCTGGAATGCGAGCTTTCTGGAGCATGGAGCTCCCCTGTCTTGGTGGCCTTCTAGCTATCCAGCAGTGAGCCTGGCCCAAAGCCGGGCTCCGTGAGTGTCTGCCATCCGAATGGATGAATACCGTGGGCATCAAGGCTTAGAACATCCCAGCACCACTCTGAGGCGGGCTTGGTGGCTCCTTGTATAAAGGAGAGGGTTTTTGTGATATCCTTGAGTCAAAGATAGAAGTCAGCCTGGGACAGAGCGTCCTGGTTTTCCCAGACCTCCCAAACCTTCCCATGATGGAAAGGAGAGAATAAAGGCCTGCTCTCAAAGAGGCGCAGAGAACAGAATGGAGACATTTTTTGCAGGAACGTCTCCGAGCTCTGTGGCCTGGGGAACGAGAGAGGGAAATGGCAGGATCGGGGACACTTGTCTCATTGGGGGACGCACGCCCAGCTCCCCTGCCATCCACAGGCCTTCCCGCTCTGATGTTCTGGGGTGGGTCACATAGTTACTAATATTCTGGCACCTTTTTTTTTTTTTTTTTTTTAATTCTCAAATTTTCCTTGACCCTTTGACTCCTCTAGTTAATTAAACTCACATCTTTGCCAGTATCAAAACTAGGTCATCTGTTAAAGAGCACAGGGAAGACAGAGGCGGCATAAAGAAGGAGAGAAAAGAGAAAAGAGGTGTTTTACAACTTTTCTGGTATACAGGCTCCTGTGTATTTTCTCAAACACTGCTTTCCCATCCCACGTGCGACAGGGATCGTTACAAGGAAGGCGATGTTTGAGCATCAGTATGAGCAACTCCTCAGAATCCGGCACTAAGCAGACTCCTCAGCAGGCAGACTTGGGCTCAACCTATCACAGTATCCTGGCCCAAAGGCCCACCTTGCTCTACAGGAGACCAGGGGCACAAGGGGGGGCCCTCTGGTTTTAGCTGCATCTGTTTGATGGCGGTGCTGGTGATGGCGGCGAGGGTGGGAGGCCGGGGGGGGGGGGTGGAGGTGTGGAGGGGCTTCTAGCCCAGCTTCTAGAGAAAGAAGCTAGACGGAAGCAAGATGGACGTATCACAGCCAGCCCAGAGAGTTTCAGCCTCCAGGGGACTCCTTGGTGCCTGGGGCTCCGGGAAGCCCAGTAGTGGTCCTTCTTCCCTGACCATGGACTTGGCTGAGATCAGTGATGATCACGCAGTGTTGAGCTGATTTGTTCCACTTCCCACCTCCGCACAACCAGGATGGGACCCGTGAGCTTAACCTGCTAGCCTCTGGGACAGCAAGAACCCCAGGCCTGTTTCAGGTTCTCCTCAGGAAGGGGTAGATCAATTCCTCTGGCTTTTTCCCAGAGGTGGTTTCCTCCTTCCTGCATCTGAACGGGACAGTGTGCGGGTGAAACACGGGTGCTGGAGAGAGTCCACCTGCTCTGATGGCTAATCCCTCAGCATCTGCAGAGATTGGGACCAGGGGCTCCAGACACCCCCTCTATCCCCCGCAGATTGAACAAAGAATGGGTTTATGGGCACCTAAGGCAGCCTTTGGCACCAGAACTCCGTGCAGAGGGAATGCTTGCTGCTGGCACCTCCCTCCCTAATCTTCCTCCCCGGGGCAGGGTAGGGCAGCTTCACCAATGCCCACTGAGCCCTCTCCACGTGACAGACCTGGGCCAGGTGCTGCTGGAATAAAAAGCAAGGTGGGCAGTGGGGGGGTCAGGACCCCACCTAATGAGTGGCCTCTATGTCCCAAGTCCTTTGTGAAGG
The DNA here is from genome assembly GCF_964662115.1 of Mustela nivalis. Lineage (NCBI taxonomy): Eukaryota > Metazoa > Chordata > Mammalia > Carnivora > Mustelidae > Mustela > Mustela nivalis. The sequence continues at coordinate 44,954,967 of NC_139033.1, read as the reverse complement.
GCTTGACTCCCATACCTGGGTCTGGTTTTGTTTCCACAGTTCTGGGAACACAATCCTGCAGTGCAATGGGCTCTTCATTAATAACTGTAAAGGTCAATGTGGGAAGGGCCTGGGAAAGAAAAACAGAAGGTGCCCCAGGGCCCAGAGAAGGGGAGGTCAGGGTGGGGCTTCTCTTGGGGGAAGGGCTACCCGCAGCTTTCCCGTATCCAGAACACTAACTCCAAAGACTCCTTGCTTTCTAAGCACCTTGATCTGAGACTAAGGCGGAGGTTGACTGATACTAAGGAAAATACTGGTTGGCCAAGTGACTGATCTCTCAAGCAGAGTAGAAGCAGGAACCCCAGGGGCAGGAAGAACAGGGAGGGGGTCCTGGCCTGGCAGGGACCTAGTTCAAGTTACCAAAGGACTTGCATCCTCACTGACCCATTGAGGCCTCGGGACAGCGACCGGTAATGGATTCTACGGTGAACCCTCTGGACTTGCAGGCCAGAGCCAGGGGTCCCTTAATGCACTGCTCCACGGAGAGCTCCGGTAGCCCAAGTGCACTTGGTCCCTGCATGCCCCATCCCCCAGAGATCTGGCCATGCCCCCTTTTCCATTCATCTAATTAAACCAAAAAGGAAGCTCCAGTAGACTACTAACCTGGGTTTAATGCCTCTCCTTATGATCCTGCATGTGTCTGACAGCCTCTAAGTGAGAGAGCGCCCAAGGTCTCTTCTAGCAAAGGCAATGAAGACAAAGTGGAAAGAAATTTATGATCTATTTAGTGTGGGGGGTGAGGAATGAGTAAAGAAAGGCAATACAGGCTCATTCGTAAGAAGTCAGAAAATACAGAAAAGGAAAAGGAAGAAAATAAAAACCACTGTCTATCCTGGCTACACAGGGACAGCCCCAAGCACAACTTGCAATATCTATATTTTTATGTAGATAGGTACTTTAAAAATGGGATTATATGCTATAAACTGCCTTATAATATAGTTTTTGCCCCCACTTAACAATATTCATAAATTCCAATGCTGTCTCCACTGCCTTTGCTAGAAAGGAGTGGTTAGGGGCTATCATAAACACATTGGGTGTTAAAGTCAGTACTAAGTTGTTAGTTGACGCCTCCTCCTTGATTTAACTGGACTTGTTGGAAGAGCATTGGAAAGAAACCTACAGTCTAGGAACATATACTGGCAGCCATGTTGAACAATTTTGTCCTAGAACAAATAATGGAAGAATTCTCCATCTTCTGGGTTTCTAGCATCCATCTCCTCTAAATAAGGAGGGTCTTCTGGATATCTGGACACTTTTAGAAAGCAACCGTGAGTGGATAAGGGTCCCTGTCCTCTTGGGATTCCCTGAGATCTGTGCCCTGGTCACCAGGGACCCAACTGCTTAAGTCTGTGTTCCCAAGGGAGTTAAAGGGGAATGGATAAACTCGGTCAATAGAGACAAAGCAGATGGTCCTACTTCAGGCCCACCTGAAAGGTAAATGTTTTGAATCTAAACTATTTGGTGTGGCTGAATTAACCAGATAACGGTCAGGCCTGTCCCCCATAGAATTTTGGAGTCTAATTCTCCCACAGCTGAGCATGGCATGAACCAATCAAAAGTCAAAGGTCAAAAAAGTTCCAGAAGTACTTGGGAATATCCCAGAGACCTCTTTGTCTTGTGCCCATGAACATTTCAATACAGGAAATTGTTGTCAATTTCCTTGCATGAGTGGAGGTGACATTTAGCAGAAGGAAGTGGGTGGTGCTTGAAAATTACCATCGGTGATTCTGTTATGGCACCATCCAAATACGCCCCAAACCTCATACCTCTCCTTGTGCAATTCATGCACCAAACCAGGATGTGTGGGGCATCCCTGCCCCACCCAGCCAGACCGAGCCTAGTACAGGGCCAGGCATGAAGAGGCCACTCCATGTGTAAGGCAACTCCATGGATGGATGGATGGACGAACAGATGGGTAGATGAATGGACAGATGGAGAAACAAGCAGAGAACGTATAGTCAGGCCATGCATAAATGACACCAGGAGGCTTAGCTCCTTTAGCATCAGAGGTATGTGTGGAAGTGTCAGGAGATGAATATTGGAGGGCACTGCAGCTAACTGTGGCAGAAACAACACTCAATGACAATGGTAAGTGTGTGGGCTCCACGCCAGCACTTTCTATGGCCCGGACTTGGGCCCTGCCTGCTGCACTGTTGCCTCCCTGCTTGCCAGCATGAGATGGTGGGGAGGACTCATCATAGGCTCCTTCCATCCCACCTTCCATAGCTCCCATGGCTGGCTTCCAGCCTGAGTGTCAGCTACATCCACCCAGAATGATAGCATGCAGGCGTGTACCCAGGAGAGGCTGGCAGCCAGGTGGCCAAGGATCTGTTGTTTCAAGGAGCAAGCTAACCTAACATGAGTCTTCTGAGGTGGAGAGAGATGAAGGACCGAATGGATCTCAGGTGGTTCCCTCAGGGTTGGAGGTGACAAGAGATTTGGGTATAGCTGGCTTTTGTCTCCAAGATTGGCCCATCTCCCAGGATTCCAAAAGATCTTCATTCATCTAGGTTCTACTTTAGGGAAGGAGTCCTAAAGGGGGAGAGGGATACAGTCAAATCTAAAGGTGCTGTGTCTCTAACATCTCCAACATGGGACCACAGGCCCCCTTGGGTACCTACAGGTGCCCACACACAGAAGAGGAAGTGGGAGGTCCCACCTCTGTGGGGAGAACACAGTGTGTCAGGGTATCCTTGACCCTGGAGCTGACACCCAGACCCACATTCCACAGGGAGCAGCAGACCCTAGCACAGTGGGAGTAGGCTTGCAGGTACACAGGGGAGAAGTTGTGGGCCAGCCTGTGGCATAGCAGACCCAGAAGGCAGAGAGGGTAGCCCCAGGCCAGGTGAAAGCCCAGCCGCAGGAGCTGCAGTGTTCTCACACTAGAGTGGCAGAAAGAACCAGAGAAATATTGTTTCTGATTACCACTGTGGCTGGAGTTTATACCCCACAAGTATGGCATAGGAGATGTAGGCTGTATTTATGTAACAGTTATTAGGAATTATAGTGTTTTTTTTTTTAATTGACGTAAGATTGACGTAACATAAAGCCAGTCATTTCAAATTAACAACTCACGATATTGTCATCAACAACAGGTGTGATTGTCATCATCACCTGTATTTAATTTGGAAACACCCTAAAAGAAAACCCCATACCCATTTACCAATTACTCCCCACTCCCTCTTCCTCAGGCCCGAGAAACACCAGTCTGCTTTCTGAATACTTCTTATAATTGAGATACAACAGGGGTGCCTGGATGGCTCAGTCGTCAGGCATCTGCCTTCAGCTCAGGTCATGATCCCAGGATCCTGGGATTGAGCCCCACATCGGGCTCTCTGCTTGGCAGGAAGCCTGCTTCTCCTCCTCCCATTCCCCCTGCTTGTGTTCCTGCTCTCACTCTCTCTCTCTCTGTCAAATAAATAAATAAAATCTTTTTAAAAATTGAGATACAACATACAACTGTTGTGTCTGCTTTCTCTCACCTACTATAATGTCTTCATGGTTCAGCCACTTTGTGGCATATGTCAGTGCCTCACTCCCTCTCATGGTGGAGTACTAGTCCATTGTACAAAATGGATATACTACAATTTGTTTATTCATTTACCTGCTGATGGATAGTTGGATGGTTCTACCTTTGGCTATGATAAATACTGCCGTGAGCACTTGTGCACAAGCATTAGACTGAGTCCCTGCTTTCCCTTTGTTTAAGCATCTGTCTGAGAGTGGAACTGCTGGGGGCATTGTAGAGTTACTGGAGCTACAGTGAACTGAAAGGTCAGTTATTCCAACATTACAGACAGGGAAACTGAGGCCTGGAGAAACGATCCTCCCTGCTGCGGGTCACCCATGCATCTGGATGTGAGGTGTGGCCAGAAGCCAAGTGTCAGAGGCTCTTGTTAGTTCAACCACATGTAAATCGTGACCTGTCTGTGGCCTGCCCTGTGGCTTCCGCGGTGTCTAATACACTCCCACTTGCATGTGATTGACTCTGAATATTTATGGAGTGGATGAATGCAAAAAACAAAACAAAGCAAAGCAAAACAAAAACTCCCTCTAGTTTTTAAAAATATGACTCACTATGAAAAGGGAAGTGTCCCTTATCCCATCTCGAAGGGTCAAATCATCTTGAGGTCAGAATAAAATGAGCCCAGCGTCCACATCCCTTGGAGACAAACACAACCAGAGTGGGAGCAGGGCCGGCTTGTCACTCCATTCTTTCATCTGTTCCTTCCCAGCTACCTCCACTTCTCTTTGTCACCTCCCTCAGGAGGGGGTGAAGCTGGCCATGCCTTAGAGTGAGCCACTGTGGCTCTAGGAGAAAGTGGTCAGCTCACCCTTCAGCCAGAATCTCTTAGGATCCACACGCACAGCAGAAGGCCCCCTCTGGGCCGGGTGGTGGGCTCAAGCCCACTGGATAGGCCAGCTGTCCCATTGGGCTCTCATGGTACCAAGCGAGTCCATCATGTGGGGCATGATGGGGTCCCAAGTCTTCCTGCCTGGCAAGCGACAGGGGGTCTGGAAAAAGGGTCTGTGCTAGTAGACACCAGGGGTCTCCGCTGGCAAGAACGCCTAGTCCACTGACCAGTGAGCGTGTGCCCAGCGGTTGGAGGGCCCAGGCCAGCTCCTTCCTCGCTCTTCTGCCTCCTCCACCAGCTGCACAAGGCTCTCCTAATGAGCCTGCCGCTCCTCCAGACGCAGGGAAGGGGCGTCCCCACACACTGGCAAGCCCCGCCGACATCCTAATGGTTCCTCTGGAGCCCACCTGACAGTGAAGGGCCTTCTGCACGTCTCTACCAGCGGCGAGACAAAAGCCCGGGTCCAACCAGCCCTGCGTGGAGGACAAGCACTTCTGAGCTAGCTGTCAACCTCGGCACTCAGGACCCTGGGCCGCTTGAGGTCATCGGGGGCGCCCATAAACGACCGTGTGTGGGTCTCACCTCACACTTCTCACGGTTTTCCGTGGACTCCAGTGAAAGGCCACAGGCTTTGTGTACTGGCATGCGGACGGAGCTAAAAGAGTCACGGAGGGTTCTCCACAAAAGGAAGGAGCAAGGACGGGCTCGGGGTCCACCTTATCCACTCTATTCCCCGTGCTGTCCCTGCCTGGCTGCGCCAGTCATCTTACCTCCGTGGGCCTCTGTTCCTGCAGCTGTAAGGGAAGGAACGGGCTCTGTACCATCCCCAGAAGCTCTACAGTGCCCTTGGCGGTGACCTCTATGCCCCGGCATGTGTGCCCCTGACACGGATGTGTGACAGCAGGCTGTGGCTGTAATGTGACGCGCAGGCTGCCGTGTGCGCATGGCCGATCCCTGTCGCAACGGCACACAGCTAGCCCCCCGAGTCCACGATGCCCCCCTGTGCTTCGCTGAGACCTGCTGCCAACCTCTCCGCATTCCTCCTTTGCCTCGGCCACTCCACAGAGCCCGGACAAGCCCTCATGCCCCCTCCCATGGTCTCCTTCTCCACTGGGTTCGTGCCTTCTTCCGTCCACTCCTCCTCTGTGCAACCTCTCAGCAGCCTTCCTTCAGCCACCTGTGGAGCCAGAGACAAGCAGACCTACAACTCTCCCTGGGGAGCCCACGGCCTGGAGCGTCAGGCAGCCCTGCGCTCCAGTAAACAGACTCTGGGGGGTCACGTCTGAGGATAAGCATGCTTACTGGGGAATAAATGGCGGGGGGAGGATTGGAGCCACCTTAGAGGAAGTGGCCTCTTGGGGAACAGGGAGGACCAAAGCCAGGCGGCCCTGGTTGGCTGCCCCTACTGGAAGTAGGGGCAGGGAAGTGCCCTCCCAAAGTGCAGGAGGAAGCCACACTCTCCCTTACCCACCAACCCCCATCACCACCCCAGGCAGCCCCTCTTCCCCCTGGCCACAGTGGCTTTCTCCTTCCTGTCTCTACAGACCCATGACGAGCATTTCTCCGCCCCTGATGCTGATGGTTTGCCCTCTTATGATTGATCCCATGAGACCCTGGACCTCCTCTCAGAGTCCTGTGCCTTCCAGAGTCAGGGCTGGTCATGGGTTGTGACGATGCTCCTTCTAGGGACTTCTTTCCAACCCCACATCAGGGGCTTTCTCCCATTGGCTTTACCCAGGCCCCCTTCCCCAATCCCGCCTCCTGCCTGCAGGTCAGCAGCGCCAGAGTCGGGTCCAGCTCAGCAACACATTTTGAACCCATGCTACATGCGACTCTATGTCTGAGGCTTCCGCATGGAAGCCACTGGCCCTCTGTCACTGTGGGCACATAAAAGTCAGTCAGTCAAATGAAGATGGGCTGTGGGTCTAAAATAGATACAGGATTTCGAAGACTTCGTACCAAAAAAAGAAAAAAAAAATGGGGGGGAATAGAGCACTCATAACTCTTACATGAATTACATGTTGAGATAATAATGAATATACTGGGTTGAATAAATGAATATACAAATATATATTATATATATATATATATATATATATATATATATATATATATATAAATGAATATACTGGGTTTAATAAAATACACCATTCAGGTTAATATCACCTATTTCTTTTTCTTTTTTCAATGTGACTACTAGGAAGATTTTTTAAGTGAGTATAAGAGAGTGATGGTCTATACCCTTGGGGACGCCAGGAGAGGAAAGTTTGTTCCCACACTTCGGGTTTCACGATGGTTTGGGGTCTGGGGCATTCCAAATGAGCTGAAATTAAAACAGTCTCCCCAAAAGTATTTGTTTGCCACATAACTGTGCACCATTTTCTTGTACCACTTGCTTGGAGAAGACTCCAACGTGCCAAACCTTCAATAGGGCAGCGGAGCCGGGGGGGGGCATCTGGGACTGCACGGGGGGTCTGATCCATCATTTTCCTCCACGGTGAGGCTACAGGTGAAAGTCTCCCACAACAGTCTCTGGCTGTGAGCACAAGGTTGGCCATGCTGGGAGCTTCTCAACCCACCTCCGTTCCTAGCAATCATGTCACTTATTGGCAGGGACCCAAACAAGACGGAGCCGTCACTCCGACCCTCCGTGGAGAGGAAGCCAGCTCAGAGAAGTGCCGGAATCTGGCTGAGGAGGGAACGGCCGTGCAGGCTCAGCTCCTTGGCTGCCCTCTGGGATGTTTGGCTGTGGTGAGGTATTGGTTGGGGGAGTCGTAGTATGTGACCAGAAACTCAGAAAGGAAGAGACAGTCCAGGCAAACAGCACACTCTGAGTTCCTTCCACATGCCGGATGCGGGTTTGAGGAAATCCCACGATCCTCACCACGCCCCTGCTCGGTGGGTGTGAGCCCAGTTTATGGAAGAGACGATAAAGTCTCAGAAGGTTCAGGGACCCAGCCTAGTGTGGGCTGCTTCCCACTGCCCCTCCACGGAGAGGATCCAATGCATGAAACTGTTGGGGAATGGGGCCTGGCCCAGAAATCAGGCCACGTGTCCCAGATTCAAATCTCGCCAGTGCTTTCCCCACCCGAAACTCATTGTTCTTGAGAAGAAAACAGGCATTGGTGAATAAGACTAGTGTTTAACTTTAAGACTGTAACTCACTATAACATTTTCTTCATGATTAGGAAATAAATCTGTATGTGCGTAAAACTGTGAAAAGTTTGAATATTTATTTTAACTACATAATGAGGCATGTTGTTATTTTCTATTCTATTTTCTGTCTCTCTCTGTGTTTTTAAGCTGGGAGATGGCCATCCGCTAGATGAATTAAATGACCCATCATAGTTTCTCCCCTACAGTTTGAAAAACATGGTCCTACACGATTGATTTCCAAGTGCCTGTCCAGAACTAATATCCTGAGGGTCTCTTCCTGACGCCACACCGAAAATCTGTGAGCAGGTCTCAGATCAGCTTTCTTCTCAATATTCCTCCCGCCCCTCCAACTCCTTTTCTCCTCCCCTCATGTGCCAGCCAACCCCTCCCCCACCCACACACAGGTAAAGCAGAGAACAGAACACAATTGTCTGCACTCGAAGACACGCTGGGACCAGAGATTGGGACCAGGAGGCTACTGTATGAAATGTTGCCTCTGACCCCCAGATCATCCTTTCTGGAGGCCATTCGCTGAGATACGGATATCTCTGTATTATAATTGAGTACTTCTCTGTGATGGAATTGGTTGTAACAGGGGTTTACAGGAAAATGTGTTTCAAAGCCCCAAAAAAGAGGGAACTGAGTAGTTCCCTGGATTGTTAAGTGGTGCCTGTACAAGGTGACCCTGGTATTCCTTCTGATTTCAGGTAATAAACCGCCTTATTTCAGCAACCCCTTTTCCTCCTACCTTGTCCCTTCAGCGGCCTAGGATGAGGAGCTGAACGTGCCCTAATCCCACCAGTGAGTGCTGAATTGTGTTGGCAGAAACAGACCTTTAAACACAGCGAGATTCTGTCTGGGGATTTGTTGCAGGGACAGCCTTAACCAGAGAAGCAAGGAGTTGCTGCCAAGTGCCTGTGGAGAGCCTCTACACCTAAGCATTCTGGAAGCTTCTGTGGGCATGTGGCCTCTTCTACATCCAGGTTTCTTGTCCATTACCCCTGGATGGATGTCCCGCTGGGAAGTGTGGCTTCCTGAACTGGGAGGCAAGCAGGGGCACGGGCTCCCAGCCCCATGGCAGCTAAGGAGGGTTGTGACGGGTGCTAGGGGAAGGCAGGAGCCCAGCGGAGGCTCAGCCTTCAGAAGGCCAGGGAAGGGAACCAGCACTGAGGAGCCTAGACCAGCAGCCAGGAGCAGACAAAGAATGAGGTCCTGCCAAACAAATGTCGCTCTGACCCGACTGCTGGATGTTCTAGTGACCCTCTACCGGTCGCCTTGATGAGTTAGTGCTTTGTTTCACTTCTCACTTTCTTTTATTTCAACTGTCATATTTGGACCTATTCCACCTTTGGCTTTGGGATAACTCTTAGGAGTGGTGGCAGGTGACACTTGGGGTCCTGGCCAGCCTTCCTTCACTGCTCCTGTGCCCCTCAGGCCTGACTGCAGTGGGGGCAGGAAATCTACACTTCCCCCGGCCATGCAGCCTACCCCCGGAGATCCCAGTGCACCGTGAGCCAGGGATGGGAACGTGGCCCAGGCCCCAGCACCAGGTCTGGGTTTTGCTTATACAGACTCAGACCCGGCAGGGCCCAGACGGGCTTCTGGGGCTCTCTGGGCCAGGGCGGAGCTCTCCCACATGCTTCTTGGGTTCTAGAGCACCTCGTTTGCAGCACCTGGCAGCACACAGGCAGAAATGACAGCTGCTTGCTTGGGGTGGGGTATCAGGAGCTAGAAAGAGCCTCTCTCACCCTGACCCTTTTCCTATTTACCCCCAGGCCTCCATGTCTGTCTGATGCCCATAATCCCACAATCAAAGCTTCATACCGTTGGGGCAAGCCAAACTTGGACTTCAGCTCATATTAAAATGCCCATCCCTGGGAGTGGTGTCATTAAAATCTTATCAGTCATTCACCTCTTAGAATGAATGAGTTCATTCAAATCAATTCAGCTGAACTCAAGGGCAGAGCTTGGGTCTGGGCCTCTGCTGGGCCTTAGGGTGGATGGGAAGGTGAGAAGACGCAGTCCTTGCTTAAAGGCCCATAGGCCTTGGGCTCTTTTCCTGAGAGCAGGCTTTGAAGAAGGGATGGGAAGTTTCCAGAGAAAGGAGGGAAGGACGAGCTCCATTTCCCGACCCGGGCATGTGGTGTTGCATGCCCACGGGGACTCTTCACGTCCCCCTCAGTAGAATTTGCTTCACCAGAAACATCGGTCACAGGCTAATCATAGATGGGAATTCGCACTGTCTGAACATATGTGAACGAATAAGGAGTAGAGGATGTAAAAACACAGCCCCTAGTCCACAGTTGGCATTCTTGCTCTGCTGTTAGCTGTGACTCTGAGTAAACGATCTAACCTCTCTGTGCTTTAGTGTTCTCCTCTGTCAAACGGGGAGGTTAGCAGTGTCGACCTCCTAGGGTTGTCGTGAAGATCAAAAGAGTTGGTAAGCTGGGTGAACGTATCATTAGTAGTTTCTAGAATCACTGCAAAAAGGTGCAATTGCCTCCTGCTTCATCAGTGGGCCTGTGTATTGTGCTTGCTCCCAGATAAGGTCATGGACAAGGTGATGAGATGTCATAGATTGGAACAGTCTATCTTATGATAACGAGGCAGGTGAAGCAGCAGAGCCTGGGACAGACTCAAGTTTCTGAGAGAGGACAGCAAGGACAGAGGGTGGGCCTGGCTGTGACTACCGAGGGCAGCTTTGGTCTGGAAGCCACATATGGGATCCAGAGACCACACACCATTCAGAAAGGCTAAGGGGCCAATGGATAGAGGCACAGGCTTTGCCACAGGTTACCAGATGATGAAAGTGCGTCATTAGGGGGAAATGACACTTGGCACTCACTAAGCGAATATAGCCAGGCCTGCATGTCTCAGGTGGTAGGTTCCCCCAGACGTGGAGGGACAAGAGCAGGCAAGAGCGTGAGCACCCTGCTGGAGGGTGGGGTAGGGAAACCCCAACGTCCCACCAGGAGAGGGATGGCATCATGTCATCCTTTTTCCAGCGGCTTCGTGCAAGAGTTTGGATATGGCTGCGGGTCCGATCCCAAACCTCCTGCTCCCTTCACTAAATTATGCTACCTTGTTAAATAGAGAATTTTACTTTTATCCTCACATATATATTTGATTTTAAAATTTATACATGTTCATGAATAAAACTTGGGAAATTAAAAAAAAAATCACATTAATAAGAAGAGACTGATACTTCTCTGTCTACCTCCTAAGATCAATTCTTGTGAGAAAAGAGTTGATAATGTGAGTCCAGCGCCCGGCTGGTAGGATGCGCTCCGTAAACATTAGTTAGACTTAGTATCCACTGGCAGATCTCTTCAGGGGAAACTGAGTGTGGATGGTGGAGAACTAGGCTTTGGGCTCACTATAAGGAACGCTGGTCAGGGACAGACTGTGGAAACTCTTAGGGATATCTGGGGTCTTCAGAGCCTCCTCCCTCCTCTGGCCAGGGCCCCGGCCTGTGTCCAGTGGCAGGCTCAGTGACCCTGGCCCAGGAGGGCGGCCTCTGAGGGGCTCTGGCTCCTTCTCCAGGCTATGCTCCAGGACCCCCGGCTACATGGAGATCCCTCCTGACCATTCACAGGCTGTCTCAGCTAGAAGTCATCAGAGGCCACCACTGATGGATGGCTTGTCCCAGGCAACTCCTGGTTGTCCTGGGTTGGTGGGGGCAGAGGGGCAGTAGGACTGCCCGCCTTCTCTCCCTGCATCGCTGAACATCACCGGCCAATTCACCTTAGCAAACAATTTGGATAATGTCATTCTGTAGCTCAGCCACCTTCAATGGGTGATTCGTACTTTGTACTAACTATGGGTACTTGGTGCTTAGTACTACACCCCTGGCATGAAGGACGATTCCTTAATGGGGCATTCACTTTGCCCCCACCTCCTTCCTGGGCTTTTCTTTTCCTCCCTGCTGTATGAGCACGATAGCTACAACGAAATTCATTGAGCTCTGTGGCTATGCTCTGAACAGCCTCAGGAGGTAGATACTAGCACCATCCTCCTTGTAGAGATAGGATACTGAGTCACACAGAGGTTAGAAAACACACTCAAGGTCACCAAGCTCATTGATGGAGCTGGGATTGAACCCCAGAAGCCAGGCTTCAGAGCAGGCGTTCCATTCTGCTGTCCCATGGGGCCACACCCAGTGTTCTCTCAGCCAGGTTTGCTTCCTGTTCTCCCAATACCCGTGCACACGGTCCTGCTGCTCACATCCACTCTTCCATTGCCCGGGACACCCTGCCAGAGTCCAGTCTCTCACCACAGTGCAGTCCACACTTCGGGGGTCACATGGAATCAGTGAAGAGTGCTCTGCGCTTGGGCAGAAGACATCCTCCCCTGTTTGCTGTTTTGGTGATGCATGCGAACACCATTCCACCTGCCTTATTGGATGCCAAGGGCCCCTCTGTGCATCCTTGACCTTCTTACAGCTGCCCGAGCAGGCTTGCGATTGTTTGTTAAATGAACGAATATAGGATGTGCAACAGGTTGTGAACTTGGCACACGCTCTAATCCAAATTAATCCAATTCTGTGTTGGAGGGGGTATTATTAGTCCCATGATGCAAACAACAATAATGATAATAATGATAGGTCCCATTTAGTAAGTGCTGCCTCTGTGTCAGGCATGGTGCTAAAGGGTTAACATATATTTTCTCAGTAACTCCTTCCCACTATTCTGAGAAGTAGCTTCAAGTACCTCCACTCTCCAGATGTGAATACTAAGGGTGTTGCCCAGGAGCTGCTTGGAGCCACCACTGAGTTCTCCAGGGCTGACTCCTCAGCCCTGGCTGTTTGCTGTTGAGAACGCACTATCCTCCCAGGCCTGGAGGAGGCACCCAGAGACACGCCCCCCCCCCCCAAGAAAGGAGGACATCCAAGTTCTATGAACAAAGGCAAGATATGCAAAAGTACCTGTGACTTTAGGTGACAAGGAGGACATTGGGTTTCCTGTGAGAAGGCAAATTCTCTGAGTTAAGAAGCTGAATACAATGTAACCTTAAAATACGATTCTTGGGGTGCCTGGGTGTCCGTTGGTTGAGCATCCAACTCTATTTGGGCTCAGGTCATGATCTCAGCGTTGTGAGATCAAGCCCCATATCCGGCTCCAGGCTGGGTGTGAAGCCTGCTAGGGATTTTCCTTCTCCCTCTCCCTCTGCCCCTCCTCCTCCCCAAAAAGGATTCCTGCCACTTAAGTGTTGGGGGACTTAGAGCCTCCTTTCCAGGATGCATTTGCTTTAAAAATAGGCTATGTTCTTACACTTGCTACTCTCCCACTTCTCAGATCTGTTCGAAGTGGTCAGAGCTAAATCTCCTCTGAGAGCTGGGCTCCAGGGTGCCCCTCTACCCCCGACCCCCAAGCCTGTCCAGCTCCTGGAAGCCACTCAGTGGCTGCTATCTGGTGCCTGCTAATACTAGTCTCTGGCCCAGGACGGATTAGATCCCAGGGAAGGTACCATCCCCAATTTTTCTTATTTCTCAGGATTCGCTTTTGCCTTTTGCCTTATTCTACTTCATTCTCTCCTTGCTATTTTTCAAAGCTACCCTTTACTTTTCAAAAAGACCAAAAGTAACAGGTTTACATATATACACACATTCATACACGGGTGTGATCGACAGCGGTACTGACACCCCCTTCATCAAGGTCCGACTCTGAAAGTCCATTTTCGGTGAAACGAAATCCATGCCAGGCTGAGCCTACAGTGCCAGACAGACTTAGGATGGGAGAAATGGTTATGGTAACAGCATAAAGATTTGGTCTTGGTCTTCATGGAGTCTCACAGTCTAACAGGAGAGGAAGAAGGCATGCCGCCCAAATAAGCAAGCTCTCCCTCGGTTCCAGCTACCCTGGGCCCCACCAAGTGAATGAAACAGTTGTAAGCTTGTAAGCTGGCCCCATAGGAGCTGGAAGAAGGACACGTTGCCCTGGCTTGGGCTGTTACAGAGCCTCGGTCTTGAAGGATGGACAACATTTACAGACAGATAAGCTCTGGGCTGAGAAGGGGGTGGGCAGATGGTCCACGAAAAACAAACAAAAATCAAACCTGTATAAACAAAGGAACAATAACAAGAACGCAGGTGGTATGTCCAGATGATCAAGGGGTTCCATATCGATCCATGGGATGGACTGATAGAAACGGTGAGTGTGAACCTGACAGTAGGCTGGGGGGCGTGGCTGTCAAATCCTGAGGCTTCTGCAATGCCAGCCTAAGGAACCTGGCCTTAATCTGATAGGCAATGGGGAGCCATGGAGGACATCTGGATGCAATAGTGATGGACTGGAAAACAAATCAGCTGGTGGGGGTGTGTCGGCCACGTCTCGGGATGTGGGCTCCTAGCCACAGAGGGACAAGGGCCTTGAAAAGATGACCTGCCCTACACCCATTATTTCAACTAATCAAAACAATCTGGGTCACTGCTTACGTGAGGGCTATGGTGCCCCCGCCCAGGCTTAAGGGTCAGGTTCAGAAAGCTGGGCCCTGGGTTTGTCATTTCTCCAACTCTGCCAGGTGATTCTGATGTCCCTGAGAGCAGGGCTCCTTCCTCGCTCTGTCCAGGGGATGCTGTCCACCCCAGAACTGGAATCGCTGAAATGCAGATTCCAATTCAAGAGGCGTAGGGAGGAGCCTGATTTAGCATTTCGAATCCGCTTCCCTGGGATGCCCATGCTGCAAGTTCAAGGGCACGCTCTGATTAAGCAACCAGGAGATGAAGTTTTGTCCTAAACCTAAAAAGTTGTTTTCTACTCTTCAAGGCTTAAAAAACCACCCTGCTACCTGCCTCCTTCAGCCTAATGAATCAGACGCTGGGGGTACAGCCAGATCTGGGAGAGTCTTAAATCTCCCTGAAGCCGGGGCAGGCAAGGGCTGAGTCTCCATCCCTGACTCTGGAAGGTGAGCACTAGTCTCTGCAAGGGCGTCAAGGGTCGTCCCAGGATCCAGAGCTGGGTGCTGTTGGCAGGGGTGTGGCCAATAGGCCGGGCAGGGGGCTGGGCAGCCCTGAGCCCTTCCCAGCCCTTGGCCAGCAGCCCGCACTCAGGAAGCCTCACACAGGGTGGGACACAGGCCTGGAAAGTGACGGGAAAACATCCACATCTAGAGACAGCATGTGCTTTTTCCTATAAGGCCCAGATTTTGTCAGGTCATAAAAGGAGAAGGTGAAGTGGCGGCACCCAGGACATGTCCCATGTCCCGTCTCTGAGAGCCAACCATGAAGCACGGGCGCCCTGCCTGGAGAGAGGAAACGTGCACCCGGCGGAACCCCACAGGCTGGCTGGCTGGCAACGAGGGGAGCTCTCTTTCGGGGTTTGGTGACCAGCTCGTAATCCTGGGCTTCCAATCTCTATCGAAGGGAGTCTCACCCAGGGAGTTAAAAGTCAGTTGAAACGACACCCACGGAGTTCGGGACACCATTCCGCCCTCTCCTGAGCAATCACAGTCTCCATGAGCCCTGCTGCACTGGCCTTTCAAGTGAGCCAGGTGGGAAGAAGGACCCACGTTCCCTCTCCGCTCCTGCTCATCCTGACCGGCCCAGCAGACCTGAGCATGCTCAGTGAGGGGCATCAAGAAAGGAAAAGGATGGAGGATGGAGGATGAGCAAGCTGTGTGTGCTGGGGGAGCCGAGACAGACCGGCACAAGGACGAGGACAGTTCAGCTCGGCCGAGGCCTGTCTTTAGAGCCTTTGCTGCCCCGATCCCCTCCCAAAGCCTCCACTTCCAGGAAGGTTGGCCAACCAGCTGCCCAGCTGCAGGATGAATGGTTCCTGCTCTGCTGAATCAGGCCCAGCACCCCCCTTTCCGCCACATCTTCTTGGGGCACTCCGGCCCAGCTCTTTCCTCGCTGAGCTCCTGTGGCAGGTGCCGCTCTGGGCGCCCCTTATCTCATTACGCAGCTTCCCTCCGCAGCTGTGCTTGCCCATAGACATCGATTACAAGCCACATATGCAATTTAAAATAGCCTGGTAGCTGCCTAAAAGAAGTAAAAAGAAACAATTTCTGACAATATATTTTAACCCAATATGTCCAAGATACGATTGTTTCAAGATGTAGCAATCATGATGCATGTTACTTTTTCTCTCTGTCTTTTTTTGCGGGGGTCGGGGGGTGCCGGGGCGGGGAGCGGGGGAGACTGTCATCGAAATCCAGTATTTTATTTTCGTGGTGCTTCCCAATTTGGGGTAGTCACATTTCAAGTGCTTGAGAGCAACAGGAAGCTCGCGGCTATTGCACTGGGCATCTCGAGACAGTATTCATTCTGAGGGTCTGAGGGCAGGAATCATGTATTAGGGGTCACAGGCACATTGGATGTGAAAGCTGAAAGAAATCTTGGGACCACCCTGTCTGACTCCTTCAGCTGCAAGGCCAGGAATCACCCCAGCCCGTGAGGGACGTGGCTGGCTCTTAATACCTGGGTGAGGACAGCCAGCAGCCAGGCCAGAGTTCTAATCATGCAAGCAGAACCCCGACAATCTTTCTGCATGCGGTGCTGTCTCGGTCTGTGTGGCCTCCCTGGTGCAGGGAGACTCCACCCCTTCTCCCCTTGTACGTCCTTGAGAAACATGGCGATTGGTTAGAGCCCAGTGATACCTTCGGGGCCCGAGCTCTGAGTGTTCGCACTGAGGCCGGTGCCTCTCTTCACCCCCCCAACTCCTCCAATCCTGGGCTAAGCCATGAAGAGATAAGGAGCTGGGAGGAAGAAACATTGGCAAACAAGCCGAGTGTGGACGCCAATCACAATTCTTGGCAGCAGATGGCATTCTGGGAATCATTAATGCGCTCCTATTGCAATAATGAGGGGACCATCCAACCAACAAGCCCGAGAGCTTGTTTGCCCATAGTGGGTCTGTACCTACAGACACGGAGCCCTGGCAGGGATTTCAGGAGGCCACCTCCACTTACTACACTTGCTGTGGTAATCAGTGCTCCCCACCCCCACTGCAAACCTTCTGAGCACCCTCCACACTCTGAACACCAGAGGCTCACTGGGCCCCCCTGGGGAGCCTGGACACTTGGGAACCCCTCAGCCGAGCGCCCCCCACCCTTGCAAAGAGCAGCTATGCCCAAACCTGTTTATACCAGTTGAGCTTGTTACTATTATTTCACAATTTAATTTAATGTAAACTGATGAAACAGAATTGCAGAAAGAAAGCCACATCCAAGTTTTCACACAAACTAAATTGATAGTCTCAGGAGTGAGTCATTGCAAAAATGCTGTTGAGTTAGGTGTGCATGAGATAAGAAAACACTGGAAAGCAAACCAGAAACCTAGAAGGATTTTGCACTCAAGCAGGCTTTGCTTGTGTCTTTATGTCCTTCACTGTAATCTATTTATTCTAGAATCCTCAGACGACGTCTTATTTATGGGGATGTTTATGCAAGAAGAACAGTGGAGGACCCCAACCATGAGACCCATAATCAAATAAAATCCTTGACCAGCTTTGGTGAAGAAGATTCTAAGTTAAAATAAGACATTGAACGTATTCATACACCTTTAGTATACGCCTGCTTTAACTGACTGATGAACTACAGGTTCTGGTCAAGTAATAAAAGCTGATGGGGTCAAATTTTTGCTCACCAGAAAAAGTCCATGAAATACTGCTGGTCTCCACTGAATACTGAGGTTTGAGGTATACGGGGTTTGCATTTTAATACCGGGAGCTTGTATTGGTCAGGACCAGTCAAGACCAGGTAATTCAACAGAGAGGATTCAATGTGAGGGAACTCATGATTAACAAGGGTGGGAGGCTGCTAGACTATCCAGAGGGGAGACCGTCTTAGCAGAATGCAGTAGACTCTAAGGCCAGAACCATGGCGGGGTATCTGGGAGGTGTTGG
Source organism: Mustela nivalis (assembly GCF_964662115.1). Lineage (NCBI taxonomy): Eukaryota > Metazoa > Chordata > Mammalia > Carnivora > Mustelidae > Mustela > Mustela nivalis. The sequence continues at coordinate 44,937,575 of NC_139033.1, read as the reverse complement.
AGCCACAGAGAAGATACAGGCATGGTGGAGAAGCCACCAAATGTAGAGAGGGGAGGAGAGGGGATATCTGGCTCCTCCCTTCTTCCGGCTCTCCTGCCCTGAGCTAGTGTTTCCCCAACCCAGCAAGGAAGCCCAGGCAACAGTGCTAGTGGGTCAGGGCTTAGGATACAGAGGAGAGCATGGGAAAAAATGAATCTGAGGACAGATGGGCCCAGGACTGGCCCAGATCTCCTAAAATCCAAAAAGTCCCCCTGAGTGACTCCAAGTGGCATTTAAGGTTGATCATAGAAAAGTGAAGATTTGGGGGCAACGCAGAGAGAAGCTGATCTTCTTAGTGCCTTACAAGGGTGCTACAGGAAGTGACTGCCTATCCTGAGGCTGGCCTGACAGCAGCTGTGAGGGGAAAACAGAGACAGGGATTCCTTTGGACGTAAACATAGCAGTTCCCCGAAGAGGAAGCAACAAACTGTCCAGGGAAATCCAAAGTCTTTACTGGGAGGCAATGCCACGCTGCATCCAGCTTTTTCAAGTTCTTTTTTCAAGGCTTTTGAAGTTTCAGAGGCTTCTTGCAGATTCTCACCCAAATCCAAAGTCTAGCTCATTGAACTGGCCACGGCCCTCTGTTCTGGCTGTTGTTCAACGGCTGTCCTAAAGTCAGACGTTCCAGACCCGGATGGGCGATGTGGCCATGGCTGACTGGATAATGATGTGATCGTCTGGCTGGCCCCTCTCATTTTCCCCTCACATTATTACTCCACGTGAAGACCTTCTGGGGACCAGCAAGGTTAGGCAGCTCACGTTGTGGGGAGCGGCATGTCACAGTTACAATCACTTGACTAGCACTGAAGAGACAATGTGGCCACCAGCCATCAGCTGGGGGTCTTAGGGCAGGTCACGCCACCTCCTGGGTCTCAGGGGCCCTGTCTGTGAAAGAGGGAGATGAACTGACCTTATATATTGTAGGGTCATCCCTCTGACATGAGTTTTCATTGAACAGGCCTTGGAATGGAGGTGAAGGAGAAAAAGGGATCTTAGGGAGGAGGCAGATGGAGTCCAGGCACCTTGGAGGACAGCGGATAAAAAATTCCTCAGGTGAGATTTTTTTCCCCCCATTATCATACGCTTTTCCCCCTCAAAGCAGAATTCTAAGAAATAAATCCTAGTTAATTGAGAGTTCTGGTTACTTGGGGTGCCCTTAATCAAGGTTTTACTGCATTTTCAATTGTAACGAGTTACACACAGGTTTGCATATGCTGTTACTTCTTAAGTGACTTCTGCTCCCTGACCTCATATCTGTTTCATTAAAATTGAACATTTTGAAACGAGAAAAGGGGCATGGAGCGGAATGGTTCCACCTGGATACAGCTCTGGGGAAACAGCAGTCAAGGTGATGAAAAGCAGCATCCAACCATGCCCATACATTAGCTGCCCTACCTGAGAGGCAGTAATTGTATTTCCAACCACACTTCACAGCACTTTCCAACCTGGCCAGGCATTTCTAGGTTATTCTTCTCACTCTGGGGCAGGTAAATTTGGTGCAAAAATCTCCCCCCCTCCAGTCCCTTCCTAGTAGCAACCATAATTTAACTTCGGCTAGCTAAGCAATGCTGCTGATTATCCCACAACTCTCAAGATGCTGTGTCTCAGAACTCTGGCATTCTTGGGTCTGGACAAATATAAGGAGTCCTTAAATTCCCAGGACCATGTTGAGGCATTCTGTAGCACACACAAATGTGTTGCCATTTTACACAGAGATGGAGTGGAGGTTGGCAAGAGCCAAGTCATTTACAGACCTGCACTCTTCCTCAAGCCAGACACCTGGTGGTCAAGGCAGGAGAGGGCAAGTTGCCCGAGTGTAAGCTTTGAGGAGACTTCTGGCACAGGGCTGGCCGATCGGGGTCTTAATATCTGATTATAGGGTGAAGGAACGAATGAATGAATGAACGGGCCTTACCAAGCTATCCTCCTGCAACCCACAACTGAGGGACAGATGGCTGTCTCCTGCCCTTGCTTCCCCCTAAGTATCCAGATGGAGGAAAGCCTATGGTCTGCAAGCTGACGGACAGCTGGTAACCTCCTCTGCGGAACCCGGCAAAGCACAGAAAGCCATATTTCAATCAGAGAGGCGGGCGGCAATCAAGGCAGTCACCCACCCTCTTCTCAAAGCCACCCTTTTCCTGGAAGCTTCTGTTATAGTCCTGTGATACCTGCAGCTCTGCCTTTATTGGGGGTGCGGAACCCTGGTCCCATGACCCTCTCCCACCCCTCTTACAGAAGTGCCTTTTAATTCAGGCAGGTAAACACTGTTACTTTCTTTTAGTGGGAAAGAGAAAACGGAGAATTCACCAAGCGGGAATATCTGATTAGAAAACGAAAAAACAAGAGGCATTTTGATTTCTTTAGAGAGTGAGAGAAGGCATAAACCAAAGAGAGGAAACGGAATCACAGTCCTGATCCCTTAAACACAGGTCACTAGCTGAGCTGTCACTTCTTAGGAAGGCTCTGAACTGCTAAGTTCTCGGACTGCAAATGCACTTTCTGGGCAGCGTACTTACAGAGAAAGGAAATGGGGCTCCTGGTGACATCAGCATGGCTGCAGATCGCTTCCTGGGCTCTGACATGACTTTATCCTTTCTTTTCTTGTAAAATCATTGTGAGGATGTGACAACACGTGACAGGCAGATGGAGAAGAGGGAGGGCAGGGGCTGGCTAGGTATCATGTTGCTTGGGGGCTGAGGGCACTGCTCTCACCGTCAGGGATGGAGCTCAGTAGGGAAAGGACAGTTGACAGGATACTTTCCTCTGAGCTCAGAAGCCCGAATCCTGACATGATTGTGAAACAGTGTCCCATCTCGTGTGGAGGTTGAGAGAAATGGGTGGGGAGAGAGCAAGGGGTTATGGTGATCTGACCCAGTGATCCAGCACCCAGGACCTGCTTTCTGGCAGTTATCAAAGTCGTTGTGGGGTTTAAATCATTTTTGCAGACTTGGAATCATTTTTGTAGACTTGGAATCATTTTTGTAGACTTGGAATTCCAAGATGGCCAGTCCCTTGAGGGAAGGCTGAGTTGTCCTGATTTCTGAATCTTTGCCCCTGCTGCCACTTTCCCTGCAACCATTACCACCATGGCCTCCATTATCAAGGTGTGGTCAGCAAATACGCAGAATATATAGAAAGAGGCCTCCTTTGGGAGTGTCTGGCCAGACCTTGATGACCCCCTTTTCTTAAATCTGGCTCCTCTCTCCCTGTGTAAGTTTCCCCTTACTAGGGAACCTCGTTCTCTGACCATTGTTGACTAGGACAAAGCTAGGTAAACAACTTGGGCTAGACTAGCCCAGACTTTCTCTATATATGGTTAGACTTGATGGCCATATAAGTCAGCATCTCATATGACCTTCTTCTATCATGTGCAAGGAAAGTCAAAGACAGATAATCTGTAGAGATGAAAGGATTAGTCAGTTGCATAGACATAAGCCAAGATGAGACCGCACAGGGCCACAGGAAGACAAATATTGAAGAAATAACTGGTTGCCAATGGCTTTCCTGGTTCCAGTAGCTCATGGAGTCCTGGATAGCGTTTTCCTGCACGGTTTAAGATCTATAACCTGCCCCTGTATCCTTATAACAAATGGTATTTCACCTTAAGCTACCTTGAGTTGGTTTTCTTTATTTGCAATCCCAGGAGTCTTAACTAATACAAGGTTACTACCCTACCTATCTCAGCAACCATCACTAATCAATCACAGCAGTCTTCTGGCAAGCCGCAGAATCCTTTGGCTGAAAATCACCACCAATTGAGCTAAGTTAGTAGATAAGATAAAATCTACTGGCACAAGCAAACCCCACAAACTGGCCAACTCAATGTCTGTGATGAGCTAGAGTCCCCAAAAAGTGCAAAAGAATATGGGAGGGAGTGATCCATTCTAAGCATGGACTTGACCATTGAATGGGATTTATCCAGGCAGAGACGGACAAGATGCGTTTTAGGTGAGAGACGATATAGGCATTAATGGATCAAGTCACAGTATTGGTGAAGGACCCAATATTCGCCTTAGTGTCTTTCTAATCACATACTGTCGGGCTGTCTTTGGTTCTTGGAATACCTTCTTTTGTTACTTTTTTGTTGTTTAGGATGTTCTAGAAAGTTCTGCTTAGGAAGGGGGTACTAAAAAAAGCCAAAAGTTGGCCTGAGTCACAGCTGGGATGCTTGTTCTTCCACTGCTTCCCAGATCCCTGTGGACTTGGCAGAAGGACCAAATGACTTGGTATGTCTTGGTTTCCAGGTCTGGCTTTATCACCAGTGCACCCTCTATCCTGAAGCTTGTGCTTTGGCTTCCCAGAATCCATTCCACCTTTTTTAGCCAGAGCTTCTGATTCCCTATTGTGCATTCTTGGCTCCCACTTTGGACGAGATGGTGTGATAGGACTCCATAACTGGTTCCAAGGTGAAGCACGTGACTGGGCAGAAGCCAGTCAATGAGTTCCATGCTCTGGCTATAAATCAGTCAATGTGTTCCATGCTCTGGCTACAGGGATTGGTTCAGGGACTGGACATTTGACTCAAGACAGCCAATCAGCCCCACCAAAACTAATCCTAAGGCTTGGTCTTTAACAAGCACCAAGAGATGTTCTCTCTCTCTCTTTTTTTTTTCCTACTGGATCTGAACTGGAGAAATGTGAGGCTGCCCCTGCTGCTACCCTCTTGCCGACAGGAGACAAAGAAACCTGCATTCCAAGTTTGCTCAGCTTGCATTCAGGGGCATCTGAATCCAGCCGTACCCATGAATCCCTGCAGTACATAGCCAGTACATAGTCCCCCTTAAGCCAGTATGATTTGGGTTTTCTCTCATTTGCACCCAAATAAGTCCAGTTACACTCTGCGTCAGTTACCTCGTCAATAAAATGGGAAGAACAGCAGCTATCCTTTGCGTGGGACTGTTCCTATGAATAACTGAGTGGGCATAAAATGCTGTATTAATAAGCAAAGGGGCCCTGACTATAAATGATAACACCACTCCAGTAAGTGGTTTTAGGAAGGGGCATCTAGTGTTCTCCAAAGAAAAATAAATGTGAAATATGTTACCTCATCTTTTGCAACATGTCTCCTCGCACATGCCAGCCTAGGATAGACGCTTAAGAATAACAGCCAAGGGCTGAAAGCTGTTGAAACACTTCCAGTGCTTTGCCATTGACCTGGGGGCTCTCTGAAATCACTCCACATAGGGTGACAGCAGCCCCAAGGGACCCCATGCTGTAGATAACATCTCAGTGGACTTCCACTCTCACTTTGGCTCTGGATTCAATTTTGTGGCCACCCAGCACCTCCCTTCCCCCATAGACACCCAGGCCTACCTGTTTGGAAACACCCAGGCCTACCTGTTTCATTAGGGGTTTGGGAGAGGTTGCAGGTGACAGATCCAGGGGAGGGACTGGGCAAGTCTGCTGTTGCAGTGTGATTCCTTAATGAGCTGGTAGGTGCAGCCCCCACCAAGCAAACTCCCGTGCTAGCTGGGGGCAGAGGGCTAAGGTCAGGCAGCCCCAGCTGGTTCTGATAAGGAGCCCGGTTATCAGCGTCCAATCTCAAGTAGCCGGAGCCTTTCCCCGCCCACCCGCACAGGTACAATGGCTCCATTAATGGCCTCGGTTGTCCAAATATCATTCATCACTTGAGACAAGTCTAATAAAAGGCTAAAGGCGCTCCCTCTCATACTTACTTCTGAACACAATTCACTTTTAAATTATTCGTGTCTCCTTTAACCTGCAGAGCTATAAGCCTTCCCAGTCCCCTCCCTGGAAGCCTGAGCCCAGAGCCACTCCTGGGAGGGGGGGCTCACCCGGCAACCCCCCCGCCCCCCCGGCCCCAGCCAACTCTGCAGTCATGCTTCCCTTCCTCCTCTCCCATCTCACGCCCCCTCACCCTGGACATTTGGTTTGGGGGAGGTGGACACATTCTCCCAGGTTTTTCTCATCAAGCTCTCCCTTTCTGCCTGTTCCTCCGTCGTCAGCAGATTAGGATTGGAAATAATTTACGTGGAAGTAGGTGATTCTCCAGTTCAGCTTTGCATGCTTGACAATTAACTAAATAAACTGCTTGGGGTCACTTAGAGTAACAATTCACAGACTTCCCTGTGACAGGCAAAAGTTAAACCCCTCGGCGTGCAGGACCTCCCCACGGGGCAGGAGGAGGCTTGGTTCTGCAGGAGGGAAATTCTAGGCATCTTATTATTCACCCGCTCCCTTACCAGTTCTGACCTTAAGAGTACTCTTAACCTTCCTCCTCCAGCTTGCTAATGGGGAAATAAATCTTGGGAGAGTATCTTAAATTCTTTTTTATCACAGACTGTATCACCGAGATAATAAGACCAGCCTTCAGAGTAACCATTAAGCCACAGAAGGTGTGGTCATCATTTATGATTTTTTTAGCCTTAATTGCTAGACAGACACTTTAAGTGGGAAGTCTGTCTAATGAGCCCAGTCATTAAAACATCAAAAACTGTTATCTGGGGTTTCTATTTTAGTTAGACATTACATTATTTTAATAAGGGGGCCGCATTTCTTGTCACAGGGTTTGGTAATGGAGGCCGGAGCAACCCCCTGGGGACCGGGGGAGGAGGAGGCACACTTGCCTTTGGAAAACAAGGTCGCAAATCAAGACTGAGCTTGAAGGGGGTGCAGATGAGCAAATCTGGGAACCTGAGTGGGAGGAGGGCTGCCTATCTGGCCACAGGGGACTGGAACTACACCCTCGCCCGGGACAGGCGGAAGGTAGATCGAGGGGTGTCCTGACCTCATTAGACATCATGTCAGCTTTCTGATCCGTTGCTCTAACTTTGTGCACAGTGTCCTAGGCCTGGAAGGTCCTCCCCTCTTGGATGCCTCCTTGCCCCTGGGGAAGTGGGTGGCCTGCAGGCCCAGCCCAGTCTGTGGCCTTCCTTCTCCACCAGAGCCTTCCTTCCTTTCTCCTTCCTCTGGACTCCTACAACAGGCACACTCAGAATTGCCCGTGCAGTCAGCCCTCAAGTCCACACTGGATGTTCCCAGACCGAAGGCTCAGGACTTTGACAATCACCGTTGGCTACATTTTATCGAACTGGACCAGTTACTGTCCGGTAGAAATATAATGGTGAGCCACAAATCAGAGCCACATGTGTGATTTCAAATTTTCTAGTCGCCATATTTAAAGGGTAAAAATAAATAGGAACTTTAATTTTAATTGCTTATTTTATTCAAACCAATATATCCCACATATTATCACTTCAGCATTTTAAAATGGTTAAAGAACTATTTAATCTTTTTTTTTTTTTTAACACAAAGTCTTTCAGAATATCTTAATTTGGGCTAGCCACAGTTCAAGTGCTCAAGAGCTCCATGTGGGTAGAGGCTACCACATCGGACAGAACAGGTTTAAACTTGATTTTCCAAGTCACTAACTGTTACAGAGCATGTACTCTGTGCCAGGCACTATTCTAAGCAGTTGACATACATTAATTCCTTTAGCACTCACAACAGCCCCACCGAGTAGATACTATGATTATACCCATTTTACAGATGAGAAAACGGAGACAGGCAGAGGTTAGGTTACTTGTTCCAAACACACACACACAGAGCTCAGAGCTTGTGAGCGCTACCACCCAAACGGGATACATTATAGGTCTGGGCTCAGCCTAGATTTGATACTTAGCCATCAGCCCCTTGCTCGTTACCCTTGCTCGTTCTAGATTCAGCAGAGCCCCAGCAGACCTGGAGAACGGGCTGACAAATTCCCCACCAAACCAAGCCATCTGGAAGTAGCAGGTTCCCTGCCTCTGCGTGGCTGACATCCACCCCCCCGACCCCCCGGCACGGAAGCCATAGGGGACTACCAGCTGCCTCTTGGGGGGGGGGGGCGGGTAATGTGTCTAACACCGGAGATTCTCTTTCTCCTGGGAAACTCCCTAACATGTAGTCATTATTTTGAAAAGAAAAAAAAAAAAAATCAAGAGGCTAGCCTTAAAAAGGATAGCATTAAAAAAAAACAACTTCTTAAAAAGCTGCTGACACTGGCAACTTCCGACATTGAAGCATTGCAGAACATCTTAAAACCCACAGTGGCACAGTAGGAGAGCAAAAGATAACAGGAAGCCGCTCTCACCGTTATCATCACCACCTTATGAAAATGATATTCATTAACGGTAAACGGTACAGAACACTCCAGCCCTAGGAGATGCTCAGTAAGAACTGGCCGGAAGAATTAGCTAACCCAGTCTTTCTGGAGAGAGCGGACAGGGCTTGAAAAGGGTAACTATTTTCATCCAGACACAACTGGGAACAGTTATCGAAACCAGGAAAATAGGATAGCGTGATTGAAGCAGAGGGAGGTTTGTACCAGAGGAGAGAAGGAGCTCTGGTGGAGGATGAAGGAAGGAAGAGGAAAAAATGTGAACCCCATGGCAACGTCACATTGATATCTCACCCAGTCGGCCCTCACTAGGTTCGCACAAAACATTTAAAAAAAAAGCAGTCCTAATTCACAGCGCCGTTGTTTGCTTTTGAATGTTTATCAGAATCCAATTCAACTGATGACGTTTATAAAGAAGAGAGGCAAGAAAGGCAAATGTAAGTCAGGGAAGACGTGCTTGTGTTTATAGACCGTAGAAGAAAATGCTGGGGTCCTAGTGGGTCACAGACCAGCCAGAGACTTCCAAAGGTCAGGAAAGCATATTCCCAGAAAGAGAAGTGAGAGGTCAGGTCTGGTCCCATCAGGAAGGCAAAGATTCAAAGAAAAACAACAAAGACACCACTGGCAACCGAAACTTCCGGCACAGATGAAAGGCTCACTGAGCTGAGCTGAGGGACAGGTTAATATCGGCCTGCTGGGGTGCACATGCTTTTGACCTAGAGCAGCACGGATCGCAGCATAGAAGAGTCACACAACGCGGGGTTGCCAGAGCAACTCTCTTGCCCTGTGGTCTGAAGCAATTTCTGCAATTTCTCTGCCTCTCAGAGCTTTGCTTCCTTTATCTCTAAAGCAGGGGTAATGACAGCAGCCTTGGCAAGTTGGCCACATTGGTAAAAATATATGTAAAAGAGTTACCAGAGAACTGAGCATTTCTGCTCCTTGCTGTATACATGAGAGAATGAAAACATCGGTCCACAAAAAAGCCTGTACATAAATGCACCCAGCAGCGTTCTTCCAAAATGCCCAAAGTGGAAACCACCCAGATGTCCCTATGTGAGAAGAAGTCAAATGTGGTTGATCAACACAGTGGCGTTATCAGTTGTCAACCAAAAGGACTGAATCACTGATGCCTGCTACAACAGGACGAGCCCTGGAAACCCCGTGCTAAGTGAAAGAAGCCCGCTCACAAAGGACTCCACATAGTGTTGACTTCCACTTTTGTGAAACACCCAGAACTGGCAGATCTATAAGGGAAAGATCAGTGGTTGCCAGGGGCTGTAGGTGGAAAAAGGTATGAAGTTCCTTTTGAAAGGAGGGGATGAATATGTCCTAAAAATGACGGTGGCAATGGTTGGGAAACGGGATATACTAAATGTGTGATCGGTACACTTTTTTTTTTTTTAAAGATTTTATTTATTTATCAGAGAGAGAGAGGGGGAGAGAGTGAGCACAGGCAGACAGAATGGCAGGCAGAGGCAGAGGGAGAAGCAGGCTCCCTGCCGAGCAAGGAGCCCGATGTGGGACTCCATCCCAGGACGCAAGGATCATGACCTGAGCCGAAGGCAGTTGCTTAACCAACTGAGCCACCCAGGCGTCCCTGGTCGGTACACTTTTAATGGGGGAGTTGCATGGTGTGAATTATAGTTCAATAATGACAGGTGTGTGTGTGTGTGTGTGTGTGTGTGTGTGTGTGTGTGTGTGTGTGTGTATACACAAAGTCGAGCCAGTGCATGGCATATAAAAGGCACACACAGTAGTCCCCTGTTATTGGCACTTCCGCTTCCTGCAGTTTCACATCCAAGGTCAACTGCAACCCGAATGCAGAGGGTCCTCTTCTGGCACACGGTCAGCCGAATGCAACATCCCAGCACCCGTGTCATTCACCCTCCCTTCTACTCCCCACTCAGGCCTTTGGTCCCCTCACACCATCAAAAGAAGAAAAATGGGGGAGTACGGTACAATCAGATATTTTGAGAGAAAGACCACATTCTCATAACTTTGCAGTATATTATCATAATTGTTCTATTTTATTACTAGTCATGGCGGTTAATCTCTTACTGTGCTTAATTTATAAATGGAATTTTATCATGGGTCCGTGTAGGAAAACACACCGCATCTACAGGGCTTGGTACTGTCTGTGGTTTCAGGCCTCCACTGGGGGTCTTGGAGCACTCTTGGAGCACTCCATTCCCCGTGGATACGGGAGGAGTTATCCATACACGGTGCCTGGCAATTATCAGTTGTATCAGAAGATCACTTCTGGTCCTTATTGATGCTCTACAAGGAGGCCAGAGAAGCTGGCAACATGGGGACCTAAACTGGCTCCTAAGTCCGTCTTCCAACCAGCAGCAGGCTTCAGGGGTCTCTGAATGGTCGGATATCCAGGTGGGACTGGGACGTGAGGGGCACAGAGAACAGGGAGTGGGCCAGGCAGGGTGTAGGTGTGTTGTGCAAGGCCTGGGCACACCTGCACTGACTCCACACAGCACGGGGCTGCTGTGTGTGGGGCTTATACAAGAAGAGCCCACGCCCAGCTATCTTGGGATCATTTGGCCTTGACCTCAGCTAAAGCTACATTCCCATAGTGCTTGCCTGGCTGGCAACACTCTGATCAGTGTCGCTGGGGCAGTGCAGGAGACAGCCTGGACAGATCCCCATGGAACTGTCCAGAGTGTTTGCAAGGGGCTATATGGCCTCATTCCCTTCACCTCTGTCCTTTCCTCGGAAGACAAGCCCTCCCCTCTTGCCCCAATTCTGCAATGGTGGGGGGGGGGGAGACTGGAATAGGATTTAGGACAGGGACAGCCTTGGTTCCTGTGCCCATGGCCGACCAGTATACAGCCAAGGGATCGCAGACCCGAGGGAGGGCAGAATTGAGAGCTGTTACCTTCATCCCCACCCCCTCACAAGGTGCCTGATACACTTCGATGGAAGGGAGTTAGACTGTCAGACCTCCCTTACAAAGCCAGGAGCCCCCCCAAAAACCTTTGTGCTTTTCCCAGAGGCATCTCAGGTACGACAATCTGGGGGCTGTGCTGGGCTTTGCAGGGTACCTAGCTCCCATGCTCCTGGCCCAACCAGCACCAGTTCCCCTCAGTGGGACAACCCCAAAAGAATTCCTGCTTATGCTTGTCAAATAGCCCTGGGTCCTTGAGGTACTGCTCCTGTGCATTGGGGTGGGGGGCCTCGTCCCTGGTGATCTTGAAGGTTCTGCCAGGCCCCCATCGGTGGCACCATGGGTAAGCTTAACGACCAGCTCTCCAGGAAAAGGACGGTGGAGAAGGCCCCTGGGTGGAGACTGCATTGATTGCCATGGAGTAATTGCTCCCACCGTGATGGATTCCAAGGACGGCTATATTGAACAACTGATTCACAAAATTCGAATGACTTAACAATCAGTTCTAGCGCTCCTGAGCTGCCCCCAGCATACCCCAGGCCTGATGGCCAGTGTCTTCTGGAGGCTCTGAATGCTAATTAAAAGTGTACACTGAGAGATGCCCGGGTGGCTCAGTCAGTTAAGTGCCTGCTTTCTGCTCAGGTCATGATCCCAGGGTCAGGGGTTCGAGTCCCACATCAGGCTCCCTTGCTCAGCGGGGAGCCTGCTTTTGCCTATGCCTGCCTTTCCCCCTGCCTGTGCTCTCTCTCTCTCTCTCTGGCAAATAAATAAAAAAAATTTTTTTAAAGTGTACACTGAATTAAGAAATCATTTGAAATATTCTTTGTATGGTCATAGTTTAGAAACCATAATAATACTACTAATAAAAATCCTGACAGCATACTGTGACCTGAAGAGGCTATGGAAAATTGAGAAATGCTTCAGGGAAAGGCAGTGCTGCTGCCCAGCACTCTGAGGGGCAGAGTGATTCTGGCTCCTTCCTCTTCACCTCCCTTCCTGTCAGGACCCATGTCCTCTTCCCAGGCCTCCCCTTCAGAAAGCACCTGACAAACCCCTTCAGCCCCATGGGGGGGGTACAGACTTGACAGGTGTGCCCCCTCCTAGGGGACCTTGCATTTCCAAAAGTGGCAACAGAAGGAAGAGGCAAAAACTAACATCGCTACAGGAGAAAGGTCTTTAGGACTCTCCCCCAGGCTGGGAGGGTGGGGGTGGGGAGTCCCCGGGCAGGAGGTAGCTGGGGGTGGGGTGTTAATGGACTGGTTCACTATCCTGACTGGGGTGATGTATTTGTTCCCAGGCAAATGTATCCAACGGAAAACTCCAGCAATTTACTGACTCTGAAGCTGTGACCCAGTGTCCCCCAGGCAAACTGTGGAGATGGCTACTTGGCTCACCAGCTCCAAACAGACCACAGTGGTGCTCAGAACAAGGGCGGGGGATCTGGAAAGGGGGAGAAAGTGAGGGGCCAGGATCTCTCTGGCTCCCCACCTCCAAACTGCTGGGTTGGGGGGGCAGGGAGGGGCGAAGGGAGGAGGGGAGGAAATGCTTATATAAGCCGCCTGGCAAGCAAGGGACTGCCCTGAATTGTCTGTTTGTGAAGATGAAGGTGATATAATTGGAATCAGAGCCTCAGCTGAACCAGGAAATGAGTGGAGATTTAAATACCAGGATGCAAAGTTTACCAAAGGAATAGGAGAGAGGGAGGGAGAAGGAAGGGCTGAGAGGTGGAGATGTGGGAGGGAGCTCTGGAGAGAAGCGGGATGGAGGAGGGGTGGGAGAGAGAGGAGGGGAGGTTGGGAGAAAGGACCGCTGAGGAGGAAGGAGGAGGCTGGGAGGGAGGAGGAAGGAGGGTGGACCTAGTAGGAGGGAGAAGGGCAGGAGAGGGCTGAGGAAGAGGGAGGAGGGTGGGGGAAGGCTGAGGGGAGGGTAGGTGGGTGGGGAAGCCTGAGGAGGGTGGGGGAAGGCTGAGGAGGAAGGAGGAAGGAGGGAGGAGTGTGAGGGAAGGCTGAGGAGGAGGGAGGAGTGTGAGGGAAGGCTGAGGAGAAGGGTAGGTGGGTGGGGAAGGCTGAGGAGGGTGGGGGAAGGCTGAGGAGGAAGGAGGAAGGAGTGTGAGGGAAGGCTGAGGAGGAGGGAAGAGTGTGAGGGGAGGCTGAGGAGGAGGGAAGGAGTGTGAGGGAAGGCTGAAGAGGAGGGAGGAGTGCGAGGGGAGGCTGAGGAGGAGGGAAGGAGTGTGAGGGAAAGCTGAGGAGGAGGGAAGATTGTGAGGGGAAGCTGAGGAGGAGGGAGGAGTGTGAGGGAAGGCTGAGGAGAAGGGTAGGTGGGTGGGGAAGGCTGAGGAGGAGGGGAGAAGGTGGGAGAAGGCTGAGGAGAAGGGGAAGAGAAGGGCTGAGAAGGACAGGAGAAGAGGAAAAGCTGGAGAAGGGCCCAGGGGAGGGAAAAAATGGAGGAAGAGAGGGAGGAGGAGAGCTGAGAATCAGTGGGGAAAGGTGCTGATGCAGCAAGGCCAAGAGAAGGTCACTCAGTGACTGGCTCCCTGAGAAGATTCCTGGAGGTTGCCAGCACCTTTCAGGGAGCCAACAGGGAAAGGGCAATCTGACGATGTTTCTGGAGATAAGCAGGGGCTTGGGAGGGGCTTGGGAGGTGGCCAGAGGCAGGGCCCAGAGGCTGGGCCTGGGACAACCTGGGAGCTTGGCAGGACTTTTGGTGCTTCAGGCCATTTGAGCTCCCAGGCTGCAAGTCACACTGATGTGGGAGCTTGCTTGGACAGGGTCCCCTCGTGCCCTAGGGACTCATTTTCAAATAAGGACAGAATCTAGGGTCATCCTTGGAGCTGGAGCATGAGCTTGGCTCAGGTGCTAAGATGGAGCGTCAGCAAACGACACACCTACCCAGTGAAGTAAAGGGCAAGTTCCCTGGGACCAGGACTACCAGAGAGTAGCTGTAGAACCAGCTGGTAGAGAGGATTTCCTTAGCCCCCCTCCTCTTTTGTTCTCAAAAGGAGTTCAGAAGTTCCTAGGGTTTGACTTTATGCCCAGAAAAATGTTACTTCTTCCTCTTCCCCTCATGAAATAAAACCTTCCCCCCAAATATTTGTCAGGGTGAAGTTCCACCATTAGAAAGTCATTCCTTTGAGTATATCTGAGGCTAGGAGAGTATGTTACTTCTCATGGTCACCAGTGTCTGATTCCAGAGCCCATGCCCTTTTTACCTTAGGCTTGTCCTCAGTGGGTGAAGCCCCAGGAAAGGGAACAGCAGGCTGATGTGGAGGGAATGAGAGACAGCAGGGCCTGGAGTTTTCTCATGCAAGTAGGAGAGTGGGAAATCAGAAGCAGTAAGGCAGAACCTTGCAGTGCAGAGATTTGAGAGATTGAAGTGCAAGGAGGCTAGCCCAGCTAAGCAGGAATGTTAGGCCAAAGGGAGCGGGACACATAAGGTGGAATGCTTGCCCAAGCCTGAGAACCCAGGGAGAGAGCAGATTTGAGAAAGACAAAGCTGTGCAGACCTCAAGGTTCATCTACTTTAATGACTCTATTTTTGTGGCTGAGGATATGAAGACTCAGAGAGGGGTAACCCCAGGAAGTCAGGGATGATGGCCCAGACCCCTGGTGACCTCTCTTCTCTGCTCCAGGGCCAACTGCTCGTCAGCACTGGCAAGTTACAGGGACCGCGGGGTAAGAACAGGGAGGTGAGCAGGGAAGTCAGCAGCAGCAAAATGAGGAAAATGCCCGAGTAAACCCCAGGCTGCCATGCTGGGGAAACCAAGGCACTGTGACTTTTGCGCGCATTTATCTTGCCTTAAGGTGTGATCCAAATAGTGAAGTGACCTGGTTCAGACTGAGGAGTGTTAAATGTGCCTAGAACGCTGCAACAGAGTGGGGAGAGGGCATACTTGTCGAAGAGGCACTAAGCTGTAGTGAGACAAAGCTCTGGCAGGGGACAGATCTCAGAAGCTTCTGGAGTAGGGACACTTCCTGGCAGAAAAGAGATTGGAGCAGGAAGAGGGAAAGACACAGAGTTCCGAGTGTAGGGTGAGGGGAAGGGTAGCAGTCTGGGGAGGGTCTCAGGGCACTACTGGAACCCCAGGCCAGAAGTGGCTGTCACAGGCTGAATGAGGCTCAGGGGAGAAAACGAGGGGGCAGGGAACACCATGCGACCGCCCCTGAGCTAAGCGACACCCCTCCATGCAGATGGCCTTATCCCAGCTATGGCTTCCTTGCTTTGAACACCTGGAGCTTATACCCCTTCCTGCAGGGCCCCTTCTCTTTCCAAAATTGGAAAGATGCAGAGATGACTTCTGCCATTAAAAATGATGCTCTTGGTCTCAGCTCAGGTCATGATCGCGGGGTCATGAGATGGAGCCCCACATCGGGCTCAGGCTGAGCTTGGAGCCTGCTTGCGATGTCCTCTCTCTCCCTCCACCTGTGCTCCCTCCTCCCTCGTAACTGGCAAGCTCTCTCTTTCTCTCTCAAGTAAATGAAATCTTTCTAAAAAACGATGTTTATGATCGGTTGGTAACTTGAACACGTTTATGAAGATGAGCGAGAAAGCAGGATACACAATTGTATATAGTGTACTCATCACTGAATCACAACAGAAAACCACACAAACAGTGCCCGTCTGGCAAGACGAATGGGGCCGGAGGCTGAGCGAGGCTGTCTGATGCAGGGCCCGGGCAAAGGGTGGTGAAGGGGAGCAGAACAGGTACTGGAGAGGCATATTCTATTTCCTAGATGTTCTAGACGGAGCACGTGTTATTGTTATCATGGTGCAAACAATAATTCTTCATTGAAAGGAGGAAAAATATGATATTTTCAAAAAAGAGAAAGAGGTGCCTTCTTATACAGAAGGAGATTCAAACACAAGCAACTCCTCACCCCACAAATTCTTCTCTGCCTTACCCCAGACTCGGGGAACCCGGGATCCTCCCACGCACAATGGACCGCAGCCCCAAGGAGCAGCAGGAATGATCTGCAGACACAGATGGGGTACTAAAGGGGCGGGGACCACTCAGCCCAGATGGAACGACAGGCTGGAGGCATGGCCCCACTTCACAGGCTAGGAGACTGAGGCTCAGAGAGATAAAGTGACTTAACTCCCTAAAGAGAATGCCTCTGCGTCCCTCTCCCAGCCCCCTAGGTGCTCCGGGAACCGTTTGTGAATTGGAGCTGGAATAAAAAAAGCAAGCCCAGGGATGCCTGGGTGGCTCAGTTGGTTGGGCCTCTGCCTTCTGTTCAGGTCATGAGCCCAGGGTCCTGGGATCCAGTCCCACTTTGGGCTCCTTGCTCAGCAGGGAGCCTGCTTCTCCCTCTGCCTCTGCCTGCCACAGGCTCGTGGCCATTAGTGGGAGAGACCATGGATCCTTAAGTGCAGCTCAGGGATCATTTCTATTCTCTATACTCCTTGATTGATTTTACTGTCCTCACCACCACCATCATCACCGTCACCACCACCATCATTCTCCATAGGTGCAATGTTCTTATCTCACACTGACAAGAGAGATCACTTTGGGTGTGTCTTTTGCACACAGTCCTCTGGGTCCCTTGCAGTCCCACACCACACTGAGCAGAGGGTGAACGCCCTGTGGTTTCCGTGACCGTCTCTGCATTTGCCGGTCACCCTGTCCCCTCACGTGGTTAGAAGAGTGGACCTCAGAAAGCCTCTCCGTTGCCGGTGCCTCTTATCCAGTCTGCAGAGAGAGCATTTTTAAGAGGCATTCTCTTTAGGGAGCTAATTACCTAATTAGTGCATCTAGAGGAAGGCTTAGGTTATGAGGCTGATAATAAGGCAAAACCCACGGAACAATTGTGCAAGGCAGCTCCTTGCTGTCAGGCTGGTTGTCTGCGTCAAATTATTAATTACAATTCTTAATCACTCCTTTCCCTGTCAGAACCCCTGAGACTTTGTTCCTTTCGTCGTGTGGCCTTCCTAGAATGCACAGTTCTGAGTATCTTTCTTCTTCAGGGTGATGGGGGAATGGCTCCATTCGGCCAAGCAGCCATGCTTTCTGTTTGGACCCGAGAGCACCTGTAGCCACCGGCCTGGCTACGGGGCAGGGTCCCCTCCATGCCCACGGGTCCTGTCCTGATGAGGAGTGCCTGGGCAGGGGGGGAGGTCCAGATTGGTGGGGGGTGGTTACTAGACAGGGCAGGGAAGCAGAGGACAGCTGTGGTCAGCAATCTGACAGGCTCATCAGGGACGAGAGAGACAAGGATTATTCCAACGCCCCATGGCAGAAGCAGAATAAGTGAATTTGTTGTGTGGGGGTCCCATTCGGAATCCCAGAGTGACTTTCTGATAATTCTAGCTGTGCCAAGGACAGTAGGGATGGTCTGGAAGCCAGACCAGCCTCCAGTGTCCGATGCCTTCCAGCAGCTCAAGGATACCTCCCACTTCCCTCTGAGCCCCTTTCCAGCCTAAACTGACCCCACTGCTGCCCTGAGGCCAAGACTGTGCCTGACTCACACCTGCGTCCCTCTCCCAGCCCCCTAGGTGCTCCGGGAACCATTTGTGAATTGGAGCTGGAATAAAAAAAGCAAGCCCAGGGATGCCTGGGTGGCTCAGTTGGTTGGGCCTCTGCCTTCTGTTCAGGTCATGATCCCAGGGTCCTGGGATCCAGTCCCACTTCGGGCTCCTTGCTCAGCAGGGAGCCTGCTTCTCCCTCTGCCTCTGCCTCTGCCTGCCTCTGTCTGCCTGTGCTCACTCTCTCTGACAAATAAATAAATAAAATCTTAAAAAAAAAAAAAAAGCCCAGATTCAAATATCATAAAACAAGAACACAAACAGGAGTATTTGGCCTGGGGGGAAGGTCGATGGGGAAGGTGCTTTCATGCTTTCCTTTTCTTCAAGGAGTGGAATGAATTTGGGGGATATTTGTGAAATGAACAATTAAAGATTATGAAGTCAATACAAAACTTCAAAAGAATCCTGAGATGGCATTTTCTCCCTTTTCTAAATATTTCGTAGCCCAAAGTGAGCAACTTATGACAACCCAGGACGGTGCTGACCCCATCACAGCTGTCTCGGGAGGGAGGCAGAGGGGAGAGGCCTGGGCGGGGGCAGGGGGCTGGCAGGACAGGGGTCCTGGACACAAGCTCTGCCTAACCTCACGTGTGACAGAGGGTGACGTGGCTGCAGAACCAGCTTAACCCCATCAGTGACCCTGAATCTGGGGTCTTCCTATGGAGGGCTTCTCTCCATGCTCATTTATTTTTAGAGACCAACCTGGTTAAAACACGTGTGCTTATAAAACAGTGGAAACTCAGGCACAGCCAGACAAGGAAAAAAAAAGAAAACAAATATACACAATTTTCTGGTGGGCAAGTTAGCAACGTAGGATCCAAAAATCATGATGTACATTTTCTTTGAGCCAGCAATTCCTCTTCTTACTGCCTATCCTAATAATGGAGAACGTGGGATGGTTTTATTACCCAATATTAATCTCAGTATTGCTACATCGTGGGATAAAAATTTAAATGCCCAAAAAAAGAAATCAAAGTATGAGACTGTACATTTATACAACAAAATGACTTGTAGCCATTAAATAATGCAGATAAATACTTTACTGGCATGTAGATATGCTCTGTTGTGACACGTGCAAACACGGCCCTACAGAGCGATCCCAATTTGTTTAACAAAATACATGCTCACTGAAAAAAGCCTGGAGTAATATATATTTATAATAATCACACTCAGCAGGAGATTACAGCTGTCTCATTCTCTTTCTCTTACTGTCTGGGGTTTCCTAATTCTCTTTTTCCACCATGCACATGTGTTCTTTTTACAATTAAAAAAATAAGTTTACTTTTATGTATGCTTTTGCCAGGAAAAGAAGATCATTATAGACAGTTGAGAAAAAAGAAGTCTGCAAAGCGTATGTGCAGAAACCCGTGCTGTGTACGCTTGTGTACACTGAGAGAAAAACGAGAGGAAAATAGACAGGAAAATTCTAAGAATATGTAATGAGATTACAGATAGCATTTCTAAGTAGTGGGAAGATGAGTGTTTCTGTTGTTTAAATCTTTCTATACAAAATGAGTATTTTAACATGAAAAGCTTTGAACTTGAAGACTGCGTGGCCCCTTAAGTGCTTCATGGGTTCAGTGATTTAGAGAAAGGGTAACACGGAGTCGTCCACGTGGGCGGCACCCAGCTTCGAGGGCCCATCGTGGGACCAGCTGCCCACACACAGCCAGGAAGCAGACAGGGGCTATTTCCCAAGCCGTCTTTGAAGGTGCCCTTCCTGTGGTCCTACGAAAGGGCATTTCGTTGCGGACAGGAAAGCGACATCAGGGAAAAGGCCCCCATGCTGCCGGCCTGCAGGCTCGTTCATGACACCAGTTCACCGCTGTCTTGCCCCTAAGCCTTGCCTTCCTCACCTGCTCGGATGCGGATGATACTGCGAGCTGCCCCTCTTCTTGGCTTGTGGAAGTACACGGAAAAGGAAAAAAATCCCCAGACACACGGAGAACAATCACAGGTAAAGTTACTGGACCAGCCAGCGAAAAGACAGAAGAGAAGCTCAACAGGGCTCCTTGGAGCTACATTGTTTTCAGAACCAGCTTAACCCGGAGCCTCTCACCCCGAACTCACTCTAGCCCCTTTAGGGCCAGGGGGAGGAAAGGATCAGGAGCTGCCCTGTCTGGTCCGGACCACTCACCCTCATAGCGGGGCGGCCTCCTGACCTGGGGTGCTTTTCATCTGGCTCCAAATCAAGGGGAAAGTCATGCAAATCTGCAGTCTAAGTTTCTTCCAGGATCTCAGAAATGGAAGATGTGCAAATGATGAATTCATCCTCAAACACAGCCCTCAACATGGACTGGGTCTCAAGTTGCGTTTTGGCTGCCGGTAGTATAAACACAGCTCCGCGGCTCTATCGGTAACGAGCTCTGCCAACTCCGTGTGCAGGGCGTGCTCCTGGCCTGCCCTTAGGGGAGCCACCCAGGAAGCAGCTGCTCATGGCGCACGGGGTGGCTGGGGACACACCGCTGGCCAGGGGTGGGGGCTGAGACCTGGGCCAAGTCCCCCTTCACTTGGGGTCTCGGTGTCCTCATGTGTAAAATGAGGGCTGTATTGTCCTGTGAAAGACCCTTTGTGCTTTTGAGATCCTGGGATCACTTGGTAATCCAGAGGCCGTAGTTCTGTCCTTGACAGCGGTTATCATAACGCTGTGACTGATGTCCTATGTGTGGGTCTGGATGTAAATTTGCAGGAGGCAGGAGTACTGGCGGGAGAGGAGTACAAGAAAATAGCCAACGCTATTGCCGCAGACACGGGGCAACCAGGAGCGGAGAGACAGCTGGGAGAGCGAGACTGGGTACCACCACCAGCACGGGACACAATTGGGCAGCATCTTAGGAAGCTGGACACACGTGTACCCTCTGACCCACCAATCCTACTACTTGATGCAGAGCACAGAGAAGCTCCCTGCTATCCACACCAGACGCTTCCAGATCTATCTTGAGGCCACCTCGCCCTCAGTCCACAGGACTGCTGAAAGCAGGGCCTGTTGGGTCCAAAGTGAGCTCCTGCCCCAGTCTCTGCTGGGTTTGCTGCTTCCTGTCATCTCTGTGCTGGCTGCACTGGGGCCAGCCAGGTGCTCATCTTCCTGCTGCCGTGACCTGCACCCTCCCTGCCAGTGGCAATCCTGCTTCCTGACCCTTCTCTCAGCCGCAGAGGGTCCTTGCTCTCACCCCCTCACCTCTGCTGGCTGTCCTGGCCGCTGCCTGCCTGGATGTTGGCCCACTGCGCATGCCATCTTCAGTGCCAGTGCTTATGTAGGCCCAGCCCTTTCTGAGCCTGTGGTCCTCTCCCCGCCCATGTGGGGGGCCGCTGGACAAGTCTGGCTCTTGTGTTGCTGTCACATTGTGAGAGCTGAGAGTGCCACTGGATGATGACCGAGAGCCAGCTGGCTTCTCCAGCCTCCCTATCCCATGGAGCTGATTCTTCCAACACAACCAAACCATCCTTGGCTGAGGACTTGGACACGGATAGCCCTTTCTCTCCCAATTCGTGTCTCCTGAGCATTCCTGCCCAGGGTGGAAAAGTCCTAGGCACCTGGCGTTTAGAGGCCGTCTTGCAGAGGTGGCCCAGGAAAACTCCAAGACCCAGACAGGAGCCAGGCTGAATCCAGTGCCCAGCAGCATCTCTAGGTGAGAGCTGGGCTGGCAGGGTCCCAAAGGGGTGTGGCCATTCTTCTAGAGATCCTGGCAGGTGTGAAAGGATGGGCACACACCTGTCAGTGGTTTCCCAGGGGCCGTGGCCTCCGTCAGCCCTGGCAGGCTCTCTGCCTAGTCCTGGCGTCCCACAATCCCCTTCTGCTGGGCATCACCTTACCTGTCCTTCACCTCCCTGCGGGGACGTCTCTTCACATCAGCAGAGCAAAGCAACACCTGTCTGAACAAGATCTAGCTCTGGTCACGACCCTCCCTGGTTCTGCCTTCAGCATCCCCTAGTCACTCAATTTCCTCACTTGCTCGCTTACTAACATACGATGAGCCCTCAGCAAGTCCTAGGCACTCTTGCAGACTGTGCTGGGGGCTGGGGGACACAGAAAGAAGAACACAGGCCACATTCCTCAGCTGTGCCCTCCTCTGTAGAGATCCCACAGACATTTCTGGCCTCTCCCTTATCTAGACCCCCTAATCCAGCCAAGCTGGAATGCTCACTTTCTGAGGACACCTGAGCCTGCCACCGCCATGGGTTAGTTCCTAGCATTCCTTGTATATTGTTGTTGAAATCCTTCAAGGACCCATTCAGGTGACACCTCCTCCAGTAAGCCCTTCCGGTTAACCCTACCAGAAGCTTGTGTCTGAAGAAAAGAAAGTGCAGGGCCTGCATCACTCAGCCTGTGTAGCTCTTCTCTAGTCATATTGAGAGAGCAGGTCTGAACTTTCCAGAAGGATGTTATATTCCTCAAGGGTAGAGGCTCTACTTTCAGATTCTTCTGCATCTCCCGAGCCACTTAACACCTCTGAGCTCCTGAGGACAAAACTGTGACCTGAAGACAGACTTCGTTTTCCCCCTTCCAAAGGTTCCAGTGATGCTGTTGTTCTGGGGATGGGTTAGAGCTGGGAGTCTTAGCCAGCTGCCGCCCTCGCTCTGATGACCCAGCGGCCATGGAAACCATGGGTCTATTTCCAAGCAGAAACAGACTACTGCAGAGTGTACCAGTCCCTCCATGGACAAAGCAAGCTTCCAGCTCTTGGTAACCCATGAGCCTTTTCTTATCAATTATCTGAAATGCAGATGCCTCAAGGTGCAGGGGAGGCTGTCTGGCAGGCAGGGCAGACTGGAACCCTGGCCTGCTCAGCCAATGGAAGGTAATGGAGAGAGATGAACAAATGCCCTAAGGTCTTGGGTGGCTCAGGAAGGGTCCCTTAGCCCTTCTGTCCCTCAGCTTAGGCCCCGCTGAAAGGCAGACTCCCTGCTGAAAGGGAGGTGAAACGCACAGGTGTTGGAGGGAGACTCCCTCCGTTCGAATCTTAGCTCAGCTGCTTTCCCACTGTGTGACCACAGCCAAGCTACTTGACAGCTTTGGCCTCAACTTCTCCTCTGTAGAATGGGAATAATAACCAGCCCTGCCGTGGACGGTCGTGAAGGTAGAGCACGTCAACACAAGGGAAGCACGTAAAACAGAGCCTAGGCATCACACGCTGTGTGGACGGAGACTTGATGACGTTGTGAGCCATCCACATGGAGCAAAACTTTAATAAAAACATGCCATTCTGGGACGCCTGGGTGGCTCAGTGGGTTACGCCTCTGCCTTTGGCTCCGGTCATGATCTCAGGGTTCTGGGATTGAGTCCCACATGGGGCTCTCTGCTCAGCGGGGAGCCTGCTTCCCTCTCTCTCTCTCTCTGCCTATCTCTCTATCTACTTGTGATTTCTCTCTCTCTCTGTCAAATAAATAAATAAAATCTTAAAAAAAAAAAAAATGCCAAACTGGGAAGCCTGGGTGGCTCAGTGTGTTGAGCGACGGACTCTTGATTTCAGCTCAGGTCGTGATCTCAGGCTCATGAAAGGGAGCCCCGTGTCGGGCCCCCCGCTCAGCATGGAGTCTGCCCGAGTTTCTCTCTCTCCCTCTCTCTCCCACTGCCCCTCCCCACCCAGTTCTAGAGCACCTGTGCTCCTTCTCTCTCTCAAATAAATAAATAAGCAAAACCAAAACATACCAAACTGGTCTCCAGAGTGGCGGTGCAGAAGACATGGGTGGGAATATCTAGTTCATTTGGCCTTTGCTTGCCAGTGCCTGCTGCCCTTATTTATTTATTAATGTCGAGCCAGCATTGTGAAAGAGATGAGTTTAAAAAAAAAAAAAAAAGGGCGGAATCATGGGGCTTTAACCTGGGGTTTTTCAGTGGTAATGAGCCATAACAACTGTGCATATGCGAGTTGGTCACTTGCCACACGCAATCCCACATCAGTCAGCTGTTGTTTCCTTTTCCTCCTTTATGGCCCTGAGAGCCTTTCTCTAAGGTTACTGGAAGCTCTTCATAGGGCTGATACGTTAACTTATTTTTTTGCTATGTGTTATATTGTTCTGTATATATTTGTATATATTGTATATATATATTTTTTTTGTATATATTTGTATATATTGTTATATAAAAGTTTTGAAAACTTTTTTAATAGTAAAATGTTTATCTGGAGACCCAAAGTATTCAGTGTTTGCCTATGTATTGCTCTTGTAGCATTTTATCCTAAGAAAATACTCAGATTTGGGGTGGTGGCTGGCCCAGTCGGAGGAGCCTGCAGCTCTCGATCTTGGGGTCCTGAGTTTGAGTCCCACATTGGGTGCAGAGATCACTTAAATAAATAAATAAACTTTAAAACTTTTTTTTTTTTTAAAGACTTTATCTATTTATTTGACAGACAGAAATCACAAGTAGACGGAGAGGCAGGCAGAGAGAGAGAGAGGGAAGCAGGCTCCCCGCTGAGCAGAGAGCCTGATGCGGGCCTCGATCCCAGGACCCTGAGATCATGACCTGAGCCGAAGGCAGCGGCTTTAACCCACTGAGCCACCCAGGCGCCCCTAAAACTGTTTTTGAAGTTAAATATTTTTTAAAAAGAAAATATTCAGATTTTTGGAGCCGAGATGTTGGTTCTGGTGCTATTTACATTAGAGAAAATTGGAAAGCA
This sequence comes from Mustela nivalis, assembly GCF_964662115.1. Classification (NCBI taxonomy): domain Eukaryota; kingdom Metazoa; phylum Chordata; class Mammalia; order Carnivora; family Mustelidae; genus Mustela; species Mustela nivalis. The sequence continues at coordinate 44,913,385 of NC_139033.1, read as the reverse complement.
AGTGTTTGTGGTATATTAATGTATGTGAAGCACTTAGAATGAGTTTCCTATGAATGATTTGGAAATGATTAGGAGCCTGCTAAGTGAATAAAGCAGCATAATGACCAACAGAATCCCAGTTAGGATAAAATTAAAAAATTACACATGGGCTTTAGAAAAGGTTGCAGGAAGATACACCAAAATATTAATAGTATTAACTGAAGTTATTTCTCAGTGCTAGAATTAGTGATCCCTTCATCTTTACACTTCTCCGATTTTCCAAACTTTCTATAAGAAATGTATTACTGTATGTATTTTTGTAAAAAGAGATTATTGTTATCACATCACTCTCTCAAACTCCATTGCCCACTAGATGCCTTACTTGGAGGCTTCTTAAAACACAGATCACTGGGTCCCTCTCCCAGACTTCCTGGTTCAATAGTTCTGGGGTGGGGCCTCCGATTCTCCATTTCTTTCTTTTTTTCTTTCTTTTTTTCTTTCTTTCTTTCTTTCTTTCTTTCTTTTCTTAAAGACTTATTTATTTATTTGAAAGAAAGACATGTGGGGGTGGGGGTGAGGGCAGAGAGAGAGGGATAGAAAATCTTAAGCCGACTTTGCACTGAGCACAGAGCCTGACTCAGGGCTCGATCTCATGACCCTGAGATCACGACCTGAGCTGAAAACAACTGCACCAGCTGGGAGCCCCTGAGATTTTGCATTTCTAACAAAGCCCCGGGTCATGCTGCTGGTCCAGGCAACATGCTTTGAGAACCATGGCTCTAGACTAAAGGGTCTTTTTCTCTCCCATTGCCCCGTTTCCATTTAGGTTAAAGTGATGAAGAACACTGGTGTCTGTTCTTCTTGATCTTTGAAGACTGATTGTTTCCACTCACTGAGAAGGAGCCAGAACATTGCCACAGGCCCAGCAGGCAAGTGTCCTCATTCCACAGCCAATCCCACCTTCTTGGAAGACCTATGTTCCACACGCTCCTTCCCTAAAGCTACCAGGCACATCCCTTTCCTTCTCATTTTCCAACCAAATGAACTTGGGGAATCTGGGGACATTTCTCATTAGTAGTCAGTTCCCTTACTTTTTCTTTGAAGTTATTTATTTATTTGTTTGTTTGTTTATCTGAGAGAGAGAAACAGAGATAGTGACAGAGATCATAACAAAGTGGGGAGGAGAGAGAAGAGAAGCAGGCTCCCCGCTGAGCAAGGAACCGGATGCGAGACTCAGTCCCAGGACCCTGGGATCAAAGCCCTGAGCCAAAGGCAGACACTTAACCTACTAAGCCACCCAGGTGCCCCCAGCTCCCATATTTTGAATTAACTTTCACACATGACAGGTGGGTCCTAGCAACCAGACCAAAAACTCTCAGTGGGCCCGGGAAACCCTGCAAAGGCGTGTCACGGGTGCTCATAAATGTGTGTTGGTTTGACTGGGTCCCCTCCAGGGACTGTTTTCGGCTGGGAGGACACAGTGGGAGAGCAGAACTGGCTGGATCTTACCTTCATGAAGCTTTCATTCTAGTGGGAGAGCATACAGTATCACAAAAAGATAAATAATCATCTCATGGATGGGGAGGAGGGCTGCGAAGGAAAAAAAAATGTGGAAGAACAGAATTATAAATAATGGGGGGTTTCCATTATTTGGGGACTCAGAAAGGGCCTTTTGAGTCTGCATGGTGTTGGCCTTCCATAGGGTGATAGGGACAAATAGGGCAGATCTCACCGGGTCTCCCAGGCTTGTGTTTCTCAAAGGGCAACAAGCATGCCGCCCAGTGATTTCAATTCACTATTCAATAGGTCTGGGCTGGAGCCTGAGACGCTTCATCTCCATCAAGCTCCCAAGTGGGCTCCAAGTTGCTGGTCCAAGGACCAACCTCTGAGTAGCACAGCGTTAGGCCATAGTAGGGAGTTTAGAATTCAATCTAATTACAATGGGGTCCACTGAGAGTTTGAAGCTAGAGAGGGGCAGATATCCCATCGATGCTTTAAAAAGATGATTCTCTTTTAAAAGAGAACGTGTGGAAGGCTCCAGAGCAGAGGCAGAGAGGCAGGAGATCCAGGGCCAGTGGAGGGTGCTGGGTCCCTGGATGTGGCAGGGGAGGTGTGGAGAAACGATCTGGGTCCCAGAATGTGTGTTAGAACTAGGGCTAGCAGGACATGCTGTGGGACTAGGTACTGGGGAAAAAGCATAGGGGGAAAGCAAAGGAGATTTAACCCACCAGCCAGCAGGTGGGTCTGTACAACCCCAAAACAAAGGGCAGGACCATGCTGACCTTCATCTTCCCATCAACCCATCAAGGATTTACTTGGGACTGAACTGCGTGGCTTTTTAGCACCACACACACAGAATGTGAACTCCAGGCCTGGGCTGGGAAGGCACATGGTAACTTTTCACTCTTGTGTCCTGGAGCATCAGCTCAGAAAGGAAGGCGCATGGCTGCAGGTGACAGGCTCTGGAAGGTTCCAGGAGAGTCCAGTGGGCACCTGGTCTCCCGTGAACTTCCGGCTGGCCTGGCCCGTTTCAAGCGGTCCCAGGCTCCTCCCAGGGAGGCAGCCACTTCCCATGCCCACTCCTACCCTTCCCACAGAGCTGGGCCTGGGAGCGCTCTGGATTAGGACCCCTGCCCCATACTCCCATTTACTCACACAACACCAGCTTCCATTTCTGAGTTCCCTCTTAGCAGGTTATTCCCTGCATTTCCATCTCATTCCACCAGGAATGCGATTCCAGACTTCGCTGCCTGCAGCTGGGCAGTCATTCGCCTTGAAGCCCTGGCCTGAGTGAAAGAGCCCATCTTGCAGGTCTGGGATGGCCCTGGGATGGCTGGAGACACCGCAAAGACAGTGCCCGGAGCACCCACCTGGCCAGGTGGGCTGGAGTCTATGAAATTAGGGCTTAGGGGAGGGGCTGAGGACTGTGGGGCCAGAGAGTGGGAGAGGGCTGCAGGGGGGCTGAGCTGGGTGCCAGTGGATCTGGCTTGGAAAGGGGGAACTGCAAGGGCCCCCGTGATTTCAGCTTAATCCAGGGGAGGCAGAGCCCTGTGGGCAACACAAGCTTTGCTCCATTTCTTCTTTTAATGGTGCTTCACGAATCCATGTCCATGATGCTGGGCACTGTCTGCCTTTGTCCTTTTCCGGCACACGGTGTCCAGCTGAGTGGGTGGGAGAACACGGACATCACCGTTCTCCGATTCTGGACTACCTCGACTGTTACTCGCTTCTTTCTCTCTTAGGAAGACGTAGTGGTTATTTGAGCTTTATTCCAGAGGCACATGGACTGCCGGAGGCAGCTGTGTTGGGGTGAGGGCCAGGACCAAACACGCTGTCCTGCCCACGTGCCAGTTCCCCAGCGGAAGGGGCCTCGGAGCACGTGGTGCATTCACCCCCACAGCACCCTGCAGGGAAAGCCAATTTCACTGAGGACTCCAAACGGCGCTAGGCTAGTGAGGGCTGAGAGCACAGGCTTTGGGCTGATTCAGTCTGTAACAACACGCTCCGGAGAAGCGTCTGGAATGGACAGCAAAGTGTAAGGGGTGGGACCAGGGCGGGGGTATGCCAAGTGAGAGCAGAGAGCCGGAGGCCAAGGGCCCGTGAGCCAGATTTCCCCAGAATTAGGGGGTGAGGAGGGAGTGTTCCAGGCTGGGGATTTATCGCAGCCCAGGATTCCCGGCCAGCTGTGCACAGAGCCCACCCCACACTGAAGAAAAGCCGCCCACACCCCAGGCCCCGCGGCACGATGCCAGCTTCCCTGGAGGATCTCAGTAAATGGAATAGTGAATGAATGAATGAATGAATGAACCAACGAACAAAGGAAGGAAGGAGTGAGGGAACAGACACAATGGCAGCAGCTTGTGTAACTCACGGCCTTACTACCCACCCCCCAAATAGTTGGCCTATTCCCTCTCAGACCTTGACTCCCTGCCGAAATAAGGAGTGGGGCCAGGGTGATCCTGTCCCTGGGGCTGACCCCAAAGCTGCAGCATTTCCCTCCTGGCAGCTGTGGCTGGGGTTGCGGGGTCCCCAGACACAGAGACCTCCAGCAAGCCTGCCACCTATGCCTCTAGCGCCACATGGCTCACTGACTGCTTTATGACCACCTGTTACATGCTCCACTCTGTGGTCAGGGCCGCAGGGAGAGGAGAGAGCCCTGAGGGCTATCCTTCCCGTCTGCAGAGAAAGGTAGGCCATATACAGACCACAGAGGGCACAGAGCTGAGTCCCTGGTGGTGCCGGCTGCTGGGAAGCCGTCAGTGGTCGGCCCTCAGCTCCGAACCGCCCTTGCAGGACTGCCTGGGCTACAGAGCCACGGACCCCAAGTCGTGTTTGTCTGAGGATGCCTGCAAAGGTCCCCGGGGGTTGGCTGAAGCGGGTGGGGCTGCCTCATCAGCTTCTCCTCCACCCTTCCAGCTCCTTCCCTCAGCCTCCTGTAGGAGTCCCTTCCCCGGGGCACTCCTAACTAACGTCCTCATACTGAACTCTGCCTGCTGGCTACTGCCCAGAGCCCCCAGCCTTGGAGCCACAGGGACTACAACACCGAATATAATGCATACAGTAGCTCTCAGCATTCATTCTATAGCTCAGACTCTAGAAGAAAGAGTGGGTACAGAAATAAATGCTGCGAGATGCTTCCTGAAAATATAGTTCTCCTTAGCAATTATTAAGTTTTTAGTAATTAACTTGTAGAGCACAAATTCATATACGTTAGAGTCTCGTTTATTCATATGAACCATTGCTTCTCTCGTATTTTATGTATGATGCTCAGCTCTGGGGTCCCTGATGGACAGGAGGTGGTGTAGCCTGGGGACAGTGAGATGGTTTCTTTCCTGCAGGGCTCAGCCAGCCAGGAAAAATGCCAATTAAGGCAAAGCTGTCTGCGAGGAATCATTTCAGTTGTCATGTTAACCTCACGACCTGGGGATCACAGACTGGGTACTAGCTCCCCAACTCTCCAGGCAAACTGTGCGCCTTTAATTGGCATCCATTCCTTTGGGGCGTGGTGACCCCTACCTAGTAATGCTGAACTTTGCAGGGTTGATGAAAGAACCAAGCAAAGCCTGCGGTCTGTCTGCCTGCCTGAGACCCCCTGGGTGGGCCTGGGACGGGAGGAGGCCAGAATGGGCGCCCCTCTGTGAATGTGTTAGGAGATACAGGGTAGCACAGACCTTCTCCGGCAGCCAAAAGCACGTGCTGGAAGAGAATCTGCACTGTAGTCCCCAGAGCCAAACAAAATGCAACCAAGTACCTTGGAGAATGGTGGCGTTTTGTTACTAATTACCTTTTTCAGATGCTACTAAATTATCCCTTATGTTATTATTGATTACATTCATCATCATTACAGATAGATGGCTGGTGCAGCGGATGGGAGACAGTCTGCATGCCCATCCCTGCAGGCCTGGCCAACAGAACCAGCTACCGGAAGTCCTTCCAATGGGAGGACCACAGGATCTTTGGGGTGCAGTGGGATTTGGGGGTGGTGGCTGGCTTGTCCCAGGGCCTCGGGAGTGAGGCCAGGGCACTTGCCCTCACTGGCTGAGGACCTGGAAATAGTCATGGGATACTGTTTGGTGTCTGTCAAGTTGTCTAAGCTGACCCTGGAGGGGCTCCTGCTCCTCGAGGAGCAGAGGTGCCTGGGGTGCCTGGGTGGCTCAGTCGGTTAAGGTTCTGACTCTTGATTTTGGCTCAGGTCATCATCTTAGGGTGATGAGATAGAGCTCCATGGGCTCTGCTCTCAGCGAGGAGTCTGCTTGAGATTCTGTCTCTCTCCCTCCCCCTCAGCCCCTCCCCCACTTGTGCAGGCTCACTCTTGTACTCTCTCTCTCCCCTTCTAAAATAAATAAATTTTAAAAGAGAGAGAGAGAGAGCATGCAGAAGTGAGTGAGAAAATGCAAAAACAAAGACACCTCCTTACAAAATGGGAAGGAAGCCTTTTAGAGTTAGTTGGGGAGAAAGCCCCTTGCTGTCCCCCTCTCTCCCAGACCCTCTGCTCCAGCAAGAACCAGCACAGGGACAATCAGGAGGAAACTGAGGGCAAAACCTAGGAGCAGTGGCCACTGATCTGGCGCTGGCTCTTTGCAGCAGTGGGAGGAGAAGGGCCAGGAGCCCAAGTAGAACACAGGAGCCATGGGGAAAACCAGGGGCTCTTGGTGGGGCTGGGGACAGTAGGCCAGAAATGGGCTGTATGGAAGTTCTGAGTTTAAAACTATTTTCAAACTATGGTTAGTCTGTGCTAGATGTGGTGCATAATTTATCTTTTAAATTATTCCATCGGCTCCGAAGGCAGCTATAATTTTCACATTTACAGAAGAATTAATCCAAGGCTCTGAGGCTGTAGGAAGTCCACGGCGACTGGGCTGGAGGTGGGTGCATGTGAGCTGAGACGGGAGCTCAGGCTAAGGGATCCTCACCTGGGCAAGTGCTTCCTGCTGTTGAAGCCACAGAAGGGATCTCACTCCTGATGGAATTCTGGAGTCAGCAATGTCCCAAGAACAAGGTTCCCAACCCTGAATGGTGTGTCTCCTGTTGGCTGCCTCCCAGACATCTGTTCTTGCCCTACCCTCCCCCCACCTCAACCGAGCTGGCTCCAGCTTCCCTGCTGGGGAGCCCCCTTGATCCCAGGGAGTACAGAGAGCCCCCTGTGCTGGGAAGCCACCACTCACAGCACCTTGTTCCAGCACTTTCCATCCCAGTACTCAGGTCAGAGCAGGCTGAGAGTACTCGCTGGACCAATGCAATGGTTGTAAGAGGCGGTCAAGGCCATGGCAAGAGTGTGGTCTTCAGGGTAGGGAGACCCATGTTCTGGCTTTGCCATCTGTGGGGAAGAACTTTTGGAGGAAGAGGCCCTTCTGACAGTCCGACATTGTCTGCCTCTCCTCCGTGGTAGCCCCAGTGGACTTGGCCATGCAGAGCATTGAGCTGGGTCAGACAGCCGTGGGAGTCACTGTCCAGCAGATGTCCCTCTGGTGCGGTGTGACTGCACTGTGGTGGCCAGCGGTGCATTCTAAGAATGGGTGACATGGAGAACACTTACCCTGGTGCAGTCCAGGCAAGTGATCCCTGCAGGGCCCTGCCAAGAATGGGGCAGCCAGGACCGACCAGCACAGGGCCACGAGCACGGCAATGCAAATGCTCTGGGAAGATCTGCTGACTTGGCTCTAGGGCCATTCCTTGATGATACATTGTTTCTAGAACATTTGACCTCTTCAGAGGGTATCATTTTAAAAGTTTCCATACTACTGTTTTCTATTTCCTTTATTATCTCTCACGCTGATTGCCCCTCCTTTATTACCTGCTCTGATTTGGTGCCTGGTAATTATTACTTTGGAAAAACCCATGATAAGACAATGCTTCATCATCATTGGAAAATCGACAGGGTCTGAGAGCAGGCCAGGATTTTGTCATAGGTCTAAGGAGTTTCTTATTAAGTACACCAGAAGAACTGTATCTGTCATCTACCCTGGAACTTAAAGACAGCCCCAATGTGCTGTCCCCCTTCTATCCCCATCAGAGCAGGGCTCAGAGGCCAGCCCTGCCCAGCATGCCCACCAGTGGCTTTAATCCGTCACCTGAAACCTACAGTGGGCTCACATCTCCAGTTTCCCAGGGGGTGCTGCTCAGCTTATTTCCAAAATTTCCAATGGTTCCAGGCTCCAGGGGAGATCCTGACCAAAGGATGCCTCCCTCCAGCTTCATGTCACCTGCAGCCACACACCTGAAATGGGCCATTGTGATGCATCACTGTTCGTCCTGCCCAAATGGTGAAGGACAACACTTACAGGCTGCGCCTGGAGGGCCTCTCTTGTCTGGTCCTTACAGCAACCCCAGGTTGTGGGGGGCGGGGGGGAATCTCATGCCTTCCTACAAATGGGAAATCCATTGCACAGAGAGGTTAAGTAACTAGCCCAAGGCCACAGAGCATGTAAATGACAGAGTGGCGGCTTGCACCTGGCCCTGGCCCCAGAGCCTCTGTGCTAGAAGGCCGTGCCAAGGTGTTTCACCCTCCGCCCCAGCTCAGGACACCTTCATGAAGCCTGTCCTGCAGGCTCCGCCTCTCACCCTGTGCTCTGACACTGAATGGCAGCATCCTTCTGGACCACTCAGCCGAGTGTAACACTCGATTCTATAGAATCTTGCTTCATTTTAAGTTCTGGTCCTAACTGGATGAATGGATGACAATGTTCGGAGGAGGAGGGCGAGGGCGAGAGCCACACCCCTGTCCTTTCTGGAGCCAGCTCACGGCCCGCCACTTCCGTCCTTGCTGGCTCGCTGTCACCTGCAGGGGCCCCTCTGACCACAGGGCAGTTTCTCTACGCAGGGCCCCTCCAGTCCTCTCCTGGCTCCCTCCACAGGAGGCTCACTTGGCCTGGTCTTTCATCCCAGCATGGACTCAGGCTCTAGGTTGGCTCACGCTCCGCCTCTTGCCTCTGCCTGGGTCTGCAAAGAGTTCACCATCATGTTATTGGAAAGGCTTCCAAGAGCTGGAGGCCAGGTTCACTCAGAGGGTGCACCCCGGGAGTGGGGGTGGAGGGAGGCCAGGGGTGGTGCAGGGACACACCCCTCGGCAGCAAGCCCCGACAGGAGAGGGTGGGCGGGAGGGAGCCTCTGAGCTGAGAACCCCGTAGCTGGCTGTGTACAGTGCCCACCAAGGGGCCCGCTGCCCCAAGGCCTGCGCCCTCTGCAGAGCCTCTTATCTCGATCTTGGCCCTCACTCATTTGTTCCCCAGCCTTCCCAGTTCCTGCGGGTCACACCCCGTGTCACCTTGGCAACCCCCTGACCTATAGAGAGGGGAACCATTCTCACCTGCCTGGTTCTCCCCACAGAGCAGCCCAGGGTGCTCTCCATCCCTGCCCCCACCGCCCCAGGGCCACCTCTGCGCCCAGGCATCACAAGCCGGGGCCGAAGTTGCTTGGCTGAAGTAGCTCCAGAAAAGAAGTCCCCGTTCCCATATGAACTGCCCCCTGCTCTGCCCAGAGTTACTGATTCTGCCTTCTCCTCATGCCGGATGACCCACCAGGAGAACCATGGGCTGGCACGCCTCCTCTTTCAAAGACAGACGCCCTGCCAAGTGGGGGTTGACTCTGTGGCCAGTGTCTTCTACACCTTCATGTGGATTAGCACAAAGAACCGGCTCTTTCCTAGTAACTGGGTCAGATCATCAGAGGGTGGGGATCGAATGAGAGTTTTGAAGGTTGGGGGGTGGGGGTGGGTGACTTGGGAACACAGAGTAATTCCCAGTTGGGCAGGCCCCAGGGGGGGAGAGGAATTTGAGCTGTGTATGAAGAGCATGGAAGTACCCAGAAAAAAGTGGACAGTAAGTGCCTGTTTCACTGCCCTCCACAAAAATGGCCAACGCGGAGTATGGACAAGCCAGGGCTGCAGACACTCAGGGTGGTTCGTAACTTCCCCGGGGTCCCCGTCCCCTGGCCAGAAGCTCAAAGCTTAGACGGTCAATGTCCTTAGTGTGGAGTGAACACAGAGGACACACGGGCACACATTCAGTCCCAAGGAAAACACATCAATGCCCACAAACCCACCCCAAACATGTGTCCCCAGCCAAGGAGGCCGCACTAATCAGCAGGAGGGGGCAGATCAAGCCCACTTCCTTTTATTGCAACTTCTACCCTTCTAGAATTTCTCCTTCTCTGCAGGTCCAGGCCACAGAGACATTAATCCCTATTCAAATGAGCCTTCCAGGTTCTTCCTTCATTAGGAAAAAAAAAAAAAAACTCTCAAAACACCCCAAAGCGAGGCTCCAAAATCCTGGCAGCAAGCAGTGTGCACAGTCCCAGGAAGAGAGGGCCTCACCTGGCCTCTCTTGTTGGAAGGCAGAAATGCGACCCTGCCTTCCCTCCTCCGCCTGCTCCCCCCTCCCTGCAACAGCTTTCATAAACAGTGATTATTTCAGTCCTGTGAATTGTCCAGTCAGGGTGACGGGGTGGGAGCCAAGGGCTGGAGCGTGGAGCTCAGATCTCCGAGGAAAGCGGCCCTCCCTTCCCTCCTCCGCCCGCTCCAGGTGGGAGTTGAGGAGGAGGGCACGGCTCTGGCTGAGACCAGGGATGACAGAAGCATTTTCCCAGCAGCCAGATGAGGGCAGAGCCCTAGTGGGGGAGGGTAGGGAGGCAGAGTTTGCTGACAGGCTTGGAGGTGGGGTCACCCTACCTACACGCCAGGAATTTGGGCCTCTCCAAAACGCTTCTGCCTCCAAATCAAGAGCCCTAAAATTGCAGCTCTGGGGATTAGCCTCGGACTGCCTCTCTGGTTAAAATATACTGGCATATTGAGGACAGCATGGAGTGTTAGTCAACTTGTCTTTGATAGGAGATATTTGGGAAATGGGGGTTAAATGAATGAGCGCGTGAGTGAAGGACACTACAGCTCCTGGTAGAAATCAAAGTTGGGGTGGAAAGCTCTGGGTGTTTCAAGGGAAGCAGGTGCGGATGCCACCAAGGGGGTGGAGAGAAGAAAGGGGTGCCAGGTCAAATTCTGCCATGTCACTCTTGTGCCCTGGGCCAGCCAGGACTGCAGGGGGCCTTTCCTCAAAGAGCAGGAGTCTATTATCAAGTAAGTGGCTGCTATCAGCCACTCCTGATACACCACCCTCCTCGGGGAAGTTGGGACAATCGTCCTCTGGGAAGGTGATACTCAGAATTGCTTTAGCTCAACTGCAGGAACCATCTACTCAGGGGATCACCCAATTTTTTTACAGTTGTAGGAGTCCCCTTGTTACAAACACAATTTTGTGCAAAAACAGACCCACACAGAACTGTTTGGGGTCAGCTCAGTGAATCCCTTTAATGAATGTCAAACTAGGGGTGCCCGGGTGGCACAGTCAGTTGCACATCTGACTCTTGGTTTCAGACGGGGTCATGATGCAGGGTTGGGATCTCCAAGTTACGGGATCAAGCCCTGCATCAGGCTCCACATTCAGCTCTGTCTTCCCCTCTGCTCTCTCTCTCTCACATCAATAAATCAATCTTTAAAAAGAAAACAGAACACCAATCTAATCCAGCTTCTCATGCTGAAAAAGGAAATCAAGGCCCAAAGAGGTCAAGCTGTGACCACATTCTCTGTCACAACCATTTGTCAGGCAATTGGACTCTTCTTCTGTTCTTCCCAGGTGGGGCCTGGGATGCCTGGAATCTTTTAAAAGTTTTCATAGGTCATTACCTCTAACCAGGTTTAGGAATTGCTGCAGGAAGCATTGGCTTGAAGGTGAAGAGTAAATTAGTAGCAGAGACTGAGCCCAGCAGCTCTTGGGGTCACACAGACCAAAGTCAATGACAATGACTTCACAGAAGCTACTAGAAAGGATTTCTGGTACTGAGGTTGACGTGTGTTGAACATGGTGCCCCAGAATGGCCACTGACAAAGCCCTCAGTATGTTCTGGTGAACAGATAATTTTTTTGTCATCTTTGGGAGTCTTTCAGGCTGGGTGCATTTCCCTGTCCCTCTCAGCTCAAATTTGTCTTTGTGAGGAGTCTTACCCCAAGTCAGTCCCACAGGTATGGAAATGGGGTAAAATTATTATATCCTGGAGCTGAACTGCCAGCAGGAAATGGAACACTCAGCTACATCAAACCATTGTAGATGAATCAGTGGGTCTTGCCAGCGACCCAGGGCCCCAAAAAGAAAGGAAGGAGGTAGCCTTGGATTGCCTCACTGTCACTGCCTAAGATGTCAAGGCTCACCAACAGCTTCCTTTGTGGTCCCAAAGGGGTCACTCCACAGGATAAAAACATCAGGATCTCCACTAAGTTCCCACTCAAAGACCCAAACATAGAACAATGTGTCTAAATTCACTTCCATTAGGCCCATTTCTTCCCTTCCCAGGGCCTGGCTTTCCACCAGCAGCCTTAGCTGGGAAGAGTGGGGCTGAGGGAGTGGGTCCCACGGCCAGCGCTCTGGAGCATTCAAGCATTCCTTAGGAAAACAAGGAGAGCACCAACCCCTGAGTCATACCGTGGGAGCTGTCCCACAGAAACACAGACGGAAAACCTGAAGACAACTCGGGGACATCCAGAGGAACCATCAGCCAGGCAGAATGACCAAGAAGTTGAGACGGCTCTCCCTACAAGTATGGAAAGCCAATGTGACTGTGGGGATCCAGAACGTTGCCTAGGTGTTGCCTCTCGGAGCACACAGACCCTCAGAAGATGTGCTGGCTCTAATAAAAAGGCAGATATTATCAAGTGTTGGCAAAGATGGTGAGAAACTGGGGTCCTCATATATGGGCTGGTGGGAATGTAAAATGGCGTGGCTCCATGAGGAAGAGTCTGGTGGTTTCCCAGAAGGTAACATGTGGAGCCGCTGTATGACCAGGCATTTCCAGGGTTAGGTAAACACCCGAGAGACATGCCAACCTACATGCACACGAAAACCTGGACATGAATGTTCGTGGCAGCGTCATCTACAAGAGCCACACGTGGAAACAACCCAAACATCCATCCACTAAAGAATGGATACATAAAATGTGATCTTACCAATAAAAGGAGTGTCATTCCCAAATAAAAAGCCATGAAGTACTGATACATACTACAAGTGCATGTGCCCTAAAAACATGCAAAGGGGAAGAAGCTAGTCACGAGAGGCCATGTGTTACATGACCCAGTTCATACAAAATGGCCAGAGGGGGCAAATCCGTTTAGAGACAGGAAGTAGAGGATCGGTGACCTAAAATGTGAGGAGTTGAGAGGAAATGGGGAGAGACTGCTAAATGGGGACTGAGTTCTGCTTTGCAGGACGAAAGTGTTCTAATACTGTTGGTGGTGATGGCTGCACATACGTGAATATACTAAAAGCCACTGAATGGTACAACTTTAACTGAGTGACTTGTACGGCCCATTCATTATATCTCAATAAAGCTGTTCTTTTTAAAAACCTAGAAAATTTCCCAATACCTAGGTTCCGCTTAACAGACACATCCTCTGCTCGACTTCCCCAAGGCTTAAGGAAGGCAGGCACCGACAAAAGCTGGGGTCACTCTCCCCTCACCAGTGGCCTTTACCCGTAATTCGCAACAACCAACAGGCCAACCTGTTTGCTCCAGAAACAACTTAACAGGATTGTCAGCCAGGATCCATAGCCAGAAAAGAAGGAGCCCTGGGAAAAGGAGTGTGCCAAGTTCAGTTCTGTGATATCATTTGGGAGGGTCACGTGTACATTTGCTTCTGGTTTGTATCTAATTTGAAAAAGCCGACCTAGATTGTATACTGTATTATTAGGCAATTTTTCCAGCTTGGAGTCTCGGTGTTGCTCCACATGATTTGTTCAGAGGATGAACTCACTTCTCTGCTGATGCAGAAACATTCCGCCCCAGGTTGCTGTCCCAGGATGGGCAGGCTTGGCGCATGCCAGCTTTCCTATTCCATCCTCCATGAGGGCGCAAGCCAGGCCACCGTGGGGGAAGAGTTCTTACCCCATAGGGGAAGCTTCCCTCTCTCTAGCTGGCCTCCAGCATGGTGGAGGGGGCGCAGGGGAGACTGTGAGAGGGCAGGGGGCAGAGCCGACTGGTACTCTCCCAGGCAAGGCACGGACAGAGGGGGCTTCCCTATGGAACAAAAGGGAGTTCGAAAGAAGACAGCCCACATTCCTCTTTTTCTAAACACAGGCTCAAGATGTGCAGCGGGAAAGTTAAATTATGTGGCAATTCTCAAAGTCATCCACTAAAGATTATCTCTTCCTTCACAGGAATTACTCATCTCACTCCATCATGAAACCTCAGGGTCTATCACTATTCAAATTTATTGAGCAACGACATGCAGAATGTATTGTATAAAGGACCTGTTTCATCACCCCATTCCCCAAGCTATTTCTTTTTTTGTGCTAAGTCATGAGAAGTCTGGCAAGTTAAAAACCAAAACAAAAACTAACAAGGATGCATGTGCATGCATTAAAATACACACACACACACACACACACACACACACACACACACACACACACAAAGATGGGAAAAAATTCCTTCGTGGAAGTTACTATGAGGCAGTCAGCTTCAGAAAGGAAAAACACAATCTCTGACTAATATGAAGGAGACTTCAAATTGCTCTTGGCAACAATCTCTCAGCCCCAGATTCCCCTCCCTCTATTCATCTCTGCAGTTCCCAGCCAAAGGAAAATAAAGTGAATAGCTCTCTCCCTGGCCCAGCCTAGAGGACTGAGTAAGGGCTGAGCAGACAAACATCCCTGTGCAAATGCACACCTGTGTAATTGCTGCAAACACGGGACAGCCAGTGGGGTGCTCACTGCCCTTACTGGGCTGATAATCTCAGATCAGGAGAAAATGCCTTTATCTGGGCACGGTGACATCAAAACAGAATGCAATGTGGTCTTGTGACCCCCAAACACAAGATATTTTCTAAAGGGGATGGGACGGGGAGAAGGAAGAAGAAAAAGAAGTCCTCCCAGAAGGGTCCATGTCAGTTCCCAAAGAAGGAAGGCCCCAGAACAGTACTCAGAGGAGTTTGGCTTCAAGGCAAGATTTATCAGTTCACCTTCCTCACAAAAGTGATAGTTAATTTTAGAGGTAGTGATCTTATACCTATTATACCATTCAAGATGGAAGGACAGATAACAGGCCAAATGTCCTAGAATATTTATGGCTGTTCTGTCCCAAAGATTCATCTGCCACCATTTTATTAGGACAGATATGTCAGGTCAGCTAAAATGGAGATGGACAGGAGCATCAGGAAATGGCCCTGAAGTGCGGGTACAAGCAAGTGGAATAGGGTCTTTGGCATTGAGCCCCGAAACGCCCTGGCAGGCTAGTGTGGGCTGCTCCGAGAATTACAGATGGCCAAGAGACATGGATTCTAGTGCTGGCTTTGCTACCAAGTCCTGTGAACACAGATGAGCCTCCCCAGTGGTTGGATGAGGGCTAGGAGCACAGCTCCGGCCTTCTGTGTGTGTGTGTGTGTGTGTGTGTGTGTGTGTGTGTGTGTGTGTGTAAAGCGGCTGATGCCTCAGGACAGTTCCCACGCTGTTGGCCCTGCTCCAGAGAGGGGCCAGTCCTCCTGGAGGTTGCATGGGGCTCTTGACATCTCCAGCTGGGACGTGCCAAAACTATAAGCCCATCTCAGAACCCATAACCATGAACTGATCATCACAGCTGCAGGGGTTCAAAAAGCTGCGTGCCTACTGTGTACCTTCCACAGGTCCGCTAGGGCCATGGATGAGTCCTTGTGACTGCAGCATGGGGACAGGCCAGCTTTCCAGCCGTCCACCCGCCTCCTCACCCAGGCCTCCTGCCATTCCTCCTTCTCCCACATATGGTCTCATTAAATCCGCTCAATCAAAATAAATAAATAAATCCAGTGAGTCCCCACTAAAGGATGAGTCACTGCCATTCCCACTGACAGAGCCCCGGGACCAGTTCGGACTTCACCTGCTGAGGTCCTTAGCCCTTAACGCTTCGCATCATGCCTGGAATCACACATTAGACGACACAGTAGTTGTTGAATAAATGACAGACTGAATGGAAAGAAACTAAGGTTCAAAACAGTTACTACTGTTAACACTGACACACTATTTCGGACTTCACCTGCTGAGGTCCTTAGCCCTTAACGCTTCGCATCATGCCTGGAATCACACATTAGACGACACAGTAGTTGTTGAATAAATGACAGACTGAATGGAAAGAAACTAAGGTTCAAAACAGTTACTACTGTTAACACTGACACACTATTTCGTATTGTGCTATAATGACATCAGGGGATTCCTGCCTCCCCTAACTGGAGTGTAAGATTCTAAAGGCTGTAGGTGTAATGGGCGGCTTTGATTCCTGGCTCCGTCACTGATAAACTGGACTTAATCCCATTAAGCCTTAGTTTCCATATCTGCAAAGTGGGACTAGTGGTTATCTGATGAGTGATGTGGGTTACAGGAGAGACTGTGTGCCAAGCACAGTCTGGCACCTGATCTCTGAATGTCCCATCTCCTCCTTCCCTGCCTTTTACCCTCTGGTTTACTCCCAGCACTGACGAGGCAGGATAGGCCTTGAGTTCTATGCAACCTCCAGGCCTTTGCTCTTTTGTTCTTCCTCTGCCCCAATATCATTTCCGATCAGAAGCCCTTCTTGACCCTCTGGCTGCCAAAATGCCTGTGATCTGATTGCAAAGGGCCTCTCCTGGCTGTCTGGGGAAGATAACCTACTTGCTACCTAGCTTCACTATTCTGTGTAAGCCTCATCTCTGTGTGGTTGTCCAGAGGTAGGGGCTCAGGCCTGACTCCTGTCTGCATCTCCCCAAGGTCTCAGAGGTGCTGGGTGGGATCCAAATCTACCAGTTTCATGAAGTTCTGGAAACCAGGCGGGTGTGGCACTGGTGTCCCGTGGATCTGGGTAAGGCGCACTGGACTCAGTAGACCGCCTTGGCCTCAGTCCCTCCTCACCTGTAAAATGCAGATGATGAAGACACCTGCCCTAGGTATGGTAGTTGGGGAGAGTTTAGAAACGAGTTCGAGACACCAGCGCCAAGACAGAGTACCGGCTGAACCTGGCAATTTTAGGGAGAATGACTTTCTTCTCCTTTTCAGCCCAGGTTGGGCCTTAAAGGCCATAGCCAGGTTACTTTCCTTTCCTGGAGATCTTTCCAGAGGGGGTTCCTGGCCCTTCTGATCCCTCAGTTCATCACTGGATAAAGAAGTGGAGCTTAAACTTGAACCTGGCAGGACCTTCCCCTCCCTTCCCACAAAACCTTCTATCCAATCTGGAGAAAACAGTCTGATTGTTTCAAACACTTCCTTTACATTTTCAAAATGCGGCACTTGGAGGAGGGATTGGAAGGGATATGCCAACAGCCTGCCAATGAATCATGGGAATGGGGCTGCCCCCTGTGAAACCCAGCACCGGGGGTTCAAAGAAAGAGCGCAGTCGTGCCCTGCCCGCCTGCCCACAGCCAGGACAACAGAAGCCAGAAACTCGGGCGGGCAACCGAACCGGATGCACCCCGGAGCCCTCACCACAGGCACGCGGAAAACTGCACCGCACTAGGGACACTCGGCGGCGAGGGGCTCTTCGCAGAGTGAGTCCCCGGCTAGCCCTGGGGCCCGCCGCCGTCGCGCCCCGGTCGTGCCCCAGCCTCAGCGAACCAGGCGATTGGGAGGGCGACGGCCAGGGAGCTGGCAGGGGTGGGGGCGCACACAGCCGTGCCGGGGGCTCCGAGACTGCACAGCCGGAGGGAGTCGCCCCGCCCACCCCGCGCAGATCCGAGCGCCGGGAAGGGTCCCCTGCCCACCCAGCTTGGTGGGCGGTTCGAGCCCGAGGATCGCAACGCGACTCCCTACAGCTCGCCCAGGGACTTCTGCCGGTCGTCCCTTTAATTTCTGCTCCTGTCCGGACCTCGACTTCTGCCCCGAGTTGTCACGGCTCTGGTCTCCCCCTTACCCCCCGAGTTTTGCATCTGACACTGGGGAAGCCCTAGCTTTTTTGGAGGGAGGACATTTAAAGGATCCGCGTCTGTCCGCCACTCCCTTCCGGAGCGGCCCTTGTGCCTCGCTGTCCTCTCTCCCCGCCACCGAAAGCTGCCCACGGGGGTGGCGGGGCACGGAGCAAGCCAGAAGAGTTGCCTACAGAGTTCCAGAGTCCCTCCCGCGTTCGGCCGGGAGGGACGCGGCCGCGCGCCCCGCGGTCAGCCCGGGGACCCCAGCCCCGGTGTCCCCGGGACCCTCGGTCCGGCCCCATCGCGGGTTTGAAATTGCTGCCGGGCGCCGCCACTGCCATCCTGACAGTGGGAGCGCACGCCGGGGGCAGGGGGTCCCCGCAGCGCCCAGAAGGGGTCCCCTCCCTACCCGCCTCTGCAGCCCGGCTGCCCCTTCTCGGCCCGGCTCCCAGCCGCCCTGGCCGCCGCACACCCACCTGGCCGCCCCGGGGGCGCCGCGCTCGTGCCGGAGCCGAGTCCTGAGCGCCGCCAGGGTCCCGGGCTGGGGATCCACGCGGCAGCGCTGCTCCGGGGAGCCTGCCGCAGCCGGCGGGAGGTTGTCATTGATTCGTGCAGGGCGAGTTAAGCCATTCCAGGAGTGGTTTTGAGAGAGCACTCCCACCCCTCCCTCCAACCAAAGTATTTGGCAGGCAGCCCCTGTCGTCCACCTGTACTGCTAAGCGCGGGGCAAGGACCAACTTCACCAGCCGCGCTCTGTGCTTCACTTTATCACACGCAGCTTGAAACTCTTTCGTAAAGGTAAAACAGAAATGAAAGCGGGGGGGGGGGGGGGATGGAGGGGATCCCCCCACCCCCGCCCCCGGGGCTCCTCGATTATTTATTTCTCCCTCTACTATTTCACAAAATGCCTTACCACTTATCTCAAATCAGGGCAGCTTTTTATTATTATTGTTTTACTCAATTCTGTGTGTCTTTTATTTTTAGAGGCAATTTTATTTCCATTTGCCTGAAACCTGAGTCCAATAAAATTACTAGAATTATGTTTTCTTCTCAAAGGGTCTTGAGTGTAACTTCACCAAATCAAACACTGCAGGGAGAACATTCAAGTGGCAAATATAAAAGAAGAAAGTGCAGGAAGTAAGCACAGAACTGCAGCTCCCTCCCCCTTGGAGTCCAGCTGGGCTTGGACTCCACTTCCAGGAGCCTCCCCCCAACCTGCCCCACTCCCCGCAACAAACATGTCATACAGGATCTGGGCTGCTTTGTCTCCATTCTAAGACTGACTCAGAAATGCCAACCAGAGATCCAACAGTCCACATCTGGGGTGGGCCAAGCACCAGTTACAGAGAGGTGTGGCTGTTCCTTAAAGCCACACACCATACCCTTTTTGAGAACTGCCAGCTGGGGAGGCCTCCTTTCCCTCTTTCTGGGAGAACCCTCCACCTGGGGAGGGGGAAATCTTCATTAACCCCTTGGTGTCTATGCTGGCTCCCCTCAGATAAGGAGAAGGAGCCAAGGGGAGCTTTTCTTCTCTGGTGATCAGCGGCCCCCTGTGCCATGGAGAATCAGCACAAAACAAAGGAGCCCAATCAGAGTTCTGGCTGTCTGTGGCCTCTGCCACTCTTCCAAGGGCAGGCCACTAGCCTTAAAGCACCCCAAAGCCAAAGGTAAATCCCACAGGTCCATCAGCCCATGAAGGTCAAGAACTCCAGGAAGATGGTTCAGACTAAAATATTTTCTCCAACAGGTGACCCCTGCCTGAAATTCTAGTCTTAGTGATTCATTCCTTTGTGGGGCACGCCTACAGATAGCCTGAACCAGGGAGGCAACGTTGCTTTGGAAAGGCAGGAAGGGTCTCTCTCTGTGCTTCCAAAACTGTAAATATCCATGGGCGAGAGAGAGCAGGAATGGGTTTGCCAGACGCTCCTTGCTACAGTGGGAGGGTCGTGGACAGCAGGCATGGAATGAAGTGGGGAGGGGGAATCCATCACTGAAGTTCAGAATGGGAAGCACTTCATCTGGACAGGTGGACAGTTTCCAAGATTAGGTGACTCCATAGTTTTTTTTTGTTTTGTGTTTTTGTTTTGTTTTGTTTTGTTTTGTTTTTTTTAATCAAAAACCACGTATTCCCGGAACACCCAAACCCAGGAACAAAAAACCAAATCCCTTTGTCCACAAAGTCACTAATTAAATATCCAGTCATTTGGAACTCGTACTCCACTCCCGGACCCGGTAGGTGAAAGTGCCAGTATGGGACCGGGATGGAGTGGTATCAATCCAGCCGTGTTTGCTGTGAGCCCGGAAGAGGTTTACCTCAATGGCCTGGGTGGAGACAGGGTGGGGTGGTGCAGAGGGGTGCCTCCCCCCTCAAAGCCTCGTGCCTTGTGGGGAGATAGAGCACAGGGGGCCGGTCAGTGTGTGGCAGGGCACCAACAACCCTGTAAATGGTCCTTAAGGAGCAGGGCGCTAGTTCTGCTGAGCAGACAAGGAGCCAAGAGAAGACAAGAAGACTGAGCTCAGGGAAAGGGCTGCAGGAGGGGGACTGGGCTGGTTGGGATGTAAGTGCGTCAGGTGCAGGTGTGAAGGCTTTGGGGGGGGGGAGGCAGCTGGCCAGGTGTAGAAGGTTCTCCCAGTGAATGCAACATCAGGCTGGGGTCTGAGTGGTGCGACCAGTTTAGGGATGCAGCTTCTGCTGGGATGCAGCTTCTGGCTGAAAGAGAGAGTGCAGGGCCGGGCCTGCTTGGGAGGGAGGGAGGGAGGGAGGGAGGGAGAATTGGAGCACCTCTTTCAAACCCAGCTGGAGCTGGATGTGGGCAGAGTGGTGGAGGAGGGAGGATGCCAGGAGGGGTGGGGGAGAGCTGCGGTGCCGAGCCCAGCCTGCCCCCAGGTGGCCCCTCCTAGCAGGGCTCCTGCCCCGATCTGAAGGAGTGTCTGAGTAGGCCAGTGGGTGGGGCCAGGGCCTGGGAAGCTGCAGCCAAGAGCCTGAGGGGAGAGCTGGCCACTGGCCAGCCCACCGGCTGGGCCCCGCAGTGGACAGTCAATGTCATTCCTCCCTCCTCCCTCCTCCCTCCCCCTTAATCACTGTCTGTGTGTGCCCAGTTGGGGCACGCCCTTCGGAAGGGCTCTGGGCAAAAAGTGGGGAGCCCTACCCTATGGCCC
Organism: Mustela nivalis; assembly: GCF_964662115.1. NCBI lineage: Eukaryota > Metazoa > Chordata > Mammalia > Carnivora > Mustelidae > Mustela > Mustela nivalis. The sequence goes on along the minus strand of NC_139033.1, from coordinate 44,892,867 downwards.
CCTCCAGCCTTGCCTCCTTGTTCTCAGTCCCCGTGCCAGGTGCCTGCTGGGAACGGGAACAGAAAGGAGTTTCGGAGGGCTGGGGCGGGGAAAGAGACTGCGGAGGCTAGCACAGCCACCCACAGAAGGGGTTCCGGGCTGGCCAGACTCTAGATCTGTTATTGTGCATTTCCTTTTGGGATGTGGCTCCTTCCTAGGCCCTCTTTGCCTCCACTCCTTCCCTGGCTCGAGCCCCTCCTCCTCTCCCAGTTCTTTCCCGCCCCCGCCCCTCTTCCTGGGTCAGGTTGATCAGAGCTCTTGGAAACAGGCTGGCTTACAGCCGCCTTGCTTTTCACATCTGCCTCCAAACCCACAACTCACTCTTGGTCCAGGGAAGATGAAAGCTACTACTCCAACCACCCAGCATGGCTCAGAAGGCTAAACAGAAGCCCAGGGAGCAAACCGGCTACCGTCTAGACCTCAGTGGTGCCTGTGCATCTGCTGTGACGTAGGCACGCCCGCGGCTTCTGAAGGTGCGTGCACACATACAGACCACCTGTGTGCGTGGGTACAGAGAGGTGGAGACGGATCTGGACCGTGCTATCCAGAAACAGAAACAGCTAATGTCCACTGAGGGTGTACCCCGCCCTCTTCACCTCTGCAACCTCACTATGAGGTAGATACTCTTATGTTCCCATGTCACTGATGGGGAAATGGGCTCACGGAGGTCTCACCACTTGTTCAAGGTCATGGGGCTCCATGAATTATAAAACGGGACAGGACACCAGGGTCTTCAGAACTCTGGTGCCCAAAGGCTGTTTCTGGGGCTCAGCTCTGGCTCTGTCTAGCTCCTATAGCTGGCTGTCTTAGGAGAAGTTTGCTCTGCTGATGGGTGCCTCAGTTTCTCCAGCTGTTGAACAGGCAGTCTGATGACTCTTCCTGCACCAGGAGGCTATTATTAGCCAGGAGGAGGCTGAGATGGGGCAGGGGGGCACTCTGGTCAAAAGTCCTGGAGCAAGTCTTCCCTGGGGAATTTGCACAGCCCTGGGCCTGAGGATTACTTAAGCCGGAAACTCCGAGCCACCCTGGCTGCCTCCCTCTCCGGCCTGCTCTGCACCCCACCCCTGCCAATCCATCCATCTGCAAGTTTAGCTCCAAAATAGATCTCCAGTCCTCTCTCTTCCTGCCACCTCCTCCTCCACTGCCCTTGGCTGGGCCACCATCCCTCTCACCCTGACCTCTGCAGGGACCTCCTCCAGGGTTCCCTGCTCCCGCTCCTGTCCCCCTCCCTCAGCCCAGTACCACAGGGCACTTAAAATGCCATCCAAACTGTTCACAGTGGCCCTCAAGGCTCTGGCAAAATTCCTGCTCCTCTCTCCAAGCTCAGCCCTGCCTCCTGCTCCTGTCCTCTGCTAGGGTTCCTTTTCCTTCCTGTTGTGGGACTTTGCATGTGTGGATTCCTTGGCCTGACATGCTCTCCCTGTGTCTTGCAGAAACATACCTCTTCAGATAAGCCTTCCTTGAGCACCACAGATAAATGTGAGACCTCCCTGCTGCCATCCATTTCAGACCTGCCATCAAAGCACTCAGGCAAATTGCACACTTTTATTTAACTGCTGGCCCTACTGGATTGTTTTTTGACTCTCCCTCCTACTAGAATAGAGGCTGCTTGTGGGCAGGGACCCCATGTGTCCTTTTCATCGTGTGTACCTGTTATGCGGTGGGAACCCTGGCAAATATGTGGGGGACAAAGTTTTGTTGTGAGAACCCCAGATCTGGGAAACAAGTAAAATGTGTCTAGTCCTCCCTCTGTCACTGCTGGGCTGTGTGCCCGCAGGGATGTCACCCACCTCCCTAGTCCTCAGCTTTGTCCTCTGTAAGTGGGGACAATGGAGGAGATGAGAGGATGACCCAGAACTTCCCCAGGTCTGGTGCTCTGCATCCTCCACGCACTTGCAAGTGCGGATAAATGCACAAGAAGAGAATCCCCGCCATGCTGTACTTTGGGTGGCTTCGAGAAGGTTCTGCCTTTGTGGTCGGTCCTGCTGACTTGTTTTAGACAACTCAGGCTGTGAGAACTTCGCCCGCTCAGGACCGAGACAGAGCGTGGCCGTTGCACACGGGACTATGCAAGCATGGAAATGGGAGCTTGTACAGAGAAGGCGGTGGTGACCTCGACGAGGACCAGCACCAAGTAGGGGCTGATCTTGTTGGGGGGGGGGCTTCCTCCCCAGCAGCCAGGTGCCCACAGCACTGGCTCTGCGACCAGACCTCCGATGACATCAACATCTACATCTACACATAGGGGGCTTTCCCTTTCTGTGACTTTTACACCGACCGCCCTACTGGGCCTCCACAACAACCCTGGAGAGTACAGCAAGAAGGGATTTTTATTCCCACTTTGCGGAGGAGGAAACTAAGACCTGAATCAGAAACAGTGAGTGAGTGGCAGAATGGAGATTTCTTTCTCAGATTTCTTTGAAATATATACACATATATAAAGAAAACTGGAGTTTTTCTTCTCTATGTATGTTCATATAGATATATATATATATTTTTCTCTCTATTATAAAGAACATACATTTCTTTCTTTCTATGGATATACATTTTTAAGAAAATATGAATATATATGAACTATATTTGAAGAAAATATACATGAAGTTCTCTCCCCAATTCGAGAAAATTCGTGAAAGAGCGGGGAGACAGTCTCTCGTAATCACACCGCACTAGAGAGGAGAGTACCTGTAGTATCATAGCAAGTTAGGGTAGTTAGTCTTAATCTTAGTGTCTCCCCTCTCCTTCCCTCCCCTCCTCGACTGCTCTCACCAGAGTCAACAGAGGCTCCATCTAACACCCCACTCTGTGTTTCTTCTATGCTCCACAAACATTTAATTAAAAGTTGAGGAAAACTGAGAGAAAACTCAACCCATCCGGCTGGAACAAGGGGAAAAGGTGGCACTTGGGGACACACCAGTCTCTGCCTACGAGGGGCCCTGTAGCCTCTCTGCTCTGACGACAAGCCAAGCCCTCACTATCCTGAGCTCCCTGTTTGTACTATTATCAGAAGGGACTTTTCTGTAATCAGAGGCTCTATCACTTTGATCCGCAGACCAGATTTCACTGAAATATTAACATGCCGATTTGAATATCAATTCGTAGCTCTTTAGCGTGAAGAACAGAAAAGGAGCCACCAGCTGAATCTATAAGCTATGCTTAACAGCCCTTCCTGTGGTCACAAAGGTTATCCAAATCTGTTGGTTACCAAAGCCACACACACATTCTGCCACCATGTTTTGGTGGGGGGTGGTGATCAGAGCCAGTCACCTAGAACCTACTGGCGTTTGCCAAACTCCTTGACCAAACTGCCGCTTCTCCAAGCACATGGAGGTGACCCAGAGGAGCAGAGCTGTGTGGCCAGCTAGCCTTTGGCTGCCCCGTCCTGTGGGAGCTGGAAGGTGAGAGGGGGGCCCAGAGGGCAGGCCTGCATACTTGGAGTGGCCTCCCGCTTCTCAGGTGTGCTGAGAGACCAGCCAGAGCTTGCCCTGACCTCGGGGCCCTCTGAGGGGAGGTGCAGGCTGAGCACATACTTTTCTCTGGGGAAGCGAGGGGAAAGTACCCCACCTGGCCAGGGCCCAGGGAAGGGTTCAGAGTCTGACAGGCCCCACAAGACACAGGGTCCCAGCGGCTCACAGCCCGAGGGCCCCAGGGCTGCCAGGGCCTTGCCCTCCTCCCAGGTTGTATTGGGTGACACAGTCAGGCACCCACAGCAGGAGGAGGGGGAAGTGCCAAGAATTTGGGCTCCCCCCCCTCCCCGGGGGGCCGGGGCCGGGGCTCTGGGTGACTGGGCCTGTCTGCCTCCGAGCAGGGAGCCTAGAGGGGGAGGAGGGCTCAGCAAGGACGTGGCCAAAGGGGACAGCAGTGGGAAAGAGGGCAGCACTGGCAGCCCGGGCAGGAAGCTTCCCCCACCTCCTCCCTCCCTCCCCCTCTCTCTTCCTTCCCTCCTCTCCTCTCTTTCCTTCTTCCTTCCTCCCTCCCTCCCCTCTTCCCTTGGTCTCCCAGGTCTGTAGTGCCTGTGGGTCTGTGACCCTACTACTCCAGGCTTTGGCTATAAAGTGACAACACAACCACATCTCTGAGTCCTCACGGGGCCAGCCTTCTAGTAGGGAAGGACCAGGACCTGACGACCATCTGCTGTGAAGTCAGGTGGGTGAGGCCATCATGGTTTCTCAGCCAGGGCCTTAGTGGGAGCACTCTGTGGCCTCCAGCATCCTCCTCATCGCCTTGTTCCGCACCCTGAGAGACCAGGAGAGCAGGGATTAGAGCCCCCAGACAGAGTGAGGAGGTGGGGGGATAGGCGGGGTGTGACTTACCCAGCAGCCCCCCACCCCCCCTCCAGTGCTCCCGGCACCCTCCCTCCCCCCCAGCACAGTCCCCTATAGACAGAACTACAAAGCAAAACCTTTTTCAAGAAGCTATTTATACCCAGAAAACTAAAAATACAAAACAAAACTAAGAACTTCAACGGAGACATACAGGCAACACCCTGACATGAAGTGACAGCCCCTAAGACAGGAGGCTGTGGGGCCAGACAGCCCTGAGGAGCCGAGGGCTGGCTGTGCTGGCCCTGAACCCTAGCCTCCACCCAAGGTCCCTTTAGTGAACACTGTGAATATGGGGCTGTCCCTACGGGGTCGCTGCAAATGTATGAGGGCCCCATTGCCCAACCAGGTCGTTGGTATCTTTTGGGCATAACAAATACCCACTGGGGGTCCATGGGTCCCTTCTTAGGTGTCTGACCTGGAGGAGGAAGGGTGATGATGGGGACGATGAGGGCAGGACTGTGCGTGTGCACGCACATGGGCGTGTATGTGAGTGTGTGGGGCTGTGGCGGTGGGTGTACAGTGTGCAAGGGGACCGGTGAGTGGAAGGACGGGCTACGGAGCTGGCTGCTGCTGGGGAAGGGGCGTGCACCAGAAGCTTCTCTGTTGGAGGAGGGCTCTGACAGCCTCTGACACCCGCCTGAAAACACATTCTCTAACTGGCTCCAGGTGTGCTCAGGCAGAGGTTGACCTCACCCCTCGTCCTGGTCAGCATGCCACTGCCAGGGGCCACTGGGTATAGCCAGGACAGTCCATAGCCCTTCCCCAGGGCCAAACTGGCCAGACCGAAGGGTCAGCACAGTGACTTCACCACACTGTTAAGGGTGCCCAGGACCTCCTCCTCGAAGCTGGACCTTCTCTGTAGGTCAAGGTTAGGTTTGTAGGGTGGATGGGAGAACAGGGCAGGACTGAATGGCCACTGTGAAGATCAAAACAAGGGCCTGGCTTCCTACAAGGACCTCATCAAAGGAAAGACTCACTGTTGAGCCCCGAGGGCAGGAAAATAATCATAATTACGGTCACCACAAGCATTGTGCTGAGAGCTTTGCACCGTGTTATTTGGTTCCGTCCTCAACAGCAAACTGTGAAGTCAGTATTCGGTCCTCAACAGCAAACTGTGAAGTCAGCACTGTGACGGTCACTGTCACGGGTCCTTCAGGTGTGTGTGTCGGGGGTGGGGGCAGGGAGGAGGAGGAGGAGGTTTGCCAGCCGCTGGATTGCATCTGCATTTAAGCACATGCTGCCGGACAACCACCTTTAACAGCCACGCAGAATGCCAAGGAGCAGCTGCTCCCATGTGCACGTGGACCCCCCGGACTCTTCCGTCTCACAGATAATGTGGGCACGAACACCCTTGCACATGCTTGCCCTCTATTGTGGGCTTCTGCCTTAGTCTGAATCCTCGGGATAAAAAGAATGAGGGGTGTGAAGACTTTCATGGCTCCTCACAGAAGATTGCTATGTTGCGTTTTCCAAGAAAGGTGGCACGTTTGGGCGGGCCCCTGCCATGTTCAAGAGTGTCCAGTTCACCATAGCGCTGCCAGCATGCCCCCTCCACCATCACTTAGAGATAAGGAAACTAAAGCTTCCTTGTTGAAGTGACCTTGGACCTGTCCGGAGCTACACACTCAGTCAAGGCCAGCACCTGGGAAAGAACTGGTATGTCCTGCCCCTGGTTTCTCATTCCAGGGGGGCAAGATGTTTCCCCACCGCCAACTCCCTCAGTCTCCCACCAGGCGGGAGGGAAAAATCAGGTCTGACACTTGGTTCCCTGTCCCCCTGCCCCTCTGTACCAGCTCAGACTTCAGTGGAGCTAGGAGCTCACCTTTCAGTGCCTTGCCTCGTTTTTCTGCAGCTAAATCAGGGCCGGTCCCCTCTCTGATCAAGCTCCACATCCTCAGGGAACTCTCTGATCCCTCCCTCAGAGGAAGCCATCGCACACTTGAACCCTGGGTTAGATGCAGATAAGCAAGTGGGGAGAAGGTAGGACAAAGGCGAGGTGACAGCCCGGGGCAGGACAAAGGCCAGCGACACTGGTCAGAGCAGTGGGAGCCTGGTGAGGAAGATAAAGATGGGAAGGAGTTGGGGCCCAGCAGGCCAGACAAAGGAGTTCTAATATGGCGGGGTGTCCTTGAAAGCATGCCTAGCTGCCAGCAGCTGCTACTGAGACACGGACTGTTTCCATAAGGAAGTTCTTACATTAGCAGGGGTCCTTACCAGGGTGTCTGGGAGGCATGGGGGGAGGAGGGGTCAGAGGAGTCACAAACCCCCAGCTAATCACTATGCAAAATTGTATGAAGATGTGAGCATGTTCCTTTTTCTGGGAAGATAGCCCAGAGAGCTTAACAATGTTCAAAAAAAGTTTATGAACCTCCTCCAGAAGTTCAAAGAATAAAATGTAAATGAAAGGTGGACGTCATTGAGAAATAAAAACTATTTGTTGTATTATATATGTATATATATATATATATATATATATATATATATATATATATATACATACACACACACATTTTTTTTTAAACCCATGGAAGGAGAGTGGAAATAATTTCAGGTGGTCCTTCTCAGATAGGTAGATGAGAGATGGATGGATAGATAGATGAATACAAGGGAGGGAAAAAGGGAGGGAGGAGGAAGAAATTGATCGACATTTAGCAAACAGATGCTGTAAAGAGCCAGTGTTTATACATCTGAGTTTCTTACTTTCCAGTGTGCGCTTGTGAGCCGGCGGAGCAGGCAGGAGACGGTACACCTGGCATGGAGGTGTTCGGTCACTGCCCTCTCAGAATGATCCAAGGCAAAGAGAAAACCTTCTCCAAGTGAAGAAGCCAGCTAGTGGGCACAGGGGATTTGGTTTCACAACTTTTCCAGAACCATCGCTTGCGTAAGATGGGATGCACTTGAAAACAATCACAGCAAGCCCTTCTGGAGCCCTTAGTGGGTGTCCTGCACGGCGCTGAGTGCTCTAGGAGGACTATCTTGTTTACTTCTCAGCAGCCCTGGAGGTTTGGACAGTCCTCTACCTTCCAATTTACAAGGGAGGAATTGGAGGCCCAGGGTTTTGAGGTCACTAGCCCCAAAGCAAACAGCCATAAATGAAACAGGGCACCAGAAGCTAGGTGGGCTAGTCCTGGAGTTGGTCCCATACAGCCTTTGAGAGCAGTCGTGTCCTGTTCTTCACAATCAGCCCCATCTCCACCTTCCTCCAAAAAACTGGACCCAGAATACTTTAACTCTTCTGTTCTCTATGCCTTTAAAGGGGTAGTTCAGTGAATATACTTCAGTAAGCCAGGCAGATTGTCTACATTTGTTAAAAAAAAAAAAAAAAAAAGAACTAACAGGAGTAGTTACAGTATACCTTCCGTTTACTGAGCATGGAATATGAGTCAGAAAATATACAAAAGTCTTTACGGTCGTTTTCTTAATTGTATCCTTATAACAACCTTCCAAGGTATCAGCGTGGTCATTTTACAGATTAAGGTTCTGAGGTCCAAGGAGGTCTAGATAACTTGCCTGAGGTCAGCTCATAAGTGGAGGGGGCTGGACCTCACCCACACTCTTTTTCTGCCGCTCTGTCTCTTGCTGGGCAACGCAGAGCACCGAGGTACAGGAGGTAGCTTCCTTGCTAGGGCCTGCTGGGGGACCGGAGCATGAAAAAGAGCCTGGGAGCTCACTGCCACAATCAAAGGAGAGGAGGGAAGGAAGGAAGGGGAGGGAGGAAGGGAGGGATAAAAGGAGGCTGTGTTTCAGTCAATACCAAGATGATAAATGATCCAAATCTAGAGCTGCAATTTCAAAAGCGCTACAAATAGGGCAGTAGCTCCTGGCCACAGCACCGTGACTCAATCTACCCTGAGTCACTCACTCCGAGATACACGTGGAGGTATGACCCATGTCTTTTTGGAATTTGGCTATAGTCGCTGAGGTCCAGCTCGGTGCCTTGTGAAAAGTTCTTGGGAAGTCCGTGTGAAGGTGGGACCGTTCTCCTTAACTGAAATCAGTGGTCATTTCAGCTCATCTCTTCTCTGGGGTTTTGATCTTGATTCTGAAAACCATAGGGCCTGGAAAGCATGGCACACAGTGGGCAGGAAAGATAGCCAGCCCAAAGGACAGGGCTGGGAAGGAGGGGTAGATACACTCATACCTGTGGCTCAGGGTTTCGGCTGGGAAAACCTCAAGGGGAGGGCTGTGACAGCCTTGTCATGTCCAGAGGCCAAGCAGGACACAGAACCTGAGAAGTCTTGGGGAGCACAGCACACAGCCTGTGTTCTGAGCAAGCAAGCAGGGTCAGGGCTAGGCACGATGCTGGAAGTGTGGCCCTGCCACCTGGGCTCCTAACAAGCAAGCACGTAAAAGGGTCAGGAGCCTATCTGACCAGTCAAGGCAGGAGGAAACACTGTGGGTTGGATCCCAGGCCCTGAAGGGGGTGAGAGGAACCCCACACAAAGGGCTTAGTGAGCCTTCAGGATACCCAGTCTGGGCCCTGCCCTCTAAGTCCTGGGTCTGTTCTCAGGGACAGGAGGAGGACTGAGCTTGACCAAGGAGAGTGGTAGGGGTGGCGGGGGTGGGGTGGGGGGGGGTCGGGAGGCAGGCCAGCAGAAGACTGTGGCAAATGACCTCACTCCCAGAACTGCCTTTCTTCCCTGACGGTGAAAGTCCTTTAGCTTGGCCTGTTCACAGAGGGCCACTCTCCCAACTCCAGTCCTCTTGGGTCTGCCATTTCCTTTCATTTCAGAAAATAAAACAGCGTTTCTTAATCTTGAAAGTAATATACACGCATTGAGAACAAATTTATGTGTGTAGGATTCTATTATGATTAAAGGTACTTTCTTCCCACCCTGTTTTCCACACCCGTCATTTTATGGTGAGCGCTTTTCCTCAAGGCACTCGCCCCATCCCCCACCCCTCTTCTTGCCACCTCAGGTCTGGCCATACCTGCAGGTGCCTCTGGCCTGAGTCTGTGTACTCAGATTAAGCAAGACACCCTCCAAACCACTGCAAGACCTACAGGTCCCTTCAAGGGAATTGCTTAAACAATTGGAATACGTTTGCATAACAGAAAGAGAAATACCGCCCCTCCCCCCACCCTCACTCCCCAGCATGGGACTGTGCTCCCCTCCCTCCCAGCCCCCAAACAGGGCAAAGCTGAGCTACCCTCCACCCTGCGCTCTGCTTGCTCCAGCAGGTCCCGTGAAGGTGGGAAACTAGAAAATTATGCGTAAAACAAGAGCCAAAAGGCCCCCCCCCCTCCAGTGACATGGGCCCCCTGAGAATGAGTGTTCTAGCATGCATTCTGTGACTACTTTTGGTTCCATATGGTTTTATTTTCCACTCAGTTCTTGGCTATGTCCCAGGCGGAAGAGGGAGACAAATACATGTGGTTTCCCTGCACCCCTAATATTCTCTATTATGTTATACAGACTTTATTTTTTTGAAATTTTAAATTATTTCCTTCTTGGTGCTGTAACGTTTGTATGGTCCGGTCATATTGGTGGGGAAAGAGGGATGCTTCTAGATTCTGGGTTTTGCTCCTCTGCCCGGGCTGAGACCCACAAGAGCTATGCTAGAAAAAAAAAAAAAAATCAGAGTTTTGGGTCTTACTTTATCTGCAGTTGAGCTGTGTGACTATAACAAGATTGGAAATGGAAGCAAACTCAGGCTATTAGAACTGCAAGGTTCCTCAGAGGCTCTACAGACCCACCTCCTCACTCCATCCCCAAGGAAATAGGGTGTGTCTAAGGTTACTAAAGCAACTCTTGATTAATATGCAAATCTCTCCTCCATGGGAGACCTTACGAAATGATGGATTAACAATAACATCCTGGGTAGGATGTGTGCCTTTATTTATTTAATCTAATTTTTTTTTATTTGACAGAGAGTGAAATCACAAGTAGGCAGAAGTAGGCAGAGAGGCAGGCAGATAGAGAGGGAGAAGCAGGCTCCCTGCTGAGCAGAGAGCTTGATGTGTCCCAGGACCCTGGGATCTTGACCTGAGCCCAAGGCAGAGGCTTAACCCACTGGGCCACCAAGGCGCCCCAGGATGTGTGTCTTTATAATCGGTCTTCTTCCCAAAGGATCTGAACCAGTGTACAAATGTGCCCACAGTTCGTTGGTAGGTAAACATACGTTTAAAAATAATAATAAATAAGACAGGAAAATGAAGCAATAGGAAAATAAGGAGGAAAGTGGAGCCAGGCTTAAGATCAGCACCCAAAATGAACACACACCAGACCTGTGTGCTCAGTCCAGCACAGCCATAGATTTGGTACCCAGAGGAAGTACACCAGCCCCCTGGGGCTTCGCTTTTCCTGTTCTCAACGACTTCCTGCCTCCCTCCCTCCCTCCTCAGACATCGGATTGTCTGTCCAGGGGGCAATTCCTGCCTAGTAGAATCTTTGTGAGGATCAAGTTAAATCCTGTTTGTAAAAGAAAGCCCTCGAAAAGTACGGTGCACAAAAGGGTCCATCATTTTATTTTCTTGCTGCCTCCTTGTGATGAACTGAGCATTCCTTGTTTTCCCAGGCCATCTGAGATGGCTTCCAGGTTTCAGCTGCTGCGGTTGGTCAGAATTTATTCTGTATCCATTCTTAAGAACTGGACCACTGGTGGAACACTAGGTGAGAAACCTTGTAACATTTTTCTGAGCTCAAATGATGCCAATTTCCTCCAACCTAAACCCCCCCCCCCCCCCCCCCCCCCCCCCCCCCGCTTCAGTTGTTGTTGGTGGGGTTGGTAAGAAATTAAAGTACTTGGGAGTAGCAGGGAAGTTTAAGCACCCCTGAGAAAATGTGTTTCCTGGCACAGGGAATGGGTAATGAAGAGGAGAGAACAGAGTGGGGGAGAGGGGTGGGGGGTGGGAGGGGGTTGAGAGGGAGCAAAGGGAGCCCAATTAGGGGCCTCTCCAGGTGTACTTTGGCAGGCATGACCCCCCACCTGTCACTCAAGAGGGTTTCCCCAGCCTTAATCTTTGGGGTGGAATCATCTTCTGAACCCCAGCCAGAATTTCATCTGAAAGTTAACTAATGCTTAAGACTGGGCGTGCTGTGATTCGAGGGGGGAGTGAGGGCAAAGGAGCCACCAACTCTGGGGGAACAGAGCTTTGGGGCTTGCAGCTGGCTTCCCCCATGTGGCTTCTGCCATACTCACCAAGGAGAGCTGTTTAATAAATGAGGGCATTTATAGCAAGAAAAGCATATAAATACCATAATAAAAGAAATATATATGTAACAACTACAGAGTATTTGTATTTGGTTGAACTACAGAGTGGTTGGGGGTTGAACATGAGAAGGTCCCAATGGGCAAAGGGGGTCCAGCATTCTCATGGGCAGTTACTGTGCCCTCATGCCTTTGCTGCCTGCCGGAGCCTGCTACCCCGTGGAGGATAAACAGGCCAGGGGGTGAGTCAACCCTGGCTGGGAATGAGGTCAGATAAGAACCAGCCCTCTGCTCTGTAGAGCCCTTCACATTTCCCAAAGCTACTGTTTGAGGGGTTCATGCGGACTTACGATTATCTCCATTTTATAGATGAGGAAACAGGTCTGAGCTGGTTACATTTTTTTTTTTTTGTCAAAACATCAAAAATCTGGTTATCCCAGCAGAAAGGCCACCTGGAATCCTAGATGGGAGTGTGGACTCTGGCTAGAACCTGAATCTTGGCTCTGGGATCACTCACTGTGTGACCTCGGGCCAAGTTCTCTCTCTCTGCCTCAGTTTCCTGGTCTGTAAAAGGTATTGGGGGGGTGACCTGAGTCAATACTTGTGAAGTGTTTATAAGAGTCTCTGGCACTTATAAGGTGCCATAGCAGCATGTTAGACACCCCAAAGCCTGACTCTGTAACCCTCAAACCAGAATAGAACAATGGCAAGATCGAAGTGTACGTGCACTACCCTGCAGAAGAAATTCTAATTCTGCTCAGTGTTGGCCAAGAGGCACTGCTGGGGGTGGAGAGAGGGGCTAGACAGGATCAGGGTGGGGAGCGGGTGCCTTCCCCAAAGCCCGGGGACAGTCCCGCTTCCTTTCCCTCCGAAGCTCTTGCCAAGGAGGAATGCATGGGCTCGATAAACCCGTGCCAAGCAGGAACAAGATGGTATCTGGGCCGGACGAGCTGACGAGTTCAATATGCCCAGGTTCCCAGCAGGAGCAAACACCAGCTCCCCTCTTGGCCCTCCTTCTCCTTCTCTTTGCTTTGGTGGATTTGTTGTAGCTGCTGCCAAGGGCACCCATCAGAAATGACGGCTGGTTTGCCTTTGGGGAGGGCTGCAAAAGTGTCAGGCAAACAAGCTCTGGCTAGCTTTTTCATAACGCTGGCCCTGACAGGCTACACATGGAACAGGGTTTCCCAAAAACCACAGGCCCGTACACTTCAGAGCAGGGGCTGAATAGGAGCATAGAAGTCCTGTCTCCTCGCCGCAGCTCTGCTTCTGTCGGCCTGGCTGTCCCTGGACACTGAGCAGAAATTCTAATTGTCCTCTTCCTTCTTCTCCACCTTATTCTCATCAGTAATATGAAGGCCTTGGGGGGTGGGCGCGGCGGTGGACGGGGGAGGCAGTGAGCTTGAAGGCCTTTTTGGCTCTTCCATCTGTGAGTTTGGACGAAGTGTGTTGGGGCCTGAGCGGCCCCATTCTGGCTGGTGGGCCCTGGCAGTGTGCTGGAGCGTTTGTTCACAACACACACGTGGATGAGTGTCCCCAGGTTTCTGGCCCTGCCCTGGTGGGACAGAAGACGGCAGAATCCGAAGGTAGAGGACGGCAGGAGAGGCCGAGAGGAAGAGTGTCAAGCATGGTCTTCACCTCACTGCGTGGTTCACCCATCTCCAGGCCTCGAAGGCTTTCTTTTAGTGCTGGGGAGGGGGAAAGGGACGGTCTAAGAGGGAACAGGAAGGTGAAGGTAAGTCCCCAGAGGTGGGGGTGAGAACCAGGGGCCTGAGAAAATGAAGGCACAGTCAGCCCCTCTACCTGTGTGTCTCTCAGTACATTGCTTCCACGCAGCCAAAAAGAATGCCATGCAGAGGGAGCTGTGGACCAGAAACCCCGCAGCTTTGGGTGTATCCCTTCCCCTCCCCAGGCCAGTCTCTCCAACTGAAAAATTCTCTGACCAGTGACCTCTCCCATCCTCAGTTCCTATGGTTCTCTTGGGTGTTCGAGCACCGGCATGGGGTGGGGGATGCAGGGAGAAGCAAGCCCACTTCTGCCCTCAAGCAGTTCATTCCATGTCCCCACTATGGCTTAGCTAATTAATCCACTTATTGAGCACTTGCTCTATGCCAGGCCCTGTGTTTCCCTCTTCCAACTAGAGCTGAAGCCCCTGGAGGGAGTAGGGGTCACAGGCCACTCAATTTTTTTCTATCCTATCCCCCTTGTCTTAATACATAAAACCTGGCAGTTAAAAGCATAAACCCTAGAACCAGACTGCCCTAGTGTGAATCCTGGTGGTTTTCTGACACCAACCTCAGTTTCTCTATCTGTAAAATGGGAAGGATGATCATTCTTAACCTCATATTACGAGAATTCAAAAATTAATGCTTACTAATTTGGCACTTAGCACAGAACCTGGCATGTAGAAGGTCCCTAATAAATGTTTGTCAATAAAATGCTTACCAAGGTGAACAGAGCTGACCCGCTTCTGGTCAAAATTTGTCATCACAATAAAGTCACGTGCATGCACCTTCCTCCCCACTCAGAGTCATGTGTGCATTGTTCATCTATTCATCAGGCTGTGTTCACAGTGCAAAGGTGAATCTCGCCACAGCCAAGCTCAACTGTCCTAAATTCCAAATCAGTGTGGTCCAAGTTCATGGGCTTCTCCTATAACCAGAAGTATTATTTATTTTAATCATTCACTTCGGCCCATTTCCTCTTCAAATACTTGACTAAGACTGATCATTGTAGCCCAGCTGTCTTGAATTCCAAGCCTCCTTTTGCTCTTCCCAACCCTGTGCTCACAAACAGCCAAGGTTCTGCAGGTAGGACCCCAGAGGCCGGGGCAGCCCAGAGTCAGCGACGGGGGCCTCAGCCCTACGTCTCTGGATCTGTGGGATCATGGTCTCCTAACACAATGCCTGGCAGGGCCCCAGGATGACAAGAGTCCCTGCAGGAACAGACATGCCTCGGTCTTTTGCAACCTGTTCAGATATTGGCTGAGGGCAATGAATGGAAAAGAGTCACAGCATTGATTGCTCTGATTTGGAGTTGCCAATTTGGCTCAAGCTTATACCTACCTCCAGACCCATAGTCTCCTTGGACACAATGACCTGGCTTGAAATGACCAGAGCAGATGCTACACTCCTAGTGGTGGTCTCTGGCTACCCTGGAGAAACATTTCACCAGCATATTCAGTGAGAAGGGGCTAGAGTCCCAAGCTTGTGCTGGGTGGAGTAGGGGCAGTGCTCAAGGTCTTCTCACCTCTTCAAAGTGATATTCTACAACTTCCTCACTGAGGCCTCATTCATTCCTCTCTGTGCCACCCAGGTGCTAAGCTAGGTCCTAAAACACAGAGCTCACCTAAAATTAAAGCACACTGGACCAGGGAGCTAGGAGGTGAATGAGAGTTCTGGCTTTGCCACTAACAAGCTGTGTGACCTTGGGCAGGTCACTTACCTCTCCAGGTCTTAAGGGCCTCAGTCTGCAAAACCCAGGGCTTGGGATGATGATGTCTGTGGTCCCGTTCTGTTAAAGATCCCAGTAATTTAATCGATTTCATAACAGCCCTGACATATAGATAATGGTGATCTCAGTCAAAGAACTCCAAGCTTGGGAGAAATGCTAGTTCAGCAAAGTCACAAAGCTCCCCATGGCCACAGGGAGGGTGTCCAGTGTGCCACCTGGAAGGAGCAGAGGAACTCATAGCCTTGGGGGATGAATTCGAAGTAGCGCTGGCCAGAGAGAGATGGGGCAGGACAATGGAGGGTGTAAGGGAGACCGTGGTGGCCTTCTTGATGTGACCTGAGGGTCCTTGAAAAGCCACCCCTACCTCAGATATCCCCTCCCCCAACCTGGTGGCCAGCCTTTGTAATTCCAACATTTGAGAGTAACTTCAGGGTGGCCTGTGTGTGTGTGTGTGTGTGTGTGTGTGTGTACCTGCAATTTCAGCCATTTCCCTGCAAAATGCAGACACCCTGGAAAAGAGTGAGCCTCTTACCCTGCTAAGGTTGCCTGAGTCTTCTCTCTCTGCCAGCAGGGGCCTGGAAGCCTGTGGGCACTAGGCCCCGAGGCCACAGGAGAAAGGGGGGACCCTGAAGGACCCCTAAAGGGTTTGCGCGGGAGGAAGGGCCCTGGGCACCGTATTCACTAAGCTCCTTCGCGAAACTCCACCAGAGAGCCTTGGGAGGAGCAGGGGTTCAGGGAAGTAGAAAGGGAGGGCACGCACAGCAGTTCTCCAGGAGAGGGTGGGAGTGGGACAGTTGTGGGCAAGAGCTTGGTGCCTCCCTTTGGCTAACCCATTCCTCTGAGGAGCCAACATGGGGGGGGCGGTGCGGAAGGGGAGGGGAGGGGAGGGGAGGGAAAGGAGGGCGAGGGAGGGTGGGGCCGGGGTGGGGGGAACTGTAAAACCAACGGGGCGGATTCACAGAAAAATTCCCGAGCGTGGTAAGGATAAAGGGTGCTGGGAGCACCCACAGTTCTCCGGGCCCACACCCCTCGAGTTGCCCGGCCGGTTCAGACTGGTTCGCCCACCTCTGCCTCCCAGCCAGCCCCCCTGGCCTGCTCCCTGAGAAAGCAGATTCGGGAACGTGATGTAACCACAGGCACTCCGGACTCCGCGCCCGCCCGCAGCCCGGGTCCCCGCGGCGCCCCTTCCCAGGTCCAGTCCGGGCGCCCCCGCCCTGGTCCCGCCCCCTTCCCGGCGCCCCGCCCCTCCCCTGCGCTCCGCGCCCTCGCTCCGCGCGGCGGCCCCGCACCCTCCCTTCCCTTCCCCCCCAGCCCTGCCGAGCCCTCCTCCGGGTCATTCTCCGCGCCCGGGGCCCCTCCTTCCTCTCCCCCCAGCCCCCGCCGCGCTGTGCTCCCCGCGCCCCTCTCCGCGGCCCCAGCCTGGTTTCTCCCGGCCTCCCCTCCGCATTCTCGCAATGCCCCAGCCCGACCTCCTCACCCTCCCGCCTCCCCCGGAGGCCGCGGCGCCTCCCCGGCCCGCGGTTAAGGCTGGAGAGCCGGCGCCGGCCCCGGCGGGGACCCGGGAGAGGGGCAGCGGGGTGCGGAAAAGGCCCGAGGGTCGCGGGCTGAGAACGCCCCGCCGGACTGCCCACCCGGGCTGCCCCCTACCCCCTGCCCGCGTACCCCCGGGCCAGGCTTCATGCCAGCGCGCGATGTGGGCCAGGCAGGCGGCCAGCCAGGCTGCAGCTATCAGTTGCCTGGAGGGTAGTGCCAGCTGCTGGCGTCCCTGATCGCACACGCCACCCCAGGACCCCGGCCCTCCTTCCCTGACAGCAGCACCAGCTACCTGAAATCTAGAGCCACACAGAGCCAAAGGCAGATCTTACTACGACTGGGAGGCTAGGGGTTGAACCTCAGAAGCAGGGCTGGACTCCATCAAGCCCAGCTCACTTATTTTCTGGGTGACCTTAGGCAAGTCACTTCCTTGTGCCTCAGTTGTTGCATTTGTAAAGTCCAGGTAATCACAGTAGCCGCCTCTGCCAGAGTTGTGAGTTTTGGTGCATGACACATTAATAGTAACTTCACAGAGAATAATAATTATTATTACTATCAGTAGTAGCATTAGTAATCATCCCCATCATCTCTCCGGGGACATTTGCTGTTGGCAGAGGAAAGTATAGTATAATCGGTCATTTAAGATCTGTTAAACACCGATTCTGTGCAAGGAAGGCCATTCAGCATGGTGTTAGTGTCTCAGGGCTGAGATGGTGGGTTTGAGTCCCAGGCCTGTCACTTAGGAACTGTGTGACCTTCTCCCTGAGCCACACCCACCCCCAACAGTAAACTGTGGGTGGTGGTGGGGGGCACTTACTGCTCACTCTGCAGAGCTGGTTTGGGGATTAAATGAAATACTGTGAGGACAGTGTCGGGGCAGTTCTCAGCATATCAGAGAGCCTGTTGGGTGTGAGAGGCTTGGAGGACTAAAGAGGGTAAGGACATGGGGACAAAAAGGACAGACTCCATTTCTGCCATGAATGGCTGAGGAGGTAAGCCTTCTGTGCAAAACCTTTATCACTACGTCAAGGGGATCGGAGCTCAGTGCCAAATGCCAGGTCGGGAGGAGGGGTTGTGGGAGAGGAAGGGCGGAATGTCAGGCATCAGTTTCGGAATGCACCCCTCAGCCCACTCCCACCAGGGTCACCAGGGCAGCCACCAGGTTTGAGAGAGGGCTCCAGCGGCTCCAGAATGGCTGGTGTCAGCATCTGCTTTACCGGGGAGGCCCCAAAGATGGCTCGGCCATCTCCCATCCCAACAGGAAAAAAGAGGAATGAAAAGAACAGTTGGAAAACGCAGGCTGAGCAAAACCTCCACCCTTTATAATGATGGTGAATGCGGCTGAACCTCGTCCATGCCCACAGCCATAGCTGTGTGACTCTGGAACCCAGTTCCCTCACTGGTAAAATGACAGGGTTGGCCCCCCTGAGCTGTAACCCTCCGCCCTCTTGAGAGCAGTACTTGCTCTGACCTGCAGGAATGTGGGGGAGAAGCCGCTCCTGCTGGGAGGTGCAGGCTGGGCGCAGTCCCATGGACCGTTCAGTGAGCTGGCTCCCAGCCCTCTGGAGGGGAGCAGGAAGGAGGCAGGGCCCCACCCCGGGAAGAGCAGCTGTCCTGTGGAATATGACCCTGAGCTGGAAGGAGCCTTGCAAGCAGGCATCCAGCCCTCTCCCTTGTGGGAAGGAGACAAAAGCACAGAGAGGTGGTGAAGGGACTCGCCCAAGTTCACAGGTCTCTTGAGGGCGGGGAGGTGGGGGGCACAGCCGAGGTTCAGCCCACAGCAGCGCACAGCCTTCCATTTAATTTAGCTAACAACAGCGAACCAGGAAGCCAGTGCCCACGGCCAAGCCAAACTTCTCCGAGCTCCTTTCATGAGAGCAAGATGGAAGAGTGTTCCCTTCACTGCAGGTGAGAAAGTGCTTCTGGAAGCCAGGGACCTGTACAAGCACATAGCCTCCATAAACACTGTCGGAGGCAGGCGGGGTGGATGCTGGAGCAGTGGGCAGTGGCCCCTGCCAGGCCTGGTTGAGGGCGGGGGTCGGGGGGGGTGGGGGGTGGATTTGCTTTTGTGATCAGCACTGTAGGCTCCCTGAAGAGAGTCCAAGGACACTGGGCTTGAGGACTAATATGCATTTTTATTCTGCAATAATTTTCATACGGAGTTCAAGAGGCACCAGCT
Source organism: Mustela nivalis (assembly GCF_964662115.1). Classification (NCBI taxonomy): domain Eukaryota; kingdom Metazoa; phylum Chordata; class Mammalia; order Carnivora; family Mustelidae; genus Mustela; species Mustela nivalis. Next base: position 44,874,192 of record NC_139033.1, on the reverse strand, counting down.
CCAAGTACATAAAGCCAAATCAAATTAAATTAATTGATTTTATTGAAACCTGCTGCAGTCGTATTCAAGCCCACAGCTAGGGGCATGACCCTCGTGAAATACCAAAGGGGCTTTTGAAATAATTAAATTAATCACACCCTGGGTTATGCATAAGGGCTTGCTCCCGTGCTCCATGCAGTCCTGCTCCCGCTCACGGCCACGGGCGGGAGAGGTGTATGGCTGTGACACAAATTGTCGCACTGCCTCAGGGTCCCCAGGCCTAGACTTCCCATTCCAGGGTAAAGCCATTGTCCATGCTCTCTTAGCAAACATACACACACATGCCCACATCCACCCCCAGCACGTGCTCAACTGCTAGAATTCCCTTCTTTCGTTCTCTGCCTACCTGCGGCCCAGGCCAAGGGTCCTCTCCGTCCTCCTCCTTTCCTGACCCACCCAGAACCCCTTATACTTATGCACTTACACTCATGCACTTGGATGATGTACTTTCTCGTACTGTGTCATGGGAGACTGTCTTGCATCATGGAGCTAAGGCTGACAAGCTCCTGGAATGCAGAGAATGACCCTCTGCTGTTTCTGGATGTCTTAGGAGGCTCGCCCAGTGCTCCCCACATGCAGGGAGCTCCCGACATCTATTAAACACCTTCTAGGGGCACCTGGGTGGCTCAGTGCGTTAAAGCCTCTGCCTGCGGCTCAGGTCATGATCTCAGGGTCCTGGGATCGAGCCCCACATCAGGGGGGGGTCTCTGCTCAGCAGGGAGCCTTCTTTCCTTCCTCTCTCTCTGCCTGCCTCTCTGCCTACTTGTGATCTCTGTCTGTCAAATGAATAAATAAAATCTTTAAAAACAATAAAAAAAAAACACCTTCTAGATGCTGGGCACTATTCAAATGATTTTACACACACTAGCTCGTTGATTCCTTATCCTCCCTCCCCCGCTCCCCACCCGAGCCCCCAAATGGGGATTGTTGCTATCCTTACAGACAAAGAAACTGAGGCAAAGAGAATTCAGGCAACTTGCCCAAAGTCCTCCAAGCTGATAAAGGGAGCCAAGCCATGTATCTTCAGTAAATCCTCAATCAAAACAATTCTGTAAAACCCGTTACTGATCAAATCACGGCATCGTTTTTCTGTTCGAAGACATTCGTACAAACAAGGTCACAAAATCCACCAGCGTTCCCGGTGAAAAGGACACACCAACCCTTCATTTCACAGATGAGGACAGCTGCAGACCAGCAAGGGGAAGTTCACAGAAGCCATCCCAAGGAGAGAGCACCCTGTGTCCTGTATCCTGCTGGCCCCCAGCTCTGAACTGTGCTTCCCAGAGGAGAAAGTTTCTGATGATTCCGGTTACTCGTGTCTGGGGGGCTCACACTCCAAGTTAGGCTGTTCTTGAGAGAAGACCACGCGTGTTTCCGGATAGGCATGAGGGGCCCCCGAGCCTCACCCACGTTCTGTGGCCTTGTGCACATTCAGGGAGCAAACGAGAGCAGAGCGAAGGGACCGGGCCCTTCTGGGATCCAACCCCATACCTCATCGGGCCCTGCTCTAGTCCTTGCCCCACCTGCTGGGGATGTCTCAGGAGACAAAGCCTGCCACTCTACCCCTGCTCATGAGCTTCAAGCCCTGCTCCCTAATCCTTCCCCCCACCACACACTCCTCTCACTACCCTCAAGATCCACCTCCTAACAGAACCCGGGCCGGATGCCAGGCAGCCTGACTCCCCTCCCTAACTCTATGAACTCCAGCTACTTCACAGTAATGACAGACACCATCTCTCACAACGGTGAGAGCCACTCATCACAGACTTTTCATCCTTCTACTCCAGCGGCGGGCACACCAGTCCACAGAAGCCTCACGATAACCTCATATGATGGACGAGGAAACTCAGGGAAAGGGAGATGAGGAACTGGCCCGGGCCATGAAGCTCACACCTGGTGGGTCCTGGATTCGGAGCTGGATGTGCAGCACACCTGTTTGGGTCACCTGCACGATACATCCCCCCCATATTGTTTTTTGACGGATGGTCTTTGATTACCTCTTTATCTGAGGATCACTTTAAAAAACCATGGTAAGGGCCACCTGGGTGGCTCAGTGGGTTAAAGCCTCTGCCTTCGGATCAGGTCATGATCTCAGGGTCCTGGGATCGAGCCCCTTGTCAGGCTCTTTGCTCAGCAGGGAGCCCGCTTCCCCCCTTCTCTTTCCGCCTACCTCTCTGCCTACTTGTGATCTCTGTCTATCAAATAAATAAATAAAATTTATTTTTAGTAAAATAAATTAGGTAAAAAAAAATTAAAAACCGTGGTAAAAAGTACATAAGGTCCAAGTTGCCATTGTAACCATCTGAGTGCCCAGTTCAGTGGCATTAATCAGAGTCACGGAGCTGCGCAACCATCACCACGATCTCAAAAACTTTTTCATCAACCCAAACAAAGACGGTAACCATTAAGCAATAACTTCCCGGTTATCCCTTCCTCCCTCCCCCTTCCTCATCCCAACCTGGAATCTACTTTCTGTCTCTAGGGATTTTCCTGTTCTAGGTATTTCACATACGTGGAATCATACAACATTTGTCCTTGGTCGGCAAATTGTTCTCTTTGGTAGGAAGCCGGGCTCTTCAATGTTTCAGGCTCTCAGTTTCTCACCTGCCAGAAAGCCTGTCTCCTTGACGGGGATTCACACTCCTTGACGAGGAGTGTGAATTCTGGCATGGGGGGCTGGGGACATCATCATGGGTGGGGGCAGCCAGTCTTGGGGAGGCTCAGGATCCCTGGTTACTGGAAGCATAAGGGTTTCCTCCAGAGGGCCACTGAAGTGGTATATTCGGGGATAATCTATCTATCAGGGAGAGGAGGAAAAGAGGGGACCCCCAGTGCCTCTAGAGCAGGGGCACTCTGTTGTCACGGGGGGCCCGTGGCAGGCCTAGGATAGAATACTTTGAACTGCACCCCTAAGGAGAAACAGCATGGCCCAACCAATGGTCAACACCCTTTCCCCCATTCTGAACCCACAGGCTCTTCAGGAATCACCCCGTCTCTTCCCACTGTCTGTGCTTCCCTGTGGGTCCAGGTGGGCAACCTTCTTCCTACCCTGAGGCCTTACTCAGGCAGCCCTGTGTGTTCCTTTTGTCAACGCCCCCGTTTGGGTCCCCAGCTCCTTTAGGAAGCCTTCTACCCTAGCTCCATTAGCTCCTTTTCCATCTACATCATGGGATCTACCACGTGGCAGGGGTGGGCGTGGGGAGCTGTCTTTCAGGGCCCAGCGCTCGACCACTCTGAACCTCAGATCTTCCTTCGTCAAGCAGACCTGAAAACACCCACTGGGTGGAACAGTCGTGAAGATGAGAAGGAATCCGAGCGGGGGCGTGTGGCAGAAGTGACGCAAAAAGACGGGATACAACATGGCAGATCTCTCTGATGCTCAATTTTACTCAACTACTTAGGCAAAATGAATTCCTTTTACATTAAAAATTAGAGATGATTCAAGACAAGGATGAAAAAAAAAAAATGGCACTGCTTTTAAAAGATGGAAGAGGCCACTTCTAGGGCATTCCTTGCTTGCTGGGAGCCCCATTCATGATTCCCGCGGATCCACAAAATGCGCTGCCTACTTTGTTCAGAAGGTGCTTCTGGGATGGGCCAGTGAAGCCATGGGAGGTCAGGGGCCTGGCACGTGGCAGACATTGGATAAAGGGTGGCTGGGGTGTTTCCCCAGGTTGCTGCAGGGAAAGTTTACAGTGCTGGCAGATCCTATGATTGGTATTGTCTCTTGAGCTCCCTTGACAGAGGCAGAGTTTGGGGGTGGCGAGCACATGGGTCTGGATTCCCAGGAGACTTTGGATTCCGCTCCAGCTTCACAGGCTGGCTGTGTGTCCTTGGACACGTCACTTCACTTTTCTGGGCCTGGGTTAACTCACCCACCAAATGCAAACAGATGTCCTAACCAAGGCTTCCTCACCGGGCTCCGTGCAGATGCCATGGGAGCAAGTGTATGGAAATGAAGCAGGGGCTAAATGAGCATCTAGGTGCTCATTTAATTTCAGGACTCCACTCTGTGGCTCATTGTGGCCGGGTGGGCAGGGAAAGCACTCTGTGAAGAGATGACCACAGCCCAGAGGGTGTATGCAAGGCCCGTGCGGCAGGAGCCAAGCTGCTGGCTCAGGAGCTGAAGACTAGGAGACCCAGGCACTAAGTGGCTTTCCAAGATCCGGGGCCAGAGGAGGGGAAGCTGGGCCGGGAGCTGCTGACTCTCAGCTGGTACTCTCCCTGCCCACCCCACTCCTTCTCCTTGTCAGTGTGGCCTGAAGAGGGAAGGAGATGATGAGCTCCTGGCACCTTCAGTGTTCACTCAGACCTTGGCAAGGATGGGAGCATGAAATACAAGCCCTAGGGATGATCAGACCTACTGACCTCTGAAAGATTTCTTCCAATTCCTCAGCTTCTGGGATTTGAGCTGGCTATCACACTGGGGGAGGCTGCCAAGGGCTCCGACTACAGTGCTCGCTAGGTTTGCTTGTTATACCTTACTGGACTTTTCTGCAGAGCCTTGTCCAGCACTCAGTATCCAGTAAGTGCTCAATAAATACTTGGTGATGGTTTCGCCCAAGTGGCCCTGAAAGCTGAAGTCCACCTGGAACAAGCCCTTTGGGACTCAGCCAGTGAGGCCACCAGCACTTACTGGGCACCTCCTGTATACTGAGCAATGGGGTGCCTCAGCATGTCGTCCTTCCTGAACAGGAAGGAAGCTCCTGAGGAGTGTCCCACGTCCCAGCCCTCAACCCCAGGGAGCCTCTTCCTCCATCTTCAGGAGCATCCTCAGCTGAAAGCCCAGGGCTGAGCCTGGCCCTCAGCCCTGCTCAGCCCTGCCTCTCCCTGGCCCGCCAAACCCCAGGCCACCCTTCCGGCAGAGCCGTCCGTGGCTGCCGTCTGCACAGTGGCCATCCGGAGGGAGCCCTGCCTCCGGTCCCTCCTTGGCCAGAGGCAAAGTCCAGACCCTTCCTCCACCCTCACAGGCTTCTCGCCCACTCCTGAATCTCCACTTTGAACACGTCTCATGGACGCGTGATCTCCAGGTCACAGCCACACACCCACCCTCGCTTCCCCTCCCTGTCCGGGCGGCCCCTCCCACGGGCCCCAGCCTACCCATTTCCTCTGCCCTTTTCACCCTTTGGCGCCAGAACCAGCTATTCTGAGCCTCTGGCCCTGCTCCTTCTCCCTGCCAGCTGCTCCCTTACTGGGGCCTCCATGTTTGCCTCTTTGGAGTTGACTGTTCCTCAGCTCTGCCAAAAAAAAAAAAAAAGTCCCCTGAAAGCATGTGGCACTAGGATATGGGGACAGCAAAGGCAGAGGGACCCAGCACAGACCTAATGCTTGAGTTACCTACATGGAAATCTTAAATACAGACCACCACCTTGCTAGGGTGGGTGTGTGTGTGTGTGTGTGTGTGTGTGTGTGCGCGCGCGCGCATGCCAATAGCTTCTGGGTCCTTCCAAGAGGCTTTCCAAAGCAATCTTTCTCCCCCCTTGCCAAAAACAATGAATTAGTAAGGATGAGCCCCAACAGGATGAACAGAGCTTTTCTGGTCGCCCAGGGTTCTTGTTTCTTTTAAAACACAGCAGCCCCTGGATTTCAAGTTTTCTCTGAGCAGATTCTAGGGCAATTACTGCAGATCTTATACAATTACACTGAATGGTATGTTTGAAAAGATAATTTTCTGTACTCGGCTCTGTGAAAAGTTTCCCATAAAAGCAGCAACAGATAAAGGTGCCCGCCCCCATAAAACCATTTTAGCAGGATCTTCAGATCCCTTTCAGAGCGTGGGGAAGGGAACAGGGAGGAGGACGGGGCTACCAAAAGGAAAAACAAGTCCCTGTGCCTTGATCTAGCCTTGGTGACCAGGAAAATATACTCTGAGGGCACAGTCAATATTGGACTTGCTGAGCTTATCAGCCAAGCCTCAACCTGCGGGTAGTGGAGGGCAGAACCCAGCACAAAACCTGGGGTACTAAGTGAGGCATCCAGGATGAGGGGTGGGCCATCCTGGGCCTCCTCCGGGTCCAAGGCTCCTCGCAAAGAGGTCCTTGGGAGATGTTTGCTTGCTGCAAGACAACTTTCCTGGATGCCTGCACCAAAGCTTTCCGGTCCTGATGCTCTGGCAAATTTGTGTTTTTGACACAGGCACGGTTAACGTGCAGGTTTTCCTCAGCATCACACAAGCCATAAAGCAGAACAGGAAGGGATGGATTTGATTAAATAAAAGTCAGAAACTTTTATGTCCTAAAGATAACCACAATCCAAGTTGAAAGTCAACAGGCAGGGAGAAAGTATTCGGGCTTTATGTAACAGACATATGTTTACCTATGGTATAAAGAGTTCCTGGAAATGGATAAGGAAAATCATCAAGTCTAACTGCCCGCTTAAGCTGCTCACATGGCTCAATCTCACTAATATTTTTTTTTAAACATGAAAACAAGGGTGAGGTGCCCATGAAGAGATAAGGGGGCAGACGCCTTAGTGGAGGGCCCCAGATGAAAAGAGCTAAGAATGTGAGATGTAGTCATTTGTCCAATGAAACTTCGGGCAGAGCGCCATCCCCGTCTGGGGCAGGTTCCCAGTTAATGTTTCGGTGGCAGCGGCATGAGGGATGGTATAGCTGGGTCTTGTGTCTTTTGCAGGCAGCTGCATGAGGGATGGTATAGCTGGGTCTTGTGTCTTTTGCATCAAACATTCAACATGACTTTGTAGACCCTCCCCCCGTCTCTGAGCAGTTCCAGAATGTTGATGGCACTGCTCTCCACCATGCGCTGCAGTCTGGAAGACTGGAAACAAGTGTTCGCGGGTCCTCTCTCCCGCTGTGGAATCAGAGAGCATGGAAGGGAAGTGGCTGAGCTAAGACCCTCAGCCACCCGCGCTGAGTGTTTCAACTTCTCTGGGGCCCTTGCCCTGTCTTCTCGGGGGTCTGTCTGTGCCACAAGGGCTGCGGGCTGGCTGGCTGGCTGGGGGTGAGGAGGAGGAACAAGCAAGGGTTAGAGAAGAGAAAGGAAAGGTGTAAGGAAGGAGCACAAACTTGATAGTCAGGCAGCTGTGGGTTCGAATCTCAATTCTGCCACCTCCCAGCTGTGCGCTGGTGGGCACATTATGCCATCCCTTTTCCTCTTCTATAAAATGGGCACATGCTCCCTGTCTCCCCATGTCCTTGTTGTTATCTGTCCCACTCAACTGGACCTATTTCAGAGACAGTGTTCCCTTGCTGTTACTTAACTGTTTCAGTTCCCCAGGCTAGACTATATGATTTCATAGCTGGAGCTGTGTCTCTGGAGGGGGCAGGGACCCCGGAGGGCAGCGACTAGCTGACTAATGCTGGGGACCTGTCATGGTCACTGTTGCACTTCCAGCCCCTGGCCCATTGCCTTGTACATGAAAGGCATAAAATAATGCCTACAGAATGAAATCAATGGGAGAGAAACCAGGAGTCGGGAGAGTGAGGTGATCTCCTAAGGGCCAGACAACTCATTAATTACCTAGAGAGCTAGGAAGCTTTCTTTCTTTTTTAATCACAGCCAAAATGAACAGGACAACCTATAGCCAATTATATTGGCTCCCGAAGTCTCCTGTTTGCCGAGAAAGTCTCGTTTGACACCTGTTTTCCTTATAATAATGTCCATCTTCACTCTCAGAAATGTCCTATTGTGGGTGATAAATTGTCCCTTCTCTCTGTTATGAGGGAGAGTGGAGGGAAGGACTCTGCGTTTCCCTGACCCCATCTCCTACCCCCCACCCCTCATTTCTCTTATTTTGTCAGATATGCAATTAAAATGTCATTCCATTAGCTTTTCATCGAAAGCCCCGTGTGAACCGTGCTCGTCCCAGAAGCAGCCCTCCCCCAGCAACACCCCTGAGCGCTCACTGCCTGCACATGCGCTGTTGGGGCTCCGGACTGCTCCAGTGCCCTCCACTGTTTCACCAGCGAGGGGTAGTCCAAACACGCTGCCTTTACCGGGTCTGTGCTGAAGCGGCACCCCTTCCCACTCCGGCTAACTAGCACCTTGCCTTCCTGTTGCTCAGGAATGATGGATGGGGACTCGTTGGCCATAGCTCCTGGTGGGCCTGGCAGCCTCTCCAGAGAAGGAGAGGCAGGCCGAGATGAGAGCTGGAGTCCTAAGGTCCAACCACCTGGTGATGGGTTGAGGGGAGGGAGAGAAGCATCTAGAACAAAGAGAAAGGTACCGACTCACCCACACCCCGCCCCGCCCCCACCCTAGGGAGAGCACACCAAACCAGGGGCAGCTCAAGATGAGCACTGTTAGATATGTTCAGGTTGGTGTGGCTTGGCTGTGTGACCCAGGGGGCGGGGGGGGGGGGGGGGAGGGTGGATGGGGCTGGCCCTCCTGCTGGTCCTCAGACTTTCAGAGACAGCCAGGAGAAGAAGACCCATTAGCACCTCAGCCAAAAAAGTGATTACATGGGAGGGCCTCTTACACACCCTGTGGAAGGACTGGCTACCCAGATGCCTGCCCCAGAGCCTTCCTAAGTTAACCCACCCTCCCTGGGTTCGCCCCATCTTCCATGCCCATCCTTTCCGCACAGACACGGTAGATGACAGAAGTCACACTTTTGTGGGACCGCAGGGTCTTATTGTGGTTGCCCCTCCCTCCAACCCCAGCGTGTCAGGGCGGTGTGGTGCTTTCCCACTGGAAGATGGCCCACTGCCGGGCGGGGCAGGAACCCTTCACTTCCTGACTCCACAGGGGGTGTACCTCAGGCTCTGCACACAGCCCACCCTTGACTGGCATTCGTCAACCATCTGACTGCGAGTAGGAAATTAGAACCTGGGGTTGGCAGGTCCACCCTGCAGCACCTGGGCCCAGAAATTCCCTTGGCAGCTGCTGAAGATGGCTTCGAGTCTCCTTTGCTCTCTCTCCTCAGCCCTGCCTGTCCCTGTAGACTCCTGGTCTACAGTGCTCCCAGGCCTGGTTATTAAAGCAGGACAAAGCAGTCTCCTGGCCCCTTCCCTAGGCTGGCCAACATCTAGTGTCCCCATAGGAGGGACTGAGGCCTGCTTTGTCCACCTGAGGGCCTTCTAGAGAGCAATGGGTGTGACACAGTAAGAGCTCTTTGAGATCAGGAGGCTAGCCCTGTTCCTTCTGAATTCCCCTGCCCTCTCAGCCCTCAATTCGCCCGCCTGAGCCAGGGCCTCTACTCAGTGAGGAATATTTTGGAAATCATCCATCACTAAATTCTGCGAGTGGTCTCATCTCAGTAGCTGTGTGGTTGGAAATGATCTGGAAAACCCACAGTCTCCATAATGAGAAAGACTCTAGCACCTGGAGGGTAGGGATGCTCCCCCACCAGCACGGCCCCGGCCCCAGCACAACCCGGACAGTACGGGATCCTGACATCAGCGTGCAGAACTGCACTCAGGCCTTAGCTCACTGAACCTCTAGCTGCTCTGCAGCCTGGCACAAAGAAGGCACATCGTGAGCGTCTGTGAATGCATTGACGTGGGCCTACTGAGCTCAGGTTCTGGGCTGGGCACACGGCCTACTCTATTGGTGCAATGGCCTTGCAAGGCAGAGATGGTCATTCCATTTAATAGATGAGAAAATAGATGAGGCCCAGAGAGGCGAGGGGCTTCCCCAAGGACACTCTGCAAATGTCTGGCCAGAGTTCAAGTTTACTTCCTGTTTCTGAACACTGGGGTCTTTCCATTTGCATTTCAGCAACTCAACACTGACAGAGCATCCACTCTTGGGGACACAGTGGCTCAGCATTTGGGGGGGATTTTGAGCTAAAAGAGAAGTAGCTCTAGCTCTCAGGTCATTCACACCAAAAGGGGCAGACGATCTTGTTCCCAGCCACCGGTGATGAAGGACCGACATGGCAAGGCCCCCCCAAGAAGCCAAACCCTACTTGTGCAGGCTGCACTGGGGGGAGGCACCGAGAGGGGGTTCATTCCGACAAACTGAGAAAGGTATCTGGGAAGGGGTGGCACTGGCTTGGGGCACAAAGGCCAGACGAGCTTGGAGTGATGGGCAGAGGCCGAAGAAGCTTTAAAGAAGCATTTTCAGCAGCCTCTGGTGGCAAGATGGGCCTGAGCTGGGGGCTTCCCCACCCTTCTTAAATACCATGATGCAGGAGGAAGGGCTGGCAGCTCCCTGGGGGACTCTGCTCCAGGACCTCTCAGTGCTCTCTCCCAGAGCAGGGATTAGAGAGCCGGCATCCGTGTGCCCTCCCTCCAAGTGTGGTCGGGGAGGTTCAGCCAACCTCCCCGCCTCAGTCAGGATCCTGGGGGAGAGGCAGATAAGCGAGCTCTGAAGGACAAGTTCCAGCCACCAGGCCACAGACTTACTATTTTTCCCACACACTTGGTTGGCCTGCGACAGGATGGCCCCGCTGGGCCCTGCAGCTGAGGTTGGGAGAGGTGGGTAATTACAGGTCTGGGGGCCTGGGGAGGCCCCTCCCTCAGGCCTGGGGCCGGTGGCTGGAGAGGGTAGTGGGGCTTGCCGCTCTCCCCTCTTCCTGTCTGCTGCCTCCTCCTGGTTTGGGGGCTTTCTCCCTTCTAGTTCAACACGGCTCAAGAGGAAGCTCTTCTCTCAGGAAGCCATTGGAAGGTTCTATTAGGGGCCGGCACGCACATGGTTTTCCAGGACTGGGGAGTGCCGACAGACCGCTGCCTGGGAGAGCCCACATCTCTCTTGGGGGCTCATGGGAGTGCAAACATTAACTTCCTGTAAGCCATTAACACGCTGTGAGACCTTTCCTGAGCCTCAGTTTCCCTCTCTGCAAATGGATGTCTTGGAGCTGCCTCTGTCTAGTCCTTGAACAAGGCCATCTTCCTCTTCAAGCAGGTGAGTGGACAGATGGTTTCCTTCAAGCTTTATTTGTTTGAATTCCTACTCCTACATTGTGATTTGAATGGTCCCCCGGTGTCAAGGTCGCCAGACTTGAGAGGTGATTAAGAGAATCAGTAGAACCACCCCCACAAGTATGGGAAACTAACATTGGCTGAGCTCCCATCCATGCCAGGCCCTCAGCCCACAGAAATTATTTATGTTGATCTTCTTTAGTCCTGACATTGGCTCTGGGAAGAGACAGTAATCATCCCCCCTTTCCCTAATTTGACAGAATTTCTTAAATTCCAAATCCTGAAGTGGTTTCCCACCACCTCCAGGATGAAATCTGCCCATTCTTCCTAACACCTCACCATCCCTCCAAGACACAGCTTCTACTATAACCAAAAGTATATTTATTTTAATCATTCACTTCAGCCCATTTCCTCTTCAAATACTTGACTAAGACTGATCATTGTAGCCCAGCTGTCTTGAATTCCAAGCCTCCTTTTGCTCTTCCCAGCCCTGTGCTCACAAACAGCCAAGGTTCTGCAGGTAGGCCCCCAGAGGCTGGGGCAGCCCAGAGTCAGCCACGGGGGCCTCAGTCCCACGTCTCTGGATCTGTGGGATCATGGTCTCCTAACACAATGCCTGGCAGAGCCCCAGGCAGTGCATCCCATTCATTTTATTTCCTCAAGCCCTGTTCAGGTCCTTCTTTTCCCCAGAGAAGAGCCAAGACCTGGGGAAGGCCAGGGAGGTGCCCAAGGGGCACAATTTAAGGAGGCCCTCACTCCCAGGTTCCAGTACGGCCCTGGCTCAGCTCTGAGGGTGAGGCCTCCTTCAACTCTGCCCTACAGGCCACACTTGCCCCGCCCTGGTCCCAGCCCTGTCCCTACATCCCTCCTCCAGCCCTAAGCACTGGCCTCTTCTCTGAAGTTCCCAGCATCCTCCCTGGTGGGGCCAGATGTGATTCTCAGCCTGAGCTTCTGTGGCTGTAGGAAGGAGACAGGTTTCCTCCTTCAGTCCTGAAACCAAACTGGGTGTGGGGTTTTCACCCCTCCGACGTTCCAGCATGCTCCCCTCTGCCCTCCTCATCTCTCTGCTGCTTCTGCCTGCGGTCCCAATTCACCTCTTAGCTTCTATATAAAAGTGATGATTTTGGGGGTGCCTGGGTGGCTCAGTGGTTAAGCGTCTGCCTTCTGAGCAGGTCATGATCCCAGTGTCCTGGTATCAAGCCCCACATTGGGCTCCCTGCTCAGTGGGGGGCCTGCTTCTCCCTCTCCTACTCCCTCCTACTTGTGCTCCCTCTCTTGCTGTCTCTCTCTCTGACACATAAATAAAGAAAATCTTTTAAAAAAACAATGATGATTTTTTTTCAATGAAATAGTAGATAGCCATTAAAAATTGTGTTTCCACATGGGTGAATTCTTCTATAACCTTGACGTAGAAAAGACTTTCTAACTATGACTGAAAATCTAGAGGCAATCAAAGAAAAGATTGGTGAATTGACTATATAAAAATAAAAATAATAATAATTTCTATGGCAAACACCTTAAGTAACGTCAAAGTTAAATGATGAACTATAAGAAAATATTTGCCATATGTACCATAGATAAAGAGATAATATCAACAGGGCACCTGGGTGGCTCAGTCGGTTAAGCATCTGCCTTCGGGTCACGTTGTGATCTCAGGGTCCTGGGATCGAACCCTGCATCAGGCTCTCTGCTCAGTGGGGAGTCTGCTTCTCCCTCTGCCCCTGCTCCTCCCAACCTCTTGTGCTCTCTCTCTGTCTCAAATAAATAAATTAAGAAAAAAGAAATAATATCACTAGTGTGTGTGTATAGTCTTAAAAATAGAGAGACAAAGAACGAAAAACCCAGTGGAAAAATGGCCAAATGAACAAAAGTAAGGGAAACTCACAAAAGGAATATAAAAGTTATTCTTAATCATATGAAAAGATGTTCAACTTCACTTATAATAAGAAATGCAAATCTGAACTACCTACACTACGGTACCATTTCATATTCATGAGACTGACAAAAATTCCAAAATTTAACATCACCTTCTGTCAGCAAAGTTGTGAGCAAACAGGGTGGAAAACATAGCAGTACAACCCCATGGAGGGTTTTCTGGAAACACCCAACAAAACTACTATGTATATCTTGACTCTTCAACCCAGGAACCTCCCTCCTAGACATTTACCCTGAGGATACACTCCCAAGCATCCGAAACACACGTGCATGAGCCCTGCAGCATTATTTGGAATTGTAAGCTACAGCACCCCACCTCCATGGTCATCCAGAGGAGAGGGGCACAAATGATGGCATGTACACGTGCAGAATACTATATAGCTATGAAAACGTGTGGAAAGACCTCTATGAACCAATACAGAGTGTCTTTCGGGAGGTGATATTGAAAACATAAATAAAGTAAAGTATAAAAAAAGAATATATTATATGGTATCTTTTGTGTAAAAAAGAAAGGAAAATTAAAAATCATATATAAAAATGTGCTTATTGTTACAAAAAAGCAACAGAAGTGTAAGCATAGAAGAATGAAGTTGGGATGCAGGAGCGCAGGAGAGAGTGATACATCTCTTAGTCTAGCTTTTTGTGTAGTTCTTACTTGTGAAAGTGTGTTAACATTCTACCCATTAAAAAAAATTTAAACCAGTAAGAATGAGAAGGGGGAAAAAATCCCTAAACCTGGAAACAAATTGGAAAAAATTTGAAATTTATTTCAAATAAATCCTCTGACCACCCTGAAGGGCAAGAAAAGAAAGAAAGGACTACTCCAAGCTATTTATGAACACAGCAGGGAAGGAGGAGGAAAAGGAAGGATTGTCACCCTGCTGCTACTTTTTTTAATGTAACAGAGGATTAAGCAAACAATTGAATGTGGTGACAGCTCTGAGGTTTTCACTGTGGAAGGAGGACAGACAAATATGGAATTAGGGTCTGGGGAGACAAGAAGGAGCTGCAGCGGTGGATTGGAATTGGAGGTATTAGGATTGTGATTTGTAGCATACAAATGTACGTGTATATACATGTATATGTATGAAACACACGTGTCAGTACATGTATATTCATGCACGTATTTCCTAGTTCTGTCCCCTGAAAGGACTAAGAAGCAAAGACATCCAGCAGCAGTGGGCACACCCAGAGCCCAGATTTTGGTCTCTAATTCCACTCCCCACTAAAAGGAAGCAGGGATTTCAGAGAAATGACTGGTTGTAGGGCTCATTCAGGGCAGGTGTGTGATGAGCCTGGAACCTCTTGTTATCCCAGAAAGTAAGAAAGTGCTCCAAAACAGGGACGGTGACGTTTCCGAATATCATGGGAGTCAGCTCATAGAGATTCCCACTGGTCAAGTCTGTGGGAATTTATGCACCACAATCATTAAGCACAGTGAGAAATAATAAACTATTGGAAAAACAGGAGCTCATCAGTCCACACAGATAACAGACAAACAAATACCATGTTACTACTTATACCAGTAAATGGGAAATGCTTAAATAGATTGTGCTACTATAGAATGCCAAGGGCTGACTGGGAAATACAGAGGTAGTGCGGGAGCTGGAAAAGCATCATCTTACAACCATCACATCAAGGATGGGATCTGGTCAGAGATATCAACGGATACTACCCTGGGGTATTCGCCTGGTTTCAAAGGGTCTCTCTGTAGATTGCTTACTGGTTTCAAAGGAGAATAAAGACCATTGTCATGTACTGGAGGAATAGGTAATACTTTGACCTGGAGATTAAAATTAATGTCACCCGTGATGTCCCGTGTGGACCAGTGAGGACCAGGAGTGCCTGCCGATGTGATGGCATATGAAGAAGCCAAGACTGTCTCCACAGGATGCTGGCCAAGACTGCATAACCCAGATCTCACCCTAAGGAAACACTGGACAAAACTCACAGGGGGAACATTTTACTGAAAATAAGAAGGGGGCATTGTGTTCTTCAAGAATGTCAAAGTCATAAAAGACAAAGAGAGGCTGTGAAAATGTTCCAGATTAAAGAAGGCCAGCTAAATGCAACCCCTGCCCTTAGCCCGGATCCCTACTGGAGGGCAGTGTGCTCTCTGAAGAACATCAGGAAGCTGACTGACAAAATTGGAATACAAATGGTAGACTGGAAAACCAGATCTACATGTGTATTCATGTTATGTTTACTGATCAACCGTACTATAACTATGCCCGAGAATTTGTGTATCCCAGAAGATAGGCAAATTTGCCTGTCTACACACATATGGGAATGTTTAGGGGTAACCAACCCTCCAATGGTTTCAACAAAGAGTGTGTATTGGACACTCGTGCATGCATGATAGGAAGAAAACACCCATGATAAAGGCAATGGGGTAAAATTTTAACAACAGATGCATCTAGGATATAAAGATATAAAGGACATCTTTGTATTATTTTTATTTGTATAGTTTTCCTGTAATTTGAAATCATTTCCAAGTAAAACAATTTAAAACCTATGTTCCAACTTTTGAATGACAGTCCCTTCTCTGCAGGTGCAGAATCTCCTCGGCCAGGGACCCCTGGCAGGCACCCAGGTCAGGAGGCAGTTCTGAAATCAAGCCATCTGGGAAATGTGGCTTTGAGCAAGTGACTTTGCTCTCTGTCTCGGCTCCTCTGTTGGGCGATACCCTCCTCAGGGACTGTTGGACAACTAAAGCACATGACACTGGCAAGTGCTTAGCTCTATGGCCAATCGAGGTGAGCTATAGCTTCATTGGTCTCGATTGTCATCTGCAGGAACCCCTTCAGGGTGCAGGGCTGGGAGCTGTCTGCGGTTCCAAGAGCCATGGGTGGTTTCCAGCAGGACTGTGAACCCAGGACAAGCCAAAGGTCTAGACCTAGCCTCAGGCTGGCTGCTCCCTGGTGAAACTCCTCTGTAGGCAGACGGCCCCCCGTCCTTTCTTGGCATTGGGAACTTGGTGTCCTTGTGCTCTTGGCCTTGAGACATACTTTCCCTTGCCTACTCTTGGGCTTGTACCTTCAAGGCCTACTCCCAGACACTCCCCAGCACCTTGCTAGGGCTGCCCCAGTGCCCCCCTTCAGCTCCTTTTCCTGGTGTGGGATCAGATTTGGCATTTCAGAATGGCCCGTCTTTCCTCTCCCAGGGGAGCGCCTTGTGGCAGTATTGTTCTGGCTAAAAGAACAGTGACCCCTGGAGAACAGGCTGGGGAGGAGGCATGTTTCTTTGGGCTGGGGATTTTCTTGGAGACCATAAATTGACCTTCAGACCAGGTCTGTCCTGACAAGGATGTTGGGTCTCCCTTTCCACCACTGGTCTGTCATTTGGAAAAGAGTCAGTGCTCCTCTGTCCCCATCTGCCCCTCCAGGCCCACTCTCCACCCTGCCCACACAGCTCTGTGCCCTGGAGACCAACCCCTACAGACCATAGCACTGGGTTCTGCCCGCTCTACACTTCTTCCTGTTGGGAGCCATTGGGGCCCAAGGGGAGGATGGAGGGAGGGAGGTGAGGTGTTGAATGCTCTGTCTCCCTGTCTTCAAGGGCACGCCTCAGGGTGCAGCCCAGGTTGGGCGGCCCCCTCCACAGCACCCTCACTGTCTCCACTTCCAGCGTCCCTCCTCTCCTTGCCCCTTCAGCCCTGGGGAGGGACTGCACCCCAGTGTTGGGGGTACTGCCCTGGGTCCTGTGGGCTCCCTATCCTGCACTGGCCTTTGGACTCAACTCTCTTCAAATCACCCACTTTGAGGGCACCACCTGCTTCCTGCTGGGCCCCGCCTCAGGTAGACCCCTGTGGAGGGAGGCAGTGCCCTCTCTGTCCGTCCATCCGTCCGTGTGTTTGGTGTTTGTCCGCCTGCGAGGCCCCGTATTACCAAGCTCAGCGGGGGGACCCACCTCGAAGCCATTCATGCCAGAGAACAAAAGCCAGAGCTGCCACCTGAGGCCTCCTCCCGAGGCTCACTGCTTCCTGCTCCGATTTCATTTCATCTTTCCATAAGTTGCTCTTAACTGAGAAGCATTACAAGAAGGGAATTAAAAGAGAGAAAAGTTGGTGGAGGAATGCCTTTTTTTCCCCTGGTTTAAGCCTTTTGTTATCAACTCTTTAGGAATCCGATTCAACTAGAGGAGCATGTGGCAGAACACGTTCTTCAAAATTAGTTCCAAGAGACACTCGGGCTCTTTTATTATTCATTCTATGAAAATCAAAATATTAGCTAACGCCTCTCGCGTCCTCCGAGCGGGCCTGGCAGCTTGTCTGATGTATTGTACGACTTGAAAGGGAAGAAGAAGGCCTTTCCTGTGCAGGCCTCCCTCAAGCCCCACTGCATCCCGCTCGCACAGGGACAGAGAAACCCTGACATGCCGTGCCCGAGAGCCTCGCAGGCCTGGACCCACGCAGAGGTGTACCAGCACCAGCGACCTCTTCCTTGGCACCATCATTGCTCCCGAGGAGCCCGGGGGAGTCTGAGTCCTGGCAGAGCAGGAAGGCCCCTCCTGGTCCCGGGAATGAGGTCTCCCACATCCAGAGGCAGAACGGGTGTGGAAGAGGGTGAAGGGGGTGATGACTCAGGGACCCCAAAGCTTAGAAATCAAACCTGCTGGGTATGTTTCTTCTTGGAACCCCACTGCTGCCTTCATTTCTGGAAAGAATACCACAATGCAAACACATTTCATTTCTTGAGGAGCAACACAGAAATCTGGCCTCTGACACCCAGAGGTGTCATAGCAGCGACTTTAATCAGGCCCCTAGGAAGACAGTGAGGTTCTTAGCTGGGGAATGAGGTATAATTCTTTGGCCTTGAGGACTGTGGGTGGGACCAGAGCCCCCCAGCTGTTGGCTAAGTGGCTTCTGTGCCACGGGAGAGTAGACCAAGTACATCCCTTGGGAGCAGGGGACTTTCAGCTAGCTGGGAGTGAGGAAGACTACCCAGGGCCCAGTGTGAGGGCTATAGGTGGTCAGAGGAGGCAAAACTTCCCAGAGACTAAGTAGACCAAGGAGGGCTTCCTGGAAGAGGTGGTGTTTGATAGTTGGCTAAGCACTAGAAAGGAGAGGGGAGAGGGAAGGGCAAGGAGGACTGTGAGTAGGCCGGGTGAGAGGGAGGTGGGCAGGAAATGGTCAGAGGTAAGGCAGGAGGGAGCCTGACCACAAGTGAAGGTATTTCTTCTTCCTTTCTTTCGTTTCCTTGAGCAATCCTAAATTCGCTATTAATCTCCCAAGACCTATCTTGTTGATAAATGTTGATTTCCCCTGCACACCTGTTCATATTTCTGATGGAAATGTATTATATAATCACTCTATTCGGCTGGTGATTACCATGGTAATCAGGCACGCTTAGTGACAGGCCAGCACTCCTCTTGAAAACAAGATTCTGCAGATAGGGGCTTTCATTTCACTTATGTTGTGCCTGGGGAGTGAGGGGAATGAAGCAGGCATGGGGCAGGTGTGGGGGGGTGGGTTCCTACTCTGGGAAAGTCTTGGCCCACTGTGGAGCCCGAAGGGCCTGGGAGGGCTCTGCAGGAAGACAGGGGTTAGTTAAATGGGGGCAAATCCTTCCTACCTTGGGGCTCTGCAGTGTGCACACAATTGGGGACAGCTTTGCGGGATCCCGGGTGAAGAGAGGATCAGAGCAACCCAGTGCCCAAGATCAGGAACCTCAGCTAGAACCTCATTCAACCTCCCACCTCCATCTCAGGAACCACCTCTGTGCCTTGTGGAACCTTACAAAGGTGTTTCTCCCTGTCACAGGATTATAGTAGAAGGTCTGGGGAGAGCGCCACGTGTTTCAACTGTGTTATTTGGTCCTGATGTTCTATTTTAAGTTGGTAAGAGCTCCAACCAGACGGCTTGGCTTCCAATCCCAGCTCCACCGCTTTCCTGGCTGTGCGACCTCATGCAAGTTACTCAACCTCTCTTTTCTTTCTTGCTGGCCAAAAACAGATAACGCGAATTTCTAACGCACAGGATTGTTGTGAGGATTAAGTGAACTGACGTGTATAAAATGGTTAGCACATGCCTGCTACTGAGTAAGCCCTTAAAAATGCCTGGGACACAGTAGCGCCTCCCTTCTCAGTGGGTGGGGGACAGAAAGGATTGAGGGTACAGTCAGTACCCTCAACTTTGTACAAACGTCACCTCCCCTCCTTCTGACAGCCCCACGTAACCCTCTCTGCCCGATGAGCAGACCTGAACCCAGGCCCCCTGCCTCCCTGCCCACAGCATTTTCAAATTCCTTCCCAAAGACATCGGTCTGCCGGCCTCTGGCTGTCCCCCCAAAACTAGGACCCGGCCCTCCTTCTCAAGCATAGTCACCCTCATACTCTGACTGCCATCCTAGGAAACTCAGGCCTGGTGGGCACTAGGTTCCAGAACGCTCGCTTCCTAAAAACAGATAAACATCCCCAGTTTCTAGTCGCCCCTGCAGTTGCCCATATATGTTAGATGTTGTTGAATGACAACCACCACCACGATAATAGTAGGAGCTGTGCTTCTCGCTCCTGCCGTTGCAGGCTCTACGCTAAACCTGCTCACTTGACTAGGATAACTTTTGTCACTAATGGAATTATTGTACATGGCGCCAGACACTGTATGATCCAAATCGGGCCAAGAGCTGTGGGCTCTGCCTTCCAGGACCCGTCCCCCAGAGACAGCTGACAGGCCATTATTCTGTGTCCCGCAAACTCTGTGCAGCGATAAGGAAACCCCACCAATTTGATGCTTTATCTGGTTGCAGGTGGAGGAGAGATTATTTCAATCAAGATAATGATTCCATTTCTTGGAAGGAAATGAGATTTTTTTTTTTCGTGGCCTCATGGGGGTGCCACCAAAATCTGTCTCAGGTCGGAAACAGGTCATGCACAAGTTCGAGGATTTTTCCGGCAACCTCAGAGAGAACGTGAACATGAAGGAGAACGGAAAGGAGGGAGTTTGCTTGCAAGAACACACACACACACACGCACACACACACACACGCACACACAAACACACAGGGCAGGCCTATGAGATTACAAAGTCAGCTTTCTTTGGCTATTTACAGGCATTTGACAGCACCCGTGAAACCAGCATTTAGAAGATAAGCTCACATGGTGTGAGCACAATGGCCTGGATTTCAAACCAGGTAAGTGGTCTAGCGAGGCAGTAATGATAATGGAGCTCTGGAGACCAGAAGCTCAGCTGTGGAAGGGACCTGAGTAGTCAGCCTGCCCAGCACCTAGGACAGATGTCCTGTGTAACTTTGTAGATGCATGTCCCAACTACTCTTCCAGCGCCTCTGACAGGGAGCTCCCTGGCTGAGGGGACGCCCCCATCACCGACAAGCTCCTATGTTAAGAACATCCCCCAATCATGGTAGGGACTCCATAAAAGGAAACCACGAGGAAAAGTCACAAGGTGCTGAAGCTAGAGTACCTCTAAAAACACTTGGGCAACAAGACCTATGTCAGTAGGTCATCCAACAATATGCAAATGACATTAGGCAAGGAATGCAGTGAGACCAGAATAATCGGAACTAAAGGGTGAATTTGGTGAAATTCTACATTATTTTAAATACTTCAGAATTTCAAGGGCTGTAATACAGCATCTCAAACTCTTTACAGGTGATGTGCAATGATGCTGACATCAATTGTATCTATAGTAACTTCAAAAAGTTTGGGAATGTTTGTCAAGTCTGTATGCATTTAGAACATTCTGCTGAGAACTGACTTGGTGGGCTGTTCTCCCTTGATCTCCAAAGAAAAGGTACATTTTAGCTCAACTCCTTCAGAAGGAAGAGCCACAACTGCTGACTCTTGAGTGTTTTTTGTTTGTTTGTTTTGTTCTGCTTTGGGTTTTTTTGTTTTGTTTTGTCTTACTGTACTGTATCAGATTCACCAAAACTTTGAAATCTACACCACACCGTTGTTGATGTGCATAGACTATCCCTGGAAAGTAACCCTAATCCTGGTAATGCTGGTGGTCACCAGGAGAGGAGTTGGGCTGTCTGGGAACATAGATGGGAAGGAGACTTTTCACAGTATATCTTTTGGTACTTTTGAATTTAGACTCATGGGACTGTATGACCTATTAGGAAAAAAATGATGGTTAAAAAAGCACATACTTGTTTCAGTGAAAACAGACTTTGATACTCACGATGTCTATTTTAATACTTATACTCTTAAAATGCAAACTTAAAATTGTGAAAATTACTGCCAAGTCAGGTGAAAATCTCTTTTGGATGTCTTGACAATAGTGACTTTCACGGGCACGGGTGTAGATGCAACAAAGGCTCCATTCAGATGGGACCACTTTGCTGGCTGGGACACCTTCTCCCAGCTGCTTTCACCGGTGATCTTCTCCAGACCCTGGCTCTTGGTTAAAGGCATGCCTTGGAGTTTGGTAAACGAGGGGTTACTTGAGGCCTGCCCCTTGCTGCCAGGTCATGGACGTCAGTGCTTTGCAATTCACACGGATCACGCTAACAAAAGACACAGGCCCTCCCTGACAAGTATTCCCTAAGAGCGCTCCTTGGATATAACACATGTACCTGAATCCTTGTCTCAAGCTCTGCTTCTAGGGACTCTAACCTCCATCATCCAAACAACAGTTCCAAATGCAGCCCCCTTGTATCTTTCCTGAGGTGGTAGAAACGCACATGAGCCTTCCTCTTTGGGAGCAGAACCATAACCACCTTCCCGCCTGGCCCAAGCTTACCAGTCAACACTATACATCCCATGAAAGCCGCCCAACAAAATGTTGACCCATGCGAAGAGAGAGCTCCACCAACCAGACCCCTGTGGGGGCCACACAAATACTCTCCTTCTCCAGGAGGAATGAGCAGGAGGCAGGGGCAGACTCAGCAGGCCTGTCCCACAATCAAGTATCCAACTACGTGCAGCAGGAGTTGGCGTGAACGTCAGCTCTATCTATGATTGGCTAGAGAACTGGAGGGAAATAGTAGTTCCCAGCCTCAGCTTCCTTACCTGCAAAATGGCAATACCCACAGAGCCTCTGTGCAGCTCGTGAGGGACGGTACTGCGGGAGGTGTGCTGCAAGCCAATGACGCCAAATAAATACTACTTGTGATTCTTGAGATCTAGGACATGCTAGCTTCTCCTGCTTGCTGCAACAAATAATTCCCCTTTGTCAAACAATTCCATCTCAGCTGCCCCTCATCTTGGGCATCGTACCTAGAGCTCTGGATGTGAGAAGCAGCTCCAGAGAAAAGCAAGTGAACATTGAGAGCACTGTCCTAGGGACCATCCACCCGGAGCTCAGGGGGCTTCCTCATTGATCTCAGGGTCCTCTGGTGGCCCTCAGCTACAGCTGTCCAGAGAGAGCCATCTCTCTCTCTCTCTCTTTCTGTCTCCCTCTCTCTCTCTCTCTGAGATCCAGGGAGGATCCCCCATGTGAATTTCCTGTAATGTATCCAGTGTCTGCACTAATCTCAAATACAACCTCAAATGTGGTGAAAAATCCAGGCGGTCACTGTTATGCAAATCACAGATGAACTGGCAGAAACTCAACTTTATTTACACAAACGAGGGAAACCTTATTCTGTCCTGATTCTTTGCACATTGATCATTCATGGAGACACTTCCAGCCCTTTACCACCTGGGCCAGCCCAGTGTCACCAGCATTTTCCTCTGTCCCCTGCAACACCCACCACATAGGGCATTGGGTGTTCCCATCCTAGCACTTGTTGCTTCTACCCTGGAGTGGCTTCCCTCCTCTATCAGCCTCTTCCAGTTCAAGTCCCTCTGTCCCCAAGAAGTGGGCCCTGACCAGTCCTGTCACCAGCACTCCTAGCTGTGGTGTGTGCACCAGCGTGGACAGTAAGCCCATTCTTAAAGGTCTTTAGTAACCTCTTCTGCGGGTTTCTTCTCCTCCCACACTGGCTCGAAAGTGCCTCCAAAATAGAGCCTAGGCCACGGTTCCTCATTATTTCTCAGAGCCTGCAGACAGCGCCAGGCACCCAGTGATTAAGAACATTCTCAGCTGGAGTAATGGGTTGGGTCTTACGATCGCTCTTAGTGGAACACACTGCTAAATGGCCTGTATGAGAATTTATAGTTCTAAGTGGGCCAACCTATTTAGCAAACTCAGAAGGGTACAAACTGTATGTAGTTCCGGGGCCAAAAATTGCACCTGTTCCTTTATCCTTCGGGGGTCCTGCTCTCCCTCAAACACCAACCACAAGGGAGCTACGCTCTTTCCTGAGCTGGCGGGAGGGCAGAGCCTGGGTTCCAACCATCCACCTTCCACTCCGAGGAAGACTTCCATTCCCGGACCAGCCCCGCCCGGCCGGACACAGCTTCCAGAACCAAAAGCCGATTTCACCGAGGTCATGCCCCCTTCCCCAGACAGGGAAACCCGCCCCCTCCCAGGAACAGCATCAAACCACAGTCCTAAAAAAGCAAAATTCATACTCACGAGCAATGACGCCTTCCTCTCCGATTTCAGGCCAGCAGTCTCCCTGCAAACCTGCTCATTTCCTGCAAAGAGAAGAAAGGGATGGAGAAGCATATTAGCATCTGCTCGGCTATCCTTTGGCAGTTTCCTGGCTGACCTCGGGCTTTGGCACCTTCTCTCCTCCTTACTCCCCACGGCACTCTCCCCTCCCAGGAACACCGTGTGCTAGCTGGGTGGGCGCCCCTGCCTCCCCGCACGCCTCCCTCCCCCTCCGCGGAGCCATGCCAGTCTCAGATTGACCACTGCCTCCAATTCCCTGAAGGCGCTGGGCTTCTTCCCACTCTGGAGTGAGGCCTCCTCTTCAGTAGCATGGGGTTGCCTAGCAACCCCGCGCACCGGCTCGGAAGGCCCTCCTAAATTGGACCTCACAGCACAGGGCATCTCCTTGTACAGCTGCCGGAATCTTAACAATCTGGCTCTGAATAATAACACAATGGTAATTGCATGCATGGGCCCCAAACTACATTTAAATAATGTTCAAGAGCTGACACACACCAACAAAGGCCAGAAAATGCATTGCGGAGGTTGACTGTAAGGCCAGGCGGGACGTTGGGTGCGGGAGGGAGATGACACCAAAGACTCGCGTTAATGACAATGCCAACCTGAACTGTAAATCCCCTGCCTTTCTGCCTGAGTGTGTCACCACTTTAATGCGCTTTAAGTGAGTTTGGGATCTGCAGAGGCAATTAATGCCCAGAGGTAGTGATGCTTTGAGACAGGCTGCCCTTTAGTGGGTTTTTGGAGGGAGCCGGGGAGGGAGAGAGGACAAGAAGGGAGAACTGGGCGTGAGTGATGTCCCTTGGCTTTTACAGTCGTGGCTAAGTACATTTTAGAAGGTGGGAGAAAGAACTTACCAAGCGAGAGCACAAAGCACTTGCTGCCTCGGCAAGGGACAAATTCGACACAACTAATGTGTTTCGGGATAAGAAGTGAAGGCAAAGAGGCTGGAAGCTGGCAAACACGCGGACCAAAGCCCTCAGTGGGGTGCGGGATTGGCCGTGCACAGCTCAGTCCAGCCTTCAGTCTGGGTCCCTGGCACAGGGTAACCCCGAGCTCTGCTCCAGGCACCAGAGTCTCAGCCCAGGGCCAATGGAAGGCTGGTGAGCCGCTCTCTGCAGAGCGACAGCAGTGACACCCCCAGGTCAGCCCTGCTCCTTCAAAAGCCTAAAGCATATTTTTTTTGTTTTGTTTTGTTTTGTTTTGTTTTTTTTTACAAAGCTCAAATTCTTCCTGCAAGGGACTTAACCAGATACTGGCATAGCCACGTCTCAGAAACATGAGTCACACGAGGCAAGAGACGGAGGCAACCCAAGGGTCAGTCAACAGATGAATGGAGAAAGGAAAGGTGCTCGGCGCACACAACAGAGTATTACTCGGCCATACACCGGAGTATTACTTGGCTGCACAATGGAGTATTACTTGGCCGTACAACGGAGTATAACTCGGCTGTACAAAGGAAGCAATTCTGGCAGGTTCCACCGTGGGGATGAAGCTTGAGGGCCTTATGCTGAGTGAGATCAGCCAGCCACAAAAAGACAAATACTGTGTGACTCCACTTAGATCACAGAGACGGAGAGTAGGACAGCGATGGCCAAGGGCGGCGGGGAGGGGCACCGGGGAGTTAGTGTTCGGTGGGGACAGAGTCTCAGTGTGCAAAGGTGACAAAGTCCGGGAGACGGACAGCAACGTGGATATACGTCACACCCCTAAACGACACACTTCACAATGGTTCACAGGGTAAAGTTTGTGACACGTATTTTACCACTAGGAGTACAACATACACAGTCGATGAGACTTGGTCTATCTTCACCTTGGATGTCAAGGGGGCCTGTGTCATTCATGAGCTTGGCCACAGAGGCTGCTAAGCCTCCCCGCAGGGACGAAGGGGACTGGGAACCCCATAGCTTGTCCGCATGGGGTTGGCGCAGCAGAGTGTCAGACGGAGGCGGGGAGCGTTGAGAAACAAGCCCAAGCACCATCACCCTCCGGAATGTGGCCTCCTTGTACCCCAGGAGTCCCGTCCACCACCGCCTGCTTCCCTATCCAGGCACGAAGGCTCTGAGGACCCACTCTGACTTTTGCCCTCTGCTGCCTCTATGTCCCCACACCCCCTGCCTAGAAAACCCTTCCCGTGCTGTCACCCTGACCTGCTCCTCCTCTTTCTAGGGGGCTCACATCAAGGACTGCCTCCTTCCTCCATGATGCCCTCCACATGCTCCCATGCCCCCGTGTCCGAATGCTGCAGGCTGCCATCAGTCCTGGCTTCATACTCACATTCGTATCTGGAAGGCTTGCCTCTCCTGATACATCCCTGGCAGGACCCTGGATAAGGATGGTCATTAACCTTTTCTGTCTGCCACTGGCCCTGGCTCGGGGCTGAGCATACCATAGGCCATCGCCTCAAGGCTCTTGGAGGGAGAGCCCCCTGCTTCCCTTCCTAGGGAATCTGCCCATAGCCCCGCTGCCTGGGGTGGAAGGCACGTCTGTGTGTCACCAAGGCCGGAAGCTCTGTGTGGACAGGCAGGTGCCTCCAGCCATCTAGCGTTGTAACTCAATGTGTGCAATAAACAATGGAGCATTTACGGATTTTATTAATTCGGAAAGGTCATTAGAGCTAACAGCGTCTCCAGGTGAAAGTGAATAAATAGCGTGGATTGGTTTTTTTCTTCAGTGTCCTGAGCTGCTTCTTGGGATGTGCTTTAAAACCTCAGAGAACAGTGTTACAAGTGAAAAAAATGAAAAGATGGGAGGAAAAAAACCCAGGCTCTGGAGGCAAGAGGAGACCCACAAGAGCTCTGCAGAAACCTCTGCCTTTCTCTAAGCCTGTCTCCCCCAGTCTGTAAAAGGAGGGCATGATTGCTAAGCTCCCTCCAACTTAAAATAAACTAAAATTATGATAGGAGATAATCACGCGAAGTTAGTAACTTTCTGAAGGAACAATTACCCCCCCCAACTCTACCCATCCTCCCAGGTGGTGGACACCCCTGCAGCTCTGGGTAGCAAAGATGGGGGTTCGGGCCCCAGAAGCCAGGAGAAGGGCCTTAATGATTCTAGGGGCCCTCACAGAGCCTGACCTGGAGGCTCTCAAACCCGACTGCCTCACTCTCCCTCATTAGATCATTAAGGAACACTCTGGACTAATGACTGGTTTGATCGAATCTCCAGGAATGGCTGGAAATGGGCCAAAGGGTGGCATCCAGGCTCCGTCTTCCCAGCCCTTGGCTCCGTGACTGACTGGCAAGGTCTGTCAAGAGCCAGGTCTCTGCGGGCAGATGCCGCTGGTTCTCCCCGAGGCGAGAAGGAAGGAGCATTCAAGAAGACGTGGGGTCTGGCTCCAGCCTGCTGTCATGGGGGGAAGCAGCTGGCCCTCGACCAGACTCTGCAGTCCCACCTCCCCCACTACCTCCCCGCCCCCTCTTCCCACTGCCCCAAGTGCTGACAGAGCCCCACAGCGGCCCCGGCTCCCACCTCCAGATCCCTCGTGGCTTCTAGAAGCAAGAAGACGACCACGTATGAATCAGAATTGTGTGACTCACAACCTAATACTAATATTAACATTAGCGTTAGTATGAGTTAATTTTTTTTTTTTTTAAGATTTTATGTATCTATTTGACAGAGAGAAATCACAAGTAGACGGAGAGGCAGGCAGAGAGAGAGAGAGGGAAGCAGGCTCCCCGCTGAGCAGAGAGCCCGATGCGGGACTCGATCCCAAGACCCTGAGATCATGACCTGAGCCGAAGGCAGCGGCTTAACCCACTGAGCCACCCAGGCGCCCCAGTATGAGTTAATATTAATGAATATTTGTGTGACATTTTCTGATTACAAGAGTATTTTCCCACTTGTTTATCAGGCAGGTAGGAGAGCTTCGATTCATTTATTGAGCACCTGCTGTATCTCAGGGTCTTTGCTACCTCCTAGGAATACAGACACGAAAAGTGTGTTTCCTGCATGCCAACTCCCTCCAGGACATTGAAAGTCGGGAACACAGAGGTCCAAAGAAGCTGAGGAACTTTCTCAGAAGTGTTCAAACCGAAACCTCAGATGCGGAGGGCTTTTGCCATTGTCCCTGTATGGCCTGTGAGTTTAGCATGAAATTGAGCCTCCACAACGTCACCCAGAAGGGACCAGCCAGAGGACCGCATGCCTTGGGGACAGGGAGTGTTGATGCCCAAAATGAACCAATGCCTGGGGTTGTCAGGCCCAGTGGCCCTGAACACTGCAGAGGGGTAAACCCTGGACTGGGCACAGGTCAGAGCCTACTGCAGACATGGCCTTGACCTCTCATGGCCTTTCTGCTCATTGATAAACACCCTTCCTCTCATCAGAAGGGCTGCAGAGAGACACTGTCTGGAGAGCTGAAGCAAATTAATGACTTTTTTTGGTTTTTGAGGTTTTTTTTAGTCTGCAGTCATCTTTGTTTTCTAGAAGTTGCCACAGCGCTTACAATCAGCATGTGACACAAACTGATATTGTTCTTTTGAGGGTTTTTACTGGCTTTTCAGAAACTATAATGTCCATGGTTGGGGGAGCACCGCCAGGGCGCCCCAGCCCAGAGACGGCAGATAAGTCACCCCAAGTCATGCCAAGGATAAGCACAGACCAGAGCCAGAACCCAGGTCCCCAGACTCCCAGGCTCCGGCCTGCAGGCTCAGGCGGAGTCCTGCTGGCTGTGAGCCCCCACAGCAGCTCCGCAGCAAGCCTGCGAGGCTGGGATGGGGGCTCTCTGATGCCGGATGGCAGCTAGCACAGGCGGATTGCCATCTCCGCCCCTTCAGTGGCACTCAGTGATCTGCTCTGCCTCCTAGCCTGGTGTTGTGAGCCTCACAGCGAGGGGCAGAGGCAACGAGGGGTGCCCTTAGGGACAGCAAGGTCGCCATCTCTGTTGCAGGGACCTGTGGCTCTAAGGAGGCCATCACGCATTGTGGTTTGGAGCTAGGCTGACCCCGCTGTGCCACCCTGAGCAAGTGACTTAACCTCTCTCTGCCTCAGATTTCCCTCGGTCCGGGCAAAATAATGGTGCCCATTTCCTACCTCACAGGGTTGAAGTGAGAATTAAATGAGAACATGGAGGGAACCCTCGGCCCAGGGCCTGGCATCTATAGGTTCTCAGGTGTACAGAGTGAGATCAGATTTCCCCTCTCGGGTCAGCTCCATGAAGAGGGAGACCATCTGGAAAGGCTACACGTCAGATGATGCCAGCTATAGGACATTCTGGAAAAGGCAAAACTCAGAGATAGTAAAAGATCACTGGTCACTAGGGGAAGAGAAGATGGACGAACTTGGGAATTCTCTAATCCCAGAGGATTAGAATAGTAAAACTAGTCTATGATACAATGGTACACACACATCATTATATATTTTCAAAATCCATAAACAGAGTGAACTCAAATGTAGACTCTGGACTTTAGCTAATAACGACGAATCGATGTCAGCTCACCAATTGCAACAAATGTCTACCCTAATGGAAAATGTTAGTAACAGGGGAGCCTGGGGTAGAAGCAAACTCTGTTTTCTGCTCAATTTTTCTAGACACCTGAAGATGCTCAAAAAAACCAAAAAAACAAAAACAAAAACAAGTCTATTAATTTTTTTAAAGCAAGATCAACCACTCCAAAGCAGGATACACAGGGCCCATCTGTACACGGGCCATCACCAAGCCCCCGTGGGTATCCGGGCACCCCAAGGGAGACCTACAGTTGGACCAAGAGACTAGTGTGGTCCTCCCAATGTGAACTGCACCTGTGTCTTGTGTCCAATCAAAACGTCAGAGGCAGGGACGCCAGGGTGGCTCAGTGGGTTAAACCTCTGCCTTCGGCTCAGGTCATGATCTCAGGGTCCTGGGATCGAGCCCCGCATCAGGCTCTCTGCTCAGCAGGGAGCCTGCTTGCCTCTCTCTCTGCCTGCCTCTTTGCCTACTTGTGATCTCTCTGTCAAATAAATAAATTCTTTAAAAAACAAAAACAAAACAAACAAAACATAAACGTCAGAGGCAGTGTAGGGAGGCCAGGGTGGGAGGCCGAGTGGGAAGGCCAGCAGGACCAAGCACCCCAGCAACCAGGATACATCTGGTCACCGGGGGGTGACTCAGCCCTCACTTACCCTTCTTGAGCACACACCCTATGCCTGCCTCACCCCTCCCTGCCCTCCAGATAGGGATCGAAAAGAGACTCAGCCCCTTGCCCACAAGCCAGACTCCTCTTAGCCTTTTCCTACGTTCTCCACCTCCAACACCAGTATAGTAGGTGCTCGATAAACATTTACCGAATTAAATAGTGATTATCTGTGTGCCTCTTGCTCTCCCCATGGAAGTAAAGAATCTGACTGTAAGCCTCCCTAACCTTCCAGCAAAGTATTAGCTGACCAGAGCGAACAACAGAATTCAGACAGATGTAACACATCATGGGCGGGGGATGTCGTATTTGGTCATAGGGCCCCTGCCTACAGTCCTGGCGGCCTATCTCTGAGGGCACTACCCCAGCGCACCTGGCACACACTGGCCTGCTTAGCCCTGAGCCTCCAGTTAGCAGGATGTACGAGCCCCTGCTCACCCTGGAAGGACTAAGAGGCCAGTGTGTCCTGAAATGGGGTGGCAAATCTGTGGGGTCACCTCCAAGCAGCCTGGGCAGACAACAGAGAGGTCAAGGCAGAATGAAGGCCCTCAGCCTGGGGCACAATGTGGGGGTGTCTCAGGAAAGGTTTTTAGAGCAGGAACCGAGGCCCAGCCCGTCCCACTTCGCACAGGCAGGCAGCAAACAGTTGGGTCCAGTCTGATCCCCAGAAAGGAGTGGAGTCTGTGTGTTGCTGGGAACAGCATCCTCGAAGGCAACTAAATCCTCCTTTCAGTCATTGTTTTAGGGGTGATGGCCCCTGAGAAGTCCGAATTTCTGTGACCTGAGCCTCAAGTCTTAAAATAACCCTGAGAAGGAGGGAGGGCTGAGCCCAGAGCCAAAGCCAACAGTGGGGCCTCGCATGGGGAAGCGGGGGAGGGGAGAAGAGCCTGTCCGAGGATCAAAGGCCCAATCTCCCTGGTCCCATTGCCCAGCCCAGGCCTGGCTGTGCAGTCAGGCACATTTTATTTTTTCTGGCCTCGGGGAAGTGTTCTTGGGGTTGGGCAAATCTGAGCAAGGTCTGGCAGCAGGGAATGGCCTGGAGCAGCGGAGAGAGAGGGCAGCGGCTGTCCACAAGCACCCCCTGGCTCCCAGCAGTCCCCTTGCCTGACTGTCAGGGTAGGAAGGGGGAGGGTGCCCGCTAGGGTGAGGGTGGGGGCGTCCTTCCCAGCGCTCTCTGGCTGGTGGAGCAGAAGAGATTCTCGGTCACAACATGGGCAGGCCAAGAATATTCAGTTTTATAAGAGCAAACAACAGTTCATGTTTGGAAAAAGGAAAAGGTTTCTCCCCCACAAGGGAAAGAAAGTAAGCATGTTCAGTCTTCCTGTCTGCAGGACAGCAGAGTTCCTCCCCTGCAGGGACGAGGTGAGGTGGGGGCGCCTCACCGGTTTAACAACGTGGTTCTCTGGGCCTGATCTCACTGGCTGATGGTATTCAGGGGGACACACGTGCTGCGGAATTTGCCCGGCTGGTGGGTGCAGCTCTCAGCCGGGCCCGCCTGGTTCTGCTGCCAAGTGTGGCTGGGATTTTAAGGTTGGCATTGGGCAAACGTTGGGAGGGGGAGTCAGAGGGCGGAGGGAGCAAGGCCTGGTCGGGCTGAGCAGGGGTGATGTCAGACAGGTAATGTCAGCGTTCAGAGCTCCAGATAGCAAAACGGGGAAGCGGGCCCGTTCTGTCTTCATGACCACACGCTTCCCCTGACAGCATCTCCTGGCTCTTGGGTCTTGCCC
Organism: Mustela nivalis; assembly: GCF_964662115.1. Lineage (NCBI taxonomy): Eukaryota > Metazoa > Chordata > Mammalia > Carnivora > Mustelidae > Mustela > Mustela nivalis. The sequence continues at coordinate 44,843,100 of NC_139033.1, read as the reverse complement.
CTGGCCCTGACCTGGTGCCCCAAGTCCTTTTACTCCTTCTTCCTCTAGCTAAACCTGTTTTCCAGAAAGTTCTATCTCCGCCTGGTGTCCCTTATAACGGCATACTTAATGTCAGCATTCCTTTCTCTCAGAGAAAAGACATTTCCAAGCCCTCCCCCCCTTAGGTGGGAAAATGGTATCCCCTGGAAAGGGATTTATTTCACTTTTTATTTCTGAACTCCACTGTCTACTCTGTCTCACACTGATGACAAATACGTAAATGACCTACACTAGGCAATAACCCTGATGCGATGTGGATGGTGTAGGGGGTGTTTGGAAAGAGGACCAGGGACTCTTACAACAGAAGGGACACCACGGGGAGAAGCCTGCCTCCGAAAACATCCCCTCCAGTTCCTGTCCTCATCTTCCCTGGGCACTCCCACCCAGCGTGGAACATGGGTCGGGAAGACGTATGTTTTATTGTCCCAACAAGGATACTTCTGAGAGTGAAAGGGGATACTATTCATGATCTGGGGACAGCAGGCATCAAGGGGCTGTCCCTAATCAACCAGGGTGTCACTCAACATTTGGGGTTTGGGAAAACCTAGTCAGAGCTCTTCTCTGGAACTTCCATGGCATCACTTAGGGAAGACAGGTCTGCCTCTACTCACTCCCCGCCCAGCTTCCCCTCTTGGGAGGAGGTATCAGAAATGATCTTGAGAGAGGTCACCAAGCACATCAGACCCAGAGGAAGCATGACAGGTACCCGTGTGAAATGTAAGCAGTCCTCTGTCTGGCCCTGCCAACCCTCAAAGCTCCCCAGTCAGATCCTTGCAGATCCCACTTCCTGCAGGAAGTCTGCCAGGATTGCTCCATTTCTCCCAGCACTGTGTGTGTGTGTGTGTGTGTGTGTGTGTGTGTGTGTGTGTGTGTTTGTAATGACAAGGGAAAAGGGCTACAGTTTTAACAACAGGTGAGTCCAGGATATAAGGGTATCTGAGTTCCTCAGGCGGGTGACCATCTCCCCACCAGCTCATTGGCTCTGGAGTGCAGGTACCACTGTGAATCCTTTGTCTCTGGAAACTCTTGTCCCTCCCCTCTCCCCTCTACCCAGTACCTTGATTGCAGAGAGTCTCTGATTTAAAGTTGCTGGGAAGAAGTGAGTTGGACTAAATGCCTGCAATTTCCCCTTCTCGCACTGGAGATCCAGGGCTTTAGGAGGGGCCCTGCGGCCCTTCAGGAGCTCACTGATTCTCTCACATCAGCTTATAAGTTATCTGCAAGGCAAATACACCTGCAGCTCCTGACCACTGCAAGACTGTCACTGGTGCCATTTTTGCAAACCCAGCAGGATGCTGATGGTTGAGTAAGAGGGTCTGAAATAAAGCCCGGAAAGGGGCTCAAGAAGAACTCTATTTTCATACCTGGGGGGAGGTGTGGTTTGGCCAATGAACTTGGGTGAGAACCTCCACTTACCACCTAAAATTCCCCCCATGTCTTAGAAAGAGAATAAGGCAATCAAGACTAAGTGTAGGGGGTCCCTGGGCAGCTCAGTCGGTTGAGAGTCCGACTCTTGGTTTTGGCTCAGGTCTTTTTTTTCTTTTTTTTAAGATTTTATGTATTTATTTATTTGTCAGAGAGAGAGAGAAAGCACAAGCAGGCAGAGGCAGAGAGAGAAGCAGGCTTCCTGTTGAGCAAGGAACCACACATGGAACTCGATCCCAGGATCCTGGGATCATAACCTGAGCTGAAGGCAGCAGCTTAACCAACTGAGCCACCCAGGCGTCCCTTTGGCTCAGGTCTTGATCTCAGGGTGGTGAGATCGAGCCCCTTGATGGGCTCCATGCTCAGCAGGGAGCCTGCTTCGGATTCTCTCTCTCCCTCTCCCTGTGCCCCTCCCCACTGCACATTCTTTATCTCAAATAAAGGAAAGAATCCTTAAAAAAAAAAAAAAACTAAAAAACTAAAAACTTAGGGCAGGAGAATGGTGCACTAGTAAGTTCAGGAGGTAACTGGGAAGGCTTCCTGGAGGCAACAGACAGTAAGCAGAGGCTTGAAGGATGGGGAGGGCATCAACAGTAGGGGCAAAGGGCAGTCTCAAAAGGGGAGAGTCTGAGCAAAAATGCAGAGACAGAAATGGGTGCCGCATAATCAGGGCAGTGAGTTACCAGGTCTGGCTGGAACAGATGGTGTGTTCAAAGAGGAGTAGCAGACACAGCCATGAGGACAGAAAGAACCCCAAATGCCAGCCACCTCCAGGCTTGAGTCCCTGGCAGCTCTGGAATCACCATGTCCCACTCTGACAGTTGTGGGGGAGGGGGGCAGAACCCAGAGAAGAGAAGCTGGATGGAAGCTTCTGGCTCAGGCCCCCAGAGAAACATCTGGGAGGGAGCAGAGGGACTGGCCTGGGCTGAAGCCATCTCCGACTTCTTCCCTGGCTACTCCCAACTCTGCCAGCTCTGAGAAAGCCAGCCAACTCAGCATCTGTGGCCCCAAATGTAATCTCGCCCTGCATGCCTCTGATTCAGAGGGGTGGGAGCGAGTTTCCAGGAGCTGAAGCCCATGGCAAGCATGCCCCTGGTAGCAGCCCTGAGCTGAGCCTACCGCTCAGCTAATTGGAACATTTTCACGCGTATGCTTGGACATCCATTCACCAAACAGTGGGTGGAAAGCCAAAGCCTTTTCTTTAACCTTTCATCTCCTGGATAAAATTGTCCCTATTGTCTTTCTTGCTTAGGTCACACTCCTACAGCCTTGCCTACAATTTCCAATCACAGTTTTTCTAAAGTGGAATGAGAAATTAAATATACTTACAAAATATTCTAAATGCCAAGGTCTCCCTCAATTTAATGGGCATCTCCCCAACATTTCAGGGTTGTTTCATCCACACCTAACCCAACCACATTTTGGACAAATGACAAGTCTTGTTAAGTCTTTCCAAAGCTTTAACTTTCTATTCATTGAAAACAACTTTTCTACTTCTCCTTCTTCTTCTTCTTTATTTTTTTACTATGCTATTTCCTTGGTTTGTATAATCCTTAATTAAATTGCATAATTACAACAGCAAGTTCCACTGGCATAAACAGGTTTGGGAACTAAGCCAGCTGCCTCTAGGAAAGCATTCAGCTCAGCTGTGGGTATAGCCATGGTGGACATTTGGACCAGCCGTCCTCCTGCCCCTCCCAAGTACCCTCCAGTTGTGGGCATCTGTCAGAGACGATGGAGAGAGAGCCGAGCCTTCCTCTCATGGCAGTTGCCTGAGAAAAATTTGGCAAACTAACCCTATGGCTTTTGTGATAGGTAATAGACAACACCACCCTCCCAGAGGTCATGGGACTTTCTTGCACTGAGATGAGTTTCTAATGACATGATCTCAGATATCTGTGGCAGGTTGGCTGGGGAGAGAGGTTTGGAGTCAGGGGAATGTCTAGGAGTCATCCCTCAATCACACAGTCTTCCTGAGGCTGAGATTTTAGACCATGTCCAACTGAGTCACAACTCACACCTCACAACTAAGTCACAACTTATCTTCCTCTAAGAAGATAGGGCTGTGCATTTACCCTTTTATTCTTCATGTTCCCAGATCCCTTACTTGGCATGGGATGCCATCCCCCTCTTCACCTTCTTTAACAAAGTCATTTTCTGTGTCCAGGCTTCCCTATTTCATGGATCACAAAGAGAAAACCAACCAACCAATCAATCCATCCCAAGTATTAGCAGACACCTACAACTCATAGGAGAAGGAGCGCTCTCCAGAGGAACACATCTATTTTGAGCCATTCGCAATTCTTTGTCCCTTCCTCTTGGTAAGAGAACACCTCCCAATTCCTCCCCAGATTACCCCCTGCTTTCCCCATAGAAAGCGTGCTTCAAGAGTGATCATGGTTGGCTTAAGGCAACTCGTTTACCTCAGCAACTTGGTCACAGTGACTGGACAAATTCTATTATGCAAGGAGATATTTGTTCTCCTCTTGAGGAGAAAGCTCCATCTTTAGAGATGTGGAGGGTGCATGCAAGGTCTGATGCTGCTGCAGCCATTTCGTTACCAAGAGTTCAGAGGGCAGGGTTGAGTTACAGAAAAACAGAACTGGAAACTTGAAGAAATGACTTCCAAAGATCACTCTGCTTCTGCACTTTTCATTTACCTAAGCCAATACATTCCCTTTTAGTGTTTTGTAATTGGTTAAGTTTAAAAGATCAAACTAATACATATGCATGGCTTGAAAATTCAGAAGTAATCAAAGCCCCACCATGAAAAATAGCAGTTCCAGCTCCAGCCCTCCCCATACTGAGTTCCAGTTCGCAGAGATACCACTCTTCACTGCTTTAGCTCTCCACCATTCTCTACTGCCATATTTCTAAATAACATGCTCTGTTCATCAGCTGGGGTTGTCATACTAAACTGCCACAGATTGGACTTAAACAGCACAGAGTTCTTTCTCACAGTCCTGGAGGCTGAGAAGTCCAAGATCAAGGTGCCAGCTAATTTGGTTTCTGGTGAGAGATCCCTGCTTCCTAGCTTAGAGGCAATCAACCACCTAACCACCTTCTCGCTGTATCCTTGCTCAGTAAAGAGGAAGTGAGCTCTCTGGTGTCTCTTCTTATAAGGACACTAATCCTATTGGATCAGGGCTCCATCCTAATGACCTCATTGAGCCTTAACTACTTCCTTTCTCCAAATACAGCCACACTGGGGGGTTAGGACTTCAACTTATGAATTGAGGCAGGGGCACAGTTTATTTCATGGCTCATGTTATATGCCACTATTTCTGAATTTCACACTTTGGGCTGTTGCCTGTTAATGCCCCATCATGGAAGCTGAGGTGTGATCCCTTTTGTGACGCCTCCGCTAAACACACATTTCTATTCTCTGCATCTTCTCACCAGAGTGACACTGCTACTTCTGGTTAAATCAGTTGTCAGTGTTTCCAGTGTTTTTGGCTGGGCAGATACTGGTCACAGATGAGCCACCTGATAATCTTCCTTTTCTTGCAGAACTAATTTTCCTTCGTATTAAAAATGGCTTTCTATGCGCCTAACACTTACTAACACACAAAATGACTGCCTGAGCTCTTCAAATCCCTCCTCCAATGTATCAGCACATGAGGAATCTGTTAGTTCCTCTTTGTTTTGTTTTGGGTGGGGAGAGTCATCCCATCCAGAGTTCCCCACCCTCCAGTCAAGCTGAGCACAGCGCACAGCACAGCTGTCACCTGGGAATTCTTAATTAAATCCCTTGTTTCCTGGATCTCATTGTGCATTAATTTCTATCACTACTATAAGAGATAACCATCAACTAAGGGATCCTAAAACAACATGATCTATTATCTTACAGTTCTGGAGTTTAGAAGTCTGAAACAGGTCTCCCTGGGTGAAATCAAGGTGTTTGGCAGGGCTGCATTCCTTCTGACGACTGTAGGAAAAAGTCGGTCTGTTTCCTTGCCTTTTCTAGCTTCCAGAGGACACCCACATTCCTTGGCTTATGGCTCCTTGCCTCTACCTTCAAAGCCAGCAACCTTGGGAGAGCCCTTCCCCTACTGCCTTACTCTGACCTGCTCACCTGCCTCCTTTCCCTTCCTGGGTCCCCTGGGAATGATGCCGGGCTCCCCAGGAAAATCCAGGATCTCCTCCTGTGTCAAGGTCAGTCAATGAGCAACAGCCATTTCTCTGTACCCTGAAATACCATCTTGCCTATAACTTCACGTTTTCACAGGTCCTGGGGATTCAGATGTGGACATTTCTGGGGGTATATTCTTTTGTCTCCCACATATACTATTCTTGTTTGCAGCTAATGCTCTTGTATCATTGGCGCAAATCTTCCTCGAGTACTTTTCTGAGAAAGAATACGTAGGAGGGACTTCATCTGAGATTGTGCCTATCTGAATCAACTTTCTATCCACTCCCTCCTGAGTCTGTTTGGCTGTGAACAGAAAGCTAAGTTGAAACCACTTTTCCTCAGAAGGCTGAAGGCGTTGTCCCAGTGTCATCTAGTTTCCAGGGATGTTGCTGGAAAACCCAGTTCTGTTCTGTGCCCCTCCCCCTTTTCTATGCAACCCACTTTTCCCCTCTCTGAAAGTTGTGTGGTGTTTTTCCCTAGTATTCTGAAACTCCACAGTCACGGGCCCTGGAGGGAGTCGGCTGCAGTCACTGTGCTCTCCCATGCAGTCTGGCAGGCCAGGGAACGTCCACGAATTGATGTTTCTGAAACCCCCTCCAGGTAGCCCTCTTGGATTGAGCTTGTAATGTCTTCCTGACATTAGATTGAGCTTCTAATATCTTTCCTCTCCTAGTTTCTACAGTCTTGTCCTCATTTCCTATTGTCTGAGGAAGTCCCTCACTCCTACCTTTCAGATCTTCTACTGAACTTTTAATTTCTGCTATTATATATTTAATTTCTCAGAGCTGTTCCTTATTCTTTTACTAGTCCTTTATTACAACTCCCTGTTCTTATTTTATGGATGCATTATCTTTTCTTACTTCTCTGAGGACCTTAATTATACTTTTATTGAAGTTTCCTTCTGCTCCTGGATTTGACTCTACTAACTCCAGCTCTTTTTTTTTTTTTTTTTTCTGTTAATTTGGTTGGGTTTTTTTTTTCCCCTTTTTTGCTCTTCTCCTATGTTACAAGTTTTCTTTTAACAAATGCCAGGTGATCCTTGACCATGTTAATATTTAAGAGTGAGACCCGAATAAGTTGGTGATTTCTCTATGGTGGACTGGATAAAGTTCCGGTCATGCTTTTGGGGGATCATACACAGGTAAGCATGTACACACAAGCATGTGAATGTTCATATTCACACATACAAGCGTAAACACACATATTCACACACAAACATGTGAATGTTCATATTCACACATACAAGCGTAAACACACATATTCACACACAAACATGTGAATGTTCATATTCACACATACAAGCGTAAACACACACATACATACACCTTATATGTCTGTACACACCTATTCACATGCACATTTGCACACACACATTCATTCACACGTACATTTGCACACATACAAACACACATTCATCCAGTGTATAGGGTTTTCTTCTCTGGGGCCCATCAGTTTATTGGCAAAGAAACCCTGAAATTACCCTGCCTGGGGGACAAACATGGGGTTGTCAGTGTGCCAGTAGCAAAGGAGATGGAAGTCCCACCACTCAGGATGCAGCCTTGAAATAAATTCTCATTTTGAATAAAGCACTCAGACTTGCTCTCAGTTGTCTCCGAGGCCAGAACTTCTCTGGATCCTATCCTTTGGGAAAGCAACCTCTAGTCTTTAATCAAGGAAGAAAGGAGAGTTGTGGGAGGGGATATGGGGTCTGATCATCCTTCATGCAAATTTTCCACCAGTTCCTCCATTTTCAAACCCATTCCTCACCTCACCTCCTCTCAACTTCAGAAGTATCTAAAATTCCCACTTCTGATCTGTTGGAAAGTTTGGGGAGAGACCGAGAGTGAATGTTTCTAGAGCCTTCTTCCCACTACTACGCTATGAATAAACATCCATCTATTGACTTCCCGGATTCCATGGTCTTTCTAACATCTCACCTGCTTCCCTGTCCTTATGGAGTTGGGCATTGTCATTGTCCCTAAGGTCATGGGTAGGGGGGATGATTACAAAGGGGGCAGAGGTAAATGTCTGTGGTCAAGTCACCACATGTATCTGGCAGTCTCCCCCTTGATCTTTGGGGCACTTGAGGTGGGGTTTCTGGTACGTGAACCAGACCGCATCCCACATCTCTCACCACTGCATCATGGGCTCCCTGCCACAGCTCAGGGTACACGCGGCCACACTTCCCAACCCAGCCTGGGCAGTCAATTCCTAACACTGCTCACCTTGAAGTTCAGAGGCTCCTCTCCAATGCTCACACTATCCCAGACGGCAGCACCAGGAGCTTCTAGTAAGTTCTATTTGCTCTTGTTAACAGCTCTCAGCTCCCACTCCCGCTCAGGCCACATACAGTAACTGGAAGCCCCTGTCCATAGCCAGCCGTGCTGTCACCTTGAAGGCACAGGGATTTTCCAAGAGTCTCTGCTGAGGGGACCCATCAGATCCATTAGAAGAGCCACTGAAGAACCCTTTCACAGACACAGGTGACACAGAATCATCTCCATCTCCCTTCCAGGTTCACATGTCAGATACAGCTTGTGACCCCATTACATTGGCAGTGCTGGGGAACTGGGGGATAGCCCAGTGTGGCCAGTGTTAGTAGTGCAGACTGTACTGGGCATAATGAAAAGGGCGGATCAAACTCTGCCTGATGGACAGACTCTTCCTCGACACCGGCCTCATCCGTACCCACCACAAGCAGGGGGCGGCAACACAGCTGATGCCACAGACACTAGATGTGAAATCCAGACCCAGGGGACGGCTGCTGGCCTCCTACTGTAGTCCTCTCATAAATAACATTCAAACCCCTGAGTCATGAGGATAGCGTCTTCCAGCAGAAAAAGACCCGTTAGCAGGAAGTGGATCTTGTTATCAGAAACTCTCCACAGAAGCTTGTGGAGCAGCCACCAGCCTTGCTCTCGTGCCCTCCCAGCCTCCGTCCCATAGCAATCTAGGTCATAGCCCAGTGGTCCAGGTAGCCTTGGAGGCAGGCAGAAAGTGAGTGGGTTCCCTGTAGGGCAGTCGTCATCCAGCACAGATGCCCCGCTTTCCTCTCGAAAAGCAACACACTCTCCTCCCCTGCGGGAGAGGCTGGGGTGAGGCTCCCGCCTCTGGGGGCCCAGTGCAGATGTGAACATGCCCAAAGCAGGACGGGCTCCTGCACCTGGGCAGGTGAACGCCCCTTTCCCTACAGCATGGGATCGCAACAGCCTAACACCTCAAATCCCATTCGGCCCACCCAAGGGTTTGTTACTAAGAACGCCATTTTCATGAAGCAAATCATTCCTCCTCCAACGTGCCCCCTCCTCCCCAGGATACCGATGTATCTGTTCCTCAGAGATTCAGATTCTGAACACCAGGCATGCTCAAAAGGACATTCATCTTTTTTTTTTTTTTTTAATTCATCTTTTTTTTAAATGATTTTTTAAAAACAACAACAGTAAAGGAAATCCCCATCATATCCCGACAGCCCTGTCTAAGCGCCTGGAAGCACATTCACAAAATAAAAATCCAGGGGACTGGCAGGCCACAGAGGGGATCATTTTGTATCCTAATAAACTTGATCAGATCTCCTCTGTTGCCCATTCCCATGATGATATCATCCCTGACTCCACCCCGGTCCATGCTCTAGCAAGTTCTTGACAGAGCCCCCGTCACGACTTTGGGATTTCGGTGCAACTTCTTCCTTCCCCTTTCTGGAACCTTGCCCCTCTTTCCACCTACCCTCCAGGTGCTCTGCTTTTCCTCGTGAAACCTTCCTTCCATTTCTTCCAGAGCTACTTCCTTTGTCTTGGCCCCCAGGTATCTCTTTCTTTTAAAAATTCATTATGAAATATTCTAGACATACAAAAAGACATAAAAACAACGCACCAAACACCTGTGTACCCGCCACCCAGCTGCATGGATTAAAGGCAGCTCTTCCTCATCCCAGGCCCACGGCTCTCACTGACATCGCAGCTCCTAGCAGCCTTTGTTCCATTTTTCCTTGGAAGAAGCCCAGGCTGCTGCTGAAATCCAAGGCATCCCCAGCTGCCACCTAGACTCTCTGTATTAATTCTTTCTCTACCTTCATGGGTGAAGCTCCCCCATTCCCCAGCCTGCCCTCTTCTTTTGTGATTTGACCACTTCCCTGTCCCGAAGGGAGGGCTTGCCCAGGTCCCCGCCTAGTTAGAGGCCATGAGCAGGTCCATGGAGAGCTGTGAGTTGCATCAAGGACTTTCACCCGGATGATACCCCAGCGCAGGACCACATGCTTCCTTCCCACACCCCTTCATGCATCAGGGACGGGGTGCAGGAGCTGGGGACAAGGTGGCACAGGGGGACACTCTGCCTTCATGGTCTCGCCTTCTCCTGGGGACAGTGCACAGAGGCAGCCCAAGCCAGGGGGGGAGCAGGCTGGAATCTGGGGGTGGTGAGGGGGGTGCTCCCTCCTGTGTAGTGAGAATGGCGGCTGCTGAGGCTTGGGGAGGCTAAGATTGGAGCCCAAACAGGGTGGGATAGGGTGGGGGGATTGAGAGAGACAGAGGGACAAGTGGATCCTTCCAGGTGAGGGAGAGAGAATTCGCAGAGACAGCTGAGACTGGGGGCGAGATTGCAGAGAAAGGGGGCCCAGTCAGGCCGGAAAGCCTAGCAAGGTGAAGCTGCTGGTGAGACCCTTACAAGGCAGTGGGCTGGGGGGGTGGATGTTGGGCACCCCACCTCTGCCAGGCCTGCCTTTGTTCTCAACTCCGAGTTAGAGGAGCGTATGTGTGTTTGTGAGCCCTTTGTCCCTGCTTCCCAGCCCTGCCCCACCCGCCACACACAGCCCCATGGGAGGATGCAGAGGGCAGTGCCAACCATTGACCATTCTGTTGATATTGGCATGGCCTGGGCAGAGGTGGAAGGTGACTTGCTGGACACCCTCTCACCCAGAGCCCGCCCCAGGAGACAGGGGCACCCACATAGCCAGGAGTCTCCCATGGTGCCTAGCACTGATGATCCTCTGGGGAGAGGGTGCCCTGACAAGGATCCCCTGCCAAAAACAGCAGACACACTGGGAAGCTGGCCCCATCCTCACCACCCACACTACTCGTCCCCCACGCAAGCTCTTGCTCAAGACCATCACCCCCATGAGACTTCCCAAAACTCAACTCATACTGATCTTTTTAGCTTAAATATACACTGTTTTTACTGCTCCTATTGCTTGCTTGGACACCGGTCATGAATGGTCCCTTCTAGACAGTGTCCAAGGGAGACCCTCAGAGCTGGATGGCACTGTAGAGAACAATTAAGTCTCCCTTATAATTTCACTGGGAGCAACACCCATGTAGAGTGGGAAGGCACACATTGGAAGGCTTCAAGCTCATTGGTGACAGTGTCAGAACTTGAACGCAGGTCCCCCAGCTTCAGTTTAGGGACCCCTCCTCTCTGGGTGGCTTGTGCCTTGACTTCTTATCTATAGCAAGATCCTGGAAGATAAAGACTGTGCTGTATGCCTTGTATTATCCCCAATTGAGGACTAAGCAAAGGGTTGCCCAGATTAGGACCTTGAATATTTGGTGATTGGTTGTGTTATGTATTCCAAGGCCTAAAATAACCTCCACACACCCACTCCTCAGTGTCATTGCCACTCTTTCTGCCAACATAGCCCAGTCCAAGCCAGAGCCTCCCACAGAAACCCAGCTGAGATCCCTCAGAGGGGGGAGAAGGGTGATGTAAATTTCCTCTCCTCCAGCCCCACTGGTGAATTTCATTTACTCTGTTGTCTGAATTCCTCAGCCATTAAGCAAAGAGGTGAATACTCATTTTAATGCTGGCAAGAGTGAGGTGGGAACCAAGGTTAGAAGGTTTATGTCTACATAGGGACCAGGGATCAGGGTATCCAAGGTCTCCAGGACGTGCCTCTTTCCCCTCCTCCTCTGATGAGAAGGTTCTCAGGACAGCCAGTGAGTATTTATAGAGGCATAGCATTCTGCCAAAGGAGCTGGGGGAGTCCTCCTCCAGTGAGTTTACCATTTGGTAAGACACGAAACAGTAAATGAAGTCAGCAAGGTTGCTGTATACACCGTCAACAATAAAAAATCAATTGTAATTAGTGACAAACAAATGGAAGACAAAGAATTTTTAAATAGTACTTAAACAGCAATAATAAATAAATAAATAAATAAGGAAAAAATCCAATAAGATATGGCACAACCTCTATACTAAGAAACATAAAACAATGCTGAGAGAAATCAAAGACTTAAGTAAATGGAGGTACCATGTTCATGGATTGAAAGAACCAAAGAACCAACAGTGTTAAGTTGTTTTCTCCAATGTGATTTCAGAGTCAATGCAAGTGCAGGTACAGCCATGTGCTTATGTGTGTATATGCGAAACTGTGACATAAGAATTACATGGAAATTCAAAGGACCTAGAATATCTGAGAAAATAATGAAGAACAAAGCTGGAAAAGTTTCACTACCGCATGTTGGGACCACTACCATGAAGTTTCAATAATAAGACAGATTGTTATGGGTACAAGGAGAGATTTGTATGAACAGATCAATGAACAGATTCCAGAGGCAGACACATTCATATGTAGTCAAGACAAAGGCTCCACTGCAATTCAGTGAAGCAAGAATGGTGTTTACAATACATACCACTGAGTCAACTAGATGCCCGTATCAAAGATATGAACTTTTATCTACTCTTCACATTGAACAAAAATTAATTTGAAATGGATCATAGACCTAAACATGAAAGGCCAAACAGTAGAGCTGCTAAAAGGAAGCATAGAAAACTATATCTTCATGACCCTGGGTAGGCAGAGAGCTTCCTCAGACAAGGCAAGGAAAGGACTATTCAAAACTAAAGAAACCAACAAATTAGACATGATTAAAATGAAGAACATCTGCTAATCAAAAAAAAAAAAAAATCACTAGGGGATAAAAAGGCAACCCCTAGACAGAAGTTATATGAGTGAGAACTGACACCCAGAATACAACAAGAAAGCCTTCAAGTCAGAAAAAGACAGACATGCCAATTAAAAAGTGGGAAAATATTTGAAGAGACACTTTGCAAAAGAGGCTATCAAAATGGCCAATAGACACATAGAATCACACAAATGCAAAAATAAGACCATAGTGACATATCACTACAACAACCAGAATGGCTAAAACAAAACATGGACTCTTACATGACTGGCAGGAATGTACATGTACACAACTATGTCCTTCACAAAAGTGGTTGGCGATACCTATGAAAAATAAACGTATATGTATCCTAGGACCCAAAATTCTACTTGTAGGCATTTCCCCAACAGAAGTGATACTTATATAGACCATAAAACATCAGTAAGAATGTTCATAGGTTTTTTTCTTTTTTCAAAATGTTCTCAAATTTCGAAATGACCCAAATGTGCATCAACAACAGAGGGGGCAAATAAATTATGGTCTCGTCACACCATGAATAGTCCACAGCAACAAGAAGGAATGGACTTCTGGCAGAGTCTACAAAATGGGGCTCTCAAGGATATCATGCCAAGTGAAATACAAAAGGAGTGACTGGGGAATGATTCCATTTATCTAAGTTCAAACCATAAAATCATTGTCAGATAATAGGAATTAGGGTCTTAGTCAGGCTTCAGAGAGGGCACACACCGTAAGGAAAGCAGAGGAAACCATCTGGAGGGCTGGGACGTTCTATAACATGGTGTTTGCCTATGGAGAGATTCCTCAAGCTGTACATTTTAGATCTGGGCCCTTGACCAAGAAGGTCTGGATGGGGGCCTGGAGAGGGAGCAGGTGCAGGAGAGTAGGACAACAATGGGAAGGCAGAAGAATAGGGCGGTACCAGTCCAGGTATTACAGGGTTGGGAGATGGAGGGCAGCAAAAGCTGGCCTTGGGCAACTTTCCTGGTCAAGGCCCAGGAGCCTTGCCGGAGAGAGCACCATTGCAGTAAAAAGATGAATTCCTCAAGGGTCAGTCACAAGGATAATAAGGCACCTTCCACCAGCACTTCATCCACTTTATAAGGGGAGTGAACAAGGGTGGCTTTTGAAAGGGAGGGGGTCATGAGGTGCAGCTGCTGCCCTTCGGTACACACACATGCCACTGGGGACGGCACAGGCCTGTGGCACTGGCTCTGGTTGGCGTCAAGTGTGGCTCAAGAGGGAATTCATAAGATGAGTTTTCTCTTCTTCCTTTTAAAAAACCCCAATCTGCAAACTCACTCCTCTAACCTCTACTCATTCCCCAAGAGAGAAAGAGAAGAAAATGTCTTAGTTGGCGCCGAGCCTGGAGCCTTACCCAGATAAGAGAGATGTCGCCTCCCAGTTCCGTGTGACTCCTGCAGACTCCTTAACATCTCCACCCACTTCGGGTGGAATTTGTCCCCTGCCCCAGGAGGCCTTGTCAGCACTTCCTTTTCATATTGGCCTGATCTGGAAGCCCCTGGCAACTTGGGCTCCCCCACCCTCCCCCACCATCCCTGGCAGACCCTTGGTGGCAGAAGGATGCCTTAGGTGTGCCTCTTCCTACTTTGCGGCTCCTTACCCACCCCCACCCCCAATAGTTTGTGATTTATTGATATTTGTTTGCTCTCATCCATCCGGCAATCTGGTCTGATCCCCCACCCCAGCCCGGTCGCTTCCATCAGGGCGGCTCTGGAAGTCTGTTAGTTGGATTTACTCTCCATCTGTCCTGCCTGCAGTGTTGCTGTTCTCCATGTTAAACTGTTTAAAAATAAAGTCGAAAAAGTAACAACTAAATAGATGACAGCCGGGCAAAAACAGCAGCTGTTGCCCATAAGGCAAAATAGAAAATATTCCCCTGGATATATTTCTATCGAGATGGATATTACAGAAGAAGAGAGAGAAGAAAGAGGTCTCATCGGATGCAATGTTGTTAAACCCTCTCTGATGCCGAGGAGGCGCTGGCTGTCTCTCAGGGGTGTCTGTTATCCCATTCTTGGGCTCACAGTGTGAATGCATGGAGTGTAGGGACTCTGTGGAGGCAGCTGGTAACTGGGAACCCCCGTGAGATGAGCCTTTGCATTCTGACACCAGGTACAAGTCAGATCCCAATCAAATCAACAAGTCCAGATGCTGGAACGGATACCACAAAGAATTTCATATGCATTTTTGCCCTTGACAAATGTCAACAGTTGGCTGAGTTAGCATGACACAGACTTACCCAAGAGTTTCATTTAAAAATCCAAGTCACAGAACACCAAAAGCCCAAGTGACCACAAGAAAAACAAAAAAGAAAACAAAACAAAAAACCTCTTCCAAGTTTAAAGTTTTGGGTTTCAATAGACATCATCAAGAGAGTGAAAAGACAAACCACAGAATGGGAGAAGACATTCACAACTCGTATACCTACTGAGAAACCTATGACTAATAGATATAGACATCTTATGCCTCAAAAATAAAAAAGAACACAACTTTTAAAACGTGGTCAAAATATCTGAGTAGGCGATTCAAAGGAGAGACACAAATGGCCAACAAACACAGGACAACATGAAAAGATACTCACTATCATTATCCATACGAGAAATGCCAATCAAAATCACAATGAAACACCACTTCACACCTCTTAAGATGCCTAGAATCAAGAAGTCAATTAATTACAAGTGTTGGCGAGGATGTGGAGAAATTGGAGCCCTCGTGCACTGCTGGAGAGAATGGAAAATGGTGCAGCCACTTCAGGGAACAGTCTGGCAGTTTCTCAAAAGGTCACATACAAATTTACCCTATGATCCAGCAACTCTACGCCTATGCATATACCCCAAAGAAATTAAAATAAATGTTCACACAGAAGCTTGAACATGAATATTTATAGCAGCATTATTCAAAATAGTCAAAAGTAGAAACAGATGTCCATCAACTGATGAATAGAAAGAGGTCACATATCTACGCAGTAGAATATTATCCAACCATAGAACGGAATGACATTTTAACACATGCTACAACATGAATGGTCCTTGAAAACCTTATGCAAACTAAAAGGAGTCACAAGAGATCACCTAGTCCATAATTCCATTTACAGGAAATGTCCAGATAGAGACAGAAGGTAAAATTAAATGGTTGCCAGGGGCTGGAGGAGGGAAGTGGTTACTTGTGGGGGCAGGGTATCTTTTGGGGGTGATGAAATGTTTTGGAATTAATAGTGGTGATGATTACAAACTTTGTAAATATACTAAAAAAAAAACCACTGAATTGTGTTTTAAATGGGTGAACTGCATGATATATGAATGATGTCTCAGTTAAGCTGTTTTTTTCAAAATCCATAAAGTTCATTTAGAGAAGAAAAAGACCCAGAATAGCCAACTCAATATCAAAGGAGAACAAAGTTGGAGGACTTGCACCTCCTGACTTTCAAGACTTACTATAAAGCTATGTAATCAAGACAGTGTGGTAGTGGCGAAAAGAATAGAGAAATAGATCAATAGAAGACAATGGAGAGCTCAGAAATGGACCCACATAAATAGAGTCAACTGATCTTTGACAAAGAAGAAAAGGTAATACAAGGAAAAAATAGTCTCTTCCACAAATGGTGCTGGAACAGATGTACATCTACATGCAAAAAAAAAAAAAAAATGAAAAAAAGAATCTAGATACAGACCTTATACTCTTCACAAAAATTAACTCAAAATGGATCATTGACCTAAATGTAAAATGAATGACTATAAAATGCCTAGAAGAAAACAAAGGAGAAAACCTAGATGATCTTGGGTATGGTGATAATCTTGGGTACAGTGGCCTTGGGTACAATGATGACTTTTTAGATATGACACCAAAAGCATGAACTGGACTTCATTACAATTAAAAATTTCTGCTCTGTGAAATACAATGTCAAGAGAAGAAGAAGACCAGCCACAGACTGAAAGGAGATATTTGCAAAAGCCACGAATAATAAAGGACAAGTATTCAGGATACACAAAGAACTCTAACAACTCAATAATAAGAAAATAAATAGCCTGATTAAGATAATAAGCAATAGACCTGAACAGACACCTCAGCAAAGAAGATATACAGATGGCAAAGAAGCATATGAAGATATTCCATATCATGTATCATTAGAGAATTGCAAATTAAAACAACAGGATGCTACTATACACTTTTTAGAATGGCCAAAATCCCAAACACTGACAATTTGGATGCTGGTGAGGATGTGGGGCAATAGGAACTCGCCTTCATTGCTGGTAGGAATGCAAAATGGTACAGCCACTCTTGAAGATGGTTCAGTGGCTTCCTACAGAACTAAAAATACTCTTACCATATGATCCAGCAATTATGTTCTTTGATGTCTATCCAAAAGAGTTGAAAACTTATGTCCACACAAAAACCTGCACGAGAATGTTCATGGCAGCTCTGTCCAAAATTGCTAAAACTTGGGAGCCACCAAGATGTCCTTTGATGGGTGATGGCATAAGTAACTGGCCCATCCGGACAATGGACTATCAGTCAGTGCTAAGAAGAAATGAGCTACCAGGTCAAGAGAAGACATAAAAATTAAATGCATATTACAAGTGAAAGAAGCCAGCCTGAAAAGGACTCTTTAGGATTTTAACCATATGACATCCTGGAAAGGCAAAACTATGAAGACAATTAAATAAAAAAAAAAAAATCAGTGGTTTCCAGAGTTAGGCAGTGGATTGGACAAGTAAACAGCACAGAGGAGTTTTTAGGGCAAATATTACTCTTTAGGATACAGTACTAATGGATACAGTTGTGCAAACCTATAGAATGTACACCACCAAGAGTGAGCCCTAACGTGAACTATGGACTTTAGGTGCTAATGATGTGTTAGTGTAGGTTCATCCATTGTAATAAATGTACCCTCTAGTGGGAAATGATGATGAGGGAGGTTGTGTGTGTGTGTGTGTATGTGTAGACTGCAAGAATATGGGAACTCTGTAGTTTCTGCTCACTTTTGCTGTGAACCCAAAACTGCTCTTGAAAATCAGGTTTATCAGGGCACCTGGGTGGTTCAGTCAGTTAAACACCTGCCTTCAGCTCAGTTCATGATCTCAGGGTCTTGGGATCAAGCCCTGCATTGGGCTCCCTGCTTAGCAGAGAGTCTGCATCTGCTTCTCTCTCTCTCCCTCTGCTCCAAACTCGTGTTTGCTCGCTCTCGTGTGCAAGCAAGCAAATAAATAAAATCTTTTTAAAAAATGTTTTAAAACTCAAGTTTATTAATAAAAAATCTGAGCCAAGAGAAGAGATAGGACAAGGTAGTTAGTTTCTGATTCATTGCTATATGGCTTTGACGGCAGGTAAGGCAGGAGGTTAGAGCAGAAAGAGCATCCATCCCAGACGGGGAGAAGAAGGGGTAGTGTCTGCAAAAGAGAGTTCATCCAGGTGTGGGGCAGGAGATGGACATCAAGTTCAGGAGTGTCCCAAGTGCCCCCCACTACCCCCACAGCTTGGATCATCACCAAAGCTTAAAAAGTCTCTGAGACCCGACTGCAGCCAGGCATGTGGTCTAGCCCCAGATACACCGAGGAGGGTCTCTCCTCCCAGCTGATGACAGAAGTTTCACCATGCAGTTCTCCTGGCTTGCCCACTCGGCTGCTTTCTTGTCCAAGGAGGAAGATCCAGTCCTCCCTTCGCCCAGAGAGAATGCCCTCGTATCAGATGAAATAGCCTGGTCCCAAGGATGAGGAGCTAGCCTGACTTTGACTCATTGATTGTCAGGAACCCTTCAAAGTGGCCCAAACACAGCACAAATAAGACATACCAGAGGCCTTGACACTTGCAAGGAGGAGGAAAGTATGACATGTGCTGTGTGAAGTGCTCTGCCAAGGACCAGAGCAGAGAGGTGCTGAGCCAGACTGGTGGTCAGGGAAAGGCCAGGCGACATTTGAGTGGAGACCTAAATCCTGAGGACAAGCAGCCTGTGAGAGCAGAACAGCATTGCTCTAGCGGGAGCAGTGGGCACAAAGACCTCTGGGAGGAAGGAGTGAGGCTGGTGTGTCAGAGGAGCAGAGCCCAGACCTGGGTAGCTTCACATCCTGGGCACAAACTGAAAGCCATTGCCATCTAACTCTCTCCGTCTCCGGGGACTCGGTGTGGGACTACACAGGTGACTTGACTTTGGTTTCTCTACCTCCAACCCACCCAACATCGGGAAGTTAAGGGCCCGGGGAGCTTGCTGCAGAAGAACTCTCTGTAGTGGCCCAGCTCGCTCCTGAGGTGATGCTTGCACAACGGAACGAGAGCATCCTTGCTGGCACGCAGCAGGATCCCCTCTGGCCCTAGGTTTTGCCATCTTCCGCGGCCTCTCCCATGGCCACGGCAAGACAAGTGGCACTGACGGGACCACCTCCTGATAACATCTCTGTGCTTGTTAGCACCTCATCGCTCTTGGCATGAACGGAGCCAACACCCTGCCTCTGTCACCTCTGAAAAGCAAGCTGCTCAACTGTAGGCAACCAACAGCAAGGAGAACAGGGCACCAAGAGCGTGCGCTTTACCCAAACGTATTAACCCTGATCCTGACGTTCTGAACAACAGGCAGCGAATCCCGCGTGGTGAAAAGAGCACGCCCAAGAACTGGGGCCAGGAGGGGAAGTGGCACAAGAGGGGACAACTGGCTAACGGGCCACGTCAGGGCGCAGGAGTCCCTCCCTGGGCTGAGCTTTCCAGGGTGGGCGGCCCTGGGCAGCTGTCAGAACGCAGGGCCGGGGTGAGAAACGGCCTCCAAAGTGTACAGCTGGGACGATGTGTGTGGCCAACGAAGGACTAGGTGAGTCAAAGGGACCGCTTTCTTCCCAGACACGCAGCAGCCCGTCCGTCGGGGGCAGCACACGTCGTGTGTGGGCACGGGGCTGGGCGTGAACACTGTGGCACAGCAGAGGCCCGGAGAGCCCGCTGGCTTCTTTTCCTCCACGTCTTTTTTTTTTTTTTTTTTCCAAAACTGTGGTAAAATACAGGGAACATAAAATTGACCGTGTTCAGCATTTTTTAAGTGTACATTTCCATGGCATTAAGTACACCCACGTTGTACGGCCATCCCCACCACCCACCTCCGGAAGTTTTTCATCTTCTCAAACAGAAACCCTACACCCACTGACCACGAGCTCCCCAGCCCCCCTTCCTCCAGATCCTGAGAACCAGCATTCTGCTTTCCATGTGTGACTCTAACTGCTCTAGGTACCCATGTGAGTGCAATCATGTAGCATCTGTCCTTTCATACTGGCTTATTTCCCCCGACATGAGGTCCTCGAAGTTCATCCACGTGGAAGCACGTGTCAGAATGTCTTCCCTTTTTAAGGCTGAATACTATTTCATTGCAGACTGCTTTTTATCTATTTGTCCACCGATAGAGACGTGGGTTGCTTCCACCTTCTGCCCATTGTGAACACTGCCCCCGGGAGCAGGACTGCACGAGTCCTTGTTAAGGCCTGTCTGGATTCCTGTCCAGAATCTACCCAGCAGTGGGCCTGCTGGTTCTCACGGTCTCTCCATCCATTTTTACATATCCAATTGCATCTTCATGTTTTAAAGACCCAAATGTCACCTGCTTTTCTTTTTTGCTTTTGTTTTTTGAGGTGGGTACAGGATAAGATGGTAAATAAATCTCCTCCAAGATCTAGCTGAAAAAGACCAGTCCCAATGACCCTGCTCAAGGAATCCGGCCCATTGCTATTAGTCAACCAACCTTCACAGACCCCAAGACCCCAGCCCCGACAGCACCCGGTCATTCCCACCAGATGGGAGGTCTGCCAGCGACGACGGGGCCCGGGGCTCGCCATCTTGGCAGACCACTCACTGCACAATGGGCAGCTTTGGTGGCTCTGAAGTTCTTTCCTGTGCCGAAGTCTGTTTTGCCAGAGAAGAGCGATCCGTGGATTTGCTTGGCACGAGAGAAGTCAGAGGGGGTAGAAAATGCTCCAAGGGCTCCTCTCACAGCTTTGTTGTGGAGAGACTGACGGCTGATGGAAATGACGTTATGTGACCACACTGAGTCGGTCAGGACTGAGTGTCAGCAGCCACTCAGTCCTGGGAATAGAAGGACTGGGAATTCCCTGATGGGAATAGAGGGGAGAAAGACACAGGTGGTTGGTGACACTCACTCTCTGGGGGACGGAGCGTGGGAGGAAGAAAGGAGATCCCGCCCACCGGCGACCCTCAAACCCAGGTCTCCGGGCCGTGGGTGTTTTCCAGAGTGAGCGGAAATCCTTTCCTCCTAGCTCCCTGAGATGACATCTCGGCCAGAAGCTGGGTCATTCTAAACGTCCTCTCCTGAGCCGGTGACCCAGCAAGAGTGAAGGGAGGCCTGAGGAAGACTGTTAGTCTATGCTTGTCAGAGGGGTAAATGCAGGAAGGATGAGTGCAAGTGTGGGGGTCACCCGGCCCAGCTCCTCCCCGCACAGGACAGAGAGGAGGTGCCTGGTGAGATGTCCGAGGGGACGAGGGTCATCGAGGTGTCTGCTGGCAATAAATCTGTGTTGTTGTTTAAGCTAAAAACAAATTTTTCCCTTATTGCCTTAAAACAGTTTCTGTCCCGTGTCCTGGATCTGCTCCTCTGAGAATTTCTTTTTCAGCTCACACTTTGCCTTCCTCCCAACTGCCTCCTGCCTGGGCTCCCCACCTAACAGCTTTCTTCTGTGTGAATGTCATTCTCACAGAATTCATTCATTCATTCATTCATTCATTCATTCATTCATTCATTCACCTAGGCCCCAGCATCCTCTGCCCTTCCCTCAGGCCCCTAGCCGGTGGGCACTGCCTGGGCAGAAACTGGATTTACGGCTTGAAGGCCACTGCCTGGTTCCACGAGTGAAGGTCCCTCTGTCCCAGGCAGCTCTCAGCACAAGGCACAGAGCAAAAACCCATCACCCCCTCCAGCCCCCAACACATACTGCCCCGCACCCTCACCCCACGCTTCCTACATGCTTGCTGCATCTTGTCTGCCAGCCACGCCCCCTTTCACAACACTAACACCCACCCCCAGCCCTGCCACGAAGCCCTTTCTGTCCATTGCCTCCTTCGACCCTCATGCTCCCCTCACGCTCGCGACTTGACAGAGGTGTTGAGTGAAGGTGCCGATTGTCTCTCGAGGAGCACTGAGAAGCACAGAGAACCATCGAATCACTCTATTGTGCACCTGCCACTAATACAACACTGCATGTTAATTGCACTTCAATCCTAAAGAGAGAGTCTGATTCTCCCTTATTTTATACATGCAGCAGCAAGAGCTCGAGGGTGAGCTGTATGCCCACAGCAGCCAGAGCCGGTCTCCCCAGTCCGAGACCCATTCTCTCCACTGGCACTGCACAGGCTGCCGCCTCCTGCCCTCCCCAGACACCGGCCCGATCTCCGCCTCCCAGCAAAATCTGGCCTCGTGAGCTGGAGAAAATAAGAAGGATGATGACAGCAACACTAACCCTGTGATGAGAGCGGGTGACGCATGCAGCCCCCGTCTTGAGCACTTGCATGCCATAGTTCACTCATTCCTCCTGCCTCCCTGGGAGGCAGGCTCTCCCATTCCCTCCCCGTTCCCGGTGGGGACACTGTGGAGCACCATCTCAGTCCCCCACCCGGGCCACACAGCCTGCAAGCGGTGCAGAGAGTGAGGTCTGGGCGGCCAGCTGCAGCCATCCGCACCCAGGGACTGATCACTGATGAGCACCTGCTCAGGGCCTACATGTTTTTGCTAAGATTTTATTTATTTATTTGAGGGGGAGGGAGAGTGGGGAGGCAGAGGAAGAAAGATAAGCAGACTCTCCTGACGAGCAGGGAGACCAGCTCCGGGCTCGATCCCAGGACTTTGGATCATGACCTGAGCAGAAGGCAGACTCTTAGCCAACTGAGCTACCCACGTGCCCCTTAGAGCCTGCATTTTAACATGTGGGAATGCCCTCATCTGTAGAAGAAGCATCTTAAATAGTGGAAAGGCAGCCTTGGTAGTAGGATGGGGAACCAGAGAACGAGGAGCCCTGCATGCCATATCCCCTGTCCTCAGCCACAGGGGCTCAGAGCTCCGTGCAACCGAGCGACTCCATCAGGAGCTTGTTTGGGTAACAGGTGTCAGAGCCGAGCACAGGATGCACAGAGAGAGATGCGGGTAGGTAGAGCTAAAGGACTCTGGGGTAAAGAGGAGTTCCCCTAGTTTCTCAGCACAGCCCCACTAATGGCCTGGCAGCTTGGGGTGCTGGCCAGCATTTGTCCCACGAGTTTCTGTGATCTACAGATGTGGCGCGGAGCCCTGGGGCCCACTCACCAGGCCCACAGTCTTCTGTGGGGCCTGCGGGGCCCAATGAGACATGCTCCTGGCCCAGAAAGCCAAGGCCCAGCTTCACCCAGTTCCCATATGGGAGACCTGCTGGAGAAGGTGCCAGACCACAGCCCTCGATCCTCCACCAGCCCGGCCTCCTCCCAAGTCCAAGCACTGCTAGGTTCACTCCTGCTCAGGCACAGACCCCAGGCGGAAAGGAGATGAATTAACACATGTCAGCCACTTTGCTGAGGCTGGCATCCCAGCACCGGCATCTGGCCTCTTGGGTGGGAGCCTTGGCTTTGCTCAGTGAGGTGGGGCCGCGGCTCAGATGGTGGTGATGCTGGCCTCCTCCCTACAGACATGGGGCACCAGGAAGGATTCCTGTTTTAACATGCACATGAGACCGACACAGGACCACTACCAGAGTTTATAAGCAGCACCCTACTCCAAAACAGTGTGAGAAAGTATCTCCTTCATCTTCTTATCACCCCGCAGGACTTGCAGGCGACCCGCTCTGGCAACCTTGCACCCTATGCTCTGTCCCCAGAGGAAAAACTCCAGAGGAAACAGCTAGAAATCTGCAAAGGGGAGGAGAGGAGGCCAAGGTGGAGCTAGAACATCGAGGTCCAGAGGGTCCCTGCCCCTGGGACTGGGCAGCCCTGGGCCAGCAGCACTTAAAAAACATACCCACAATATACCATCAATGTAGTCTTCAGGCTTTGTGGGTGTGTTACTGCACAGGCTGGGCCAGCATGGAGCTGAGAAGTGGTGGCAGGGGGGGTGTCCTGGTTCCTGACCTGTGGGTGATGGGTTTGCCCCAGCAAAGGCCCTAACCAAGGAGAGGGGTGAGGTGAAGTGATTTTGCCACCAGTCCCCTTCTTCCAGCCACCACCACTGGCACGTCCTGGCTCTCCCATATGCCTGGCTAGCTGGCTGTTTGGGTTCAACAGCACATTTAACAGAGATGGCCAATAAACTAAGCTTTGTGGGAACAGGGGCTTAGGGGGGGACACTTATTGGATCAAGAACATTTTTACTACTTGAGCCCATTGTAGTGGTATGTCACAAAGGATCACGCATATGCACACATGAAGATGTGTATGTTGGAAGGGTGAAGGAGGTGGGGAAGGGGTCCCTCCTTGTTTCTTCAGTGGGCGGGCCAAACATAGACATGACCAGGAGTCCTACCCCATGTCTTAGTCCCAGTTCTGCTACCATGATTTTGAGTAAATCACTTGGCCTCCTTGAGCCTCAAGTCTTCCATCTGTAAAATGTCTGTTCTCTCCTCCAGGCCATGCAAACAGGTGAGACTCAGGAAAAGGGTATGTTTTGGAGATTGCTGTTTTCTTGCCTAGTGGTGGTTCTCTCCTTGTGATTTAGGAATCTGGATGACTTAGAAACCTGGAGAATTACGTTTCCAAGACAACTTGGCGGATAGAGGTGGCTAACCCAACATATGCTTCACTTTCTAAGTAGGACCACAAGAGAGCTCTTTAAAAGTCATGAGAGCTGGAGCTCCAGTAGCCATCTTGGACCACGAAGACGCTAAGGCAAGGACGGTGGAACAGTGTGACTAAAGTCCCAAACAACAGTGGATGTTTCATACTGGCTCCAAACTGCCTGCCTCCAGGATTCCTTTACATGAAAAATAAACAACAAAAACTTTGAAATTATTTAGCCCACTGTTGTTTATGATCTCTGTTGCTAAGTTGATCTTCTAAGCAATATAGGGCCTGCATGCATTTATGCTATGACCTATTTATCCAGTGTGCACGAGTCCAGCGTCCTGCCATCCATCAATTCCACAAAAGTCCACGAAGGTCACCAATCTAGAGCCAAGGAAGGAACCTTAAAACACAATATCTGATTAATAAAATTGAAAACGAAATGTGGAAGGAGCTGCCACACACACGAGGAGAGGTGACAAGCCTGTGACAGAAGGAAGCCATGCATGGATGCAGGGGTTGCAGGAAGGGAAGGGGGCTCTCAGGAGGGAAAGAAAGCAAAGGAGTCCCCTAGGGGGTTCAGCTCTGGGGTGAACAGCTCCAGGCATGATCTCAGAATCCCAGGGCACCACTGTACTTCACTAAGGCGAACTGTGATAAAAACAGAGTTTTCTAGAACAGTGTGATAATATGAGATACTCTATCAAGTAAGTCAATTCCTAAATCATGGAGGCTGGACAGAGTTGGGTACCAATGCCAGTACCCAACTTTGGTAGCCATAGACAAATCAACTAGCCTCGCTAGGCTCTTTACTTTGTCCTTGAATTGGGAGTAATTGGAGTAATTGCTTACTATGGGTTACAGATAATGTATATAAATATACATATTTTGCACAGTGCTTCGCATGTAGTAAATGCTCAATAAATAATAGCTACATAGCCTCATACATATTCTACCCAGTCAAGGGCAACTATAAGGAAATCATTAAACTGGGGTCCCCACACTCAGGCAGCTACTTTATTCCATATGCGTATGAAACCTTTCCAACAGACCACAGGCTGGCCTCAGGACTTGCTTTAACTAACGGAGTGCAACGAAAGTGACCTGTGCGACTTCTGAGCCTTGGACTCAAGAGGTCTTAGAGCCTCCATTGTGTCCCTCTTTGAATGCTGTCCTTGTCACGTGAAGACACACATGGTAGCCTCCTTAAGGATGGGAGACACATGAAGAGAGAAGCCCAGCTATCTTGGATTATCCCCGCTAAGTCCAGACGTGTGTGGGAACCCAAACAACACCCCACGGAGCCCAGCCCCAAATGCTGGCCATGGAATAATGAACACAGCAGTGATTATCATTAAAGGCATGAAGTTATGGGACTGTTTGTTATACAGCAGTAAAAAACATACAGAGATCAACATCTCAAAGGTGTCCTGTGCGCTTCTCCATTCAGGCTATGATGCAGGGACAAACCCAGACGGCGACCCTCTCCCTTGATCTTGGCTCCCACCTTCTCCTAACATCTTCATTCTAAACAGACCCACACCAGTCAGGATGCTAGGTCATTAAGGAGCTGAGGGTTTACCTCTCAGCTAAACACTGGTAAGGCTGGGAAGGATAGACTGGAGAAGCATCCTATCTTCTTAAAATTGAGAAACCGGAGGGCCAGGGATGTTAAAGTGTATGTGCGTGATTCTCCTCTCCCCCACGTGCATTGGGAGCACCGGTGATAGGTAAAATATGCATGTCCCACAGCTTCACATCTTCTGGGTGCCACCTGGGGCCTCACCCACAGCAGGCAGCTGGTGTCTGTTCCCAGAGTGACTGTCCTCGGCCAGCTAGATGGCATTCTACTCCGCACCCCTAATGCACAGCGACAGCCCTCCCTCCGTCTTCAGCCACAGAAGGGCTCCCCTCTGAAGAGCCCTGACAAGGCCATCTGGGCGAGGAGGGGTCAGACATGTGCTTGGGAAGGGCAAGAACACAGTGTTCCATGGACAGTCAGGGGGCGGCGAGGTGCCGCTGGGTCCAGCAGGAATGCCGCGGCCCCAAGCCATCTGCAGCGCCTGGCAGGTGCTTCTGCAAACTTCTTCCCATCCCTTCTCACTGCAGCCCTGTGGGCGGGTACCTCTACCTCTGAGACTTAGTCGGGGGGCCTGCTGGACCCATCCTCTTCCTTTTGGCTGGTTCTCTCGTCACTGAGGAGGAAAGCGGTCTAGCATGGTCTTGCTTGCGATGTCCTCCACCAAACACTAGGAATGATCTGCAGACTTTTTTCTGCTTGCTCCTAGTTTCTCTCTTGCTGAGAGATCCCAACAGCACCAACGGTTGTTCACATTGTTGTTGTTTGTTATTATTATTATCACCAGATGCCGACCACGCTAGGGAACAAGCTGGTCACCTTTTAGAGTTTTGCTCATTCTTTCAGACCCTAGTTAAACACAGGAGTTTTGTTTAACCATAAGGATTTTCACTGGACTAGTCTTAGCCCTCGAGTAATTAAAGGGGGTAGAAAAAGAAAAAAGTATTTAAAAAAACAGCAAAAAGAAGCTGTCGGGGTGGTATAGTATTTGCAGAAGGATCTCCCTTTGCTCTCTTTGTCACCTTCCTTCCCAAAGCGAGAGAGCAGGAGCTGCGATCAAACATCCTGATGAAGGAGACATTTAAGGAAACAACTTCTTATTCTGCACTCGAAGCCCCAC
Organism: Mustela nivalis; assembly: GCF_964662115.1. NCBI lineage: Eukaryota > Metazoa > Chordata > Mammalia > Carnivora > Mustelidae > Mustela > Mustela nivalis. The sequence goes on along the minus strand of NC_139033.1, from coordinate 44,816,173 downwards.
TCAGACCGTTGCTGGACAAGGGTGGGCCAGCCCTGTGAGGCGCTAAATATAGCCACAGGAAAAGGGGAATGGGCACCAAGGAGAGCACGGGATGGCTGAGAAGGTGCTGGAGGGGGTATCCAGGAACTGGGAACTGGAGATGCTCCAGCTCCTCGCCCCCCCGTGAATGGAGAGTGCGAGCAATGGTAGATGGACGCAGGTGTTCTCCATGGTGGGGCCCGTCAGCTGGGGAGAAGGCCCAGCAGGATGGCAGGACCTCGGGCAATAAACAGTAGTAACAATCCAAAGAACCGACAGGCACTTCACTCAGATCCTTGCATTATACTGTGTGGGCCTCGGTTTTCTCATCGGTGCCATGGGAGGAATGGGCCAGAAGAGGTCCAAGGCCGTTTGCTACTTCTGACCATGGGTGACTTTGTTAAGGGCGGGCCCAGAGAAGAAATCCCTCCCACCTGCCTCTGGAGGGGAGGGTTCTGCGGGCCATCAGCTGGCCCAGGTGGCACAGGGTCTGCACCCTAGGAGAGGGTGAAGGAGGTGCTGGCCTTCTGCTGGTGGGTGAGGGTCTTCTGCTGGTGGGTGAGGCCGGGCCTCTTAGGTCCTTCCTTCCCTCCCCTCACCTCTTCCCCCTGGCGGGACCCCTCCTCACCGCCCCACCCTATCCACTGGCCTGACAGCAGCTGCCAAGGGCAGAGGCCGCAGCAGGAAGAGCAGAAGCAGCCCTGGTGTGCTGGGGTGGCCTCCCCGCTGCCCTCCCACAGCCCTTCCTTGGAGGCCAGGAGTCAGGAGGCTCGGAGTGGAAGTAAAACCAAAGACAGAGGTGGTTTTCCAAGTTAGAGGACATTCAACACACATGTATGTGCATGCACACACACACACACACACACACACACCCCTACCATACGTACGCACATATGCCACCCCACACACAGAGATACACACCCACACATTCATCTGCACGTGCGCACACACAAACACACCTACACAGACATACACCTCCATTTACATGTGCTCACACACACACATTCTCACGTACACATACCCCGACGCTTCCACATACTCAGACACACTCGCACGCTTTCTCACACACACAAACACACACGTACTCTAGACAAACGAGGAGGCATCTTCCCTCCTCCTTCATGCCCCACCCGCACAGAAGGACTCCATCTGGCTTTCGAGTGGCAGCCACAGAATTCCAGATCATCTGGAAACACCGGTCAGGAAGAGCTCTGCCGGGCTGGAGGTGAAGACCACCAGGGTCGGGGAGACAAGGACAGAAAACAGGGCAGTCGGCCAGATTCCAGTTCAAATGACATGCCCACTCCCCCTCAAATCCACACAGCCCTCACACGGCCCTTCATGGCCCCTGCATCCACCTGGGCAGCCCCCGCCACCCCCACCATCTTCCTGTGGTCTGTGTCACCCTCTCTGCTGCCCCGGGACACACGAGCAACCACTCTGATGACGTCTAAAAACAGCCCCACAGTCTAATTTTAGCTCCAATCTTCCCTGGCTATGGTTGTGTGGTTTCTAATTATTTTATTCCCAAGATTTACCTTGATGGATAGTTATACATTTTCCAATTTACGGTACAGTATCTTGTAAAATGCCCTTTTAAAAAAATGCGTGGATTAGTCCCTGTTGTTAATTTCACCAATCCTAAGGAGAAACTGGCAGATAATCACGAGCCCTAGAAGCTCTGATTCAATCCTCATTTCCTTTAATACTAATAAAATGGACAGTTCATTTATAAGAAGTTCCCTAAAAGAGGGTATTGAAAAACATTATATTTCTTTTAAAGTTGTTAAAGGGCATAAATCCATTACTCAGATAGAGATCACTTAATAATTTAATGCCTTTGGCTTGGCATTGTTCCCGGAATATTTTCACTTTATCTGTCTTTATTTTCAGGTTGGAACAAATTGAGGAATAATCAGCTCTGTTGGCGGGAATTGTCAAGGATCCCTGGGAAGGAGTAGGGAAGGACTGGGGTGGGGGGGCCTGGGCAGCCTCCCTCCCAGGCCTTCAGTCAGGGAGCAGCATGGCTGTGGCCCACTGAGCGGGGTACAGGGCCAGCCAGCCTTACCTTTGGGCGGGGAATGTGTCCTGCCCGCTGCCTGGCGGGCTCAGCCTCCTAGGAAGCCTGGAGCTCCCTGGGAGGCGACCACCCCCGCCTCTCTTCTTCCCTCCCTCCCATCCAGCCTGGCAAGCAGGTGGGAGGGCCCACAGACAGAGGCTTTCGGCAAAGGGGATTAGTTTGCATTTTCTAAATAAAATCATTTACATGATGTATTAACCCAAACCTGTAATTAAAATCATTAACGTTTCTTTGTGCAGATTAGCAATAAAGAGAAACTAAGTGCAGGAATCAACATTCCTTCTTACAGGCTCATCAAAGGACTCTTCTGGAAGAAGGCTTGGAAGCCTCACTCTGCCCACCGGCTCAGCACACAGCTCCAAGTCAAGGACCCTCAGCTGACTTGTTTAGAGCTGCTGAGGAGGGAGCAGGGACCAGGGGGCTCTGGATGGAGCCCTAGACTCACAAGAACGATGGCTGAGCTTAAACCACCCCTCTCTGTTCCTCAGTTTCCCCTTTAACATGATGCTTCCAGTCTCTATCCAGTTCCCCAATGCCAGGGCAGGTGTCCTACCTTGTAGGTAGGACAGATTTTTGGTATTGGACAGATAGGTATTCAAGACATGTTTGTTGAAGGGAATTGAAGTGACCAGGCCAGACTGAGGAGATGGGCTTGGCAGGGGAGTGGGGGATATCACCACTTCCTGCACAGGGGTCTGAGCCATCGTGCTCCTGAGGCCAGGAGCACGAAGCCCCACTAGGGCGCCCCCCACCTCTGTAGGCCCCGCCTGTGGAATGACCTCATGTAGACTCAGGGTACAGTGACAGAGTTAACCAGGCTGCTACAGGAGGTGAAGCAGGGAGACCTGATAGGCAGGAGGCCCGTGGTCCAGCCTCCTCCCCCCGGGAACAGCAGCCAGTTTGCCTGCACAGCTGGTGAGGCCAGTGGCTGCATCGACAAGAGCCCAGGGGCGCTGGATGGGAAAGGAGGGCTCAGTAGTCACGTGGGGGTCCTTTGCAGAGAGTCTGGGCCCTGGGAAACCTTACCACTCAACAGTGGTACTATAGGCATAGAAGGCACACCTTTATGCTGTCCCTATGTTTTTGGAGCAGCTCTAGATGCTGACAAGGAGCTGGCTCTCTTTTCTTTCCAGGCTGGTGTCCTGGAGGGAGCATACTTTAGAATTGGACACACATGGGCTGCAATCCTAGCTCCAGAGTTTACCAGCCGTGTGGCTTTGAGCAAGTTGCTTAACCCCTCTGCGTTTTGGTTTTCTCCCAGGAAGGGTGAGTAGAGCCTGACTCCGGATGGTTAGGAGGGTTCAATGAGATAATGTGGGAAAATGTCTGCCATGCTACATGGAACGGAGACCTTCATAAATATCAGCCCGTATGGCCAGCTACAGATGGCCACAAATTCTTTAATGTTCCTTTAGTCAGGAGGTGGTTTCTAATCCCTTTCGCCTGAATATGAGCTGGCCTGTGACCCCCCACTCAGCCAATGGTATGTGGAAGAAATGGCATTCGGTGACTACTGAGGAGAGATCACAGGAAGCTTGGCAGCTTCCATGGGGGTCTCTTGAGACACCCTCCTTGAGAGTCCAGAGCCCCTACTTAGGAAGCACAGCTACTCTGAGACACCATTCTGGAGAGGCCACGGGCAAGGCACTGGGCCCAAACTCCCTAACTTCCAGCTGACCTTGCTGCAGTAGGCTGAATAATGCCCCCTCCCCCAAATTCCTGTCTACCCGAGACCTCTACATGTGAGCTTATTTGTAAATAGGGTTTTCCTGGCAGACGTAATCACGTTAAGCTGAGGTCATACTGGATTATGGAGGGCCCTAAATCCAAAATGGCTGGTCACTTATAAAAGGGACATCTGGACAGAGACACATGGACACAGAGGGAAGAAGACCATGCAAACATGGAGCCTGAGATGGGAGTGATGCATCCCGAGCCGAGTAATGCCAAGGACGGCTGGCAACCTCCAGAAGCTAGAAGAGGCAAGGAAGGATTCTTCTCTAGTTGCCATTAGAAAGAGCATAGACCAGTCAATGTCTTGATTTCAAACTTCTAGCCTCCAGACTTGTAAGAAAAGAAATTTCTATTGGTTTAAGTCACTTTCTGCCATTTTTGTTACAGTGACCATAGGAAACGAATACACCAGCCGGAATGCCCGACCTAAGAGAAAAAACCGTCTTAGGCCCTGCCTCTGGACCAGACCACTCACCAGCTGAAGAACACAAAAGACCCTCAGTTGATGCCACAGGGAGCAGAAACATCATCCAGCTCAGATCTGTCCAAATTCCTGAGCCACAAAATCACGAGGTCCCATAAAATAGATTGTTGCCTTGAGCCATGAAGTTGTGCGTAATTAGTTTTGCAGTTATCCAGAGAAATACACAGTAGGTCTGTGGCCAACCTGAAATTAACATTCAGGTCTCTTGCCTCTTACTGAATTCAGTGGGACTTTCCATTCCACCATGCTTGTTTCCAATCAAACACTGTTGTTATTCTTCTTAGCTTCTTACGCATGTATCTCCTGTCTTATGCCAGGATACCACTAACGATGTAAAGTTAACTGAGATATCATCTTTGTACACCTTCACCATGACCCCCACCCCCTTAGCTGAGTATGTTGGAAGTGCCATTAACAAGGGAAAATAATGAGAATGGGCAAGGAGTGTAGGAGGAAGGGCATGACAGGGGAATAGGTCTTGATATAGAGGGAGTAGGGATATTGAATGGAAAAGGAAAATTCAGACTGTGAGTGGCTTTGAATGCCAGGTTGGGAAGCTCAGATACAGGCACAGTAAGTGCCTCCCCACCCCAGTATTTCCAACAGGAATACCAGTGAGCTAGAAACAGCCAGTGCAATTTCACTGCCTACATTGCCATTCCTGTTCTAGCCAGCTGGACACCACCTGGTTTCCCCAGCACTTACTAGTAGTTAAGGACACTTGTGAACCCTTTATCTGTACTCAGAAACTCAGCCGCAGCACAAACAAATTGATAGCAGTTTTGAAAATCAAAGTCTGAGTATGAAGAGCCTTGTTGTTTTCAAATGGGTCTTCATGGCTTCTGGGAGAGGACTAATGTTCATCTGTGATTCTGCAATAATGGAAAATGTTTGGCTAAATTATCTCAGCAACTGCAGGGAGATGGGAAGCTGCTTGTGACAAAGGCCAACGGCCAATAAGATGCAGCAATCCATTTAGTAGATCCCAACATTGCCACCTCAGAACCTTCCAAAATGGGGTTGACCTCTCCTTTCAGGATGGTGGGTCAGCTCCAACCACATGCATCATTATCTCCACTCTACTGCTTCTAATAGCAATCTGGGCCATGTATCAATCTCCGGGGTCATTGATCATAACACATGAGCCTCAGTGGAACTGCTTCCAGAGGTTTAAGCGCTCAGAGTATCTTCCTTTCTTTTCCTAATCTCAATCCTACTCGAACCTCAAGACCTAGCAAAAATCCCTTCTCTCTGAAATTCTTCTGCAACCCCGCTGGTCCACATGCAGCCTGGTTTCTGAGCTTATAGCAGCTTACTATATTTTATGTGGTAGCAAATTGTTTTATAATATCTCTACTGTCCTAAGCAATCTTTTACACCTGCATCAATATATTTTTAATTTATGATTTTAGTAAAAAGACATACCAAAGGCAGAAAAAAATTGGAAAATGAACATATATAAGATGAGAAGTAGGTCTCTGTCCAACCCTAACCCACAGTCCTCTTCCCCAGAAGAAACTGCTATCTAGATTCTAGAAGGAAAGAAAACAATTAAGTTAATCCACACTTTGGTGTAAAGAGCAATGTCAACTCTCACAGAAGCCATTTAAGTTCTTATCTGGATATATCTGTCCTCAGAAACTTCAGACGGGGCCTTGGCTCTGATAGGGCCTGATAAATTCTTGTTGCACAGACATATGAACATTAAAGAAACCAATAAACGTATAGCTCAGGGAACTAACAAAAGTGCCACATAAAACCCTCTTCAGCCTCAGGGAACAGAGGAGTTTGGGCTCTTGTTTCTGCTGGAAGAAAACTTCATAGAAGAAACAGCATTTGAATTGGACCTTGAAATATGAAGAGAAGATTACTACGTGAAAGGCAAGGAGAGAAAGCTTCAATGTTTTGGGCTGACCCACCTGTAGCACAAAATGGTGGGGGGGGGGGTCGGGGAGGAGACTAGTCCAATGAGGACACTCTTCACTATCTGTGAATAGTGAGGGTCATTTGCAGAATTTTAAGGTGGTATTAGATTAAGAAAGTATTAAATAAGAGGATTTCAACTCTATCCTCTTGTTAGCAAAGAATCTGACAGTTCCTTCACTGGGGAGTTTGGCCCAGAGAGCCCACACCAGTCAAAGACCAGGCAGAGAAATAAAGCCCATGTGAGGTAGCTCCACAGAGGGAATTCGATATGGGGACGTCATTATAAAAGCATTAGAAGGATTGAAAAGCCAAACAGAAGATGATGAGGAAATTCAGGGATTAGCAACAGCAGGAAGTTGTGACCACTCCAAGGGATGGAGGGGGCAAGGGGGAGGGTGGTGTTGCTGGGGCTCAACAGCTGGAACTGTGGGCTGGAATTGGAACCGAGGACTTAGGAAAACCACAGCCATTGCTGGCGATGCTGCCCAAAGCAGGGTGTGGGCAAGAACTATTCTGGCTTCTCCCCTCCAAAAATTCTTTCCATCTCCGTTTAGTGTATTTCATTGACCAAACTTAGCACAAAAACCCAGTTGCCAAGGGAACCTGGAGAACTCAGTGTGAAGGGGTCATCACTCCACAACAGAGCACAGAGAAGAAATCAGCAGAAAATGGTACAAAGAAAAAATTAGCAAACGATAAGGACAGCCCATCAAGGAAGAACGATGAGGAAGAGCAGAATGGACACTGAGACCAAGGAGACCAGCTGGAGAGCTCATAGGGCAGGACACACATTGGGATGTAGGATTCCAAACCACAGAAGTGGCAAGGGGGAAGAGAAAGGGAGGACAGTACTAGAATCCCAAACAGCCAATAAATATAAGAAGAGATACTTAACCTCAGTCATCAAGGAAATGAAAACAAAAACCTTGTGATACAAACAGCAGAATGGCAAAAATTCGAAGATCTGATAATACCACCTGAGGGGGTAGAGCAATGAGGCATATGATTTGGCACATAGTCTTTGCCTATTTGTGGGAGTATATTTTGGTGTAACTACTTTGGGGAAAAAATAGTTTGGTGTTATCTAGTAAAAAAAAGAAGAGGGGCATACTCTATAACAGACAATCCCACCCTAGCTTTATACTCTATAGATGGGTACCACAGTTACACATTAAGAAGATTTATAGCATTTTGTATTTGTCCCAAACTGGAAATAACCAAATAGCCAATCAAGAGTAGAAGTAGTAAAAAAAAATTAGTCTGTATCTTGTATATTTATACTACGGAATGCAGTAATGAAAATGAGCACAGGAGCACCTGGGTGGCTCAGTTGGTTAAGCATCTGACTCTAGATTTTAGCTTAGGTCATGCTTTCAGGGTTGTGAGATCGAGGCCCAGGTTAGGCTCCATGCTCAGCAGGGTATCCGCTGGAGATTTTCTCTCTCCCTCTCCATCTATCCTTCCTCCACTCATGCTCACACTGTCTCTCTCTCTCTCTCTCTCTCTCTATCTCTAAGACAAATAATTAAAAAAAAAAAAAAGAAAATGAGCTACAATGACACATAACCAAATGGATGATTCTTACAACATAATGTTGAATAAAACACAAGACCTAAAAGAATACGTACATAATGATTCCAACTTCTTTAGGTTCAAAATCAAGCAAATATAAATGATAAAAATGAAAATGTAGTTGGTAAAATAAAAGTAAGGGAATTATTACTATAAAATAAGGCTAGTAGTTACCCCTCGGGGGAGGGAAAGTGTTTTTAGGGGTTCTTGACATTGATGGTGGTTACTTGGGTGTTGCCTTATAACTATGGATTAAACTGTATTACAAATTTTATTCAGTTTTCTATGTGGTATATTATGTTTAAAAGTAAAAAATAAAAATAAAAACAATGGATTGACAGACGAAGGAAGTGTTTCAAGCACATTTTCCCATAAAGCTACCAGAGGGTGTGTTCCATTAAAACAAGAGAGCGGGGTACCTGGGTGGCTCAGTGGGCTAAAGCCTTTGCTTTCAGCTCTAGTGATGATCCCGGGGTCCTGGGATTGAGCCCCGTGTCAGGCTGTCTGCTCAGTGGGGAGACTGCTTCCTCCTCTCTCTCTCTGCCTGCCTCTCTGCCTACTTGTGATCTCTATCTGCCAAATAAATAAATAAAATCTTTAAAACAAAACAAAACAAAACAAAACAAAAAAAGAGAGCAAACCAAGAAAGAAGATAATGGATCCAGGAAACAGGAGTTCCAAACAGAAGATAGAAAAAGGGAATCTTTAGAATGATGGTGAATGATGATTTCAGGCTGACAGCTATGTCCCAGAGAGCAACCATATAAGAATGGACCAGATCAGAAGCCTCCAGAGAGATTTCAACAGGAGATGAAATTGACAGATTGTTTGATATAGTTAGAAGGATTGGGAAGATATTTACCCAATTATGGGAACACATGGTACTAAATTAATAATAAATACACAGAAAACTAACCAAACAAACATACAAACAAAACCAAAGGTAATTACTAACTCCAGGGAAACAAAAAGTTGTATAAGAAAAGGAATCATATAGTGTACTACATAGTTCAGGTGTCCTAGCATACATGGTTACAATAATGTACATATTTATCTAACCACAATTATGATATAAGTACAGGGATATGGGAAGTTTGTGTTTCTGATGTGGATCTAGGGTAAAGGGAACAAAATCATCATTCTCCACGAGGAAACACAATAAATCATTATGTTTAAAATAGGAAAATGAAAAAATAGTGCAAAAGTATATTACTTAGAGTCAGAAAAGTTAAAATTTTTTAAAAAGGTAACAAACGAGAAAAAGGTGCCTGTCTCTGTCAAATGGGAAATGAGGTAGCATGGAGAGAGGGCGGCTGTTTTTGTAAGAAGTCATATTGAACTCTTCCATTAGCTAAAAATGAAATTAAAATAAAAAGGGGGTGGGAGGGACCATGTCCTATGGAGGGTGTGCACCGAAGGCAACATCATTTGGTGCCTTCAGTCTGCCAGCGTCTGCCTCACCATCTCTGCCCCAAGACTCCCTCAACTACAGTCAGTCAGGATTGAGGCAGAGACGAAAGATACCAGGGTGAACTGACTATGAGCACAGAGAGGAGAGTCTTAAAAGAATATCAATATATTCAATACATTAAAATCATATCATGATGAGTAGGGCTACCCTAGGGCTACAAGCAAGAATTGCTTTATACAAGTGTTCTATTAATATGGCACCTCCTACCAAGATGCTAAAGAGGAAAAGCATTTTGTAATTTTAATGCATACTTAAGTGATATTTTATAAAATTCAACAATCATTTCTTTTGTTTTTTTGGGAGGGAGAGAGAAGGGAAGGGAAGGACAAAAGGAGAGGCAGAGAGAGAATCCCAAGCAGGTTTCATACCCAGCACAGAGCCTGACTCGAGCCCGATCCCACAACCCTAGGATCACAACCTGAGCCAAAACCAAGAGTCAGATGTTCAACCAACTGAGCCAGCCAGGCACCCCAATGATCATTTCTAATAAAATTTTAAGAATTAAAAAAATTATTGTTAATAACATATAGCATCCATTTTTAAACTAAATTAGCAATAATTCCTCTAAACTCCAGAACATGTAAAAGTGTCTGCTACTATCATTGTTATTGAAATATTAATAAAAATATAACTACTGAGCATTGTCTTGAAAGTTCTTATTAAAAACCAAGAGACAAAGATGGCATAAAGGAAATAAATATTGAAAAGGAAGATGTAAAAAAAAAAATGTCATTTGTATATGATGTGTTTATATGCCCAGGAAAATCAGCCAAAATGATTCAAATGTAAAAATATCTAATGATATTTTTACACCTGTTAAGGTGTAACAGGTTGTTTCTCTCATGCTCTCTCAACTCCGATGGCCTCCCATCTCTCTGAATTTAAATCTAGCGTCCTTATAGGGGACCCAGTTGGTCTGGTGACAACCTTGTTCTTCCCTATTCTCTACCCCAACTGCTCCACTGCAAACATATGGCTTCTTTAACTCATTATGCTGTGAATGCGCCCCACCCCCCCACCTCAGGGCTTTTGAACTTGCTGTTCCCTCTACCACCTCATTCATGTCTCTGCTCAAATGATACCAACTGACATTCGTCTTCTCAATCTCAAATGCCACTCTGTGAGTCAGCCTTTCCTGAGCACTAAATCTTTCCTTTGTCTTTATTTTTTCTTTATAAGACGTATTGTTACTTAACATATTAGTTACATACTTGCTTGCTGGCTCTTTTCTCAGTAGAATATGAACTCTAAGAGGATGGGAATTTTGTATCTTTGGAGCCAAAAGGGATATCTGGTCCACGAAAAGCATTTGTTAACTCTGTGTTGAGTAAATGATTAAATGAAAAGCAGACAGAATACTCAAAAGATCCTTAGAGGAATTACTCTCTTTTCTTTGGAAAAATAAAAAGTACTCACAGATGAAGAAATTGACAATCCCCATACAGAACAATAGCAACCTTCCCAATAATGAAATTTAAAATTAAAAAGGGAATAACAGGCCAGGGTAAATATTTGAATCAACAAGACAAAAATGATTAATCTTATGGTCTATAAAGAGCCCATTTAAATTTATAAGAAAAATACCAAGACCATAATAGATCAATGAACAGATAATTCACAGATAATTCAATACAATCTACATAAACACATTGAGAAATCCTAATATTCACTAGTAAACAAAGGCATGTAAATTAGAGCAAATCAGGATACTATTTCATCTGTCAAATTAGCAACAACGAGAAAAAAATGTTTTTGTTAACTGCTATTGAAGTTGAGATGAAATTAGTAGATGCATTCCAGAGTGATGACACTGTATTAAATCATGTTTTGGGAAAGCAATTCAGCAATGTAGAGGAAGAGCCATATAGATGTCTGTGTCCTTTGCCAGTAATTCCTCTATTAGGAATTATTCCTATGGAAATTCAACAGCCGCAAAAAGCTATTTGCAGGAAGATACTCACTGCAGTATTATCTATAAAAACCCCAAACCGAAAACATAAATGGCCAACATTAAAGGGAATGGTTTAATAAATTACAGTACCTCAACACAATGGAATATTATGTGACCATTAAAATGATAATTATACAGAAACATGAAAAATGTTTATGATCTACTGGTCATTGAAAACATACAGAATATAAAATAGTCGGTATGTACCATGCACAAAATGCCCAGGACGTGTATACATTCATAAGATAATATGTAAAAAAGAATATAGCCGTTAGATTGAGGTTAGTAGAATTTTATAGTGAGTTATAAGAAATATTATTTTTTAAATGTTCTCTTTAAATTTCCACCCAGAAGCTCCTATCATTTCTAACAAGTTAGATGAAAGACTCTTTCTGAGCCCGAAGCAACACTATATAAATTATCATGTTGTATATGTCTCCATAAGCCCTTATTTTTTTTTAAAGATTTTATTTATCTATTTGACAGAAAGAGAGCACAAGTAGGCAGAGAGGCAGGCAGAAGGAGAGGGAGAAGCAGGCTCCCCGCTGAGCAGAGAGTCTGATGCGGGACTCGATCCCAGGACCCTGGATCATGACCTGAGCCGAAAGCAGAGGCTTAACCCACTGAGCCACCCAGGCGTCCCCCCCATAAGCCCTTATTATCCTTACTTGTATTTACATACCATAGTAGGACCCCTCTTACCACGGCTTTCATCACTCCTTCTGTGATGGAATATAGTGGCAAACGTGCAAAAATAGATAAATAAACAAAAGAGTGCTCAGGCTAGAGTGAAAATGACTCTCCTAAGTGCTCCAGCCACCTGCTGATAGCTGGCAGAGCTCCTGTGATTTCTGCCTGGGTCAGATATTTCACTGCAAGTTTCTGGGTGGACTGAGATCTCCAGTATGCCCAAACCAGAGCACATGGTCTGAAAACCCAGCAGGGACTTGATTCGCTCTCCGTCTTAAGCCAAGGACACATGCCCAGAGGAATTTCCCCATCGTCATGTGTGGAAGGCAAGCAGACCCACCAGCTGATGCCTTCCGTACCCCTGACAGCCAGTAGGTCCTGATGGCACAGAATAGGGTGGGGGGTCTGATCTGCCCAGAATGCTTCCCGCCCCATCATCTACCTAGAAGACAGATTCCCCAACCTTCCATCCTTACGATACCATCCTAACCTTCCCATCCTAGCCAACTGCCTTGCTCCTAGACCTTGACAAGGGTATGTAAACACTGTGTCTCACTTTCTGCCTTTGTAAAAATGCGGTTAATGAAAGCTCCTACCTCACAGCACCACGCAGAATTCAATGAGTTAAAAATCTGCCAAGCAAAGGGAAAAGGACCTCTCATATAAAAAACACTCACATAATGTTAGTAACCATTGCATTGTTGCCCCCAAGTGGAATTCACCCCCCCTCCACCCTACTCTACTCTGTACACATACCTCATAAAGAAACATGGTCCCAAACCTGGTATGGGACAGAACCTTTTTGCATGATGTAATTCCTAACCTCCTTCTGGGAAGAAATTAGCGTTGATAAAATGCTTAAGCAATTTTCTGATAAACTTTAATGAGATTAAGACCTCTTCTGGGAAGCCAGTTACCCACCCACTCAGCTGACTGTCAGTCAGAATGTAATGATCTGGAAACAATCCTTTCTTGTATCCAGTCGAACAGTGATAACCTAATCATTCTGTTTTCCTATAAAATTTTTCTGTGGGACAATCTATGAATAGGCTTGCTTAAGCCTCTTTTCCTTGTGACCTACTTAAGCTAAAACTTTGATACATGTTTGAAATTAAATGTCTGGAAAAAATTAACAAACCTAACAAACAAAGTACGTAAAATAGCTTATGGCATTGATTTGTATTCTTCTCTAATTTATTTATTTATTTTTTTACTAAGGTCCCCCCAAGGCAGATCTTACCCTTATTTTTATCCAGAACATAACATTGTGACTGATACATAAAAGATAGTCAATAAAGTTTTGGTAAGATAATAAATTAATGAAATTACAAATAAACCTTTAAAAACAAATAAAGAGAGCACTTCTTGTCTAGGAGAATAGGGACACTGTATTACATAAACCACCACCAGATTTAGATTCAATTTTAAGCTCACAACTGGCTTTTGGCTGTGTGGCTTGGGGAAAGTTTCTTCACCTTCCTGAGTTTCTGTGTTCTCATCATACTATGGGATTAATAATGTGCTATAGACATGTCAAGAGTTGAGACAACTTATATGCAGAGTGAATATAATGTCATGTACATTAGGACCTCAGAACATTTTATTTTCCTCTCTTGCCACTAAATCTCTCTGTGACATTGAGAAAGTCACTTCCTAATTCCAGGTCAGCTTTTTCATCCATAAAGTAAGATACAAAAAAATAAATAAATAATCCCTTACCTGGCAGGAATATAGTCAGGACAAAATAAGACAATGAATGTAAGAATGTTTTCAAAAGTAATTAAGCCTCAGGGAAGGCTTCTGTTTTTAGCCAAGATGGAGAAACAGGGACCAGGTTTACCTTCCTGATTGAAACAATCAAAATACTCAGCAAAACATACAAAGACTATAGTTTCAAGACACTGGGCATCAAGCAACAAAAGACAGTGATACCTGAGGGATGAGGAGGAAAATATGTGAGCCCGGCAACTGCCCCAGTGACAGCCTCAAGAGAGTATCCAGGCCACAGGGCAGGAAGGTACAACTGAGGCAGAGCATGTTCTCCCTGAGCCTATGAGACAGAGCCGAGAGAGAGTCCAGGGAAACCAAGGCAGTTCAAGTTCACAGAGTACCAGAGAGAAGAGAGTCACACAGACAGAAAACCCTACCCTAGAGATCTTCAAAGAGTTCCCTCATGGACTCAGTGGAATACTGATCAGTGCACACATGTGAGGAAAAAGCCCAAAGCCAGAGAAAGAGCCACCCAAAGGGGCTAGAGGGGACCATTTCTAACACTCACATGGAGCAGGAACACAGCTATTCCCAGCAGTCAGACTGGAAAACCCCCTAATTCACAGGGCATCAGGGTACGCAGAAAGGTCTTTACACTGAGATGGAAAACCATTAGTCCTAGACTAGATGCACATCTAGTCCCACCTAACAAATCTTTAAAGTAAGTTCCAATAGGATCAAACTCTTTCTGATAACTTGAGTCCCAGAACAAATCTCAAAAATATTTAAAGAAATGCAAAAATACTCAACACAGAATAAGATTAAAGTAATATCCAATAAGACACCTGATAGCCAATAAAAACTTGCCAAGTCCAGGAAAAAAGCAGCAAATTATGATTCATAATGAGAAGGAAAAAAATTAATCAAAAGTCAGCAAAACTAATACAGAATTTAGAATTAGCAAAGGACAATGAAATAGTTATTATAACTGTATTCCATATGTTCAAAAGTTAAGATATAAAAAAGACCAAAATCAAAATTTTAGAGATGAAAACTATAATGTCTAAAATGAAAAATATACTAGACAGAATTGGCAGCAGATCAGAACTTGCTATGAAAAAAAAAGAAAGAAAAGGAAAGAAAGGGGAAAAAAAAGGAATGTGAATACATAGCAACAGAAGCTACCTAAAAATAAACACACAGAGAACAAAAGAATGAAAATAAATAAACAGAACATCGGTGCACTGTGGGGATCACCTCAAGTAGACTAATATGTGTGTAATTGGAGTCCTCAAAAGAACAGAGAGAGGAAAAAAGTATTTGAAAAAATAAGAGCCAGAAAAATCACTAATTTGATTAAAAAGTAAAACAGAACAAAACTATACATTTATACATTCACAGATCCAAGAAGCTCAACAAATCTGAAACACAAGAAATATAAAGAAAAGTATGCCAAGACACATCAGATTCAAATCGTTCAGGACAAAGAATAAATTGAAAAATTTAAAAAGCAGCCAGAGAAGAAAGACATATTATATTCAGAACAACAAACAGAAGGATTACAGCAAACTTCTCAAAGAAAATAAAGCAGGCAGAGGCACCTGGCTGGCTCAGTCAGAAGAACACGTGACTCTTGATATTGGGGTCATGAGTTTGAGCCCCATGTTTGGCATAGAGATTGCTTAAAAAAAAAATAAATAAACTTTTAAAAATAATGTAGACCAAAACAGTGGAGAGGCATCTTTAAAGCACTAAAGGAAAAAAAAAATGTCAACCTAGAATTTTCTACACAGTGAAAGTATCTTTGAAAAGCAAAGGTGAATAAAGACATTTTCAGACATACAAAAGCTGAAAAAACCATAATCAGCAGGCCTATACTACAAGAAATGTTAAAATATATTTTTCAAGCAGAACAAAACTGATGCCAGGTAGCAACCTGGGTCTACACAAAGCAAGGGTAGTATTGGAAATGGTAACTGAATTTATAACCTTATTTTAAAGGTAATTGAGTATTTATACAAAAGATAATAGCAATGTAGTATGGGACTTATAACACATGTAAAAGTAAAATAGATGACAACATTAGCATAAAAGCCAGGAGGAGAGAGATGGAAATGTACTGTTGTGAGGTTTGTATACTATACTCAAAGTGGTATAATGTCACCTGAAGGTAGACTGCAATGTTAGAGATTTATATTATTAACCTGAAAGAAACTATTAAAATAATAAAACATTATAGATAAAAAGTGAACAAAAGAGATAAAATGGAATAATAAAATATAATCCAAAGGAAAGCATGAAAAGCAGGAAAAATGGAACAGAGATGGAATGAATAGAAAGCAAATAGGAAGATGACAGATTTAAACATCAGTACTCGTACTAAACCAAGGGGTCCAAACACTATAATTAAAATGTAGAGGTTGTTACATTGAATAAAAAAGGAAGACTCAGCCATATGCTGGCTATACAAACCCACTTTATTTATATTTATTTATTTACTTACTTAATCACTCACTTACTTACTTGAGAGAGAAAGAGATCAAGAGAGAGCTAGAGAATCTTAAGCAGGCTCCCTGCCCAGCATGGAGCCAGACACCAGCCTTGATCCCACAACCCTGAGATCATGACCTGAGCTGAAATCAAGAGTCAGATGCTCAACTGACTGAGCCACCTGGGTGCCCCCAAACCTGCCTTAAATATAAAAAAGGAAATAAATAAGAATAGAAAGATCAAAAAATATACACCATGCTAATACTAATCAAAAGAAAGGTAGAATATTTATATTAATGTGAAACAAAGTATATTTTAAACCAACTACTACGAGAAGAATGATGACTGTTTCAACAGGATAAAGAGGTCAGTTTATGTGGAAAAAGACACAAAAATCCTAAATGATTGTATACCTAATAACAGAGTTTTAGAAAACTTGAAACAAAATCTAAAATAGAAAGAGAGACCTTAATAGCCAGTACCCCTATTAACATAGTTAAGTTTAAAGTTAAAAACCTTCCCATAGAGACAATTTAAAAACATACCCATACATATATAAACAACTGATTTTTGAGAAAAATGTCAAGGTAATTCAGTAGAGAAAGAACAGTCTTGTCAACAAATTATGCTGGAACAATTAGATATTCACATGCCAAAAAAAAAAAAAATGAACTTTGATATCCATCTTACACCATATAAAAATTAACTCAAATTGTAAACTCAAAATGTAAAACCCAAAACTATAAGATTTCTGGACAAAAGCAGAAGGGAAAATCTTTGTAATGTTGAGTTAGGCAATGGTGCCTTAGAAATTACACAAAGAGCACTACTCAGAAAAGAGAAATTAAAAACTTGGACTTGACCAAAATTCCTAACTTCTCATCTTTGTAACCTAGTTAAAAGAATGAAGGTAAGCTGCAGTCTGGGAGTAATATTTTCACACCACATATCTGCAAAAGAACTTGCATCTGTAATAAAGAACTCCCAGAGCCCAATAATAAGAAAATAAGCAAGATGTACCTGGGTAGCTCAATCAGTTAAGCATCCTATTCTTGATTTTGGCTCAGATCATGATCTCAGGGTTGTGAGATCAAGTCCCACATTGGGTTGCTTGCTGAAGATTCTCTCTCTCCATCTCCCTCTACCCCCCTTTCCCTCCCCTTTGCTCTATTCACCCCCCTCACTTGCCCTCTCACTGTTCTTTTTCTAAAAAAAGAAAAGAAAGAAAGGAAGAAAAAAAAGAAAAGAAGCAACCTCCCTAAAACTGGGCAAAACACTTGAACAGACACTGTATCAAAGAAGATACATTAATGTCAGATAAGCACATGCAAAGGTGCATGACACAATCAGTAAAAAGGTAATACAATTAAAACCACAACAAGATGCCACTACACAACAATTAGAATGGTTAAAATTAGGAACACTGAGCATAACAAGCATTGAGGAAGACACAGGATGGCTGGACGCCCAGACACCGCTGCAATGAGTGGAAAGTGGTACAAGCACATTGGAAAAGAGCTTGACAGTTTCTTTAAAAGTTAAAGACACACCTACCACTTGATCCACTCATTCCTCCCTCCCTCTCTCTCTCTCTTCTTGCAAGAGAAATGAAAACATATGCTTCTGTGAAGATTCAGACATGAATGCTAAAGCAATTTGACTTGTAATAGCCTCCCATCTAGCAGGTGAATGGGCAAGCCACTGTAATATAGCCATACGATGGAACGTTACTCAGCAATAATGATGAACTATTGATACATGCTCCAACAAAGGTTAATGTAATTGTGTTGAGCAGAAAATAAAACAGAAAAGAGCACATACTGTATAATTCCATTCATAGAAAATTCTAGAAAATGCCAATAATAAGTAGTAACAAAAAGCAAATCTACCACAGTGCATGTTCTGTTCCTTGAGGACTGGAAGGAGAAGGAAAGTATGACTACAGAGGGGCAAGAGGAAACTTCTGGGGTGAAGGATTTACTCATTATTTTCCTTGTGGTACTGATGTCACAGTTGTATTTAAGGCAGAACTTAGAAAGTGGCATACTTAAATATGTACAGTGTATTGTATTGTATTTCATTTATGCCTCGGTTAAAAACAATGAGCACTGCATTGAGGAGGGCCTACAATCAGCTCCTACTGGGTAGCCAACAGCACAGAGCCAAGTCAGACCTGGCAGCCACCACACGGGAACCACTCTGAGCCTCCTTCCGGTCAGGGAGCCATTCTGCACCTCCCACTGACGATCCCTGTGACTCATATCTTGTGGGGGGAGAACTGCAGTAAAATTTTTAAGCCGGTAAAACCGAAGCAAGAGACGCCAGTGAGGGCCAAATTAGCTGTCATACCTTATCTGGAAGGCCATTTGACTCACTCACCCCTCCCTGACCACCCACTTCCTCCAGCAGATAGCAGAGAAGCCTGGTCTGGGACTAGAAGTCTGGCCTCTCCACCCACTCTGAGAATCTTGCTTTCTTCTTCCTGAAAACTGCAAACCGTTCTCCAAAAAAACACAAAATCATGATAAAAGGCAGCAGTACGGCCTCACACCGGGCTCTAATGGGCAAATTTGTATGAACAAGGGCAAAATGAAGGACAGCAAGTAAAACACTGAATTAAAAGCCACTTAAATTAAGAATTCAATAGCATCCACTTAACTAATAAATAGTATTCCTCTTTGCCATTGATCGACTCAGGATTGTAATGAAGAGTTCCAGGGGCAACAGCAGAATGTCTTAATTCATGGTATAAACGTCACCAACTCTTGGGTTCCTAAGATTGAATGTGTCGGAGAAGAGCAGCATGGAGAGCCCGCAAGGAATTAATTCTTGGAACATCCCTGCGGGGTCAGCATTATTATACCCTGCTTCTAGGTGGATTTAATATCTCGAGTGCTGGGCAGGGCGCCGTTTGCCCCGGGGAGGGGGGGCTCCGTAATCATTATTAAGTGATGATGGGGTACAGGGACTGAGCTGGAGCTCACATGAGATCAGCTGTCTTATTTATTTCGAAGTTAAGAGACTGAACAAATGTAGTGTTGTTATTATCATGGTGATGATTATTGCTGTAGCGCATAATAACAGCCCAGAGCTGCCAGAGCTGTGTAGGAAAGACAGCACTAAGTCACAGGCTGCAGAGAGCTGTTTTCTCACAAGACAGTGTTTTGCAAAATAAGGGTTCATTGAAGGATGCCTCCTAGGCTTCCCCTAGACTCCCACCCAGCAGTTCTGCCCGGCTCCCAAACAGACCTGAGCTTCTCACTGCCACTTCTCCTTGGAAAGTAAATGTCAGGTGGCTTCAGTCTGAGCCCAAGGGCCTCCCCAAACACTGCCCTAAGCAGGACATTGTGGTCATGAAAAGGCAGTTTGGGGGTGGGGGATGGCCGCTCTGAATCTTCTAAAGGTCTATTTCCCGCCCCAAACGGGAGAGAATGTTTTGGACCAGTGCAATCTCCGGTTTGATGAGTGGGAGTGAGGCCGAATGCCCGGAAGGAAGGTACAGAGGGAACAAAGGTGGTTCTCTCTCTCCGTGGGTGCATTTGGGGGGCGTCTGGTCACAGGGGTGGGATTCCCATCCCAGAAAGTCCCACGGGCGTGTGGAAGAGCATGAACGCGGGCAAAATCTAAGCCTCACAAACGTTTTCCGTGATGGTCTTGGCTCACACCTGAGGAAATCGAAGCTAAGAAGGACAAAATGAGGGGTGCCCGGGTGGCTCAGCGGGTTAAGCCTCTGCCTGTGGGGACTCAGGTCATGATCTCAGGGTCCTGGGATCGGGCCCCCCATTGGGCTCTCTGCTCAGCAGGGAGCCTGCTCCCCCCACCTCCGCCTGCTTCTCTGCCTACTTGTGATCTCTCTGTCTGTCAAACAAATAAGTAAATAAAAGGACAAAATGATCAGCTCAAGGCTACCCAGCTGGAGGAGGGCTCCCCAGCTCCATGTCTCAGGGTCCCTTTGGTCACATCATGCTTACAGTCCCTTGGCAGGGTAGTGAGACTGAAAGATGAGTCAGCTGAGAGACAACAAGAAATAGGTGTGTCTTAACCATTTACCAGGTCTCTCTATCTATAGACAGGCCTGATGGGAACTCCGGGGCAAAGACTTAGTGACCTGCCCTCAGAGAGTTGGCCTTCTCCCTGAGGAGGTCAGTCCTATTCCCAGGAAACCCTCCAAGAGAAACATCAGGAAGTTTATAAAATAAAATCAAGAATCCCACCGATCCTGTGCAAATGCTAAGAGATGGCTCCAGAAGTGCCTTCTTGAGGGTGTGTCCTACGGAGCTGCATCATACACAGATATTCTGAAATCACCAGCACACACGAGAGCATCATGAAGCCTTTCTTGTCCTCTGGATATGTTCAACAGATGGGGCCTGCTCAGCACACGCCAGCCAACCCAACCTGCACCAGACCACGCGAGTCTCTCACTGCATACCACGAGCTTTTGTTTCTAGGAATAGCAGCCCAGGCTGGGGGAGTTTCAGATCCTGCCAAGTCCAAGCCCCCAGAGCACATCCCAGACCGCTCACAAAGCCTGACGGTGCCCCACAGCCAGCATCTGCAAGTGCAGACCCTCCAAGACCAGAGCCTCCGCTGGTCCCCCTAAGAAGCTGTCCACCTGGCCGTTGCCTTTCCAATCCTCCGGTGGCACTGCTGTGACCCCATGCTCCCACTGGAAAGCCTTCTGGGTCCCACAGATGGACCACCTCCACCAGGCCTAGCCCACACTTCCGTCCTGGCCTGGGAACTACCCCAGTGCCCACAGGAGCCCTGTGCTCTGGCCCGACTCTGTCCCTTGCCATCCCACAAACACAGTGCTTAGAGGATGCTTTCCGCCATCTTGCAGTCCTTCCCTTCCTCCATCTTGCTAAATCTTATCTGCTCTTTGGGACTGTCCTCCACGTCCAGACTGCCATAGCTCACATACCCCTCTGCGCCCTGGGTCCCCAGAACCCTTACAAGTGGGGCCCTCACATGCCGTAGCATCACACCATATTCAGCTCTGCACCCGCACCCCTGAGTCACCAGAGTTAAGGATTGGGAGACTGGAACAGACACAAAGGTAATCTAGCTGCTCCGTCCTTTTTTTCAGGTGAAGGAATAAAGAACCTTCAAAAATGGACTGAATGTGCACAGCTGAGCTCTGTGGCGGCCTTCAAATGACCCTCCTGCCCTTCCCCACCACCTCCCCCAGCATAGTCCTGAGGGGGTGAGCAGTGAGGCTGTCTGTGCTCTAGCAACCGAGGAACTATTTCTCTTCAGTCCGGGACTCCTGGGTGACCCAAAAGCTACCAAAAAACTCAGCCAAAAGCAGCAAGGGACATAAGCAGGCAACACGCAAGAGCAAATCCAAGTAAACCAACCTACAAAGAAGCCATCAAAGATATGCAAATTAAACCACCCAAGCTCCGCCCCAATGCAGAGTAAGGCAATAAAGTACCATTTTATGCCTATAAATTCGCACAAAACAGAGAATCCATAAATCAAAGGCTGGCAGGACTGTGGGGAATTGAGAACCTCCAGACATGGCTAACGGCATTCAGATACTGGTGCATGGGAGGGAAACATTTAGCAAAGCGTGTTGAGACCCACAGAGATCTTGGTGCCGGATCACGGAGCAATCCCACTGCTGGGATTTCATCCTCCAGGAGAGAACGGGAATCTGCAGCCCCACACTTGCTGAGTCAGCACCGCTTTAGGCCAGCGTGTGGGTGACATCTCTACAGTCAATTAATGAGCCGGTCTTTGTCCCACAGAACATAGCCAGCCCAGCTAACATCAATTACAGTCGCAGGCTGAGCTGTAATCACGGGATGAATCAGACTGAACTGCTCATTGTTTAAAATGACCACAGAATCAAATCACCTGTATGAAGAGAACGGGGATAAATCAGAGAGAAACAAAGGAAGGAGCACTCGCCGCCATGTGGCCTTTCCCATGGCTGGCTCCGTGTCACAGCACTGGGAAGCCACAGCCCCACTCCCCCAGCTCGGCTTGACCAAGGACCTTCCGGGGTCTTCTTCTGAGGGGCTGGGTTCCAGCCGTCAGAGACGCCCCTCCTGGTTTCACAGAAGGGGCGGAACAGTTTTTCCATGTGCTGGCAAGCCGTGCTTCGAGAAGCTGGCTGCTGGGGTTGGGATTAGGGAAGCCGGCGAGGGCTACCACCAAGTCACCATGGCAACAGTCTCCCTGGCATCACCCTCCCCTAACCCGGCCAGCCCCCACCAACTGGTCTGCTCACGCGGGGACCGTGACTAACTGTTTCTCCGTGCAGCAGACACTCCCCACAGGCTGCCCGCGAGTGAGCCGCCAGGGCGGCCCGGAACCCTCTACCTTCACAGAGGGCTTCGCAAACACTCTCCACCTGTTCCCTCAGGTCAGCCCAGCAGCAGAACAAGGAGGAAGGCCGTGGAGCTGAGAATGAGAACCGGAGCAGCCCCTGGGGGAGCTCACAGAGGAACCAGACCCGCCTCTCTCTGGGAGGGACCTGCCTTCCAGGCCTGGTGGTACCACACACCGCTGTGTGACCTGGGTCTCTCACTTAACCTCTCTGATTGAGGGGTCAGGGGAGGTCAAGACCAGAGCCAGAGTTTGTAGGTTTGCGGATTAAACAGACGTATGTAAACATAAAAACGGGTGTCTGACATGGGGCTGCCTGGTTTGCCGTGGTTACGACATTGGAAAGCACCCACTGTCTACTCTGTCCACCATAAACCCTCCCGGATCACTACTGTTTCCTCAAAGAGAGATTGTTCCACCTCCCCCCAAAGCAGAAGGGGCATGATCTCAAAATAAAGAATAATCCTTTAATTGGATAAATTGAGCTTCATAAAAATTGTTTTTTTTTTTTTCCTCTCGCTTGCTTTCAGACTGGTGAACACTTCAGTGATCACTCATGAGGAACCTGAGGGATGATGTCTGGGGACCTCTGAAGGGTCAGTGACTCTAGAGAAAGCACGGCAGACATTGCTGTCCCAAAAATGGACTTGACTTCTCTGTGAGGGACCATTGGCACCAAGAAGCCAATTGTACGCTCCTCAGCAGTTCCTCCGGGTTAACCTCTGTTGGGTCCCCTATGTTGGGTCCCCCAATAATGGGTTCATGGTCAAAGGAACAAGACTGATATAAAGCGAAGGTCAAGCAAAGCTTTATTTCGCGCCAAGCATCAAGAATCAAACCGATTGTCAAACAGACCGGTCGGAGCCGCCCCTTAAAGAGAGGGCAACCTCTCTCTGTTTCACAGACTAGCTTTTAAGGGCAAAGGCCATGTGGCTGGGCCTGGCCACGCACAGGTGGCCAATGAAATTGTAACACACAGAGAAATCTGACAGTCATGTTAGGTCACGCATAAGTGACCAATTGAAGTACAATTTACCCTAGTAGATATTTGAACTAGCCTATCACCTTGGTCAGAATCGGTGCCCAAAAGATGTCCAAAGGGAGGGGCCCATACTCCTTGGTAGCTAGGGAGACAGTATGCATGCTTTACTGATTGGATGTCTCCACCTGACCCGTCTGTCTCATCCCTGCATTCAGAATGTCATCTCCAGCTGACCTGACCTGACCACCCTTGTATTTGGGCTTTGTTACCTGGGACTGGTTTCCTGGACTTGCTTTTAAATAAGTTCCCCTGGCGGGGGGGGGGGGGGGGACGGACACGACACCAGGTCAATTTAAGTTTTACTGCACAAACTACAAAATGGCTGTTCAACCGAGGTGGGGCTGATCTGGCTAAATAGGCCCTTCACTTCTTCTCTCAGAGGAGTTGGTATCAGTGTAGGAAAGGGCTCTTGGTCCAAAGTGCAGTGCCAACCTGCATCCCACCCCTGCATGGCCTTGAGGTCCTGAGTTGACTTGTGCACTTTGTGAGGGACAGAACTCTGGGGACTCTGGCTCATGGTAAAGCCACAGGAGGCCCTCCAGGGTGAGAAATGGAAACCCACCTCTGACTTGCTGTGAGGCGCAGGAGACCCCAGGCCTCTTCAACATGCAGGGGCTTGAACTTGTGCAGGCACCAGAAAAGTCTTTAAGGCCTATTCAAACAGATTCCTAGACCCGGCTCAGGAATTTCTGATCCATGTTCCTGGGGTAGGACCCAAGAACTTGGATCCCCAACAATCCCCCAGCAAGTTGATGCTGATGCTTCTGGTCTGAAGCCCCATTTCGAGAACCGTGACTTCAAACTGGTCCTTCTTAGGAGCTCCTGGACCTACCACAAGGCATCTGGAAGGCAGGGGTGGGGCCAGAAAGGGGCAGTGGGCTGTAACCAAAAGAAGAGGTTGAAGCCAGGGTAAGGGAGAGCCAATGCAAATGCGGAAGTCTGGCAGAAGCTTGACAGTTCCCCAGGCTACAGAGTTTCTCCACAGGGTGCCTGTAATCCCCATTCACAAAGGGGAAGTGTAATTTACAACTGTGTCAGTAAACACTGAGAGGCATCCTGGTGGGAGCCTGCCTCCCACAGCCTTAAAGGGCTGGCTAGAGGCACATTGCTGGGGGGCACAGAGAGGGGCGGATACCTCCTGTCTCCCCCAGCTAAACAGCCCGTCCACTCCTAGGCCAGGCCACCCAGCTGAGTGCAGCTGCCCTGAACCAGGGAGGCTGGGGAGCCCACGTTTCCATTCTCAGCTCCTCCCTGTCTTTGCTCATCTGCTCGGCTCCACTATGCTCAGAATCTCAATCCTGTCTGAGTGGAACTTGCACAGTTTCTTCTTGCCCAGCGTCAATGCCAAACCTGAGTTAGGGTCCCTGCACTAGGAATGAGGAGGTCTGCAGGCCCAGTTCAAGTCCCGCACCTGACACTGTATATGGCCCAGCCACGTCCCTTACGACTTCTCTGAATCTCCATCTGTCAAAGGGGCATATTGATTATTACCTGACTTGACAAGGGAGAAACTCGATATGCATGCGTGTTAAAAAAAAAGTAGACATACAACACAATACAAGGCATTCCATAGGGCCAATGAAGGCTAACACTCTCCACCAAACTTTAGGCAGGCTCCTCCTGACTATGCCTTGACCTTGGTCCTGTCTGTGCTGGGCCCATGCAGGCCAGTTTTAGCAAGACTCCTGCTAATTCAGTTGAGCTAAAATCCTCCTACCCTGAAGTCTCCTCTTAGTCATTTTCCATCCACTGGCCCCTCCCGGGCTCCTTGGGTATCAGTCCCCATGTTTTCTTGTTGTATTTGGCCTTGAGCTTGGTCCCATGCTGAAGTCTCTTTCCCTGATGGCACGTTTCTGAATCCAATCTGTCTTTACTCCCATAACTAGTGGCTGACTCTGGTTCCATTGGAAAATAGTAGGTTCCTAGAACTTTAACGCCGGAATGCTTGAGTGCAAATCCCTGCTCATCTGTGATTATCACTTCATGGGGGCCAGAAATTCTCTGACACAGGGTTTGCTCATCTCTAGAGCAGTAGGTGTGATGAACTGTTCCCGATGTGTGGACCAAATGAGTGCAGCAGGGGAAGCACACAGCCCAGTGCTGGCCTGTGGTTGGGAGCACGATAAAGGACCACCATTTTCCCTCTGATCTCATTTCAGATAAAACTGACCACGGAAAGGCATAGCCTTACTTCTGCAGCTGTCCTGACAAACAGACACCTTTTAACTCTCATCCCACCGACATCAGACAAACCGCCCATGAGGGGTGCTTCCAAAATCCCCTATTCCTCAAAAGGACCAGGATCGTGAGAATAAGAGAAGATACTGAGAAACTGGCCCACACTGGAAGGAGGGACAACCCGGGATTCTGAACTAGGCCCTGCAGCCTAGAGTATATGATTGAGACATTTAGCAAAACTTGCTTAAGGACCTGAGGATGAGAGCAAGAGTATGTCCGTGCTAATGTCCCAATCTTCTGGCTGTGATGTGGTTCTGCAGGAGAATGTCCTTGTGTGCAGGAAGAACACACTAGAATGTTCTAGGGTGATGGGGCAGCAGGTTGGCACCTTACTCTCAAATGGTTTAGGGAAGAAGGAGGTGGTTTGCACTGTACTGTAATGTTTTTGTAAATTTGAGATTATTTTAAACCAAGAAAATTATCCCCCCAGCCCCAAAATAAAAATGAAATAAAGAAAGGTTTGTGTGCTGATGCTCTGAAAGCTTTAACTGGTCTGGTGGAAGCAGGACTCACTAACGTGCAGGCCTTCCCATCTCAGGACACGTGCTCTTCCCGCTGAGCCCCGGCAGGGCAGAGGGCATCCAGGAAGCACTTAATAAGTACTCCGGAAAGCATCTTGGGTTCTAGCGCCCACCCTGCCTTTAACCACAGGAAGCCCCTTTCCTTCTCAGCACATTAGTCTCTTCATCTGTAGAATGAGCAGGTGGGGCAGGAGCCTGAGGTCCTTAACCAGGCTGGGCGCTGTCACAGCTGACATGTTTGAAGTGGGGTCGGGGGAGGACGTGGCAAAGCATCCATGGTCCCACACAGCCAAGACTTGCCCTGCATGCAAGCACCACCCAGCAACCAGACTTGGTTTTGCTCGCCATTTTAGTAGGTATTATTTACCATTTGAAAAGAAGCCTCATCCCAAGAGCAAGGCTGCTGTCCCTGACCAAAATGCCCACCCAAGCCAAGCGTGTGACTTCGTACGGGGCAAGCTTCCGACTCCTTCCCAGATCTTCACTGTGTCTCTCCCTGCCTGAGCACTGACTTCGTGAAACAGGCAGTTTCATTGCAAGTTACTCTTATTTCTCTTCTACGTTATCATTAGTGTTACAGAACGGATTTTTAAAAATCTTACGCATAGGTGAGTTCATACGTATTCATGAGTTTCGTTCAGACTGCGAGATGTTTGTTATCTTGTGCGGCATGGACCAACCCCGGTGGAGGCCTACCATACCCTCTAGCGGGCTCCACCTCATTCTGTTAAAGGGCTTGTACCCATAGACATTTACATTTTGTGAGATTATCCATTTTTCACTCTTGCAAATAAGCCCACAGTGAATATCTTGGCACCTGCCTCTTTGGTACATGATTAGTTTCTAAAGTAGGTCAAATGAGATCAATGTGCAAGGTCATTTCCTTCTGGCCATGCCCCTCCACTGCTCATCAGCTACTCCCCTCGGCAACAGACACCACAGGATGGGAACACGTCTCTTTTCCTTTTCTTGCCCACATGTTTCACTCTCGACAACTGACCAGTCCCTGGAGACAATTCACCCAGCGTTAGAGAAGGCACATGCTCAATGCTTGACAGCAAGGCCACCAACACCGATCAGCAGGGATACCACGTGGCCAGGCACAACACGCTCTGTAGTAATTTATACCATTCGAAATGCATTTGGTTCTGACAGCCAACTTTTTGCAGTTGGGTCTTCATGTTTATCAATATGGTAACCCAGCCCAGAGGGACAAAGGAATCCAAATTCTCCCTCCCACTCCCACTCCCACTCACATCAGTTTCTCTCCAAGGCTCATCGGAGCCCGCCCGTCTGTGGTTCGCAGGAGGAAAATCTTTTAGATTTCTAGCTTCTGAATGTCTCTATCTTATGCGTGAGAAATGTGAGCACTTTCCCCAGGCCTGCACTCAAGACACAGCCCCTTCTGCAACTGGACACAGCATCTGGCCGATGGTTTTCCATAGTGGGATGGGTGAGGGCACACTTGAAGTGAAATGTTGGGAAATAACAAGCCACATGCTTGTTGCACGCGTTGACCGGCCAAATCCAACAGGACACTGGCATAACTGCAAGCACTTTATTGATGTATTCATTTTGTTGAACTCGGCTTCATCCATGTGTTACTTTATTAACATGTATCTAGATCTAGATCTAGAAGCCCAAAATAAAATTTTGCCCTGGACACTTGCTAAAAGCAGAAAGACAGGCTTGATTCAAGCTACTGTGGTGTGGGAAAAAGACCTCAGGATAAAACTGAACACAAGTCCCAATTCAACAAAGACAACAGGGGATGTGTAGTCAAGGAACACAGCAAGGTGGCCAGTGGGTGGAAATTACTAAGAGAACTTGCTTACATATCAAGGGTAAGGGGATTCCTGCTAAAGACACACCAAGGACTTAGACCCCAAGGGTGGGGATGAGGAATTTGATCGGATATCAAGGCTCTGAAGGATTCTTTGCTAAAACTGGGCTGGGCAAACCAAGGTTGAAGGCTAGTGGAGAAGAGTCTCAGAGGGGCCTGACTGAAGCCTGGTCAAGGAGGGGTCCTTGTAGGTATGGCTATAGCTTTAGATAAACATATGGATGTAAAAGTAGATATTGACATACATATAAATATACATACACATATAATCGGGCACCATGTTGGAAGCTGAGGGTGAAGTGGTGGGGGAGAAAATGGCCCTGTGTGGAAAGAGCACAGCATGAGGAACTTCTCCACACTGGGTACTAAGACATGATCAAAGCACAAAACCCACAACAAAGATGTTCAAATCTCAAATTACAAGGCAACTGAAAGTATGGGGATAGCCAGAAACACATCTAAAGGCTATCAGGAGACTCCCGGGAGCTGACGGAAGGAAGCCCACAGACTGAAGGTAGAAGTCACCTTAACGGGTAGATGATTCTGGCAATGTCTTATTCTTAGAGTCATTTCCTTCTGAGCCTTTGTCCTGGAGGTTCACTAGACTGTTCTGAAGCTCGTGAGGAAAGACCATCTGTTGTCCCAATTATTTCACAATTGTCTCCAGAGCTGATGGCCCCCAGGGCTCAGAGCTGCCCCCTCCCCTTACTAGTTGGGTAGCTGGGGAGAGATTCTTAGAGAGAACTCTCAGCTATTCCTATGACCCCAGCCCCTTTGTCCACAGTGGCAAGAAGAATCACCTTGGTTGTCGTGGAGAAGAGGCCAAGTTGGACCAAACTCCTTAGTAACAGCCTCCACCAGAACATATTTCAAAGAAACGTACCCAGATGCCTTAAAACAATCTGTGAAGAAAAACTTTTATATAACCAAAGAACAGTGAAACAAATTTACGCATAGTTTGTAATAACTGCCCATGATATAGTATTTAGTAAAAACAACCAAGCAAACCAAACCAAACAAGACACGTACACAGTATTGACAGTCTTACCTCCTATATATAGAAAAGACATTAGAAAGTATCTGGCAAGGATTCCATTTAAGAGGGTATTAGATGTTCATGCTTTGTGTCAACCACTCTGACAATACCCCAAATATATTTTATAGCAAAAATTAAGAGAACATAGCCATGTTTGGCAGCAGGATTTAGAAATCAAACAGGTAGTGAGAAGGGCTGATGCTGTGGGTCTGGGAAACATGGGGACCTGCAGCACAAAGAGGCAACCAGAAGTCCAGCCTCTGGGGTATCAAACTCTCACAGCAGGCAAGGGGCCAGAGCCATTGCCTGAAACCAGGGGTAGGTGTCCATCTGCTGATCATAGGAGGCAGCTCATTCAAACTGCTTCTGGCCACTCTCTGCGGCTACACTCCATGAAATCAAGTACCTTGGGAAACTGGAGAACTCAGAAACAGCCTCACACTAGGATCCGAGTGTGACTGGATCTGCAATATTCCCACCATAAAAGCAAGTGGGAACCATGTGAGGTCCGTAGAGGACCAGATACTGCCCCAAAGGCCCTAAAGAACTGGGCAGAGGTAAACACGAAGTCACCATACGATAAAGAGTGAGCACTGGGCAGAGGAAGAAAGGCAGCCTGGTACTTAGAAGAGACTGCAAAGCACGTTTGCAAAGCAAATGAAGGAGAGGACATGAAGAAAGACAGCCAGCAAAGTCCACAACTGGAAGAGGAATGGACCCAAGAAGAAACAAAAATGATAGAAAAATCTAGAAAAAACAAATGTAAAGCATCGTCCCTCAGTATCCACAAAGACAGAACGACCACTGTAAAAAGAAAAAGAATTACCAAACAGTAACATAGAAACAAAATAGAAATAGCTCTATATGAAAAAGCATTAAATCCTGAAAATTAAAAGTAGGGTCACAAAAGTAAAATGTAATAAATTGTAAAATCTGTACTGGTCATTATGACAATATAAATTAGTGAATTATAAGATAACGTTAGGGTATTTATCTAGAATGAAACATGGAGGGATGGAGATTTTAAAAACTATAAAAGGTAATTAAGAGATCCAGACAGTAGAAGGATAGGATCCAACGTGTCTTAGAGACATCCCCAAAGGGTCAAATGGAAGGCGTAGTGAAAAACAATGTTCTGTGGCTCAGTGGGTTAAGCCGCTGCCTTCAACTCAGGTCATGATCTCAGGGTCCTGGGATCAAGTCCGGCATCGGGCTCTCTGCTCAGCAGGGAGCCTGTTTCCGCATCTCTCTCTCTCTGCCTGCCTCTCTGCCTACTTGTGATCTCTCTCTGTCAAATAAATAAATAAAGTCTTAAAAAAAAATTTCTTAAAAAAAAAAAACAACAATGTTCTGGAGTTACTGGATTAAGAAAGGTTTTTTTTTAGGACAATAAAAAGTCATGAACAGGAGGCACAAAAGTAAATGCATACCTGGACACAAAGTAGAAACAGCAGAGAGTGTGAAAAACAAAGGGAAAATCTTTTTTTTTTTTTTTTTGAGAGAGAGAGAGGGAGACCACGCATGAGCAGGGGGAGAGGCAGAGGCAGAGGGAGAGAATCTCAAGCAGACTCCATGCTGAGTGCGGAACCCATTGCGGGGCTGGATCCCAGGACCCTGATGGGATAATGACCTGAGCTGAAGGCAGACGTCTAACTGCCTGAGCCATCCAGAGGCCCCAGGATTGTATTTTTTTTTTTTTTTTTTTAAGGAAAGGGTAGCCTCTTAAAAATAAAAGGTTACCCAATTGACAGCTTTTCAATCAGGAGAGGAGAAAAAGTAAATAGCAGAAATGTGATGAGTCTAGCAGGAGGGAGAGGAAACAAATAAAAAAAAGTCATAAACAAACAAACACTATGAAAAACCAGGTAAAAGAAATGTCTATATCAGTAATCCAAAAAATAAAACTGGATTGAAATCCACCCAGTGAAAGAAAGACATATCCTCATCCTGGGTAAAAAAGAAAGAAAAAAAAAATCCTGCTAAATAGTGTTACAAAGACATCCAAAAGTAATTCAAAGAGACGGAAGAGAAGGTGATAGAAAAAGACAGTCCAGGCAAGTCTTAAGAGAGAGCGGATCTCACACTATTAGTGTCCAATCAAAAAGAGAGGGACAGAGGGGTAAATATAAATGAGGTTTTTAAAAAATAAGTTAAAAGTTCACCTCAAGAAGTTAGTAAAACAACAACATATTAAACACAAAGAAAGTAAAAGAGCTGTGGGGAGCCTGGGTGGTTCAGTCAGTGTCCAATTAGGTTTCAGCTCAGGTCAGGATCTCAGGGTCTTGAGATCAAGCTCCCTGTGGAGCCCCTCCTCCTGGCTCTGGGCTCAGCTGCCCCCTCTCCCAGCTCAAACAGGCATGTCCAATCTCTCTCTCTCTCTCTCTCCCTCCCTCTCTTAAATAAATAAATCTTAAAAAAAAAAAAAAAAAAACAAAGTAAAAGGGCTGAAATAATAGAGCTAAGAGCATATTAATGAAAGAGGAAATTTAATTATCAAAAGATAAAGCTAGTTCTTTGGAAGACAAATCCTTAGCAAGAGAAGGACAAGTGGTAAGACCAGAAAAAACAAACAAACAAATGAAAACAAAAACCAAAAACCTGGTAATATGATTTAAATGGAGATGTCTTGACAAAAACAGTAGAGAAAAATCAAAAGAGAAAGGATTAACTGAGTTAGAAAAACACAAGCGATTTTCATTAAAAATATGTAAATGATCACTACTGATTCAAGAAGTAGAAAGCCTACATACACTAATAACCCCAACAGAAACTCAACTGATGTTTAGAAATCTGCACCTCCCTCCCCAAGGGCAGAAAAGTTTTGTAGGCAAGTTACGCCAAATCCCTATGGAATAGCTAATCTCCATCCAGAGTAAACTGTTTCAGAGAACAGAGTAAGAGGGATAACTAGCAAGATGATTTTATGAGGTGAGCACAACCTTAATAAACTATAGGATAGTAAAATCAAAGAAAATTATAGACCAGTCTCACTCATGACAAGACATACCAAAAAATCCCATTTTAAACAGTCTCAAATCAAATTCTGCCATGTACAAAAATTACATCAGAATCAACTACAGTTTATCTTAGAAATATAAGAAAGTATGTCCTCAGAAAATGTATTAATATGCCAAATTATGAGCTTAAAGAGGAAAAAACATATGATCAACTTAGTAAATGCTGAAGTAAAAGCATTTGACAAAATTCCAGACCTATGCATGATAACTTAGCGAACTAGGAATAGAAAAGAATTTCCTAATTTGATGAAGATACATATTAAAAACAAAATGGCAAACATATCTAACTGTGAAATTGTAGATGTATTTTCATTAAAGTCAGGACGCTAACAGACACACCACTATCACCTGCACTATTCATCCCTGATTTCAAAGTCCTATCCAGTGCAAAAGACAAGAAAAGCAAAAGTATAATCATTGAAAAGAGACAGAATTCCCACTATTTGAGATGATATCACTGTTCCTGATGCACCTAAAACCGAAATGATAAAGTCACTCGGCAAGATGACCGGAAGGGCATAAAAGAGAATCTGATCAAATGGAAAGGTGTGTACCCGGGTCGTGGGTGACAAGAGTCAACATGGTGAGGCTAACTTTCCCCCAAATCCATTTGGAAACCAATACGTCTTCAATCAAAATGCCACAATGTTTACCACTTCATACCTATTACTTCTTATTACCTAAGAACATGAAATGGTGCACTTTGGGAAACAGTCTGGTAGCATCTCAAAAAGTTAAACATAACGCTCTTACCTATGTTAAAAAGGTGACCCTCTGATCCAGTCATTTCATTCCTAGGTATATACCGGAAGAAATAAGAATGTGTCAACCCAAAAACTTGCACACAGATGTTCACAGCAGGGTTATTCATAAGAACCAAAAAGACAATTGAGCCAAAAAGAATTAGCAATCTCAGAAAGAAATTCACAGATAGACGTCAAGTTAGTATATGACAACCTTGACACATGGTGAATTAGTAGGCATAGGGCAGACCCTTCAATCAGTTACCCATAAGTGGAAAAAAATTAGATTGTTGCCCTACAAAGTTTAAGAGAACATGGAAATTCCATTTCACATTCTAAGTATTAAAAATTCTATAAGAGTTGTTATATTTTAGGAGGAAGGGGAAAGAATTGAACATTGAAAAGGGTAGGAGGGTTCAATGGTATCTACATTTTATTTCACAAGGAAAGAATCCAAATCAATATGAAATGCTAAGATTGTTTAATGATGGCTCATGGTTTATAATAATATAGTATAGTAATATAGGAATTACTATAGTAATAATAACAAAATGTACAGAATTTCTCTGTACATTTCTACACATTTGAAATAATCTCTACTTTTTAAACGTCCTTGCAAATATTACCAGGACATATGCCAAACTATTAAGAGTGTTTTTTCCCAGAGTAGTGAAAATGTGGGTGATTTGCTCCTTGTTTCTGATCTTCTATGTTTTCCTTCCTTCCTTCCTTCCCTCCTTTCTTCTGACGATAAGCAGGTGGTATTTGCTAAGAAGGGAGAACATTCAGACTATCTAAAAGGGAAATAATCCACTTTGTTACTGCTATCCTGCTAAGAAACTCTCATTGTAACTTAAATAAAAGGATAATTTCTGTAAACTTCATAGCTTCTTCTACTTCTCATGCAATTTCCATTCATCTGTGTTGTGACAAGTATATGAAGCCAATAGGCAAAGACTCATGATAAGTTGTTTGTTCTAGTTACACCTGGTTGTTAGTGATGGAGCTGAACCAAGAACTAGTGTTTTAGGACACATAATCTCATACTGCTTTGGCTATACCAAACTACCACCTCTTAACAACCCAAATTGGCCCTTGGAATAGATGTACACAGCTACTCCCAGCTTCCAAATAGTTACGCTCTAGGGTGCATTTGTTAAATCAGGTATTTTGAATTCGAACCCCATTTTCTCACCAAAACAGCATTATGTTAACCAAATCAAGTTCACAGAAGCCACCATCTCCACCCTGACATCTCCTGTAAGAGCTGTCATCTCTACCGGGATGATTCTCCAGGCATCCCAAATTCTGCATTCCCAAAACTAATTTTGCCCAAGCTTTCCCAGTCTCCCCTACTGTGATGAGTGTGCCTTGGTCCGCACAGGATCCCCATCCAGAAACTTTTGCGAGTTCTCCCCGTCTCGACCTGCCCCTTCCTCTGCCACCACGTAACCACACTTGCTTGCCACTGCTGGAGTCTAAACCTTCACCAGATTCTGGTGAGTGTGCCTCTAAGGTATATCTCAGTTCCATCCACTTGTCCTGGTTCTCCTTTCCCTAATGTGTTCTAGGCCACCATCCTCTCCCCCAAACTTGGTCACTCATAGACCCTTGGCAAGAAGGCAAAGAGCAGTCTGGTCCGCCAGGGAGGGCCCGGGCTCTACTATTTGGGGTGGTTGTTTGTTTGTTTGTTTTAAGATTTATTTATTTGTTTGACAGACAGAGATCATAAGTAGGCGGTGGTGGGGGGAAGCAGGCTCCCCGCCAAGCAGAAAGCACAATGTAGGCCTCAATCCCAGGACCCTGAGATCATGACCTGAGCCGAAGGCAGAGGCTTAACCCACTGAGCCACCCAGGTGACCCTGGGGTGCTTGTGAGGTCAGTGGGCATCCGCTCTTGTCCCAGCTGAAGAGCTCCTTGCAAAAGTGCCCTCAGCAGCCCCCACCTGGCACACACACCAAGGCTGACCTTTCCCTTCACAGAGCCTTCCTCTTGGGTCCTTGTCATTTCCCACTTGAAGCCAGAATTATTCTTCCTAATGATCGGAATGACTTATTCCACGGGAAGAGCCACAAGTGAGCAAAACAGTGACTTAATTAAAAGAAAGTTTCGATCTCTAGCAATGGGAAATGAATCGATTAATGCATACCAAGCCAGCCCTAACTAAACGGGTAGAGAGCTTATGTAAGTCTACGGTCATACCACCCTGAACGCGCCTGATCTCGTCTGATCTCGGAAGCTAAGCAGGGTCGGGTCTGGTTAGTACTTGGATGGGAGAGCTTATGTAAATAAACCCTGCAAAAATATAAATGACTGCTCATGGCCAGCACCCCGGCATTCCACCTATCCCTACGATTTTCTAGAAGACAGCAGACTACTCGTTGGGATGGTTCCCCTCTGTAGAGCCTGGTGTTCTTGCACTACTGTCCAGAGCTTTGGGACGTGCATCCAGGGGGTACTTTTGAGCATGTGGATCATGCATTTCACTGAGTTCCCTGCAGGGAGGGTACATGGCGCTTGGTCTCCAAGCCCAGCAGAACGGGATGCCTGACACAGAGCTTGCGAAAATGTACCCAGTCCAAATCCCAAACTCAGAGACCTAAAAGGTAGAGCCCAGGAAGGTCATTCCACTTGCCAAGATGACACAGTTTGCCTTTGGTGGAGCTGGGATCGCCTGATGTCTCCTGACCCTCAGTCCACACTATTCTGTGCATTCAAAGGGAAAAACGTGTATTTCATATTGCAGCTTTCAGTGACTGAACTGCTCACCTCACCATCTTCCAAGAAGCAGACACACGGCGCAGAGTAGTGCTATGGGACACCTTGGTACGAGCCTCAGCTTGCCCCCTTCAGCCCCTGATGATCGTGATTTAAAATCAATGGGAAAATGAAGCCCTTTAAATTCCCGTCATCAGCTAAGCAGCTTTATGGGAAGAACAACAAGTGACAGGGACCCACGAACTACAGACCTGTTTTCTCTCTGCAGAGGCAGGTCTGATCTTGGAAATTTGCTTCTGGAAACATCTTAGGCCTGGGATCCTGACAATGGACTCAGGATAAGGAAGAACGAGGAGAGAAGGACAGATGGAATTTGAGGACAAGGAAGAGGACAAGGCACATGACAAGAACCCAAGAGCTGCACAAGGCACAAGATCCCTGGGACAAGAAAATGACCTCAGATGTAAGAAACCGGAGATGACCTCCAGAATTCTCATTGTAGAAATTCTTCCTGTGCCTCAACCCTTGTCATCCCTGCTCTTACCTTCTTGTTTCTGGCTATGCAAGTGGCCATAAGAGGGCTGCACACATGTTCCAAGATTACTCTAAGCTTTTCTGTCCCCAACGAAAGTGCAAAATAAATAGCTCTTCTCCATGCATTCTGAGAATTTGAAATTCACAGCTATGCCGAGGACAGCTCGGGCTCCAGATAAGCTGTTTCACAAGGTGCGGCGTGCATGGAGCACGGCTGTGTAACGAAGTACCACGCAGGCCAGGGAGGACACACCTGAATTTGGGCAATGGGCACTTGGGGTCGTCCCTGCTTCCTGGCAACTTTTGAGTTTCCTTCAATAGAAATCAGACAGCATCCCCTCTAGTGTGAAATTTGGAGACAGACCTCTTAGGTTTATAATCAACAACAGAGTTCTAGAACTCATAATTTATAGCCACAAAAAGAGCACACACATTTTTAAATTTTTTTTTTCTCAAAAATGTATTATTAAATCAACCTCCCTTCTACCAGGTGGTACATCCTCTTTTGGGGCACTGGGAGCCCAGGGAAGCAGGTGGGGGGGGGTGTGGTAGTGAGGAGAGGAATATGGGTTCAGACATGAAGATGGCTGTCAAAAACAAGTGACTGCGGTGGCTCCCTGTGACAGATTATTTCCAAAGACGCCACAACAATCTCTTATCAGGAGGTGGGTGATACTAACCTTCCCCTTAATCTGGACTGGCCATGTGACTGGTTTTGACAGACAGGATATGGAGGAAGTGACCTGGGCTTGTCATGACCTTGTAGTTTCCATGTTCTCAGAGGCAGGTTCCAGCCACATGAAGAAGTCAGGCTGTTCTCCTACAGAGAGAGGCCACAGCAGGGAGAGGTCTTGGGGAAGGCGGAGCCATGAGACAATCAAGCTGCGTGGAGAAGACTCAAGCTTCCAACCAAGAGCCAAGGCCCCTTTGACAAGGGAGTGCTGCCATCTTGATCCTCCAGCCCAGCTGAGTGACCCAAATGGAAGAAAGTCAAGCTTCCTCCAGTGAGCCCTGCCCAAATTCCTGACCCACATGACAGTGAGGAAAGGGCGGCTTCAAGCCGCCGTATCTGAGGATGGTCAGCTATGTATCCATAGGTCACTGAAACATCACCAGCTACTCCCCTCTTCTCAGCCTTACAGGCTGCTCCCTGAGGGACTGTAATGAGTTTGGGTTGGGTTTTTTTGTTTGTTTGTTTTGTGTGTGTTTGTTTCTGTTTCCTTGTTTTGCTTTGTCTTGTAAATTCGTCAGCTGGAGCATCTTGTCGGGGACTGTGGAAATTGACTTGAGACCCACAGTGCCCTTCAACCTGCCCAGAGGGGAACGGCTGGCTGGCACCTTATCACCCGTGTGCCACACATGTTCACGGGGAAGAGGTCCATGGTACTGACCCATCCCAGGGTCCAGAGGGAGCCCCACAGAGCTGGCGTCCCTGCCCATCCCCTCGCCTCAAACACAGACCACTGTTTCTTCTGGGAGAGAGGTGTCCCTGCGTCAATGGTGGGGAGGAAAGTGCCCTAGAAGGAAATCCCACGAGCCTTGGTCCCTCTCCAGTCCTTAAGGACAGGTTGGCAGATCTGCCCGTCTGCAAGTGGTGGGCTCCCTGCCTTCCACAGTCATTTCATGGTCAACATGGCAAAAAAAAAAAAAAAAAAAAAAGGAAAGGAAAAAGAGACTGTACTGACTGATTGGGCAGAAAGCTTCAGGTGGGGCTGGCGTCCCCTCGCATTTGGCTGCGGGCAGATCCTGCAAGACGCAGCAGCTTTTTATCGCCAGGGAATTGTGTCCAAACTCCACTGGGGAAAAAAGCAGCTAAATATAATGAAGACAAAGGACCATACGGGGCCTGGAGTGGTTCCGTCTTCTGGCACCAGAACCGTCTGACTTTTGCAGTGGGTAATGGGGAGTAGGGGTGCAGGGGCAAGTTCCCCCCAATGACCTACACTTGGCTGTTGCTAAAATGAAGACACTGTCAGTCCTGAGCCTTGGACAGCTTCCCCAGTGCAGCTTCATGGGCAGACACCGCACCAACACCGGGATGGGGAGCACTGGCCATGCAAATGTTGACCTAGGGCCATGATACCAGAAGTCAGGAGGAGGGAGAAATGAACTCTTAGAGGGGAAGTGATCGCTCTGCCTCTGCACAGAGTTTGCCTGGACACCCTCCCCTAACACGCAGAGGTTTGAAGAAAGGAAACACAGGGCCACGAGGCAGTGGCTAGGGACAAAGCCAGGACTGCAGATCAACAGACATGAGCCACGCAAGAAGGGCTGGCAGAGAGGGGATATCAGCTATGATAAGCGATAACGATCATGCTCCAAAACTCTTTATCCAACACCTGTTGTGTGCAGGCACGGTGCTAGGCACTGGGAATAGGGTGGTAAGCAGGACACATGTGGTCCTTCCCCAAGGAGCCCACATAAGTACAGTGTACCTCCTGAAGGCTCCTGGGGCTGGCTGGGGTCAGAGAAGAAGGTCTGGGCGG
Organism: Mustela nivalis; assembly: GCF_964662115.1. Classification (NCBI taxonomy): domain Eukaryota; kingdom Metazoa; phylum Chordata; class Mammalia; order Carnivora; family Mustelidae; genus Mustela; species Mustela nivalis. The sequence goes on along the minus strand of NC_139033.1, from coordinate 44,777,533 downwards.
GAAAGGCACAGGGGAGATCAGAGAAAGTGGCAACATAGGGCAGCATGGCCCCAAGAGGTTCACCCACGGACCCGCCTTGCTCTCCTTCTGGAATACTGTAGCTTCTCAGTGCCTTTCCAACCAGCATGAACTGGATTCTGGTGATATTCTCTTTTGCTTTATTTTGTTTTTTAAAGAGGACTTTATTTATTTATTTATTTATCAGAGAGAGAGCATAATCAAGGGGAGTGACTGGCAGAGGGAGAAGCAGACTCCCTGCTGAGTGGGAAGCCTGACGCAGGACTCAATCTCAGGACCGTGGGATCATGACATGAGCCAAAGGCAGACGCTTAACCTACTGAGCAACCCAGGTGTCCCTTCTCATTTGTTTTAAAATGTTGCTTCCATGAAGACAATAACCTGTTCAAAAGCACTGTATGACCATCCACCACCTACAGAACAAACACCCCAACATTTTGGCTTGGCTTCTCACACCCTACATAGTCTGCTCCAATCCATCAGAACACACCTGGAACAAAAGGTCCCCACAAAGGGACCCCTCCCCAAATCCCTGCTCATGGTCACCTGTACAACCCCATGACTTGCTTTACCCCCAACTCTGACCATACTTGCTAATACATTTAGGAATGTCTCCACTTCCGTATATAAACTATAAATACAAGGGTCTATGTATTCATATGGCTATGCATACTTGGGCCAGCAGTCCCAGTGCAGAAAGATATGAGAAACCTAGAAAAGGCTCCAGGTCCAACCAACACCCAACCCCCAAATGGTCTGAAACTCTCTAGCAGCTGTTATTTGTTGATTTAAGCCTTAGCTTACCAGGCGATTTTTTTTTTTTTAAGATTTTATTTTTTAAGTAATCGCTACATCCAATGTGGGCATCAAATTCACAATCCCGAGATCAAGAGTGCCATGCTCCACCCACTGAGCCAGCCAGGCTTACTAGGCAATTTTTTTAAATTAAAGATTTAAACACTAAGATAGTGTTGCCACCCAGCAATTCCAATCGCACATACATAGCTAACAGAAATGTGAATGATCACTCACCAGAAGTTATGTACAAGAATGATCATGGCCGCCCTGGCTCGAACAGTCCCAACCTAGAAATTATTCAAATGCCCATCTGCAGTAAAATCGGTGAATTATGTTACTTTCACATAACGAAATGCAATACAGAACCAAGAATACACAAACTACAGCTACTCACAGCAATGTGGATGAATTCCCAAGCATAATATCGAGTGAAATAAGGCGGACACAAAAGAACAGGGCTATAGGATTCCATTTGTATGAAGTTCAAAAATGGCCAAGACTAAGCTATGATGTTAAAAGGACAATCGTTACCCTTGGGCTCATGATAATGCCTGGAAGTTGGTTTCTGGAACACTGACCATGTCCTATGTCACGATCTAGATGCTGGGTTCATGAGTATATCGCTGTGTGAAAACTGATTGAACCATACACCTAGAATGTCTCATTTTTTCTATGTATGTAGTATTTCTTTTTTTTTTTTTTAAAGATTTTATTTATTTATTTGACAGAAAGAGATCACAAGTAGGCAGAGGAGCAAGCAGAGAGAGAGAGGAGGCAGCAGGCTCCCTGCTGAGCAGAGAGTCTGATGCGGGACTCCATCCCAGGACCCTGGGATTATGATCTGAATCAAAGGTAGAGGATTTAACCCACTGAGCCACCCAGGCGCCCCTATGTATGTATTATTTCAATAAAAGTTTACCCTAAAAAAGGAAAAAGAAAAAAAAAGCAATATTGATGAGGGTACATGGAAGCTGACTCTCATATTGGAGGAGGCAAATTAGCATAGCATTAAGGAAAAGAATCTGGCAATGTGTATCAAAACCTTTAAAAACTGCATATCCTTTGACCTAGTAGTTCCATCTCTAGAAATTTACCTTCAGGAAATGAGTGTGCAGTGGTAACTGTCACAGAATTATTTGTAAAAGAGAAAACATGAAAATAACCTAAATGATGAACACATATATACTAGCAGTGCTAAAATACCTTCTATAAAATACTTAATGAAAGGAATTCAGGAGCTTTTAATTTCTTCTCTCTACTTTATATTTTCCCCCCAAATTTCCTACAGTGTAACACATGAGAATACCCATGAAGAAATTAAAAACTTAATTCGGCATTCATTCGAAAAGTATTTACTGAAATCTTCCATTGCCAGACACTGTGGATACTAATGAACACAGTTTTAGGGCTTGCTTTCAAGAATTTTAGCCTAGTGAGACCTGAAGGTGAATCTAAATGATTCACAGCTGATGCAACCGGCAGAATGACCAATCTGAAGTCAACATACACGAGTTCAATCTCAGTTCCACCATTTACCTTTGTTTTTTTCCCCCAGCTCTAGTTTTTTGGTTTTTTTTTTTTTCCCCACCACCTTGGTAGGTGAGGTCCTCTGTCTATTCACCAGCTCTTTCCATCTGTAAAATGAGTAAAATGAGGGATCTCCTGATTAGCTCACCTTGATGCATTCAGCTGCAAGGGAGACTCCACTGAGCACGCTCTGAACATGAAGGCTGTAAATATCACCATCAGGTTACTCTTTGTATCATGAACAAAAAGGGCACACACATGCTCTCTAGTCCTACTAAGAGACATTATGCCCCTCAGCCATCCTCCTGCCTCCAGCTTACCCATTCCTGCCCTAAGCCTTGCTCCTGGTGCCAACATTCATGATAGAGTGACTACTGGTTAAAACAGAGGGAAGTGCTTTTTATTTATTTACTTATTTATTTATTTAAAGGTTTTATTTATTTATTTGACAGAGATCACAAGTAGGCAGAGAGGCAGTCAGAGAGGGAGAGAGGAAGAAGCAGGCTCGCTTGATGCGGGGCTCGATCCCAGGACCCTGAGATCATGACCTGAGCTGAAGGCAGAAGCTTTAAACCACTGAGCCACCCAGGCACCCCTAGGGAAGTGCTTTTTAATCACTGAATTCCAGTTGCATTGAATGGTGGCAGAGAACGTGGTCTGTATAATGTCTGTTCTTTAGCATTTGCTGAGCTTAACTTACTTAGTGGTCTTGTCCTTGCTCAGTTTCTGTAAATGTGTGTCTCAGAAGTAGTAGTTTCCATCTGCAGGATGCAGGGTTATATAAAGATCTGTTGGCTGAAGCTTGTTACTTGTCTTATTTGAACCTTTATAGCTTTACAAGTTTGTATCTCCTTGATCTGCTTGTTTCTATAAGATGTGCTCAAAAATCTCCTAGAGTAATTGTGGATTTGTCCTTTTCTTCTTACAATTTCTGCTTGCCTTATTTTGAAGCTATGTCGTTAGGCCCATAAAGATGCATGATTATTATATATCCTAGTGGATTGTCCTCTTTATCAGTAAGCAGTAGTTCTCTTTTTCTATTTATGCTTTTTTCTTCCCTTTCTATATTGTTATTAACCTTTAAATACCTGGTTTCTTTTAATGCCTGCATGGCATGTTCCCTTTCAACCCTTGGCTTTCAGTGTCTTTGTGTTAGAATATTGTATGTATGGCTTTATAAAGAGTATATACCTATATTTCATCCTTTAAAAAAAATTTCTTCTTTTTTTTTTTTTCAATAAAAAACTTTCTGTCTTTAATGGAAGAGTTTTATCTGTTTGGAGTATGATATCAGCTTGGGGTTCCATTTTTTTCATGGGTAAGTGTTTTTGTTTTTGTTCTTCACTCCTGGCCCTTAGTAGATGGCACATGGCTTACTGGATTCCCTGGGCTGATGAGTATTCAGCAAGTATTCAGTATTCAGTATTCAGCAAGTATTCAGAGTTATCAATTCACAGAAAAAACTGACCTTCATGGTTCCTGCCATTAGTTTCCCAAACACAGGGGCCCAAACCTGAGCTCCCTTCTTCTTGAAGTATTTAGAACCCCAGTATATATTCATTTTATCTTAGATCAGATCTCCTTACTTATGAGGCCTTTGGCATCAACTCTTACTATGCTCAGGATTTTAGTCACTCTCTTGGCAATATCCCTTTCTTGGTTTGAAGCCTGGCCTCCAAATATCATTTTGTGGGTTAAGGTTGTTGTTTTCCTGGCCATCTTGGCATAGGACACAATATCAGCTATGTGTCTGTATGTGTATGTCAGGGGGTGGGAGGGTTGTACATTACTTCTTTGTTAGCTAGATCCACCATGGTAACCAGACAGAAGATAATGAAATAAAGACAGTAGAAAACATCCTCAAAGTGTTTAAATGATTGACATCCTGGAATTGTGTACCCAGAAAAATGATCCTTTAGGAATGACAGTGAAATGAAAAATTTTTTCAAAAAAAAAAAAAAGAGAGAGAGAGATCACACCAACAAGTATGTAATGAAAGCATTTCTAAAAGAGAAACAGGTAACTACTTACTGATAAAATGTTCAATTCACCAGGAAAATATAATAATAATTCTTAATTTGTATTATGCAATAAATTATCCTCAAAACACGTGAAGAAAAATTTGATAGAAGAACAAGGAAAAGTGGGCCAGACACAGCAGTAGACTTGGAAATTTAAAAACTCCTCTCACAGTACTTGACAGACTTAACAGATACAACATGCAAGAATATAGGTGTTTTGGACTTTTAGCTATGAATGATTGAGTCTGATTTAATGTAAAGCTTTGTACCCTAAACTAGGTAACAGATATTCTTGGATTCACACAGAATTTTAAAACCTGACCAGATATAAAGCAATGTCAAATAACTCCAAATAATAACACAGTCCATGTTCCTTGATCTTAATGCCATTTGGTTAGAAATCAGTAAAAGAAGATAATAATTAAAAAAAAAAACAGAAACAAAAATTATATTTGTAAATTTAAAAATACTAAGACCAAAATTATAACAGAAATTTTAAATATTTAAACTGAATGATAACAAAAAGACTATCTATCACATTTGTAAGATGCAGATAAAGCAGTGTGTAGAGGGAAATTTATAGCCTTGAATTCTTATATTATTAAAAAAAAAGGTTAGTTAATAATGAACTAAGTTAAAAAAATAATCAACAGAATAAAACCAAAGAATATAGAAAGGGGAACAGAAAAAGAATAAATTAACAGAATGGAAAACACTGATAAAATAGAGAAAGTTAAGGGACACTGGAGTTGGTCAGTTGGTTAAGCCTTTGGTTCAGGTCACGATCCCAGGATCCTGGGATCCAGCCCCTGATCAGGGTCCCTGCTCAGCAGGGGGTCTGCTTCTCTGGCTTTATCCCTCTTTCCATCTCCCTCTGCCCCTCCCCCTGTTTGTGCTCTCTCTGTCTCTTTCTCCCAAATAAACAATTAAAATCTTTTAAAAAAAATAGAGAAAGCTAACAGAGCAAATAGATGTCTCTTGAAAAGACTAGTCTCTGGGGAAACTGATTAGAAAGAAGAGGAAGAAAAGAAGAAAATCAAATGGTACTAGGAAAGGAGAAGAACTAACCTCAGATACTGCAATGACTTTTTAAAGATCCTAAGAAAATAATATGAAGAACTTTGGGCCAATATACTTGAAAACTTCAGTAAAATGGACAAATGCCTAGAAAAATATAATTTACAAAAATGGTTCCTAAAACAAATAGAAAACCTGATGAGTCCTATAATCAGTAAATACACTGAATAAGTAACTTAAAATCTCTCCACAAAAAAACCAAACCAAACCAAACCAAAACAAGAGACCCAGATAGTTTTACAGGCAAGTTCTATCAAACAGGCCAGAAGTAAACCATTTCATCTTCTACATAATCTTCTTAAGCATAAGAAAAGAAAGCCTGTCTTGCAACTCATTTTGTAAGGCAAATAAAAACCTCAGACCAGGAAAGTGTGAAGAAGGAAAATTATAGGCCAATCTCCCTCAGGGGTAAAGATCCAGAAAAACTGAAAAATACTAGATAAACCAAATACAGTCATATATCTGTAAAATATATATCACCATCAAACTGAATCTTTCCAAGGAATTGGGAAGAGTAACTTAGCATCAGGAAGTCTCTAGTGTCATTCACCAGAAGAATGGCTTAAAGGAGACCAATCATATAATTATCTCAGAAGAGGGGGAGAAACGTATGTGATACAGTATAATGGTTATTCCTGATTAAATACTTAGCCAGCTAAGAACTCAGTGGAGCTTCCCTAACTTGATAAAATTATCTAACACACAACTATCATACTTAACGGGGATGTACTGGAAGTATTCCCTTTTAATCAGGAGCAACACTAGGCTGCCTGTCATCTCCTGGCAGAGGTACCATGAAATACCATATAGCAGTTAAAATGAATGACCTTGATGTTTATGTAGCAATGTGGATGGGTGTTTTGTGTGCCTTGGTCTCCTAATCGTGTTAAGGCTCAGTTTCCACATTGGTTAAAATAAGGGTTATAATAGTTATGCTAGTACCTTCTTATGGGGTTGTGGCATGCATGCTATCAAAGACATAATTCATTTAGAGAACTTGGCATGTAGTGGGTACTTAGTAAGTGATAGCTATTCATATTTTTACAAAAGGGAGGAAAGAGGCCTAAACTATCCACAGGACTGTGGATGGCTCCGTTGCAGTCCCCAGGCCTGTGGGTTCTGTCTGGGGCTGTGTGCCCTGAGTCCAAGGGCTGCAGTGCCAGGACCCCTGTGCAATCTGTCCAACCTTGCTATGCTAGGGGTGCTCCCTTTGGGCTGCCCAAGCTCCTGAGGGTAACAAGGGGAGGAGAAGGTGGGCAATGGCTTCTGTAGGTGGAAGGGGTTTGCAACCTTCAAGCCAGGTAATGGCATGAGAATGCAGAAGGTGTCCTATCCTCTGATTCACTTGCTAATTATCTCAGGTTGCTGATCAGAACTGCTCCTTTAGGGTATTTTTGAGGGTCATTGGGAACATGGAGGGGAACACTGGGGACAGGCGATTTTTCCTTCTGCAGGCAGGCAATCAGACCTATTGATGGAAAAAGGGAGAGAACGTGCCCTGAGTTGGACCATTAGTCATCTCTGTGCCCAGGCCAGAGTCTCCTGGGCCTGCACATTCTTCCCTACTGAAGGAAAACAAGGCCCCATCACCTCACCTTAGAGGGTGTTTGGAGGATCCAGGGCTCTTCCTCTCCCTGGCTCCACGGGGCTGCAGCCAGGCTGGCCTGGGAAAAATCATATATGGTGCCACTGGGTCTGAAACCCCTCCCCTGCCACCTGCCTTGCCCCCGCTCCCCTCCAAAGCCCAGACAGACAGTAGCTGAAGGTCAAAACTTCTGGCCCAAGATGACATATCAAGTGTTTTTCACTTTAGAGAAATTGTAAAAACAACATTTTCCAGACTCCTTAAAATGAAACTCCTCAAGTACTATTTATTCATTTGCAAACGCAAAAACATGGGTTGCTTGTTATCATTCCACCAGCCTGAACTCTAGGTAGTCACTCCAGCCCTTTCTGCTCTCAGGACAAAACACAAAAGAGCCCTCGGTTTGGTGTACTCAGCATTTTCATAAGAATGTACATCCACTAAGTTTAGAAGCTTTAGCTGAAGAGTATCTGGCTTGTAAACAGGGCACTACAGCAGCCTTAGACCACAATTAGCTAAACCTTTCTGGAAAGAGGCACCTCCCACCCCAGCTACTGTCGTCTTGACTCCTAGGCTGTCCCAAAATCTCAGCGAGGTTTGCACCGGGTCGGGGAGGCAGTGGCTGGGGACCCAAACCTCTAGGGATTTTAAAAAAAGGAAAGACAGTTGGAGCTTCCTTTCTCCAGTTGGCCTGGATTCAATGAACCAGAAAAGCTATTCCCATAAAAAGGTTTCTTCCCCTCGAGATTAAAATCCAAGGGAAATGCGGAAGTAAGTTGGCAACAGCCCCAAAGAGAGAGCCAACGGGGAAAGCTGGAGGAAACCCAGGCTCCTGAAAGCCAGGCCTCTTCACTCCCTGGGATGGGTGGCATCTGGACCACAAAATCATCTTCACGTTTACACGGCGTTGTGAATTAGGAAAGCACTCTAAAATCATTTATATTCAGAGACCTGTAACTAATCAAAATATTACACCGTTCCACAGCCACAGCCATGATGATCCCTGCAGTACAAGTTCTTTCCAGGGCTCCTGACTAAGAAGTGGGGTCACTGTGGGGCCGAGGAAGGGGCTGACAAGGAAGCAGCAGGTAGGGGGCATTAGTCAGGTCTGGAGGCAAATCTAACTCACACCCTCTAGGCCCTACATCAGCTATTACAAAGTCTAAGGGGCCTCAACCCCTTAAAAACTACTACATCTGTTAAGCGCTCCCAAAGTCTGAGTCACTGTACATTTCCATGAATGTTCATAATTACTCTGGGACGCAGGTCTAGCCCCCCAGTTCCATGGCGGGGGAAACTGAGGCGCAGAAAGGTTAAGTCATTTTCCATGGGCATACCGCTAGTGGGAACAGACTGAAGCCTGGGATTAGGCCTGTTTGACAGCAAAGCATTTCATCCAGAGCTGCTCCCTCCTCCCTCTCTCAGTCCTAGCTGCTCAGACCCACGAACCTACCCAGGACAGAAACAGCCTATACTGAGGCACCTGTCTCCCAGAAGGGACCCGTTTCACACCAGAATCAGCTACACAGGACTCTGCTTTATTCTTCTAATGCAGTTCTCCTGCACCTGACCTTGGAGAGGCCAGAAACAGCAGGCTCCAGGATTGGAGGAGCGAGAAAACACCTCGGCCACACCCCTTCTTTTTTGTAGACTCCAAACCTGGGCAGGGACTCTGGAGTGTGGCAGGTAGGAGGAAAAACCCGGAACTGGAAACTGGATGTGGCACAAAGCCTGGAAATCTGCTGCTGAGAGCATTGCTACTAATGGTGTCCCTCCCTCAGGGGCCGACTCCGTGCAGACACGTCACCCAACAGTGAGATCCAGCCTCCCTAGACGGCCAGCTTGCTGAGGGCAGCAAGGGAGTCCTGCTCGGTACCCCGGCTTCTGTATCAGCCTCCTGTCTGCAGAGCCTCCATAAAAGTTTGATGAATGAATATGCGAGCGCTCAGGACTGTCAATCACCATCCGGTGTTTGCGGTTACTCACATCCTCTCCCATCCCCTCTCCTCTTTTTGACACCTGTTTCAAGCCTGGTGGAGATACTAATGAACTTCAGAGTGATCCCCCAGATAAGGAGGAGGGGGACTCAGGAGCACAAATGGTCTGAAGAGTGAAAAAAACAAGGATGCAAGGGAACCTCTTCCCCCTTCCCTATGAGGCGAAGCCACAAGGGTCTAGGACATTTTTTAAAACTCCCCTGAGAACAGCGAAATGATAGAGATCCTGACCCGAAGTAGCGGTGCTTTCTTGGCTACGGCCATCTCAAGAATCCTTAGGAGGGACCAAGGGTGTTCCTCCTTGGAGAAGGGTTCCGAATGCATTGCCTCCCACCCCAGGACCTAGAGAGACAGCAGTCACAGAGGCCAAAGACGTGCATCCGTGCGTTCCAGCCCTGAGTTCTGAATTAATCACCTGCAGGAGGCACAGTGGGCAGATGGGAAGGAGTTGCAAGGAAGGAGTCAAACCAGCAGCCTAGGCAGCTACTAAATTTAGCTTGGTCCCCAAAGCAGGACTTAATTAAATTAATCCTGCACACACACACACACCCCTCCACCCCCCAGGCCCCGTTCCCAGGTGGGTTTTTTCTGTTTCTAGCTTGGCTCACATTATAACATGGGCCTCCAAACGTTGATCCCCTTGACAGGCGCCCCAGGCCAGCCCCTGTGGTGCTGGTGCTGGGGAAGGGTGCACAAGTTCCCAGCTGTCCTCCGGTTCCTGCCGCACTGGGTGCAGCCCGGAGCAAGGCCATTCTCGAGGCTGTGCGAGGCTGTGCCAGGCAGAGGGGTCTCCACCTGCTGAAATGGATCCAGCACTCAGCCCCATTCTGCCCCTAAATGGGACAGGGCCCTCACCTCAAGGCAAGCATGCTGCTGACCTGCCCAGGCTCCAGTTGCCACATGGCTAAAGTTGGCCCTTCCCTGTCATTGTCTGTCCCCTCCAAGAGGGCTTGCGGCCTCCAGCACCTGTAAGGTGGTCATCACAGCCGACCTCAGAGCAGTCCCAGGCACGGGGCAGGGAAGGTGAGTCACGGCTCCACGGGTCAGTGGGAGTGAGTTATTGGTTTCCAAAATCCCCACTCCAATTCCTTCCCTTCACACCTGTAACTTCCCCAGCCCTCTGCACCCTGCCATTCACCACTGTCCTTTTTATTTACGTAACCTAAGCAACTGAATCGGAATTAGGACACCCCAAGGGGCCTGGTCTCCACCACCGCTGCAGGAAAACTGACAGTGGATGGTTCTACGCTCCGGCCTCCGGTTCTTCCTGGCAAATGGGACGCGAGAAGGCAGGCCCAGGGTTGAGCACGGAAGTCGGAAGTCAGCATCACTCAGGAAGCTCTCTAAACCACTCTTAGGTCCCCCTCCTCCTGCTCCAGGAAGAAGCCCAGGTCTCAAACTCCATCAGGCATCAGGATCGCAGGCTCGGCAAACAGAGTGGCAAGGTCCCACCCCAGAGTCACAGCTTCTGCCGGCTCACGGTGGGGCCTGGGGATTTGCCTCCTAACAAGCTCCCAGACAGTACCAGCTTCGGGCCCAGGAACTACATATTGAAAGCAGCGGCTTTGGTGATGGCTACCACCACTCCCCGGGGCTTACACCCAACAATTTCTCAGACTTGCTGAGTGCTGTTTTGTGGGGGCAGAGGACCAAACCCCTGGTCCCAGATGACCTCCAGTCTGGTGCTCCTTCTAGAATGTTCCTCCCTGTAAGTGAGGAGGGTGGGATCCAGGGGTGGCAGGAGCAGGAAGCTTCTCCTTCCTCCCGCTGCCCACAGAGTAGCTTGCCTTCTGGGACTCCAGACCAGGACGATTCAGGCTACCACGGGTTTAGCCTGAGAGAGTCAGCTGCTCTCAGTGGTCAAATTTGATTCAACAGAACTTTCTGGAGCCTGTGCCTGGCCTAGTTTGGGGCGGAAGTGGTTCAAGAGGCACAAAGCAGCCTCAAATCTACGAGGAGCTTAAACTCTAGACAGCAGGCCAGATACGGCTCATAAGAGAAAAAGCGCCCCCACCACCCAACTCCACTTGTCCACCAGCAGCCGGAGAGAGTCACAGGCTGAGTGGGCAGTGGGGTGAGGTGGGTGGGGAAGGGCTTCATTTCTGAGAAATGAAAAATCTAGTAAGGTCTCTTGCATGGGATCCATTAGTGCCATGGCTGCATGGCATAAATCCTTCTCCTCCACTGGCCCAAAAAGGCAGTGCCCAGAGGAGAGGTCATGTGCAGACCCGTGCATTCCTGCCAACCAAGGGCCCTACCAGGACCTCCTCCCTAAGAGAACTGTTCCCTGGAACCTGCCACCCTCCACTGTCCCTATTCCGGTTCCCACCTCCCCGCAGGCTGCCAGGCCCTGCAGTGGAGTCCTTCTGGGTGGTGCGGGGCAGGGGGAGGCCTGGGGGGGGGGGGGCCCAGGCTGTTGCTTCCAGGACAGGAAGGGTTTCCCATGCACCGTGGGCCAGCCCAGCGGGCAGCCTCCTCCTCCGGGCTGCCTTCCTGCGCCCTCAGGGAGCTGCTCCAGGCTCCTCTCCGGGTGTCTGCCACACTCCTGCCACCAAGGGTCCGGCCTGAATCTTGGCATTTCATGGATCTCTCCCCGGCACCTTATTTTTTCCCCTTTATTAGTTATTCCTTTTGTTTTCCTCTCCCTTCTCTATTTGTCTTTTCTTAACTTTTAGACATAATTATGTTATTTTTTTTTTTAAATTAGATAATAGGGCACATGACCTGACATCCAAACAGTATGAAAGAACATAAAGGAAAGAGATGTTTCTCTCCAGCAACATGTGTCAAGTGTCCTGGGTGTCCTCAGAGGAGACGGTGCTCCCTGTGTCCCGTGCGTCCTGCTAGAGATACGTGGTCTGTGGGCCACAGTATCTCTTGTACACAGATAGGGGTTTCCTACACGTGCTGCCCTGTACTTGGCTTTTTTCTCCTTTATGTGTCTGATTAATTATAAAATATTTCAGGTGCATTGGCAAATAGGGAGTCATATAGCAAATATCCTCAAACCTACCTCCAACATTGTCACCTCTTACTACGGTGGATTTTGGTTTAGCATCGCATCGCATCTGCCGTTGAGGTCCTGTGGACCTGTCTCTTGTCCCACTCCTCCCTCTTCAGAGCAAGGCTGGCTCAGCATGGGCTGTTTCCTATCTCTCACTTGCCTCCTGTCCCCCTCCTGTCCCCCTCTGTCCCTCCTCCCTCAGGAAATCCCCTGTGGACGAGGATGTGCTCAGTGGTTTTAGAGCGGCTCCCAAAGTCCTTCTAGAACATGGTGGGCTTTTCATAGCTAGCTCCCCATTACCCTAACAAAGGACATGCTATTAGAACAGCAACTGGGTCCTGCTGCAGAGCCGGGCAACCTCACAGACTCTCCAGTGGCATCGTCCCCCTCAGTCATAAGTCATTGCGAGTGGCGTACATCACAGGCTAAAAAAATCAATGCCTGCTAATGTCCCTGCAGGAAAGCAGAAACATTAACTTCATGAATTCTCCTTCTGTTTACACACTCATTAGGAGGATATAATGTTCCTTGGGTTGGGTCAGGCTTTTTGCTGCCTCAGAGGTGGGCCTGCATGAAAATGCATACCTTCATTTTGGTGGGACCTGGGTCACTCGTCCCATGCCTACAGCCAGCAATGGAATGCTAACTCTGGCTCTTTTCTTTACAGTCACTAAGGGCTCTACCATCAAGATAAGAGCTGTGAGTTGAGACTGCCCTGTTTGTGGCTCTGTGAACCGGAGCTGGGGACAGACCTGCTCTTGTCCATCCCACTTTTCTTGCTGGTGGGGATGCCTTTGGGCGCGCACCTGGGGGCTGTGGCTCAGAAGGCAGCCCAGACAACTGCTGCATCCGTTCCACTCTAGAGCAGGGGGCGCTCTAGAGACAATCTTAGTCCTACAGTCATCATTTTTAAGGGAGGCCACGGAGACCCAGAGACAGGGAGCCTGGGGCCGAGGGTACCTGGCAGACTGGCCCCATGGGAGCCCTCCAAGAGACCAGTGTCGCTTAGCAGGGCCTCACCACAGGAACCGTGGGCCAGAGGGGGAGCGAGGCATTCTTCTCAGTCCCTCGTCCTGTCTGGGTCCCTTTTCCCTGCTTGCACTTTGGTCCCTGAGTCCCTCCCCAGCTTTGGAGATTTTTTTTTTCCTTGAACACCTGGGCTGTCATTAACACCTGCCCTCAAGAAAGCAGAACCTAAGAACAAAAGTAGTGCGTGTGTGTGTGTGTGTGTGTGTTGTTGGAAGGCTCTGATGCCAACCAAGGGGAGAGACAGGAAGAAAGACGGACAAGGTGAGAAGTGAGGGTGGCAAATGATGTGGACGGGACAGAACAGCCGCCCTCATACAGCTGTGGGTGAGTAAGGAGTGGCCAGGTCAGAAGGAAGATGGCAGAGACCAGAAAGAGGATGAAGAGCACACCGGGCAGAATACAGCACATGCAAAGGCCCTGTGGGGAGGGCACTAGAGCTCCGCTCCTTTGAGGAATGAAAATGCTCAGGGTGTCGATATTACGTCTATCTTCCTGCACATTAACAGGGACTGACCTTGGTTACAAATTCTTTCTGCCACATTTACACCCAAAATAGATTTGCGGTCACTTATGCAAAAATAACAGACATTTTAGGCTAAAGGGAATCCTAAAAGACCGCTTATGGAGCAAAAGGCTTGCTCGGGAACCCCAGGGACCATGCCATTATCCACATTCTGGTTGAGAAGTCTGGGGCAGGGCCTGTGAGCCTGCGTTTCTAACGGGTTCCAGTGATGCCCAGGCTGCAGCACTGAGAACCACACGCTTCAAGTAGCAAAGACAACAGCAAAGCCCCCGCAGCCTCAGGTCTAACTCCGCTGCATGTTAGGAGCACCTGGGGAGCTTTTAAAACATAAAGATGTCTGAGCCCCACCCAGCCCAACTGATCAGACTCTCTGGGGGCCACATCTCAGCATCCCTAGGTTTGAAAAGCTCCCTGGGGGATCCTAATGTGCAGTCAGAGCCGAGAACACTAGGCTGGACCTTTCCCAGTTTTCAGGGTATCCATCATCTCTGCCCGACAAATGAGTTACAGAAACAGTCTCCCTCGTGAAACCAAATTTTGCCAGCAGGGAGTGTGCAGGCTCTGGAATAGGAAAACGGAAGTTTCTGCCCCAAGTGGGAGCCCCACCATGTCAGAGCTGGGCATCTGATTCAATCTCATTTCCCAGCTGAGGCTATGGAGGTCCTGAGCCCACCCAGGTGGTGAGTGGCAGGGCCAGGACCATCCAGGCCTCTTTCCACACTGCTTGTGGCTGTTAAGCCAGAAGGGTCTCAGAGGGATACAGGGCTGAATGCGGTGGCTGGGTCAGGAGGAGCTGCAGGGGAGAGGGACATCCAGAAAGGAGATGGTGGGGAAGAACACTGTAGGGGGAAGGAGGGAGGGGCGGTGTACGTAGAGGAAACTACCCCCAGTTCTTTTTGAATGCCAGACAGGCCTGGCCAGCTGCTGGAAAGCAGGAGACTGGCAGACACAGGCCAGGAGGAGCGAGGGAATCAGAGCGGGAATACCAGGGCACGGAGAGGTCAGGCATCCACAAGGCCCCCGCAGCCTCGGGTCTAACTCCGCTATGGCGCAAAGCCAGGACCTACGTGGGTGGAGGCCCTCCCTTTGAGAGGGCACGGGCAGGCATAACCAGAGCCAGGCTTTTAGGAAGTGTCCAAAAAGTCAAAAACCTCCTATACCTGGCCATCCACAGCACATGCCCTTGGAGGACCCCTTTACTGGTCACAAGTGAGGAAAGCATCGTCGGTCTGTTGGGGGGCGCCCAGGCTCCCAACGCAGATGAGGAAGGTGGAGGGACAGGAGAGTGAGCCAGAAAAGAACTCAAAGGACAAGAGAGCCGGCCACAGGCCCCCGGGAGGGCTGGGTGTACGGAAGGGGACCAGATTAGAGAGTCACGATGAGTGGTCGGGGAGGCGGCGGCAGGGAGTGGGTGCAAAGCGTGGCTTGAGCTCACGAACAACTCCCTAGCAGTGACAGCCATCTGAGGGTGGCAACCGTCTTGCAGCACAGTGCGACTCCCTCCGTGCCAGAGCGATCTGAGCAGAGACTGGGTGACCTGGCCTCCTGGAGACTACGGGAAAAGCAATGGAGCAGTGGGAGGTGGGGTGACGAGCCTTGGCTGTTTTCTTCCTGACTAGCCAGAGGGAGCACCCTGATACTTGACCTCAAGGGACTAAAGACTGGATTTGCCAGAAAACCAGCTCTATCCCATCTAGAGAAGACAGGTTCCCGGTGCCATCTCTCAACCTGGTCGGGGGAGACCCCTGCCCGGGCCCAAGTCTTCTGAGCATTCTCAGGGGAGTACATTTGTCATTCTTTCCACCTCTGGTTTTGCAGAGCTCCCCTCTCTCTTCCAGGAGTTAAGGACGCCGCTTTAGCTCTGTCCTGTGCTCTGCCCAGCCTGTCCTTGGTCTTCCTCCATGAGGCCCCCATCAGTGCACATACAGGCAGGGTGAGGAGTAGATGCCTCTGGAGATCAGGAAAGTGCAATGTAACACTGCAGAGCAGACATCTCCTGTCCTCTCCTGACTGTCTCCAGGAGCATGATCTCAAGCTCTGACCAAGATGTGCTCACTCCCCCTTCTTTGTTCGACGATTCCTGCTCTTCTTACTCCGAGGGGCTCCTCTTTATACATAGAGTCTTTCTTTTCCTACTCACGCCCTCAAGGCCTCATCTCTCACCCAAATAACCTATCAAGATAGTTCTTAATGAAAGCAGCTCCTTTCCTGAGAGAGCCCTAATGTCAGCAGGTAAAGAAATAATTTTTCTCTTTGCCGCATGTTCGATAACACAGAGAGCTGGCCAAGCCCAGCCAGATCGATGTCCGCTCTCCGTCCGGCGAGCTAGCGTGGGTTGGCCAGATCTGGGTGCTTGAGTCAGAACTGCAACCTCTCAGGGGGGATCTCCCAGCATTCCTCCACGGGGGCCTTTCTCAAACACCCACGTGCAGAGTAGGTTTCAGGCAACTCAGACAAGTCCCAGGAAAGCTCCAGACCCAGCAGGTGTCTGTGAACCATTTATCTGAAGTCCTGTTCTTCCGCCCTGACTTGCTGTGGCATCCCCCAGTCTGGGGTCAACGGGATCTGCCCTTCCCCGACGTTGCAGCCGCAGAGCACACAGTCCAAGCACAGCATGTGGTTTGCAGGCTTCCAGTCTTGCCAGTTCACAGTCTTGCCAGTGATCCCGGAAAGGGGAGAGCAGACACACAGCGTCATGCCAGCAACTCGGGGTGTGTAGGACAGGCCGCCAAAGTGCCTGACTCTCCTCTCCCTTGCCTGTCTATCCCTGGGTGCCTTCACATCGCGTCTGGGCAACGGGACCCACCTGCAACCACTGTGGAGGATGTATCTTTGAATTCCTTGACTTCTGTGTACGTGGATACCCCGTGATTCGTTGTTTCCGTCTTGCCTCTTGACCTGCTCTCCCATTAGCCCGGAGGAGACAGAGAAGAGAGACCAGTCCCAACAGTCCGCCTCCAAGCGATCCAAAGAGCCAAAGCAGGTAGTGAGTTCACAGTCACCAAAGACTCCCCACCCTGCCTTTGACGAGATCTCAGATGTTCCCGAAGCCTCTTTTAATCCCAGGGACCTATGAGGCAGGGGCTGTGGAAAGTAAAGAGCAAATAGACAAATGCCATGTGGAGTGACAGCAGGGGCCCGAGGACATCCCCGCCTCCCCCGATAACCTCGCCAACCTACAAGCAGGTTCTCAACACTCTATAAGTTCATTCCCACAGCATCAGGGGTTGACCCTGCTCAAACACGAAGTAGTCGTTTCTCTCGGCTGTGAGAACAGAGGTCAAGGTGAACATTGAGGAAGAGTGCTGGAGACCAGAGCCCAGGGTGCCTGGGAGGAGGGAGAGATGCAGCCACAGGGCCAGGGACAAGGCCTCCAATCCAGGCTTGATTCTCCAGCTACTTCGCTCTGTGAACATGGGCTCACTCAGAATCCCCCTTTGCAAAGCGAAACTAAAAATAATCGCAACGTGCTCCTTGCAGAATGGAGGGCAGTCTTCCTGGTCACCTGGTTGGGGAAGTGCTCTGGGATAGAGTAGCAAGACGTCCCTCTGTGCCAGGTGCCACTCTCAGCCATTTACACGTGTTAAGCGATCCTTCCGAGAAGCCAGACGTGGGAACTATGACCACCCCCATTTTGCAGATGAAGGACTTGGGGCAGCCAGCCCCGGATGCCCCGGATGCCACAGCCAGCTGGCGAGGAGCCCTCCATGCACGAACCCAGGCAGCCTGGATGCAAGCCCGCACCTTGATCATCACGCTGTCTGTGGGCACAGGCGCGGTCCGGGCTGTCTGCCCCCCATGATCTCATCTGGCAAACAAGGGGTCCAACGTGTCCCTGGTCACAAAACGGGGGCAGCTTCGCGTCCTTACTTGACTGAGACCAGAGTAACTGTCTAGATGCATTTTAAGACTGCACCCAGAAACTGGTTCTCCAACTCAGTATTGGGCAGGCACCTGTTGTTAAAAAGATAGTCTCGCTAGATTTGATTTCTGGTACCAGGACTTCATTTTAATCCTGTTTAAGACAAAGCTAGTTTTCCTCCTGACGCTCTACAGGCCTGACACCGCGGGGAAGGGATGAGGCGCCCAGAGCCTTTGTTACCTTTAATTAGGTGTGCCTGCATTGATTGATTGATTGATTTTCTTCCCTGAGTTGCAAGCGAGGACAGGGCCCTGGCTCCCCAGGTGCGCAGGGCCTGCCACTGGAATTATAACAAGCACCACGAAGGCCCAGCATGCCATTCCAGGTCTGCCAGACCTCCACCAGCTCCCTGTCAAACCTCAAATTGATTCTGAAATTGCTTTGAGGATGTAAAGTGGCGAACAATTTGAACCCCGTGTAATTATCTGAGTGGCTGTTGCCGGGTGACCTGGCCATGGCTGCCCAGAGACCACCAGGAAGGCCCGAGCTACAGGTCCACAACCCAATGGTTCAGGCTGCTGGGCACCTGTGACTCAAGCAGGACTGACCCATCTCCAACGTGCCCAGCTCCGAGGCTGGAGTGTGGTCGCTCAGCAGGCGAACCCTGGAAATTCTACCCCGATCATGGCTTTGGGAACAGTCTGTGGAAATCAGCTGAGGGTCTGGAGAGCACCTGCCGCGTGCCCAGCTCTGTGAGAGCCACACGGCAGGCAGGGGAAGAGCCGGTACCCTCACGGGTGCTACGTGACCTTAGGGGGAAGATGTCAAGAAAAAACATACTGTTCTTTGCAGAACAGGGCCGGTTAAGGCCCAGAGTGAGTGGTAATGCTCCAGGTCGACAGTGGCAGAGAAGTCCGAGTGCCAGGCCAGGCTTTCACACCCTCATGCACAGCCCTGTGCCTAAGGCCTCCTGAGGGTGGGGTACAGACCCAGACCCTACGGCTTGGAGAGCCAGCCCGAGTCACTGGCCCGGACTCCCCTCGGCCCCACCAGTGACCTGCACACGAGTGACGAGTCAGCAGGGACCAGTAAGAAAGCCATTATGCCAGGTAGCCTCCACTCACCTGTTTTTGAAAAAGAAACTCTCAAAAACACATTCTGGAGAGGAGAAAACCAGCTCCTGAACTCCGGGTATCACCATGGTTACAACCCCAAGGTTTTTAGCCCTTAAAATTTCTGTGAACAAACATCAGCTCCCAACAGAAATTCAGACTTCAGCACGATCCTTGTGCTCTGGCAACGGCCTCGAAATCAAGAAACGGTATTGGATTTTGGTGAGAATTTGTTTAAAGACAGCACGCTTCCTTGAACGGGCATGCAGAAGGGTGGCCCCTGCCAAAGGTCCCCCTCCTTGGCTTGTCCTGGGTGTTCCCAGACTTCCAAGATCTCCCCCGCTGACTCCCAACACTGGTGCTTTTTTTTTTTTTTTTTAATCTCTAGTTAGCCTGGTAGCTGGGAAATATTAGGCGATCAACAAATATTTGCTTTTTACCGAAGGACCCAGCACTCAGGGGCTGGGCAGTTCTCTGGCTCTGGCATGGAATCCCACAGAGGTGCAGAAAGTCAGATGTGCCGGCCTTATCACGGCCTTATCACGGCCTTATCACACATCAGACCTCCTCTCCTCCCCCCTCCCCCAGCAATGGCCATTCAAGCCCTGGCTGGGCAACCATCCCCAGGCCCCATAGGGTGCTGTCACCCCCTTCCCCCAAATAATGCCAAGTTTTATGCAGTGCTGATTTCCTGGCCAGCCTCCTCTGCACAAGGAAACAGAAAAGCAAAGGTTCTTTGCAGCCCAGCATTAAAAACCAACAAAAATTAGCCCCAGAGGAAAAATAGGTGGGGTACCTTGGACAGAAATGCACGATGCACGGGAATTCCTTTGAGGCACTCAGTATAAAAATGTAAGCCAGCGTTCCACGGAGCAGGCCTGGCAAGACATGATTTGCCAACTATCTGCCACCTTCTGACCACCTTCCCTCCACCCTCCTAAGGAATCTCATGCCTGGCACAAGAAACAAATGAGGGGCTTTACTGTCCCTGTAATTGCTCCAAATCCCATTAATTACATGGTAAGTCTTCAACAATAGGCCCACTGCCTGCCTTAACACAAGCTCGACTTGGGGCAGATTTGGGGCCTCCCGGGCCTCAGTTTCCACCCTGCTGAATGAGGAGTTGATGAGTGCTAAGCGCCCTTCTGGCTCTGCTTTCGACAGCTCTGAGCCTGAAGAGCTAGTGGTCTCCTCATGTGCCCAAAGGCACAAGACAACTAATTACTGCTCACGCTGTCACCATAAAATGTCAAAACATGATCTGTAAAGATGGCGGGCTGCAATTGCAGAGCTTTTTTTTCCTAGCTGAGAAGGACTTGCCAGGCCAGACGCTGGTGAGGGCCGGTGACCAATCTCAGGCCGGATCCCTTCCAAGAGGAACTGCTGGTTATCGCGGGATTTACTGCCATGTGGGGCCTTCTGAGCAACTCACAATGCCATCGAAAATCCTAGAATGCCTTTAAATTCTGTGACCTTCCTCTGGAAGAACAGGGGTTCCTTTCTTTATGTGAACGACTGTCCCAGAAGCCAGGGATAGACTACATACTCGGTACATTTTTTTATGGAGTGGGGACTCCTCCAATTTATCCTTTTTAAAAAGGAATTATCTTCACTACTCCGTGCAAAGCTATCCCGTTTCCACACTGGAGCTTCTGCATACTGGTTTGGGATAAAGCAGGAGGTTCCCGTAAGGTACTAACAATGTGCCCATGTCACCATGTGAGGACACACACACACACACACACACGCACACACATACGCACACACACAGTTACTATGTACAAAAAAGTCACTCTGGTTGAACAGGTTCTAACCAGCTCACCTCCCTCCCCACTCCTCGGCCCCAGGACCCCCCAGCCCCAGGAGAAGGCAGGGAGGCCTGGAGTCAGGCCCGCTTCTTAGACCTACTCTTCCCTGGCTATTGTTCCTCAAGAGGGGTTTTAACGGGATTTGGGGCAGCATGAGTCTTCGCCCATGAAGACTTCACCCAGTCCTCAGCCATCAGATGCCATCTTCCCTTCAGTTACCAGCCATTCTGACAACCAACACCGTGCCCTGTCCCCAGCCCCCTGTCTGCCCCTTCCCCACCCCACCCAGCACGTGCTCCCAAACACCTTCCAGGGTCAGCCTGCTGCGTGCCCAGCCTGCCCAGAGCATACAACTGCCTCAGTTTCTTGATGGGCATACAACTGTCCTGCCAGCCTGGGGGCTTCCCTGACCCCTGACCATTAGGCTGGGCCCTCCCAGCCATAGCGCCCAAACTGCCACCTGTGGCAAGGGATCGGACATTTTTCTTAGTAACTGACCCATCCTAGACCAATCTTTTTGTGAAATAAAATAAAACTAAATTGAACAACACTCGTGTTCTTGGCTAGTATGGCAATATCAAACATCAATACAAGTTTCTAAATCCTTTTTTTTCATTTCTCTCTCTCCTCCCTGCCTGGACTCTCTTGCTCTCTCTCTCACTATCTCTGTCTCTCTCAAATAAATCTTTTTTTAAAGAAAGATTGTATTTATCCATTTGAGGAAGAGAGAGAGAGCGAGTGAGCATGAGCGGAGGAAGGGGCAGAAAGAGAAGCAGACTCCTTGCTGAGCGGGGAGCCTGATGTGGGGCTCCATCCCCGAGACTCTAGGTTCATGACCTGAGCCAAATGTGGATGCTTAACCAAACGAGCCACCCAGGCACCCCAATAAATAAAATCTTAAAAACAAACAAACAAACACATGAACAAGCCTTCTGATGCATGCTCAAGTTTGAGAACCAATATTTTAAGCAGCCCCCTTCCCTCAAAGTCAGCTAGCCTGGGACCCCAAGAGTCTGACCGAAAGTCAGGTCTACCTGAGGATTCTAGAACTTTCTAGGCCAGGTCTCTTGTCATGTTCCTTACCTCACCTGCCATGGCACTGGAAGAGCCTTTTGAGGCTTGGAGGCCTGTAGAGATGCACAAGGCAGGGAAAAAAGGTAAAAATTAAGATCATTGGAGCCCCTCACTGCCAGGAAAACACTCTTTAATTAGGGCCAGACTCCTGGAGATAACCAAGGGAGGCTTGCTGGGACCACTAGTCTCCATTAGCATTTTCCCAAGGGCTACATCCAGGTTATGAAATAGGAGGGCTGTGTGTGATTTGCATCTAATTTGCATATGCCTACTTGGACTGCACTCTCCTCTCCAGCAATTTTCAACAGAATTACGATCTTTTCTTAGAAAACCATTGCTGCCCTAAGGGTTGTCACTTATCATTTTTCCTACTTTCTTCTGCTCCTCCTCACTTCCCCCCAACCACCCCCCCAGCCCCGACAAATCCACAACCCTAAGCAAAAGCATAAAAAGGCAGAGAAATACACAAGTGGGGAGAGTGGCTCCTTCTCCTGGAACATGGCAGGAAGCAGCTGTTCCTGATGGGGCTGTGTGACCTGAGCATCTCATTCATGAAGGAACTACCTGACTTGGGGTTTCACGGTCCTGTCAAACATTTTTAAGGGGCCAAGGATCAAATTTTCATGTTGCCAGCATCTTCTGTCTCCAGAGTCGTCGTAAAAGAGAGTGCATCTTATTACCAAAACCACTGGAAGAACAAAATAAAGGACAATCCTTTCGAAGGAGGAAGTTTCACCTCATGAAAAGCTCACTCTGTTAGGTTTCTTTTTCTCACTTCTTCCGAGACCAAGATCCGAATCCTGGCTTCATCGCCACATGCCCTCTGGACAACTTCCGACTTCGGAGTCCCTTCTCTGAGATGGGACGGCGAGACTGACCTTGCAGGGACCTGGGAATAGCCACAGCGCCGGGCAGATAGCCGACCCTCAAAACCTGGTGGCTGTTGTCCATTCTCACTCTTCTGTTTAAATGGAGGTTGTTGCCGCTGTTACTGTTACTTTGTTGTTATTGTTGTCCTCAGATCTTTTATTTCTTGCCCCTCCTTCTGAGCAAGTGAAAACCATTCCTCCCACTTCCTGTTTCCCAGACAACTCATGAAGGCCTGGATTTTAAAACCAGAAACGTAAGAAGTGGATTCAAGTTGAAAAAAAAAAAAGAGCTACATCCAAGACTTGTAAAGAAAGCCTAGTGTTGGAACACATAGCCTTTTCTTTCTTTCTGAAGTGCTTACAAAAGTGAGTGTGAGAAAGGCTTTTTTCTATTTTGTTTTTTTTCCTCCAAAGGCCTGCAAGTAGCCTTATGTCAGAACGCCCAGGAAAGGCGCTGTCCTCCAAACCCACAGGCCTGGGCAGGCAAAGTCCTTTGCTGAGTTTGTCCCCAGGACAGTTTTTCGGTCCATCTGCCTCACAGTGCGTGGGTTTCTGCTCCCCTGCTCTCCCCACAGCCCAGGTGTCCGGGCTCTGGTGAGTCAGAGAGGTGGGGGCACAGCCCAACACAGGCTGGGAGCCACGGTGTTCTTTGTGGGGGCGACCTAATAAATGCACCTGACCTCTGCGTTCTTGGTCTTCCCAGGAGACATACCAGCAGGCTCCCAGCTGCCTGGTTCCAAATGTC
Source organism: Mustela nivalis (assembly GCF_964662115.1). NCBI lineage: Eukaryota > Metazoa > Chordata > Mammalia > Carnivora > Mustelidae > Mustela > Mustela nivalis. Next base: position 44,754,484 of record NC_139033.1, on the reverse strand, counting down.
AACACGAGGTAACTGCCCCTCCGAGTGATGATTTAGTGCACGGCCTTTCAGCCACTTTGGGCAGTAAATTCTGTCCTATGCAGGCTTGAACAACGTTCTGAAATTCATTCCAACAACAGTAGGAACGCGGGGATTTCTGGCACCTGCAGGTCTGTATGTTGTGGCACCTTTGACCACCCTCTATACCCATCCCCCCCGCCCACCCCTCCAGTGAAAGATCTAGGACAAAGCCTCTCTTTTATGTGTTCCCATGGCACCGTGTGCATCCACAGCACAGCTTACCCCAAGATGGTATGAGGGGCTGCTCTTCCTCACCCCATGGCCTCCCCAAGAGGGGAGCTGCGGGCATGCGACCTGTCTTGCTCACCCCTGAATCTCCCAGGACCCCAGCACATGGCAGGTGCCTGACATCTATCAAGTGGATGAATCCAAAAAATGAATGAAGGAAATTTAGGCATTTTTTTTGCCTGAAAGACGCCCAGAGACTATTACAGCCAATCTCAACTGCGGGCAGATTTGCCTCCCCGGGGACATTTGGCAATTTCTGGATATATTTTTAGTTGTCACCAATTCAGGAGTCAGGAGGGTGCTACTGGCATCTATGGGATGGAAGCCAGGGATGCTGCTAAACATGCTATAATGCTTAGGACAATCCCTTCACACCAGATGAGAAAACTGAGATTCAGAGAGGTCAAGTAAGTTGTCCAAGAACACACAGCTCTTCAATAGCTGGGATGAGATCCAAACTAAAATATGTCTGACACCGACTCTATGGTCTTACTTTGTGCCCCACAGGGAAAGCCAGAGAACAGTGGGGATCCCAAAGCATGCATGGCTGATGGTGGTTATGCCATTAAATTTTGCCTTTATTCTGAGTTTCCCTCATTGATGAGACAAAGATGAGGAGAAAAAGCAGCCACCTTGGACCAAATGTTTCTTCCCAACAAGACTGTTTGGATTCCCGAATTTCCCCCAGTGAGTCACTGTCTCCTGTTAGGGTGAGAATCTGTACTTGTGATGATGCTCTCCCACCTGCTGGAACATCCTTGGCTCCCATATGTCTGTCCAGCTCCTATCTATCTCTCAAGAACAACATGAGGGTCTCCTCCTCTGTGGTGCCCTGTCTGACCCCCTCAGGAGGGAGCGGCCACCTGACCTCCAACAGAGGGCATCAAAGGGGCTCTCGGGCAGTGCCCAACTCACATGCCTGGGCTTCAGCCACATCTTGGGGGCCCCAGGCCTCTCCTGCCACTTCCCTGCCCAGTTCTTGGGCCCCCTGTTCCCAGTCCGTGGGGTCTCCCTAAAACAGTCCAGGCAGCAGACCCACGTGCTCATCTGCCCAAGGGGGCTTGCTCAGTGGCCCTCTTGGCCTTGCCAGGCCGCCCCACCGCACCACAGTTAGCCATGTCACCCACTGTGTCACGACTCCATCCCACTCCTCCAGCAAGCATCCAAGCGATGACTTCTGTACCATGGCTGAACACCCACATGGCTCTTTATATATTCAGGCCGTGTGTGCCCGCCGGGCTTCTGGAGGCAGGGCGTCTGGGTCCAGATCCCGGCTCTGTTGCTTTCTAGCTATGAGATCTTGGGCAGGCTGCTTAAATTCTCTGTGCCTCATAGGAAGAGCAAAGATATATCAGCAGCTACCTCGCAGCCACGTTGCAGGAATGAAATAAAGAGCTTAGCCAAGCACCCGGCACCTAGAAGTGCAATGTAGGCATCCGCTCTGATCGTGGCCTGGGCCCTGCCCCTGGGAGCTCAGCTGCCCCGAGGCTTCAGGGACAGTGTCTCAGCAACCATTGGCTCATTGAGGACACTAGCGTCGGGTCAGATGCTGGGGCAGTGGTGGGCAGACAAGCTCTTCCGTGATGCCACGGGGCAGGAGTGCCTTGGCAAGTGGCCTTCCTGAACCCAGACGCTGACTTTCTATATATAGTCTTTTCTCAATTCCTCCCATCCCCTCATCTGACATTCTCATGGCTACTTAGGATCCAAGAAGCTCTTGCACACATGGCCCACCTGATCCTCCTCTTGTTACAATTAATACCACCTTCATTCCTTTTTTTTTTTTTTTAAGATTTTATTTAAGGGGCACCTGGGTGGCTCAGTGGGTTAAACCTCTGCCTTTGGTTCAGGTCCTGGAGTCTGGGGTCTGGGGTCTTGGGATCAAGCCCCGCATTGCATCGGGATCTCTGCTCAGCAGGGAGCTGGAGCACAAGCAGAGGGGAGTGGCAGACAGAGGGCAAACCTCCCTAGAGTCATGGAATGGATCCACCCTGCACCTACCTGCCCAGAGGTCAGGGAGAGAAGAGAGATGACCCAGAGAGAGCCTAGGGCAGTGGTTCTCAAGCCTGCTTGAGAATTAGATTCACCTGGGGAGAGGATGTGGAAAATTAGAGCCCATGTGCACCGCTGGTGGGAGTGTGAAGTGGTGCAACCATTATGAAGATTAGCATGGGGAGTCCTCAAATTTTTTAATTATAAAAAATTAAAAATAGAACTACCATATGATCCGGCCATCCCATTTCTGAGTACATACCCAAAAGAATTGAAAGCAAGTTCTCAAAGACATACTTGCACGCCCATGTTCATAGCACTATTACTCACGATAGCCAAGAGATGGAAGCCACCCAAATGTCCATCAACAGATGAACAAATAAGCAAAATGTGGTAGATACAGAAAAAGAAGTATTGTTCGGCTTTAAGAAGGCAAGAAATCCTATCACATCTACAACCTGGATACGCCTTGAGGAGACGATGCGAAGTGAAATAAGCCAGTCCTCGACAAATACCGCCCGATGATAGCTAAAGTAGTCAGATGGGTCGAAACAGAAAGTAAAAGGGTAGTTACCAGGGGTTGAAAGGAAGAGAGAATGGGGAGTTGTTTCATGGGTATGGAGTTTCAGATCTGTAAGATGACCAAGTTCTGGAGATCTGTCTCCTAATAAAAAGAATACAGTTAACACTACGAACTGTACACTTAAAAATGGTTAGGATGGTGGGGCACCTGGGTGGCTCAGTGGGTTAAAGCCTCTGCCTTCAGCTCAGGTCATGATCCCAGGGTCCTGGGATAGAGCCCCGTGTCGGGTTCTCTGCTCGGCAGGGAGCCTGCTTCCTCTTCTCCCTCTCTCTGCCTGCCTCTCTGCCTACTTGTGATCTCTGTCTGTCAAATAAATAAATAAAATCTTTAAAAAAAAATGGTTAGGATGGTAAATTTTGTTATGTCTCTATACCACAATAAAAAAATCTTGTTTTTAATTCATTGAATGTCCCTTGCTTGGGCCCCAACCGAGATAAATGAACTCGGAATTATGGAGTGAGCCCCAAGCAGTGAATGTTTTCAAACCTCCTCCCACCAACCCCCCTCCAGCTCACTTCCTAGGGAATGAGGTCAGCCTGGAGACAGGCTCTCCCTCTCTCCTTGCTACTCAAAGTCTGGTCTAGGCCAGCAGCACTGGCCTGGAAGCTTGTTAGAAATACAGAATCTCAGCTCTCAGCCCCACCCCGGACCTACCGCACCATAACCTGCACCTCATTACAACCTCGGGGGCACGGGTAAGTGAAACAGGTCCTACAGAGGACAGAAGGAACCCCTCTCGGTCCCATTCCCATAAGGGGCGATCTCTCTACAGGAGAAGCGCCTCATCGGGCAAACAAAAATACAAGATGTCCAGCTGGATTTGCATTTCAGACAAATGACAAAGATTTTTTAGCAAAGTATGTCCTATACAGTATTTGGGATATGTACACTAACCTTTCTGTCATGGCTCATCTGAAATTCCCAGCGAAGGGGGAGCGGAGACAAGGGTGTGGGATCACTGCAAATAATGGCTAAGAGCTGCTGGAACTAACTCAGGGGATGACAGACAGCACTGGGTCGCCTTCAGGAGCAAGACCTGGCCCTTCCAGAAAGTCCCTTTAGGAAGATGTCTCCAGCTGAGGTTTCTCAGAGATCAGAAAAGGAAGAACCCACAGTTGTCCCCTCCCCTCCAGGCCAGCCCACCCTTCCAGAGATGGCTGCCAGCTGGGAGAAGGGTTCAAAGCTGCAGGCCACCTCAAGTACTAGCCTTGACCCTGGCTTTCATGTTTAACATTCTCCTGGGACTTCACAAGCTTGCAGGCAGGCATTTTTGCAGCCAGCAGGGGAGTCCTGAGCAGGGCTGTTAATGGGTATGGTTTCCCTCCACTGCCCATCCTCGCCTGGGGTCTGCACAGCCACTTGGGATGAAAGGAGCCCTCCATGGAGGACATGGTGACCGCGGGCATGACAGCCCTCTCCTGTCCTCTTTTCAGGCTGTCAGAGCCTACCGTGTCATCTGCCTGGGGAATGCCTTCAAGAGTGCCAATTAAAGTTGGGACAAACGTGTGTGATTGCAGAAGCCAGTTGAGTTGAGACACTGGGAACACAGCGACTTCTGCATAAAGCAGGTACCTGGAGAGCTGACCTTGAGAGAAGCACCAGCCACTTGTCAACAGCTGGAAATCTGCTGGGGGTAAATGGGCACACCAGTACTGAATTAGGCTCACAGGACTCAGGGACTTTTGAAAATTCAAAACCCTAACAGGATACAGGAAAATGACCACAGTGCTTCTGTAATCTGGTTGGGGAGGCAAAGCTGGGATAGCACGCGCTTGGATTCACAATAAAGTGGAAATTGTTCCCACAAGGGCTCCTGATGCTCAAGGTCATCCCGTTTTCCTCCTCTTCTCCGTCCTCCCCACCACCCCCCGTCTCAGTGCAAAGAGCAATGGTCTGGCACTCAGGATCCCCCTACCTTGCCACTTACTAGCCTTAGGACCCTTAAGAAGTTACCTGCTGCTTTGGGACTCGGTTTCCTCCTTTTAGGCAAAGTGGGAAGTAAGGAGGCAGACTGGAGCCTATGTTCAGCCCCACACTCTCAGTAGGAACAGCAGCTCCTAAGGGGCATAATTGAGTCAGCCTCTCCAGGGGGGCTACAGAGTTGGACCCTTGTCCCACTCCATCCAACTGTCCTGACCTGCCCCTGAGTCAAGTCCAGCTCTGACAGGCGGGCTCAGTCAGCTTCATGGCTCCCCACTCCATCAGTGTAACACAAAATGGGAAGACGTCTATAGGCAGGCCATGGAGACAGGCCCTATGGATCAGCACAGACTTGCATGACAACTGGGGCATCTAGAAGCCCCCAGCCACGCCCTGCTCAGGGAGGATCACGAGTCCTCCTACGCCTCTCGTCCTTGGAGATACACATCACCAACTGTCCAGCCCTAGAGACCTGGTAACCAGGCCCCCCAGACTTCCCACCCAGACCCCGCCACTCAGAGGACACCTGGGGCCTGCTCTGGGCCTCAAAATTGAGAACCCTTACTCATTTTTCCCCCTTCCTTATAGCTGTAGAAGAATCGGAATTGTTAAAACAATGTTCTAAAAATCTTCATGGAAAACAAACAAAGGAGGTTTTTTAAAAAAAGATCAGGGTGGGGAGACTTTGAAAAGAAAAAAACCATGTCTGCGTTTAGGAAGAAGAGGTGGCTGAATTTAGGACACGGGCTTCTGAGGACCCCAGACACATCCCCCCGGTGTCCATCCCTGCAAGCCCTCAGCCTGGGGAGGAAGCCATGGATTATAACTCTGGGGCGGTGGCTATGGTACGGCGAAAAGTCCACAGACCTGGTTCTTCTGTGTGACCTTGAGCAAGTGGCTGGGCCACTCTGGGTCCCAGTTTCTCCCTCTGTAAAAGGGGGATGTGTGTATCCATCACAAAGGGTGGCTCTGAGAACTGTGTGAAATAACAGATGTGAACATGTCTAACGCATAGGAGACACTCCACAAATGCTGCCCTTCCCCCAGGTTTGGCTAAAATGCTACCCCAGCTAGACACTGTGACCAAGGATAAAGGCTTCAGGGAAGCAGGCACCGTCCTCATCATCTCTGACCTGAGGCTCCGGCACAAGACGGTGTCTACCAGTCTGACCCGGCCCTCCAGGTCAGCTCCCCCCAGACCTCAGATTCCAGAAACAAAACGTTTCCCCGAATGTTGTGTGTCCCCAAGTACCCCGAACGAAGGCCCTGCTCCGAGGATGGCGGGTCCAGAGGCTGTCCTCCAGGGACAAGTGCCCTGACCTGACTGTGCAGATTCCCTGTGGGCGGCAGCCATGAGCAGGCTTTGCACACAACGTTCCCCATAATTCTCACAGCAGCCCCTGATGTGAGCCCATGTCACCATCGCTGTCCTGTAGAAGTCAGTACTCGGTCCCACAGCTATGGCGACTTTGGGGGGGGGGGGTTTGCTAGTACTCAAAACAGCAGTGTCTGACTCAGTGGATCTCAGTCCTGGCCAAAGAATCATCTCAGAGGCTTTAAAACAGACCTGTCTCTGGGGCCCTTCCCCTGACCTTCTAATTCCGGGTCTGGATGGGCCGGGGTGTCAGTATTTCAGAAGCTCCTGGGGCCATTCCAATGTGCAGCCTGGGTGGAGAGTGCTGGCCATGAGTTCAAACAGTCCTTCCCCCTTCTGGAAAATCCCTTGCCTCCCCACCCCACCCCACCCCAGTGGGCGCCCTGCCCTTCCACAGTGCCACACACCTGCACTTAGCTTGAAGGCTTCTAGGCCCACCAGTGCTCAGGGGAAACTGAGGCTGGGATGGACTTAATAGCAGTGGAGGCCCCACTGTTCGTCTTTTGCTCTCTGCCGCCCCCTATTGATAGCAAAAAGCAGAACATGTCAGAGCGTTCCCCTAGCTTCCTTTACTTCTCCCATCAGACAGATTTGGAACCTCTGGCATCACCCATGCACCTCTACTCCCAGCCCCCCAAGGTGAGACTTCTGGCCCCCTCCACCCCGCTTGGTTATCAGCGATCCAGCTGCCCAGTAAGATTCGTCTGCCCTCCCTCTGTAGCTCAGTGAGGCAAGTCCCAGGTAGTCCTTGCAGAAGAGCTCGGCTCCAGGCCTGGGCAACAGCTGGCTGGCATAGTGGGCCATTCTGCATGCCAGAGGGGTAAATTCCATGGCCCTGTCCTCCCTGTGGTCACACCCAACTCACACAAGCCCAACCCTGGGCTCAGGACCAAACCCACCACAATGTTCATTTATTTGCCTGACCTCGGCCTTACTGAGTGTGACCCCTGGGGCCAGGGCAATTGTTCTCAGGGCAGCGTCTATTTTGGGCTGGAGCCTGTGCCCAGCCCTCCAGTTTTCCATCCCTTCTTTTAGTTTCTAATGTAGAAAGAATCTCACCCTTGAGAGGGTGATCCTAGTACCACGAGGGGGCACCTGATGGCTAGGGGGCCCCTAGAAGGATCAGCTCTAGCCCAGCTCTGCTCAGTGAGGCCCCTGCGGTCTCCCAGGGCTCTGGTATAGAGGGAGACGAACTGCCCTGAACAGGTTCTTCCTCCCCCAGGCCAATGGCACTGTCCAGCCTGCTCTCCTGGAAGCCAAGGCCAAGGGCACAGACTGTCCAGCTAGATCCTGAGCCACCAGCCCCTGGAAGCACAAGACCCAGATGGCTTTTTTCTTTTCATAGAGAAGAGATGTACAGAAATAGACAGGGACAGACAGACAGCTCTTGGCAAGCATCAGAAGCTAAGGTCTATCTCTCCTAATATAAATTTTCCATCAGTTAACAAGTATTTGTGAGTGATTCCCGAGAGCCAGTGTATACGTGTGTGTGTGTGTGTGTGTGTGTGCGTGCGCTTACATGTCTGTGTCAAACCTTGATTTGTAACTGAGAGGCTCTGTAACTGAATTTTTGACTGTGTTTGTGACTGAATAGCAGGGTTCCTGCTGGCCATGGGGGTGAGTGTGTGTGCAAGCAAGAAAGCTACCTCATGTGTTCAGACAGGTGGTATGGTGCAGGGACAGGAGCAAGGCCTCTGGAACCACACTACATCGGTTCAAATCCTGCCTCTGCCCCTTGACCCATTCTGGTATGACCTTAGGCCAGTGCTTACCTCTTGTCTCAGTCTTCCCACCTGTTGTTAAGTGGGGCTAATAAAACACGAGAGTGCCTTGCACAGAGGAAGTGCTTAGTAGATGTTAGCTGTTGTTACGAACTTGGCACTATGGGGGGACTGAAAGTTAGATATTCACTCCACTCATCCTTTTTGACATCAAAAGGAATGAGCCACAGCATATGCAACAATGGAGGGGGACCTTATATAATATTGAGTGCAAAGGACTTCGAAGATTATGTACAGTATAATAGGCTTTGTATAGGCTAAAAATAACTACAGTAAGACATACTTTTTAGGAATACATATGGATGCAATGAAGTGGGATAAAAGGGAAAACAGGAGAACGATAAAGTCAAAATTAAGAAAGACGATCATCTCAGTGGGGAGACACTGGGATGGGGTGAGGCCGGATCACATGTTCGGATGTAGGTTTTGTTAAATCCTTGCTTTGTTTTGGATGACGAGCTCTTGGGTGCATATTCGATTAATAAAAATAACTAAATAACTATATAAGTAAATAAAAGTAGAGCATGCATGGGCCAAGAGAGAGAATGTCATGAGACAGAGACTGTGATAAAGCCAGTTGTAAGCGTCAGTGGTACAAAAGGGGGGAAATAAGAAAAAATATATCGAGTACCCATCGCAGGCTAGAGATTGTCCCTGGCTCTGGATTTATGCCAGCGAGTGCAGTAGAAAAAGAAAATTCCCACCTTTTTGGAGCTCACATTGGAGTGTAGGGAGATAGACAGTCCCCACAATACCCAGCATCAGTCTACGAGTGTCACGGACAGAAATGAAGATCCGGGAGACAGGAAGCAGGTGGTCTGGGAAGATGTGATGGAGAAAGTGACATTTGAGCCAAGTCCCTGGGAAGATGTGATGGAGAAAGTGGCATTTGAGCCAAGTCCTGAGGAAGGGGAAGGAAGAGACTTGTCCATTTCTGAGCTTCGGGAAGACTGAGCTTCTAGGCAAAGGAAAGAATCTGGGCAGAGGCCCTGAGGCAAGGGGACCTGAGAACTGGCTAGGGAGGCCAGAGTGGCGTGACCCCAGGGGCCTTGCAGGCCACTCAGGGGACTTTGGCTTTTATTCTGAGCCACATGGAGAGCCACTGGTTCTGAGCAAAAGAGAAAACCATCTGATACACTTTAAAGGATCTCTCTGGCTGCGGCCTTGAGGCTGGCCCATGGCGGGTGACGGGTGATGGGGGAGAGGCTGGTATGCCAATCAGGAAGCTATTGTAGAAACCCAGGTGGGAGAGCAGGCTGCCGGGACCCGAGAGAACAGCAGAGGAAGCGAGAATCGGTCAAATCCCAGATAGAACTACCAGACAGCTATTGCTCTCCTCGGAGGCTCCCAGGCGGGCAGCAAAGACCGAACACAGGGCCAAACACCTGCAAAGCATCATCTACCATGGACTGTACCGCAGCTCACGTCCAGTCCGCTGCGACCCCCTTGCCTCACCTGAAGAGCACCTTGTCAGCTGTAGGGAGTGTGCTGGCAGCCTCGGCCCTGCTCCTTGGACCCTGGCTCTGGGCACCCCTGCCTCTGGGAAGGAGGTCCTCATGCTCTTTTCCAAACCCTCCTGCAGCCAACCTGACCGGAAACCCTGGGCATCTGTGTGGCCCCCCAGGCGATGGACCTTCCCCAGCTCCAAGAATCCCTCCTCATGGCCGGGCTTGTCCCCTGAAGTGAGGCACCCTCTGAAGGCCTCATCAACCCTGAAAGGAGCTGGGAGCTCCCATCTAACCCACACAATGGGTTAGGACCCAAGGCTGCCCTCTGCACCTGGACCGCAGAGAGGACACTCAGGACCACCGGCTTCCAGGGGTCCCCAGGCTGCATTTAAGGCCAGAAAAACCCTGCGGCTCAGATACACTTCATCAAGGCTGTTGGCGGCTGGTCACCCTCCCTGGCTCCTCCCCATCCTGCCTCCTTTAAGATTAGAACATGGAATGCATTTTTATTTGACTTTTCCTAGGTGAAAATGGTGCGGGCCTGGGGGTAGGGAAGCTGGACGGAGTGTGATTTACACTTTCCCTGAGTCCTCACACCTCCCAAGGGCAGCTGCTCACAGAGCCACGGGCAGACGTGTAACATTGCACGGCTGCTCCCTGAGCCATTCCAGCAAGGACCCCCCATTTCTGCAGAAGCACCCCGAAACCCTGGATGAGCCAAAGACCCTTTGGAAAGGGAATAGTGGAAGGTGGGTGCTGAGATGTGTAAAGTTCTGGCAAAGATGCCCCTCAGAAAAACTACGCATACTTCCTGAAGCCCATACACTTCTGAGGTCACCCCTGTTCCATTTTCTCTCCACGATAAACAGCTGGTTGACTCTTGGCTGCTTCTCTGTTCTATCTCAGCCTTCGAGCCCTGCTCAGCCTCGAGCAAGAAAGGCCATTTGCCCCGGATACAGACTTACAAGGCACCCTCTGGCCTTTTCAGAGAGGGCGTCCCCCTATAAATGCCATAGTACGGTTTCTCAACATTGGCACTATTGACATGTTGGGATTCTTTGCTGGGGGTGGGGCTCCTGTCCAGCCCCCAGCCAGCACCCCAGGCTTCTTCCCACTAAACATCAGTAGCACCCCTTCCCCCTTCTAGGGAGAATGGGAGGGCATAGGTAAAGTCACCCCGATTGAGGAGCACTATGTCACAGCAATATGATCAGAACGTCTGGAGATGGCTCAGTCCAGTGACCAGTACAGAAAACCAGGCTGGGCGTTAGGAACTGTGTGATCTTGCTCAGGAAGCCTAACCTCTCTGGGCTTAAGTGTCATGCTCTGTAATATAATAATAACAGCCCATAGGCACTCAGGGATGGCCCTCTGCTGAGCACCTTGCATGGGTTTTCTCATGTAACACGTTTCTTCCCTTTTAATTCTTCACAGTGTTTTCCCGGAAAAGGTGCTGTTCCTATCTTACGGATGAGGAAATTGAGACTCAGAGAGGTTGGGCAACTTGCTCAAGAACACACAGCAAGAAGGCAGGCAGTTGGAACCCAAGAGGCTGCAGTCCTGGCCACAGTTCTGCTCTCCCTCCTTCCCAGAGGGGCTTGGGACTCCAGACTACCTCTGAAGTCCTTTGTATTCCCACAACTGTGTCATCCGGCTGATGTTGCTACAAAAGGAAAGTTCACTGGTTGTCTGTGTTCTTTGAGTCCCCCTGCCCTGCCCTTCGGGACACGGCCTGCTCATGCTTCCCCTCATTCGATATGCTCCTACTATGTTCTGTGTGCTGTGCTGGCGTCCAGCTGTCGACAGGACATGGAATTTACCCTCTGGTGAGGAGACAGATATCAAATAGCTCATTACATGAGATTTTTATATATAACTGTGATCAGAGCTAACAAGGGACCGGACCTAGCCCAGAGGTCAGGAGAGGGACCACCTAGCTGCTCTCTGATGGGTGTGCAGGGGTTCAACCCATGAGGTTGAGGGAAGCCAGCTCCCAGAGAGAGCAGCTTGCATACCGCCCCAGGAGGAAAAGAACACTGCTTCTTCCAGAAACCAAAGGTGGGTGCAGGAGGAGGCAGACAGGTGGGCAGGCCCTGTGGGTCCCAGCAAGAATTTCTGCCTTTGTCCTAGAAGCACCAAGAGGTCAGCAAAGATGACATATTGCTCTGGAAAGATCGGGGTCAAGGTGGCAAGAGAAAAGGCAGAGAGGCCATTTGGGCTGCAGAGCTAGTGCATGGGAGAAGCTTTGGGCTACACGAGGACAGGGGGAGCAGAGAAGAGCCAGACTCCAGGGACGTTGAACACACAGAGCCTAGGGAAAGCAAGTGGGCTGAAGCAGGAGGCCGGGTGGACGGAGCCAACGGCGGTGCTGTTCACGGGACGAGGACGTGGTAGGTGTGGACCTGCTGTGTTTGAGGGGTTCTGTGCAGGACAGCATCAGTGCAGGACAGACCAATCTACCAGCTGGTTGACCGAGACTTGGGGCCCAGGCCTCCTTCCTGGGGGGAGGCCCCGGCTGACTTAGGCACACCCGGGACAGGAAGAAACTAAACCACAAAGAAGGCACACGGGCCCGCAGCAAAGTCCTGGGGAGGGAGCCCGCGTAATGAAATTGTGGGTTATTATTACTATTACCTTATCAGATCTGACAAGATCCTTGTCCAAGGGGGGCCGCTGCAGCCCATGATTCAATATAAACGGGCTCTTGGGTGGCGGTTGGCTGTGGCATCGATTCCTATTCACTCAGAAGCTAAATCACAGTGCTTCTGTGAAACGTGTGTGAAATATCCCTTTTTCATGCACTAGCAATGAAAGGGCGCCACAAATCTGTAGCCAAATGAATGTACTTATGAGTAATGGCAATCCGCACGTGGGCATCGTTTTATTAACGCGTACAAGCCAACTTCATGGACGCTTGGATTTCACGTTAAAGAGAGCATTCCGGCCCCCCGGGGAGGTGAGGCAACACCAGCAGGCAGGCCCGCGTTGAGAAAGTGACACTAGCCCAGGCCTCAGGAATTTAAAACTGCCCTTAATGCCATCCGGCTGCTCCCACCACCGCCTAAGGTCAGCATGGGAGAGGAGGTCAGGCCACTCGGCTCCCCGACAGGACAGCGCAGGGGGGGATGCTGCTGCAGTGTCCCCGGTTCATCGGCAGTAGATCTGGGACCAGAACCCACACCCCCTGACAGATCCAGGCCATGACGTTTCTGCCGCTGGGCTCAGGATTCGGGCTAACCTTTCCAGAGATTTCAGATGTCTAGGGCCCAGGATTGAGTCTCTGCTGAGACCACCAGAGGAAATGAAAGTAAAGACCATTTCTAAAGTCCCAGATCAGCTGGCAGAGGACACTGCATCTGGGCAGACATTTTGGTGGCTATGGCATGCAGGGAGCTGGGGGACGGGGTCCTTTGGACAACCAGGCATGGGAATCTGGGAGCAAAGTCTCGTTCACATATCTGCTCTAAGATAATGCATACTCCGCCTACTTCTGGAAAAAGATTTTGAGTGGTTTGTTATATACCATGTACCCACACACAACAAAACGGTCCAGCCTGACATCAGATTGCAAGTGGGTTTTTTTGTTGTTTTTTGGGGGGTTTTTTAAAAAAGATTTTATTTATTTATTTGACAGAGAGAGATCACAAGCAGACAGAGAGGCAGGCAGAGAGGGGGAAGCAGGCTCCATGCTGAGCAGAGAGCCCGATGCGGGGCTCGATCCCAGGACCCTGAGATCATTACCTGAGCCGAAGGCAGAGGCCCAACCTACCCAGGGCACCACCCAGGCGTCCCTGCGGAAGTGTTTTTAATAGTCAAAAACTGGAAGCAATCATAGTGTCCCTCTATAGGGGGCTTGTTTAAAAAAAATTCTATCCATGCATCTGGTAACTACTTCACAGCTATTAAAAAAATAAATAAGCAAATAAATAAATAAATAAATAACTGAGGAAGCGATCTGTGTGCTAATATGGAGACATTTCAAGGATACATGCAAGGAAAGAAGAAAAGCAAAGGTACAGGATATACGGAAGGTATTTTTTTTATGGTAAGGTGGAAAACGAAAGATACATATTCGAGTTTCTCCATTTTGGAAGAAAGTAACACTGGAAGTATAAATCAGAAAATTATGTAAACGGTCGCCTACAGAAGGCAAAAGAGGGAGACGGAGAGCTCTGGGTATATACCTTTATATGTCATTTTGACTTTTAAACCCTATAAATGCTTTACCAATTCAAAGATTCTAATTCAGTCAAACACAAGAGTAAAGGGGAAGGAGGAAATAATTTTTAGGCACAAGCACCACCAAGGTCTCCCTTCTGCCTTCTCTGAAAAATGGCTCCTAATATTGCCTTGCCTGGGATCCCGCAGTCCCAAGGACCCAGGAGAGTAGGTCACCAGCCTCCAGCCTCCTGGAGGCTGGGAACAGGGGGACAGATAGGCAGCCTGATGGAGCTGCCCGCGGTGGCCTGGCATCCCTGCCTTGGCAGCGGAGGGAGGAGGTGAAGGCCAGGGCTGGTACCAGGCCAGTGCCGTTCAAGGTTGCCCACCTCGGGAGGGCTGTGCCACGTCCGCTCCCTGACTCAGCCCTGAGTCACAGTTGTCCCAGCTGCTGGCATTCCATGATCCCAGAGCAACCAAGCTGCTCTAAGAATGTGTTTACACCATTAGGCTCTGGGCTGCCCGTGGCTCCAGCCCACCCCACCCCAGGCCCTCCTCACTGTGCCCCCAGTTCTGGGGAGCAGCACCCTCACTCAGGATGGCGGCTTTGGCCCTGGAAGCGTGCTCTCCCCTCACGGGCTCTTCTCTGACCTGCTCCCGGAATAGGAGGGGCAACCAATCATCCAATCAATGACAACTCACTGCCACCACCCAGATGTCCATTAGTGAAATTAATTCTAGTCTATTAATAGATGATGTCCATACCATAGAAAACCATATCATAAAAAACAAGAGTGAGCCATGAGAGTAGTTTTTTTAAAGATACATTAAGTAGAAACACAAACTGCAGAACATAATACGTAGCTTGATCTCATGTTGGGGCCATCTGGATCTATTTTCCAGAGCCACAGTGACCATACAGATAGAATAATGCCATGCTAGTCCCTGGGAGGGGAAGGGGAGTTATAGTTCCCTTCGCTTTCTTGGTGACACACTTGTAATTCTTTTCTTATATGAAGCAGTTATTATATTTGTAATCTGAACACAGATATCTCACATTCATTATACACTTCGTTGGGCTGATTTGCTCCGTCAGAGGCTCAGGACAAGAAGTGCCCTCCCAACCCTGCACTTCCTGGCAGAAGAGAAACTGAGGCTCAGAGAGGTCATTATTTTCTCATGCAGAATCATACAGTGAGTGAGCTGACAGCAAAGTGGCGCCCAGAGTTCCTATCTCCCGACAGATGCCTGTGCTCTTTCCACAACACAATGTGGCCTTAGAATAAAATGAGTTTGTATTTGTGGAGAGTTTCTTATGTGGCTGATAGGGGGAAAAGGGGGAAATACTGCCCCCCCCAAAAAATAAAAAGACTTAGCACCCCAGGACTCATTCCCTGCTTACAAGTCAATACCATCACCATTGACTGATGGAAGTTTCCAGACAAGTGTTCATTCAAAGATGAACCATTAACTGTAAATCAAAACCTAGAGCGAGTGCTGAGTTATAAAGCAAATTAGAATAAGCGGGTAAACGGACAGCTGATCTCGGCCCCAACGGCCCGGGCTAGGAGAAGGAGCACTTTCCGACTCAGAGAGGCAACAGAGGACCCGGGTCAGGGACGGCTGCTTCAAGGGGTGTGTCTCTAACAGAAAAGAAGCCCCCACTGCCCCCCCCCCCCGAAGCAGGTGAAATAGCAGATGATCCATTCATCAACCCGTTCCAGGACTTGCTCCGGCTTCACCCAGGGCAGCCTAAAGGCCACTCCGGATGCCAGGTCTCTGGGGCCTGGCCCCACGTGCCTCTCCCACCCCCAAGAGCACGGGGCAGCCGGCCAGAAACGGGGACGACAGGCCTGTGGGAAACTGAAACAGCCACAAAGCACAAACACACCAGCTCAGAGACAGGTGCTACCTGTCTCCCTCCCAGGACACCCGCGTCACGCTGGGCACCCTGCTGGCCACTCCGGGAATTCTGAGTATGGTCTGTGTGTGCGCGTTCACACGTGGGACTACCTGACCGGAACGGACATGCGCATACGGTTCTTTAAACGTTTGATGAACTCTGGCTACTCCTTCCAACGTTGTTACCTTACTTCCCGGTTAAACTCACTCCTCACTGTGCCGCCACGTCAGCAGGGCAGGTAATCTCATTATTTCCATTTCATAGACAAGGAAACTGAGGCTCGCGGGAGCTTGCTGGCTTTCATACTACTGCACGGCAGCAGAAAGGGTAGAAATGAAGACTGAAAGTTGGTGAGGGTCCATAGGGGCCAAGGGCTCTCTCTGGATCATTTCATTTGCTACCCCCCCCACCCCCGCCCAGCCATAGTGGGAGGGAGGACCCCATCTTACGCCTAAGGATACCAAGGCTTAGGAAAACCCAGTCACCTGCGTGAGTAGTGAAGCCAGGATTAACAGCAGGCCCTCTGACCCCCAAGCTGAGGTGTGCAGTCACTATGAAAAGCACAGTGGGGGACAACTTCATGCCGGGCACTGGGTAAGCCCCTCCCCCCAATATCAGTACGAACAGTAGCTTCCTGAGCCTTACAAGGAGCCAGGAGTGGGCTGAGCTCTGCCCACACAGACTCTAGAAGAGGACGCACGTGTCCACATCTCTGAATCCTGGCGTGGCACGGAGCTGGCCTCCTTGCTGACTCAAAGCGCCCACCCCAGCCCTGTTGTTTCCTTGGGTCCTTCTCTTGCATTTCTGCCGTGCCAATTAAAGGACAGCGTGGGCTCTCTGTGAGCAAGTGCCCTTGACTGCTATTCACACCCCAACAAACTGCACGTACACCCCACGAGGAGAGTCGAAGCCCCCCCGGCCTGCTCTCTGCACCCAAGAATCCAGGCCAGCCCCCAAGGGTGCCTCCAGTTCCTCCACGTCCACTCAGACCACTGCTGCCCACCTTTCCCACAACCCCTGCTCAGGCCGTCTTCTCTCACTGCCTGAAGGAATGATTTGACAGTGATAAACATTTCCACATGAAGGCTTGGGTGTCTCTGAGTCATAATTTATTGCTTTGTTTCTGTGCTTTATACTTTCTTTCTTTCTTTTTTTTTTTTTTTTTAACTTAAAAAGGAGGGCAGGAGTGATGAGTGTGGACGGGATGAGTAATCCCAGCTCCTCTGGGCTCCGGTGAGCAGATGGAAACTAGAGGTGGAGATAGAGCGGAGGAAAGGATGGGAGTGGCCGGGAGGGCTAAGCAGGGGGAGCACTGACCCCTGCTCTGGACGGGGAGGACCCGGGCCCCCGCGTCAGATAGTACTGCAATCCAAACAAGGTTTATGTGTTCAGCTGCAGAATGTGGGCGGGCGGCGGCAGGAGACAGGGAAGTATTCCAACGAAGTGATCCACAACTAACAAAGGGATGGTCCGTGCAGATCTCCCCCAGTTTCAAGGTCCAGGTCAAGTGCCACCTCATCCGGATGGCCCTCCGCAGACCACCCCAACCGAGAGCACTCCCCTCTACCTCTGAATCAGAGACGTTCATTTGTCTCAAGGGCTAGATGGCTTTGCTAGTCCCCATCGTTGCTTGCTCTCACTGCCCACCCCCCCAGGTCCATTGTGAGCTCCTGAAGGGCAGAGACCTTGTTTTTACCGCCTTTGTATCTTTTGAGCATGTGACACCCCCTACAATCCATTCTTGAGGTGACGTGTGACACCCCCTGTGTACAGAGTCACAAGCCTCCAAGCAAACCCTCGTGGACCAAGCATTGGAAAATGGTCCCAGACAAAAATCACACAATTTCACCTTTGCTCTTGGGCTCTCTACTGTGTACGAAGCCCTTCCATAGTCTTGTAAAGTACGTGATAGGTGATATTAAGCTCATTTTACAGATAAGAAAACTGGGACACAGAGTGAGGGATTAATCGATGACTAGGGAGTAAACAGAAACAACTCTGCAACTAGGGTTCTAACTGATTTTCCCTGAAGGGGCTGGAGGTGTCTACCTCCTTTGAAGCCTATGACAAATAATCTTGGGGAACGCCGCATCGCCAGAGCCCACCCTCATGCAAGATGTCCAGTGCCAATCAGCCAAACCAAGGCTCCAGAGAAATCTCTCTGGCTTCGTTCAATACAGACTTTTCCAAACTGGACCTCCCCTGGAACTCTTCTGCACTGGGGACATATTCTTCTGACCCACTGTGAATTTCCTAAAGTGGAAGTCGCACTCCCAGGAGAAGCTGATGGATGAAGGAAGGCTTAAGCTGGGTGGATAAAGCGCTGATGATGAAATTTCAGGGCTCAGCCAACTAGCCCTGAAATATCCAAAAGGATATTTCTTCTTCTCTTCTTCTTTCTTTCTTCTTCTTCTTCTTCCTCTCCTCCCCCTCCTCCACCTCCTTCTTTTCTTTCTCCTCCTCTTCCTCCTCCTCCTTCTCATTATTATTCTACTTGTCATCGTCAAACTTCTCAAACACGCACAAATAGAGGAGCCTAATAAATCTCTAGGTGTCCATCACCAGCTTCAACAGTATGCAACGATCTGCTATTTTTGCTTCATCTTTTTGATCTGGAATATCTTAGAGAAAAGCCCAGATATCATGTCATCTGTAAATACCTGTTACAGTATTACATGCCTTAAAAAATTCATAACAATTCCTGGATATCTAACGCCCATCCTGGATCTAATGTTCCTGGCTTCTCTCAGATTGGTCCATCTATGGCAGGTAGGCCTGAAATCAGAACTCAAACTGGACCCACAGAGTGCATTTGCTTGGTGTATCTCTTAAGACTTTACCAGTCGGGGCACCTGGGTGGCTCAGTCAGGTGAGCATCTGACTCTTGATTTCGGCTCAGGTCATGATCTTGGGGTCATGGGATCGAGCCCTACGTTGGGCTCTGTGCTCAGCAGGGAGTCTGCTTTTCTCTCCCTCTCCCTCTGCCCCGTTTATGGGCTCAGTCTCTCTCTCTAATAAATAAATAAATCCTTAAAAAAAGATTATACTGATCTGTAATAATTTCCCCTACACCTCCCCTTACCTCCTCATCAACATCCTATTAGCGAAATGAGGGCATTTGTCCTGAGGTTTCAGTGTGGCTGTGTGGATAGCCTCCCTGCATTGGCGTTTTGCCTATTTCTCTAGTTCCTGTGTAAAATGGTGGTTAGATTTACCAGCTTGAGCAGATCTGGTTCAGCTTTACAGCAATCAAATATCATGGGTGATGCTGTGTCCTTCCTATTGCATCTGTCTGTCCAGATGACCCCACCACACACAACCAAGTGTTGACCCAATCTTGAAAACGGTGCCTGGTATTTGTTTTTGTTTTTTTTTTTTTTTTTCCACAGAGAAATATATTTATTTTTTCTTTAGAATTTGGCTCAGAACAGTAACATAAAAATATTTACATTAAAATAAATTAATGTGATTAAGCATATGTAATAATTACGTTGGAATATATTAGCCTTTTCGTGAATTTAATAAAAACTAAGATTTGGTTTTAGATTTAGTACCATACTTCCAAATATTTGGTATAAAACTTGGTATCAATGCACCTATCTAGTGGACAGGGCAGTCAGAGATGTCGCCAAGGGACAATCAATGCCCTTCACAGTCCGCTACCTCCCCTGGGGCATATTATCAAAGCTAATATGGACCCATGGGTTTGGATACCTTTTTGAGCAACTAGATCCTCCCAGTGCCTCCAAAGTTATATACCACATCCTAAAATGTGCTTCTAGATGCATCTCTAACCCTTTGGGACTTGCCCATTTTTCTAAGATTTCACGGGAGACTCTCTCCGACGATGAGGTTCCAAAATTCTACCACCATATCCTTTCTTCGCCTGTCTCTGTGTGACTTTTAACCTTCCCTTTCTTCTTTTTAAAGAAAAGACCTATATAAATGACCAGCCAAGCTGGGGACCCTGTGCTCCCTACAGTCCAGGCCCTACCAGCAACTCTGTGGGCTTAGCCAGAATCCCAGGGTCTCAAGAGCCTGCGGGTTCCTCCAGCCGTCTCCTAGAAGATGAGTCAGAATCTCAAGGAGAACAAGAACACATAGTTGAATATGATAAATATGCATCCAAAATTTTTAAAAACCAAATTACACAAATCAAGCTTATTCTGAGAGGTTCGTTTTGCCAGGGGTCTCTAGTGCTCCAATCAGCATAATTAAATACCAAGATCTCTCTAGAATTGATTGTGGTTTTCACATTTTTTTCCTCCTCCAAGGACCATTTCAGTGGGATGATTTTAAGCTAATAAGAACCCCCAAATTAGAAACTAATTAAGGAGATGGAAAATACAAACGTATTTGTTTTTAGTCAGGCACTATTTTTATCAGAGGAATCATGAAAAATTAAAATTGTTAAATACCCATATGAAGGTTGTCAGTCAAGGGCAATGTGGCTTTCCGCCTCTCCCGGCTACAGAAGTGTAAAGGGATAGATCAGAAACCACTCCCTGTGTACCCCCAGGAAGCAACAGAGAGGCTAATGTTAAAGAACAGAATGACACACTGTTAGAGGCATGGGGAGGGAAAGCGTGCCGCCCTAAGACTCTCGAATCTTTGGTGATTGAGGTTCATAGTTCCCCTTTGGAAATGCAAATGCACCTGGCATCTTGGCAACACACGTTCTCACGCCCGTTGAACAGATGAGAACATTAAGGCCCAGGGAAGGTGAACAACCTGCCCGGGGTCACACAGCCAACTTAGAAAGAGCCATGACTACATCTCTATCTAAATGTGCTTGATGTCGTGAAACAGCCTTCCCACTGTCCTCCAAATGTGCCACGGATTACCTCTTAAAATAGATGTTAAGTCACAATGACACAGGTTTGGAGGGATCCTTTCTGATTCGTGACAGCTTTGAGAACTCGGGGCCCTGGGAGAGGCAGCAGGAAGCAGGAGCCAGCTGCTCCAGGGGATAGGACTTAGTGCCTAGAGAGGCAGCAACACGGGGACCTATGGGCCACTGCAGTGAGCCTCAGAGGACTGCTGACCCCGCCACACACAACCAAGTGTTGACCCAATCTTGAAAACGGTGCCTGGGTCCCCAGGCCTGGAGTCTCCACTCATTTTGCAGACTTTGCCCTGGTTCTCCAGCACAGCTGACACCCCCTTACTCTCTGTGTCACTGACCTTACCGCCTGCTCCTTCCACAGCAGGCCAGGAGGACCTGGGATCTGCCTGCAGGCACTCTAAACCTCTACCCCATGGCAGAATTCTCACCAAACCTTATTTTGCTGCTGCTGTTGGGGGCCTGTGGCTGGAGCAGATGTCATTCACAAAATAATAAAAACCATACCCCCATCCCCAGAAAGAGTAGCCACGCTCTGTGCCAGTGGGTTCCCTTATCCTCAGAGGGAGGAACCTGTATGTCTATGGCTCAGGAAAGATAGTGGGTAATAAGGTAGAGATGGGTCTTCGTTTCAAAGGCGGCAGCCGGGAGAATAGAAACAGAAAGGTTGAAGGACATCCAGTTTTTAGAGCAGGACCCCTGGGGTGGGTCCCAAAGAGCAACTTGGCAGTGTCAACCCTAGAGATGAAGGCCTAGGTACCTCAAGATTCCCTATGGCAGAGCTGACACAGGAGCACAGGCTGCCTGCAGGGTCTGCCTCCTCCAGATGGCCCCAGGAGGGTCCCCAGGCAGGCCCTGCTGCCATGCGCTGGGATCCAGGCCTCACCTCCCTCTCCATTTTTCCTGACCTATAAAGCCCCATAATTCCTGTGCAATGGACAGAACCACAGAAATGCCCGCTAGGAAACTTCTGCCAAACTTAGGGGAACTCGAATTGGTTTTTGTTTGACTTAAGATAATAACAAGAATTCTTTCTTGACAACGAATGTCACGAGATAATCACTCATTGTTGTATTGAAGTTACCCAGCAGGATAGAAATTAGTGCTACTTCCCACAAAGTCTCTGATGCTCAGAGAGCTTTAGGAACTGCCTGAGGTCAGCCTTGAACCATCAGATGCTAGAGTTCTAAGACCAGCTGGGGACACCCGCCCCCGGGGCTGGTTCTAGAAAACATAAGTCACCATCTAGAATGAGTGATTCAAGTCATCTCAGATCGCTGAAGCCAATTTCCCCAGGGATGCATGACGGATGTGTCATAAGAAGAGGACATGATAGTGAGTCCTATTGTTAAGCTTGGGACACCTGGCCTCTGGGTGCCCACTGACAAGATATTCTAGACTGTAGACCTGAGCTGTCCAGGACAGTAGCCACAAGCTGCTTGAAATGAGCCCTTGAAACGTGGCCAGTCCAAACAGAGGGGTGCTGCCTGTGTCAGATGCACTCAGGACTTGGAAGACTTTGCATGAAAAGGAGAACAGGAAATACCTCATTAACAATTGGCATATTGATCATAGGTGGAAATATTTGGGCCTTTCGAGTTATATGAAATGCATTATTACAATTAATTTTATATTTACATATTACATATTTACAAACTACAATTAATTTGACTTTCTTATGCTTACCTTTTTGTGTGTGGCTACTGGGAAATTTAAAATCCCATGGGTGGCTTACATCTGTAGCTGGTGCTCAGACTCTCCTAGGCAGCCCTGCTGTAGGACCCAAGGCCCGCCTTCATTTCTATACCCAGCTCACCCTGCCCTGCTCCCAAGAACAGCGCTGGAAGCTGAGGAAGCAAGACCCTCCGGGAATTCTGAGAATGTCCTCTCTTCTCAACAATTCTGGAAATTCCCACCCCTCCCGCCGTCTGTCTTACTAGGTACCCATAAAGAACCGTGGGCCCAGCAGTTGCCAAGGCACTTGAACCCAGTCACCATTTCTGAGTGTTTGGCTCCACCTTGGACTACACCTTCCATGGCCAGACAAATTCTGATAACCAGGTTTCCAGAGTCCAGGTCTTGGATCCCATTACAATTGTGACCCTTGGGACTTCCAGCCTCCTTTGCTCCCAGCCCTGCCAGACCGTGAGCTCCTCCAAGGGCGGCATAATGCAAGTAAGTTCGATGTATTGATCACTTCTTATGGTGCCAGCTGCTGCACTAAGTGTTTTTGCATGTTTTATTTTATTTAATTCTCCCAACCAGTCTGTGAGTGAGAAAGCATTGCCCCCGTCTTGAAGATAGGAGCCCGAGGCTCCCATGGTCTTGGCTCTGTCCCCACTGCCGTGCTTATTCCTGTGTGCCATCCTCCCTCCCTCAGCAGCAAAGATCCTCATACATCTTTGCATTTCTGGCACCGCGCGCAGAGCCCAGCACACAACAGCTACTCAGTAATATTGATAAACTAGGTTAAGAACCTTTCTCATAGACCTGATCCTTTGTTCTTTCTTGCCTTGATCAGGAAGCTTACTACTCCGACCTTCCTGAAATCACACACACAATGAAAGTCCTCACACAGCACCCCGCAGGACTGGACCTTTGCTGCCCCTATCACCTGCCACCACGGGGCTCTTTAGGTTCAGCCCTGCCTAGGTCCCCAGTCCAGTCTGAGACATATGGACCACAGCCCCCACTGAGAGGTGGGATATGTGAGTAGTCCAGGGCCAGTATGCTGGCTTCTGGGGTCCCCAGAGACACAGCCCCAGATACCTGTGGAGCTGGCTGCCTCCCTAGCAAAGCCCCTCCAAGCACAGCCAGACCCCCGACTAACCTTGCTGGGCTCCCCAGAGCTCAACCTCCCTTCTATTTCCTCATATACGTAGGAGCTAAGTCCTGGGCCTGCCTGGTGCGTGTGGCTGACCCATTTCCTAGAGCTAGGCTCAGCTTTCTAAATTCCTTCTTCATCTTATTCTTTCTGCCTGATTTAGAACAAGGCCACCCAGAAGTCCTAATTCTCTGCCCCTCCCCACCCCTTGGCTTGACCCAATGGATCCTGACACTGGCCGGCACTGGAATGGAATTTGCCACACCCCCTTGGGCCTCCTGCCCCAGGCCATTGGTCCTTCTCCCCCTGCCCTGGTCAATTTCCCAAGGCCCTAAGCTATTTTTGCCTCTGCCCTAGCCTGCCGTTTTCCCCAAAGTAGAAGTTGCCAGAATGGTACCCTATATGACACACAGAGCAAAGACCAGATGACCCATGGGAACAGGCCCTCCATCAGATCAGAACTCACCTTCGGGGTCTCAAGTCCCACTGGCTCCCTTCTTTTTCTAGCCTCAGACCTCCACCTTCAGGCTCTGGGGACCTGCATGATGCTTCCTGCTTGGCTGACTTCTAGATCCAGGGTATCCACCAGCCCCTTCCTCTGCTCCCCAAATCCCTACTGATGACCGTCCCCAGCCACCCTGGATGATCTGCTACTTGACCTAGTGCCCTTGGAAAGAGAGAGAGAGAACCATAAAGTCTCCTTTTCCTTTAGTCTACAAGAAATACCAACCTACCGCCTGACCCTCTCTTCAGAGAAATCTCAGTCAATCAAGAAGGCTTCCCAACCAGTGAGGTCTCCAGACCTACCCCCCAAGAATCCGCCAAGCACTCCTGCGCCCCTCGCTGCCTGTTTACCCACTGGCATCAACTCCCGGCCCAAGGGAGCCAGTAGGAAATAATGACTTCTTGATTTGTTACTTTGAGCTCTTCAAACAAGAGGTGCTACGTCTATAAAGGCATCACGCCTTCCCATACAGCATAGGAAGTGAACCAGCCGATGCTAAATCTTCCGGTGCCGGGCTCCAGTGAGTGCACGGGGCAGAAACTAATAACTAGAAAGCGCCCATCTATCATCTTATCAGGCCTTACGGCACTTTGTTTGCATAGTTATCTTTCCAAGGGTTGACATTTGATGTCTTCTGCAGGCTGATGTATTCTCCTACCTGCCACATCATTCAGAGAGGATAGATGAGCCTCAGGTTCATTACCTGTCATTACACCGTGTACATGTTGCCGGGGGCCGAAGCATCGATTCTTCTTGAGTCTCTCCGGTGGCGAAGCCCTCCCGACGTGGCGGCCCCAGGTCCAGCGGTCTGCAGACGACCCTCACTCCTCAGGCCTTGGCTGCGATCCGCGCCATCCCCTCCTCCTCTTCCTGGCTGGCCCACTCCTCAGAGGTGACAGCACGTTCTGAGCTCCCAGCTGCTTCAGAAAGGACCTGCAATAAGAATGGAGGCCTCTGTCGCCCACTGCGAACAGAACCACCTGTCCCAGTTTTAACCGTGCTAGAATTTTCCAGCCATCATCTTATTGCTTTTTTATGATTAGGTCCTGCAATTGCTGGGGACCATACATAGTTCACCGCAGCCAAGGTCTTCTCTGCCAAGGTCCCACCCACCAGCCCCACCCCCGGGCCGCAGTGCACACATGCCCATGCACACACACCCTCAGTCCTGTTTCCTTACCTCTGTATATTTGTTTTCTCTGCCTGTAAGACCTACCTACCCTTCATCCTACCCACTCTTCAGAGCTCAGTTCCTAATACCGACAGAACCTTATTATCCCAGGAAAGAGGAGGGAACGCGGCGCTCTCCGTCCACAGATGAGACCACAGAGAACAGACACATGCCCATCAGGGACACTCCTCAACTCCTGCAGCCCAGGAAGCCCCTGGGGTGACACTTCCAGCATGCTGTGGTGTGGGGGCTCCAGGCAGCCCCCCCACCTGTGGCTTATTATGAACCTCCTTTTGCAGTCCTTGGGCTCAGAGCAAGAGACAAGAGAGGACATGCAAGCCTCACTGAGTAAGGCACGCAGACTGGCTCCACTGAGTGACAGCATCTCCTCGCCAAGACCACAGCTCACACTCTAAGGAGTGGCCAGCCTGGAGGTCCGCTCACCTCCGAGGACTAGGTCCCCAGTAGCCATAGCCATGTGCCTCTAGCCAGTCATGGCCTCCACTTCCAAAGGTACAAGGGGAGGGTTCCTGCTACCCAAATGGCCATAACCCTGAGCTCCATCCACCCCGGCCCTGGCCTCCGCGGAGCCTCAGTGAGCCAACTGCTGGGAAGCGGCTGTGGCCCGTGGGGAGTGCCCACAAGGGCACCCAGCACTACCAGTGAGGGGCAGCACCATGGACAGGGATGAGGGTGGCAAAGGAAGGCAGAGATGGAAGGTCCCATGAATTCCATAAGCATGACAATGACAGTATCTTACACCACATATAATGATAAACACCCTTCAGGCTGCTTTGACATCCATTGGATCTCTTTGGTTTCAGAACAGCAAAGTAAAGGGGTATTTTAAAGATGAGGAGACAAAGCACAGAGACACTGAGTATCTTGCTAATGGTCACACAGTAAGTGGGTGAAAGAGCCAAGACAGGAACTCCTGACTCCCAATTACCATTCTTTCCAGCAAGCTCCCAGGTCCTAGGCTAACTCCCGGTCACCTCAGCGGGGTGGTCCAGAGGAGTAGGAGGGGGAAGGGGAACAGAGACATGCTTGGCCTGCTACGGGAGGATGAGGACAAGAGAACAATCATGCCTTCGGCTTCTTCCCTGAGAGGAGGGTCTGGGAGGAGAATAGGAAGACAGGGATATGCAGGCTCCCAGCTAACAGGAGCAGCTCAGGCAAAGAGGAAATTGGCTGTGATAAACAGCTACAGCTTTGGGGTGCAAGGCTCTGCCGACCTTGAGCTTCCTGGGGAACCTGACTCTATGGCTCCAACCTCCGAGGCATTTCTGGGCAAGACATCGCTGGAGGTGGTGTTTGTGCATCACTTAGAACAAACAAGGCAATTCCTGTTACAAAAAGCATATATGCATTTCTATGTTCTTTCATATAGGTGATATGCTCCTAAATAATAAAAATTTTAAAAAATCCACACTGTCCCACCCGTATGAGGAAAGATTTGCTTCTGGACAGTAGGATGCCCTGCTTGATTCCAGAGCTGCTCTGCTTCTATTGACAAGGGAGGAATCACAACTTGGAAATCTCTACCTGGCAGTAGAAGGCGGGGCCAACCCAGCTCCTTCCAGAGAAAAGCAGCCCCGGCCACAGGCCCGGAAACCCAGGAGAGGGGGCAAATCCATGGAGCTGTGCAGAACAAAATGACCCAAACACTAATGGCAGCCACAGCACCTGGTGCAGCCCCATGCACCCCGCTCCATCCAGTCCACCGTGGACTAGACCTCCCAACCTGGGGCTATAGGAAGAGCAGCAAATCATTCCCTTGGCCTTAGGTCTCTGAGTCCCAGGCAGCCAAGGGGGTCCTTAGTCAACCCTGGAGCTCTTAAGTGAGCCCTGCTACGTGCTGCAGATGCCCTGGCGGGGGAAGAAGGAGAATAAGTCGACCCCTTTAGAAGCCAGTCACTGGCCTCTCCCGCCAGCTGCATGGTCACCTAGCAGCTGTAGCTCCAGAGGCAAACAGCTCAAGCTCATAAATTCTTGTTGGGGGTTGGAGGGGGTGGGTGAGGAGAGCCGTACTTGCGGGCCCTCCTGCAAGGTGGGGCTGAACCACATTCACAGCAGATGGTGCTGTCGCCCTCACTCCGGGATTCTCATTCCTAATTATCTGTGCTGTCAGCAAAACAATTAACCCTCGAAGAAAAATTGCACCGTCCACTCCCAACCATATGAAAAGGCAATTTTTCCCAAGGACGAGGGACACTTAGGGCAGTGGCAGACGGAAAGTAGGGCAGCCTTGCTTTCAGTTTTGGATCTCACTCACCCTGGGCAATTTCACCATCCTCTGACCTCCGCGGTCTGGGAGCCATCCCGGCAGCCCCAGCAGCCCCTCCAGCCTCCGAACCTGAGCTGCCTTTCCCATAAGAAGGCGGGGAGCCTAAGCCCTAGGGCCCCCTGCACCCCACAGTGCTACCATTCTACAAGCCCCGGTCTTTTCCTCCAAACGTTAAGTCCCTTTGGCGCTGAGACCGCTTTTCTGTCCGTTCCTTCATTCATTTGCTTACTTGCTCATTCATCTGTTTGTTCATTCATCCAGTCATTGCGTATTTACCGTGTTGCTCCCAGGAGATACAAAGAAAATATCTATTCAGCCTTCTTGACCACGGCTTGGAGGCTTCTTCCCTGAGATGTGGGGAGGTGGGGGGTGGATGGGGCAGGGAGGGCTGGGGGCCGCCAGCCAGGAGCTGGAGCACTTGGCAGGGGCTTGGTTTCAGGCTGTAGGAGGGAAATCCTGTTGCTGCATTTGGATTCTCTGAAGATTCGGCGGCAGGAAGGCAGCCTCCTCTCCCAAGAGCTGAATTGGAGCGAGCCACTCAGGTCCCCAGAGCAGGCAGGCCTGCAGAGGGTGGAGAGGTGTGATGGGAGGCGAGCCCTAGCCCTAGCCCCCACCCCCACCCCCACCCACGCTGTGGGGGCTGGCAGTCACCAAGGTCTGCACCTCCCAGGTGCTCAGGAAGTATCAGAGGCGAGTGGAATGAATCAGAGCGCCCCTCCTTAGAGGAAGTGTTTTAAAAGCAAAGGGAAAAATAAATTCAGATGGGAGGGGGGGAAGCAAAGGGAGTTTTTACAGGGCTGGGGCATGGCGGTTGTCCCCAGGAGGCTACGCTTTAAGGCCGAGATCACTTGATCTAGATTGTCCCTCCCCGCACGATGCCATGGAAGAGAAAAGAGAGTGAGCAAGAGATGCTCGGACCTCTCTGGTCAGTGCTGAGCGAGCCTTCGGGGATGAGGCCGTCAGGACCACATGTCATAGGTCCCAGGTGGAGAGGCTGATGGGCTGGCTGCTTTCAGAGGGAGATACAGATGCTGCTGCAGGTGAAACCACACCCAGCCTCCCTCCAGCCCCACTCCCACTGCCTCCCAGGACTGCCCCTGAACAGCCCTGGGGAACTCTGAAGGCAAAAAGGAAAGTCCAGGTTGGGGCACTGCTGGGCCCCCATGGGGGCTGCAGCCCCCCCCCCCCCCCCCGCTCAGACAGGGCGGTGCTCTGGGCACTGGGAGGCAGAGTGCGGAGAACAGGGAGGGACGGACTTGGGGGTGGGGTGGGGTATGGAGCTGGGGCCCTTCCTCCACCACCACTTTGACATCTTTCTTCCCTCTCCCCATTGCCCATCGGCTACCAGTACTTGCCCTCACCCAGGGCCCAGGAGTGCAGGCCCTGATGCCAGCTCCTCTGCATAAAAGAAAAGTGTTTATATTCAAAGCGGACTGTTGCCCACTCAGAATCTGCCTACTCGAAGGCAGCGCATGTGACTGCACCCCCTGCCCAGAGTCCAAGCGGGACCGACGCCAACCCCTGGCTGGAGACGTTTCTAAATATGAGCCTGGCACAAAGAGTCAGGTTCCCAGGCCTTCTCTGCCCTGGGAGACCCAGCCAGGATTTTCGAGGCTGTTGGGAGGGAGAGGGCTGGTGGGGATAGGCAGGATCAGGAGGCAGCCAGCTGAGACAGCCATCAGCCCTGGAAATATCGCCTGCACCCCTCCCTGGCCTTCCAGCCTCGTTAAGGGGAGAGAAAGGATTGCCCTGCATCCAGAAAGTCTAATCAATTGCCCGCAACCCTTGGCAGTGGGGACAGGAAAGCCACTGCTCAAATGTGCACGGATTAAAAATATACAAATGGAATCTTTTTCTTCCCCTCTCCTCAACCCCCTGAAGCCTGGGATGCTCGTTAAAAATAGCCTTGCTGTGGTGTGGATCCTACAAAACCCAACGGCTGGCAGGAAAATGAAGGAGCCATTTGAGGCAGCGCTAAGTGGTCACCCCGGGGGAGTGGGCTGTGAAGGGCCAGGAGAGGGTGTCTTCAGGTGTTTCTAGACACACTGCTTGAATTTTTAACAATAAGCAGACATTATTATTATTTTTTTTTAATGGAAGCTTATCCATTGCACCCTCCAACCTAAGCTGAAAGCTAAGTATCCACAGACCTAGCCTGGTGCTGTCTGGCCTGGCAGGGCACGTACCCTTGGCCCCCTGGGCAACTGCTACAAGGAAAGCCCAGAGTCATGAAAAGAACCCTGAATCCAGAATCAGGGTCTTGGATCTGTAACTAACTGGCTGTGTGGCCTTAGACAGGTCATTGAGCTATCTGGGTGTTCACTTCCTCAACTATAAAATGAGTTGGATTTCATGCTAAGCCAGGTACCTTCTAGTCCTGGCGTCTCAATTTTTGGTATTGAGGGAAAACATCTAAGACTTGCCCTGTGTTTCTCCCCAGCACGAATAGGCCAGGGGACTTCGTCCCTGGGCAGAAGTGGGGTTTTAAAACCAGCAAGCAGGTGGAAAGGTCAGAAGCTGTTCCGAGAGCAGAGACCAACTGCGTACCTTGCTGACGAAATGCCAAGTAGAAAGAGCATCACTTCAGGACCCACAGTGTCCTGGGTTCAAATCCTGCATTCAGCAGCCAGTAACTATCTGAACTCAGGTCATTGCTTACATGCAAATCAACCTCCTCATCTGCAACACGGGGTCAGAATACCCACGTGCAAAGTGGGCGTGAATGTAACTGTGACACAGTGAAATGGTACCCAGCTCACTGTCGCTGCTTAACATCCTTTCATTCTTTTCTCTTTCCTGTCATTCACTCTGCCCTGAATTGCAGGACACCTAAGGGCTGGGCCCTGGATCAGGCTTGTGTCCCTGCTCCACTGCCCATTAGCTTGTGAGCCTGGCCAATTTCCCTGTGCCTCAGCCTCTGCGCCTGTAAACTGAGAGCAAGCTACGAGCGGTTGCCTAGTGGCCTCAGCCCACAGCCCTATCTGTGCTAGCCAACTGGGCCCTCAGCTTTCCATCTTGCGTCTTCCATGGGTTTGCCATTTTGGACTTCCCTCCCAGGCAACCCCCTGCCCTCCAACCTGTCCAGGGATCCTGGACCACAGTGGACCACCACCTGGAGCGATCCTGCTGATCTGGTCCTTCCCTATTCACCCTTACCTACTCTCCACTTGGTCTCTGCTCAGCAGGCTGTGCACCTGGCTGGGAGCATGGATTTTATCCTGGAGGCACGAGGAGTGTGTCTCAGATCAGTGCTTCCCAAGCTTTAATGTGCTTATGAATCACCTGGGGATCTTGTCAAAATACAGATGCGGGTTCTGATTCAGGAGGTGCCACGTGGGGTCTCAGACTCTGCATTTCTAACAAGCTCCCAGGGGATGTCCATGCCACGGGTCTGGGACCACCCTTTGATTAGCAAGGCTGTAGACTGGAGGAAATCCTAGCGTGTGTGTGTGTTTAGGGGACAGGGACAAGGCAGACCAATTATCCACATTGAAAAAAGATGACAGAGATGGCACCACGGAGACCAAGGGTGGATTCAAGAGATGCCAAAGAGGAAAAGCAGGCGACTGTTTTACCAAATTATGCGACCTGATCCAAATAATAAAGATCACACTGATGGGCATAACGTAGGAACACGGAAACATGCTTACGACATATCAGCTGAGAAAGGGAACTGCAATCACACACACACTGTGTCTTCAACTTGGCCAAAGGCACATCTAAGGAGCCTGGTGGGAAGGCTACAGTGCAGAATGCCCCCCTCCATCCGGCCCCCGGTGAGATTACACGAACGCCACCGCGTGCATTTTCGTTTCTCTGTCATTTTCTAGATGCTCTCGATGAAGTCTCACCAGTTTTGTAATCCCAAACTTATCTTCTCCATGTTCTTATATGCCCACTTCTTCCGACTGTCAGTTATTCTGTGTCATTGAGGTCTGATGTATTTCGAGCACAAACTGCCATTTGCTGCAAGGGTTGGAACACCGTGCGTTAAATCTTCTCCAACCCAAAAATAAAGCAACCCAGATTCTGTTTTTCCTCTAAGCCAAGGGTCCAGCGCTTTGGAAGGCCGGCGCTATCACCTCTCACTATAGCAACAGGGAGACCCTGGTGACCCCGAGCTTGCGGTTATTAAGAGTAAAAATAGGAAGCCTGTAGATAGACGTTCAGTAAGAAGCCGCACTGGACAAGCCGGGCTTGAAGTCCTCTCTGCCTCTCTTGCGGGGAAGAGAAAGCAAAAATCAGACTCTAGGAGCTGATTCCTGCAAGATTACAAGGTGCGTTTGGCATTTTCTTCTGTGTTTCTCAGGTTGGGGCAATGAGCTGCCTTTCAAACCAGTTCCTAATGCACCTGGAGGTAGGCTGTTCTAGAATAGGAGGCAAACGTTCCAGCCAGGGGATGCCTGTAGCTCACTGATGGACTGGGCATGCTCACACCACTCCTAGCTCCCTGCCCCCAGACTGCCCTGTGCACTAGGGTGACACCAGCTTTCCATCCACTCGGAACCCCATCCCATTCTGTGCAGGGTCTCCCCGGCCGGTCCTCGGGCAGATGCTTTGGGACCCCCAGTCTCCCATCAAGACCTTGGCTGGTCAAGGCCCAGCCCCGCCAGCAACAGGTTGTAGAAATTTGGGCAAACCGCTTCATATCTCTGAGCCTCAGTTACATCAACCATACTCATTTTCAAATGGGTTTATGGCATCTCGTGGTCTTTTTTGGGCCTAACGCTCCGTGAGGCCAACAGATACCACCATTTATCTGGCAATACAGATGAGGTATTTCACAGGCAAAGATTTTTCTAGATAACTGAAACAACTGCCCCTTCAAACAACAAAATGTGTTTTCTTTTAACCCTACCCTGCACAAATTATTTTTCTGAATGTGTACATGTTTCTCTTCCTTTTTGTGGCAAAAGATACAAAACCTAAACTTTGCTGTGGACATCTGTCCCCGGCTTTGGTCCACAAAGCCCTTGCTGTGGCTAAAGTGCTGAATGTGATGTGACCTTGTCTGCATGGCCATCCTGCCTCTCCAGGAGGCTCTCTGCTGTCCTGGGGGATCCTGTCCCCACTGCGGTGATGGGGAGGCTTCTCTTTTCTTCTCTCTGCCCCTTCCCACTGGAAGGCTTCCGGGCCTCATGCTGTCTGTTTGGGTATGCCTGCCTAAAGAAGCTTCTTGGCTTCTCATGTGCAACTTAGAATCCTCCTGGGCTGGGCAACCGTGGGGCTCTGAGCCACTTCAAGATCTCTGTTCTGGGTAGGAGGAGTGATGGCAGGCTGATCTTTGGGTAAGTGAGGTGACGGTCTCTTGACCCTGCACCTGAACCGACACTTGTTTCTGCTTCACTGGGTGCTCTTTCTGGATGCGGGTAGAGAGACCGTCGGAGCTGCTGACATTACTACACAGGCCAGACGAGAAGGCAAGCTCGGATTTAGAATTTAACCCCAATTCTGTCTGTCCCTAGTGTCTCCCCCTCCAAACCGACCCTCAAGTTTCAGTGGGCCTTTGCCTTGCGTCCTCTCTAAGAGATGCTACAAGTCCCCAAATTAGGCTTTCTTTCTCTGCTTCCCCGAGAAACCCGGCTAGAGGCATTAGCCCAGATGCAGGCTCATCCCTGGGTCAGAAACTTCTTGGGGAGCCATCCACGTGCCTCAGCGGTCCTCTCCCAGGTAAGGTAGTGGGAAGCCTTGAGGCCCTCTGCCCTTGCCCCTCCATGGCAGATGGAAGCCAGCTAACCCCAACAGGCTCTTATGGTCTCCTTTGCACACCAGGCTTCCAGCAGCCTCTTCTCCCACCTGAGAAGTCAACTCCCGCCAGTCAACTCTATTTCATCACCAACCCTACACATGTCCCCAGAACATATGAACTTCCTGTTCCATGCATAGCGGAGTCCACCACAGCACGAATCTTCTGGGAGACCCCAGCAGGGAACCTGGAGGAGGTGGTCAGGAAAGAGAATTCCCGAGTTCTCAAGCCTGGAGGTGGATAGTTCAGAAAGATGGCCTTGATGGGAAGGCCAGGCTGCCCACGACAGGAGGGGTAGGCTGCTGGGGATGAAACATCAAGGCCACTTTGAGACCAAGGCGGGAGATGGCTTGCGAAATGCTGAGGTCATGGAGAACAAGGGCAGGGAATGGGGGCAGAGATGGCCTGGGAGATGGGCATGGGAGATTACCAAGGGAAGAAGGTGGGGTGACCAGTAGCCCAGGCATTGGTATGAGGACAGAGCTATCAGTCCTGCCTCACCAACAGACCTGACCCATGCTGTCACCATGAGGCCTATTAGAAAGGGACCTCTGCAAACCCACCTTCCTGCTTGGGTCCAGCCTAGGGAGCAGCAGGGCACCAAGACAGTAAAACAGCACAAGCCTTGCAAAATAATAACCAGTGCCCGGACCCAGGCATTTCCCAAGGATAGGTCAAGGCAATCATCACGGCCACCCCAGCCCAGAACTGGCACCCTACTTCTGCTTTGCCAGGCCATCTTCCCAGAGGGAGTTTATACACGGTTGGATCTGGTGTGAGCACGGGCCAGAGCAAAAGACAAGCTCAGGATTAGAATTCAATTCCAACACTGTACCTCCCAGTATCACCCCAGGTCTGCGACCAACCTCCACTTTTATGAGCAAACTGAGGTTTTGAAAGGGTTAAGCAGTCAAGATGACAGAGCTCATAAATGGGGGGGGGGGGGTCTGCTTTTGCACCCTCAGCTCTGGGCTCCCTTGGCTGCCACACATCTCCAGACCTCTGATTCCTAATTCTTCACTGGAGGCAAGGACAACAGCTCTGGGCTGCTTTGCTCTGGGAGACCTTCCTGTCTCCCTGCATGAAAACGCTGCTCCCGGTCTCCGGCGGAGGCCGAGATGGGGCGGCAGGATCACTCCCTCAGGTAGGGCTGGTTTCCAAGAGGTACAGCGTGCACACGCGTCACCTGACTGTGCACTCTGCACCCGCCCACACGGAGCATTGTCCAGGAGAGGATGGCAGAGACGGAGCCGAACAGAGGACACGGGAAGCTGGAGGTGGGGAGGAGAGGGGAGCAGCAGGGGGCGGGCAGCGAGGGCTGCATCCCTGGGTGTGGCCCTGGCAGGACTTGAGAAGTACCTACAAGCAGCTGGGTGGCCCCTTCAAGTCAAGACAGCGGCACCCTGGCCACCCATGACAGGGAAGGGGGAGCGGAGGGAGGAAGTCATTTTACCTTCACGTCCAGTATAAATGGCTACAGACAAAGGAAATGGCCGAGAACGAGGACAGGTTTCCTGGTTACAGACTAGGCTCCAAGACCAAGTTTCCATTTGTTTGTTTTTTTCTTGCATCCTTTCTCACGCGCACCTGGCACTGCCCGGGGCAAGCTACGGAGCCTGCCCAGATACTCCCATCCAACAGGTGTTTAGCGCGTCCCTGTTATATGTCTGGCCCTCCTGGGACGATGAGTGGACAACAGACCCCTACCTGAGGGAACATGAGGTCTCGTGAGAGCAGCCAGGACGGCACCTCCCAAAGCAGAGGGCCCGGAATCACCCAGTCCCTGAGTGATGCCCGAATTCATGGTGCCCACACTAAGTGCTTTAAGAGGAACATTCAGGGTAGAACCAAAATGCTCAAGAGGCAGTGGGTCCTCCAGCCCTAGAGGTATTTAAGGCAGGCTGGCCACAGGCAGGGACAGGAAGGCGAGTCTGGTCCTCTGAGACCCAAGAAGGTTCTAGAAATGCGATGCCCAACAGGCCAATGTTGTGGGGGTGGGTGCGGGAACGCAGGGCACACATCCCTGGAAGCTGGTTTTAAAGGGAGGGGGAGGTGCTGCAAAACCTGCCAGGAAGCCTCTGGGGCAGAGACCATTTCCTTTTCATTTTGAGGCCCCTGTTAATACGTACTTGCGTTTCTATCCCGAGACTTTATGCCTATATAAATAAATAGTAATATGTATTATTTTTACCCTTTTTTACACACGTACTGTTCTGCATTGTGTTCTTATTATAATACCAGTGAAATCACCCCAGACCAGTATACAAAAGCGCCCTGGTTTTTTTCACGACCACCTGCTATACCACCGCCGACGGACGTTTATGTCGTGTCCAATCTCCCGCTCTTACAAGCAGTCCTGCAGTGAACAGGCTCGCAGATATACCCTTTCCTGCACATGCCTGGATCTGCAGGAAAGAAGTGGCACTCCTGGGCCAAAGATGCATAACTGAAATTTCACAGCTACTGTCGAATTGCCCTCCGGAGAATGGATCCCCCTCCTCTAGCCCTGTAGAGGAGTGAGCTCACTGTGGCGGGGACGCCAAGGCTTACATTTCCTCTGTGTCCTCATGGTGCTCTTTCCAGGGATAGACTTGGGAAGACTTTGGGGATCACCACTGCTCACAGTTATCTGGACTCTTAGTAATGGGGGCTGGGCCAGAGAGGAGGATGAAGCCAGCAGGCAGCAAAGGGAGGGCCCAGGTTTGGAGGATTTGAAAGAGCAGTGGCTTTGTGCACGTGAAACAGCCAAACTGCCCCTCCTGCGCGGAGATCCCTCTGGGCAGACAGACAACAGGTTGCCCCAGTGCGGAAAACATATGAGCACCGTCTCAAGGAGAGGCTCTCAGCATGTGCTCCAAGAGGCGATTATAAGTGTATGTGGGCTTCCGAAGTCCCAGCTGCACCCGTGTTAAGAAAGAACCGTTTTCTTGCTGTTAATCCATTCCTGGTGGAGATGTTGCTTCGAATTGAATGAGCCTTTTATGTGCTGAAGTCAAAGGCGATCTCAAAGATAAGTTAAATCACTTATTCCGGAGAACATGAAAACTTCGATCGGAATGATTAAGACTTCACAGCAGCAGTTGCTGGACCAGGACAGCCCCAAAAGGACCCACTGCCCCCCACCAGCCTGCCTTTGGCCCCACCAGCAGGGCAAGCTCAGGCCCCGGCACAGGACCCAGAATCCCACCCACTGGGAGACTTCTCTCTGGCAGAGCACAGAGGAGGCTGGAGGGGAGAGAGCAAGGGAGCCTGAGGGGCCCTGCTGTGTCCACTGCCCAGCTCCCTTCCTCAGCCCTCTCCAACCTCTACCAGGCCTTCTAGCTTCAGCTCTTCCCGGATTCAGCGGGCACCCCAAACCATGTTCCTAGAACACTTCTGACCGGAACAGGGACCCCATCCGTCTACCTGGCTTGGCATCCACAGACTGGGAGCGCTCTGACGCAGAATCCAGCACCAAGTTCGAGCCCCACTCAAGTACTCGACAGGTGCTTGATGAGGGAATAGCTTCCTGCCCTAATGATGTCACCCACAACCATCCCGGTCCCCGTGGGTGCCAGCCGCTGTAGCAGGCCCTGGGGCATCTGATCCCTGGATTAGGTGGCGGGCTAACTAACTGGGCTCCCTGAACTTAAAGGCCACGCTGGCCCCAAAGGCCCACTGTTTGAGGTACTTTTTCATGGAAGTATCACCTTGAGTATCCCTACCCCGCTAGGAGTCACCCTGTCACTCAGTGGAGCTTTTTACTTCCCCCGCCAGGTAGCAGTGGGGTGGGGGGGTGGGACACACGGACAGAAAGGCTTGATCTAGGGCCCTGCTGTCCATGGAGGTGAGACAAGTCTCCGAAATCCTAAAAGTAATGTGGAAATAGACACTGCCACCATGATAACCCTTTCCTTGCCCCGTGTCTTGCAGTCTGTGTAGAGCTTCCTATCTAGTACCTTCTGATCCTCAATGCAATGCCGGGGCAACTGGGGACATTCATATCCAATTCACAGATATGAAAACAGAGATGAGGATAGCTCAAGCCCCAATGACCCCGATAACACAGGGCTGAGCTGACAGCTGTGTCCGGGTCTTCCGCCTCCAAAGCGAGCATTCTATTGACCACGGCAGGAGGCACCAGCCTTGCCTAAAGCCACAGCTTCCAGCTGTGCAGAAAACCCTCTTCCTTCTTCAATCCTTCCCCTTCCCCAAACTCGCTGATTGAATGAGCTTCCCAGGGCTCTTTATAACCAACAGTGTTGGGGGACGGGTGA
Source organism: Mustela nivalis (assembly GCF_964662115.1). NCBI lineage: Eukaryota > Metazoa > Chordata > Mammalia > Carnivora > Mustelidae > Mustela > Mustela nivalis. Next base: position 44,717,404 of record NC_139033.1, on the reverse strand, counting down.
CCCACCTCCCCAGGCTGACCCACTCTGGGGCTTCGGGAGAGGCCCTGTCCCCCAACTTCCTCCAATTCTTCATATCTTTGATATTAAAATCATGCAGTGACCGTAATCTGGGCATTTCCAGGAAAACACACTTGAGGTTTTCCTGAAGGGTGGCAACATGGAGAGCTGGGCAGGGCTGGCCTCTCGGTACAGGGCTACCTACTCCTCTCCTGGCTTTAAGCATATCTTCTTAGTGACCCCTGATAACTGCAGGTCAGGGTTAGCCTAGGGGTGGAGGAGAACAGTTGCATGGTCTGCCCACAGCCGTCACACAGCCCAGAACGGGGCCAGGCTCAAGGGCCATCCTTGCATTTCCCATCACAGCACGGGTGGGAACAGTGGAGACAGAGCCACCGCGCTGGGCCTCTTAGTCCACTCCCCAGAAAAGACTTTATCCACACTCCAAGCCAACTTGTGGGCCCCCCAATTTTTCCTTCACCCAGTGAATTATGTGGAACAAAACACAACCAACTGGTTGCAGAAATCAGACCCCCGTGTCTCAGAGACCTTCATTCTACAAAAGCACTGTCCGAGGGGAGAATGCCTAGGAATACACCTGTGTGATTCACACCTGCGGGCAAAACGCTGTCTCTCTACCGGGCCCATTTCAATAAACAGGTGTTTCAGGTTGACATAACCAAACTCAACAGGAACACAATTAATGACTTGGCTCCTAACAGTTTTGTGTTGGAACTTTATGTGCGGTACATACACTGCTCTCCCTTACGGAGACCATCTGATCTGGGAAAGTGACTTCAAAATGGAAAAATAAGGTAATTAATCACCTGGCAGAAGGACTCACCAGAGATTTCCTTGTCAGCTCGTCATCCCCAAATACAATTACAACTGCGTTCCTCTTCCCACACGGTTAGAGGAGCATTCATAACTAAGGGACTTGGGATCACGGCCCGAGAGGTACAGCTATTTCCTGCTTTCTGGCTGCAGATCTAGCCCCGATTTCAACCTGTTAGCCAGTTAAGCAAGAGAGGAGAAGGCTGGTGTGTCAGGGTTGGTTGGAAACCCAGCAGTACATGCCCCTCCGTGTTCTACAGAAGTGAAGGGAAATGGGGTGACCGAAGACATTGGGATGAGCGATTGTGAGCCTCCCAAGTGGACTGATGCCTTCCTGTGCCATGGCCATCCAGGCCCCTCTGGCCTCACACTATCCAGAACATTCTTGCTGACCAGTCTCGAGAGGGCTTTCCCTTTATCCACCGCGTCTCTTGCTTCCTCTCTGATCATCAAGCTGTGACAGGCCGCCTCTGCCACACCTAGCCTCTCTCTGCCTGCCTCAAGGTTCACCAAGGTTTACCTGTTCTATGTCTGCTGCCCACTGGTGCCTGGAGAAGAAGACTGCCATGGTAACCTCCTCTAAGGTGACCTAGCATAGCATGCCAAGGTGCATTTCTTTCCTTCTTGAGCATTTCTGGTGCATAGCATGAGCCTTTTGGAGACAGTAACATTTTTGAACAAAAGGAAATAATCTCTAATGGTGAAATTGCAAGAACTGTGGGGAAGAAACTGGGCAGAGGGAGCGAGGTGACAGCAGAGAAATCTCTGAGATGCAGCCTTGAAATGCTGCCACATGGACTGGCCACGAGCTACTACTGAAAAATCTGTTTTTCAAAATGTAAAACAGTCAATTTCCAGATGTCTGCTTTGGGGAGCCAAGCTGCTGTTGATTTGTTCCCAGTTCATCAAGGAATAAAGTCTGAGCTCCTTACCGAAGCAGTTTAGGCCTTCCACGGGGCCCCGCTCATGCAACGCCTTCTCTCCTCCCTGCCCAGAGAGAAAGCCCCCCTCGGCCCGCTTGCTTCTGCACTGTGTCTCCAGGCCTACTCTGGGCTTCCCAGTCTAGGCGCACATGCACTGCCCAGCCCCGAAGGCCTCTCTTTCACTGGAGCTACCTGCCACACAGATCAGGGGATGCACCCCTATCCAAGGTCCTGTGTAGGCAGTACATGCATGGCACGGTCATCTGGGTCACCTACCCTCATAGCTTCTCTTTTTCGGGAGGCCTCCCCCCATCATGGTGCACTCCTCCTCCCCAATTTCCTCCCTGCTTCTGCCTTTGGTGGACTCCAGGGCTTGGACACCCACTGTTCTCTCGATCTGGGCGGGTGCGGGTAGGTACCCAGGGGTAGTGACGGGGTCCAGAGTCTGTAGAAACCACCCCCACGCCCAGCCTAGTGGGCTGGGAATCTGGCCTTGGCTTTCCAAGTGTGATCCTGGGACCAGCGGCAGGTCAGCACCCGGCAACTTGTTAGGAACGCAAATTCCGACCCCTCCCGAGCTCTTGAATCGGAAACTCTGGAGGTGGGCCCCAGTGCCCTTTGCAGAAGCCAGATACGATTCTGATACACAGGAAGTGCAAGAGCCACCAGGGTACAGGGTCCTCGGCCACCCTGATGGGTTTGTTGAATTGATTAGCACTGTTTCCCAACCAGGAGAGGAACAGGGCCCTTGGAGGGCGCCCACTTCCTTGGTCTGTGGTGGAGACCCAACTCCCCTGGTTGCTCGGAAATGTCACCGAGTGAACTCACTCAGAAAGTCCTCCCGGCAGCCTAAGCCTGAGCTCTCCTGTGCCAAGGCTGAACACAAAATGTGCCGAGCCCCCAGGCCGCTCTCCTCCCAAGGACACTCCTGTCCCACAATCCTTGCCCTGCTCCTGCTCACTGGGCGGGTCAATCAGTCAGCAAGCAGCTAGAATTTAACAGGGTCACTGTCTCCCTGTGTCCCTACCAAGTTCTTGGCTATCTCAGAGACCCTCCTCCTGGTCCCCACACCTCTTGCAGCCTGCCCGGGGCTAAGCCTCCATCATCCCACGTCCTGCCGCAGAACTGGGAGTGGGCACGGTTCCCAGCCCCAACTCCAGACTCCCAGAATCTGAAGCTCTCCCAGGAGGGTCCCCAGAATCCTGGTACTGAACAAATCTCTCTGGTAACTCTTATCATTGGCAATCTGAAAAGCAATCAGGGAGCCCACCTTCCTTATTTGTCAGACAGGGAAACTGAGGCCCAGGGCCGTGAACTGACAGTCAGTGACTATTCCTGACCACAGAGCACTCTCTCCTCTCCTCGGCCTCAACAGCACTCATAGCCCGGATCCCACCCCCAGTTCTAGCCCACATTACCCTACACCACCTTTCCCAACACTGCCCGCTCAGCCCTACCCCTCCCCCACTGGACTGCAAGGGTCTGGAGGTGGAGCCAGGGTGTAGTCACTAGCCCCTTCCCACCACCTCTCCCACCTCCAAGTACTTAGTGCTCAGTGCTGGGCACATGGGAGCCTCAATAACCATCTGAGGCAGGAACACAGCCTGCACTCTTTCTTTAGCATAAGCACTGAGATTAATCGACCACTTTGCCAGATTGTCACCTTCAAACACCCTGGAAGTTCTGTCCCACGGGGGTGAGACAACGTGTACATTCTGATGTGAAGCAAACAGTCACCTACAGAACAGGTGGAGAGGGGGCCGGAGCGATGGGGGGTAGAGGCTGGATGGGGCCTGGGGGCCTGGGGGAGTGTCACAAGGACAAACTTCAGCTTCTTGTTCATTCCGCTCAGAGCCAACCCCTGGAGACACACAGCTGGGAAGTGGGACACAGAGCTCACACTTTCTCACCTCTGCCTCTCAGAGCCCTGATGCTGACACACAGAAAAGGTGACAATGAAACAGAGACAAAGAAGAGCCCCAAGGAGAAACAAAAGTCTGCCCCGTCTGTGGGGAACAGGGTCCAGGGTGTCCTCACCAGGTGCCCCGGGCAGTGCGCTAAACCCGCCGGCCTTACCCAGTGGCATAAAAGGGCACTGCCACAATGAGGAGTTTTCACAGGCTGATATTCGAACTTCGTACAACCCAACCCTGACCAGGCCCTCCCCACCTCCCAGTATTAGTCAGGCAGGCTAGTAAACAAACAACTCCAAAATCTCAGGGGCCCAAGACAACAAAAGTGAATTTCATGTTCACAGTATGTATCCGTAGATACTCCAACCATTTCATTTTCCTATTTGCCCTAAGCCAGTGGCACGTTGTTTGCATTTTTGCAACACAGCACAGCTCCTCCAGGCAAAGAATCAATTTCTTTGCCAGCCAGGATGGGCGAGGTTCTGCCACAGTCACCACGGCCAGCCACTGCACTGTGCTTGTGGCAGTCACTGGCAGGGGGTGGGGCATTGCAGGAGGGTGGCAGTTAAGCTGACACACTGGTCACCATCTTGAAGGGTGTTGACTGTCCTGCCAGCTTGGGAGTGCCTCAGGCCACAACCTGGAAGTGAAACCCAGCACGGCCCTCATGACCTACTGGCTGGAACTCATCTCATGTCCCCACACCACTGTGACAAGCACAGGAAGGACAATCCTGCCAAGGGCCAGAAGACACTGCCCCCACCAAGGCACACCCCGGCCTCCCAGCGCTGGTACGTGACATTCCTCCAGCAAAGCTTGATCCTTTTCCCTCGCCTGCAAGGGCCAAACATCCTCCCCTTATTTGTCATTTTCACTCCAGGATAAAGGAAAGCTTTCAGATCAGGGAACTATGAAGACGATCAAAACATGATTTTCAAAGGAAATGACAGGGGACATTATTACAATATAGAACGTTACAGTCTTACAATATAGAACAACATTCCCATGTATAACATTACACATTTTTAGATAGAACAGGAAGTTCAAAGTAAAGGTTTTAGTGGGATGGCAAAATGACGGTCACCAGATGCCCCTGTGGGAGTGAGAAGGCAGAAAGCACAAAGGGAAATTTCAAGAATGAACTTAACAACCGTTGGGCCTTCCAATAGATCAAGGGTATAAAAGGAGGCCAGAGAAGGCCTGCCCTGAGAGTTTGGCCCCTTGAAAACCCTTCAAAAGCTGATGGCATCAGTGCTATGAGGATGCTTTGTAACTTCAACAAACCATCCTTTCCCTTGTGCCCAAAGACAGCAAGGTGGGTAAGAACTGGAAATGAAGCCATGGGTGGTGTGAAAGAGGAACAAGAAATCATATGTGCTGAGGTGGGGGTGGGGGAGGTGGGCAGGGGCAGAAAGAAGCCAGAGACCGAGGACCACTGCTCTTCCAGGGCGCTTATCAGGAGAGGGATTTACACCCAGGAAGAACACTCCAGAAAAGCAACAAGACACAGGAGCCTCTCCCTGGCTCAGAGCTAGAGTGTTCTGGCTCCTTCTGTAGGCCCAACACAGCAATCTAGGAGGTATGTGAACCTAGAATTGTCCGTGAATGGAGCCGTCATAGAGGAAGCTCTTGCCGTCTGTTGAAATCAGAACATGGAAGAATCTGGAAATCTCAAGACTCTAGCTAACTGTGCATTAACTATAATAGAGCCCATATGAGATTAACTACTTTTCCAAGCATTGGAATACAGGAACAGTAGAAGCTAAATGGACCCTTCTTTGAGTATCCAGAAGTCACCGTGGCCTGTCAAGATACTTCAAGCCATCCTTTGCAGATAAATCAATTCAGTTCTATGCACGTGTGTTGAGTACTAACTCTGCACCCAGCTCCACCCATTTGAGGGTAAAAGCTCGAAAGAGACAGCACCAGCCAGGAACCCTTCCCTCACTGAGCTCCCTGGTCCCAGGGAGGCCAAGGCAAAAGCTTATGTGCCTCACACAGCACGAGGTGAGCTCTAAAAGCAGCATGTCTGAGCCGCAGTGGCCCAGAGCAAAGCAAGGCAAGATAAACCCCGTTTGGGATTGGAGCAGAGAAATCAGGGGAGACTTTCTGAGGGATTTGACCTTGAGCTGGGATTTATTAAATGAGTCCTGCTCTGCCATGAGGTTGGGGTAACAGTGGTCAGGGAGGGCTTAGGGGGACATTATAGAACGTGAACATCGCAGAGCCATGACATGCCACAACATGGGGAATGAATGCAAATGTAGAAGGAGGAGTTGGAAGAGATCAGTCTGGAGACACAGGCGGGGGTCAGGTCACATGGGGTTTTGTGTTGGACTTGACCCTGAGGAACAGAAGGAACCAGGGGAGGAAGGTCAGGATTCCTTAAGAGGCTGGACCTCTAGCCCAGGTGAGAGATGAGGGGTCAAAGCAAGGTTGTGGCTGTGGGCACTAAGGGGAGGATAAAGGTTTGAGAAACAGTTCAGAAGTGGAAGCCCGAGGGCCAGGTGGTCAGCCGAAGGTCAAGGCGAGAGGGCAGGGGAAGATGAGGAGCCTGGGGAAGGAGAGTATCACGAAGAGAGTGGTCCTTAGGACACATGCAGCAGAGACATCGGGGAGACAAAGATACAGCAGCTGGTGGCCAAGGGACACTGGGTGCCTCTAAGGGGAGAGGACAAGGGAATTACATATTCTAGAAACCTGGTGGTAAGGTAGGGTTAGAAGCATGGAAGCTAGATGGGGGCCAAAGGTGTGCCTTATTTTTCCTGTAGGAGAGAGAAATCAGTTTCTGTCCTGAGGGGAAGAAGCCAGTAGAGGGCAATGGAATTTGAAGACGGGGGCTGGGCAAGGAAGGGGACTGGCCAGGGCTGCCAGGAGAGGATGAGGTCTGGAATGCACATGGTGGGCATAAGACCAGGAATTTGGGACATCTGGTCTCCTCGTGTCAGGCCAAACTCCTGAGGGATGGTGCCCAGAGAGTCAGGGCTGACAGGATGCAGAGCACAACTGTTTTCATGCAATATTTTCGTGTGTTTAGAAATCCTGGTTTCTCAAAATGTTTTCATGAATGATCTCGTGTGTTCCTCACAGTGATTCTGGGAGATAGGCACTAATATCCCCACGTGACAGATGAGGAAGCTGGGTTCAGAGAGAATGGGTGGTCTTCCCCAGACTCACAGAGTGAGTAAGTGACATGGCCAGCCTTGGCAACTGGGCTCTGGTTCTGCTGTCTCCCCGCTGCCCTGCAGTCAACACACTCGGATCCCAGAGGAGATGTGTGCTAATTCACACATACAGTGTTTCGTTCAACATAAACAACTAATGTACTCCTTTAATTTTCTGTGACCTTGCAAAATATATCCAGCATCGGGCCTAAATCCTAGCACAGCATCTAATAAACATGTTTTTAAATATTTCTCTAGGTATGTATGCTGCCCTTGCAGGTCCGACAGATCTTCTCTTTACTCATGCGTGCCCTTTGCTGCACCATGGAGAGTAGGCCTCAACCCAGGGGCCTCCTGGAAGCCCTTGGGAAGCCTTTAAAGTCATACCAAGCCCAGGCTGCACCCAGGACCCTGGGATCAGAACCCACAGGGTGCCTCAGTTGGTTAAGCGTCCGACTCTTGGTTTCAGCTCAAGTCCTGATTTCATGGGTTGTGAGATCAAGTGTCAGGCTTCAGGCTCAGTGGGAATCCACTTGGATGTTCTCTCCCTCTGCCCCTTCTCCAACTCATGCTCTCTCTCACTCTCTCTCTCTCAAACAGATAAAATCTTTAAAAAAAATTAAAAAAAAAGAAACAAACAAACAAACTCTGGGGTGGGCCCTGGGCTCTGGAGGTCTCAAGGGGAGCTGCCAAGAGATGACTCAGAACCCTGATGTAGAGGCAAAGATACCCCAGGAGGATCCAAGGGACAGGGGGAAGGCTACACAGATTCAGCGAGTCTAGAGTCCAGTCAAACATACAAGCCCACCAGCCAGGAAGTCAGTGGGGGAAAAACTAGGGAGAAATTGGCATTCGTCACTGAATTCCAGTGCTTCTGGCCACCAGGTCTTTGCCCCAATGGGCACACTCCCATCTCACCTTCCCAAAGCTCTGCTGCAGGGAAAGGGAAGGCAGAGTTGGATATTTCTCTCCCTTTCAGAGGAGGTAAATGAGGCTCAAAGATGCGAGATGCCTACTCCAAGGTTGGTCATCTTCATGGAAAAAAAAACAGCCCGACTGGAGGACCAGAGCCCACTGCTAGAGGGGAGCCCTGGGACAGAGGGCCGACTCTGGTCCCTACCTGTTGCCAAGGCCTTCCCACATAGGGGCTTCCCTCATTTTCAAAAGGGGATCCTTCCCAGTGAGCTCTCCTCCCCTTCTGGTCACAGGGTGCATCTTGACAGCTCCCCCCCACAATCCTGCAACACACACAGGAGTCAAGCCCCCCAGGAAAGTCTTGTCACCTGTGTCACTGTGTCACCTTGCCCCTTTCCTCTAAAACAAGAACCATGGGGACATTTTGGGCAACTCCACCCACCATGGCCGAATCAGGCTTTTGGCTCTCAGGAAGGTGCAGAAGGCTGCTCCCCACCTTTGGCCCTAAAACAGCAATCCTCTCAGCCTCTCATGGGACCAGGAGCTCCAACAATCCACAAGCCATGAATGACAACACCCCTTTGACACCAGGCACACCACCTACAGGTGTGCGGCGCCCCCGCTGGACAGGCCCGCTGGCAGGCTGGGAAGCTAGGAAACGTGCAGACAAAACAGGGAGATCAAGCATTAAATGGACTGAAAGTCACCTGAGGTGTGTCCCAGCTCTTGGGCAAGTTATTTAGTCTCTTTACCTCAATCTATCCATCAGGATAATGGGGACACCAACACGAACACTACCTTTCAGGGGAGTGGGAAATGGACTGAATTAATCCATGTCAAGTGCTCAGAAGGTGCGTCAGAGATATCTAGGCTCTGAGATGCCATGGCTGCTGGAGCTATCGTGTTTCTGTGTGTGCTTGATGCCCAGGGGAGGGAGGGGGACCCCTCGGCCAAGAGCAGGTGAGGGAGAACTTCTGTGGGAAGTGGGGATTTTAAGCATTAATACAATTGAGAAAGGAGGATGCGTTCGAGAAGAAGACAGAACATGAGGATCCCCAGAGTCAGAATTTGGACATTAATTTACTGTCAAGGAGCCAAGGAGTGTGAGGCCCGCACCCCGCCCTGACCCCCCCAGAATTCCTACCGCCACTGCAGGACGGGCCGTGTTATTAAAGCAAACGCCCCACAGGAGCCGAAACCAAACAACTCCAGGCAACAGGAGTTCGGGGAACCTTTGGCTCTGTCTCCAAGGCAATTGAAAAGAGCTCAAAACAGATTAAAATATGAGATGAATTTTGAAGCCCAGGAATGAGAGAAAATGAATCCTGTGACTGGGAGCCAATATGATTATTTCATTATTTGGTTAGAAAGTTAAAATGTGCAGGAAATGTCAGATGCTTTCTCGAGATGGAGGGAGGGTTGGGACGGCGTGGCCATGGGGGCGCATATTCTTTTTAATATTAAAAAATAGCTTCGCCCCGACTTAGTTTTAATCAGAAAACCCTCCCTTGATAGGGCAGCCCGCTGCCAGCCTGTGTGAGGTCTCTTTAAGGCCCACGTTCTACCCTTCGATTACCCACCCCCACCCTTCTCCAGCAACAGCACATCTGCCTTTTGGAAAGAACATCTCCTCCCATCAATAAAATTAAATAAATCCCATGCACTCCCAGGTAAAGGGTGCCCCCCCACCCTACCCCTTGGGGCACTGATGATGGCTCAGTCCCAAATGAAGCCCGGGGGAAACCCAGCCACCAGTAGCTTCTCCTGCAGCCTCTCCTCATCTTTCCTGCCCAGATGCATTCTTCCCCACCCTGGGCAGTTACCATTCCTTAGGTCTGTCCACGATCCATGACATCTTACATCCTCATGTCCCCATCTCTATGGCCATCACTTAATTGATCACTCAGTTATCTGTTGAAAAAGTCCTAGGTATCAACTGGCAGGCTGTGCGGGTGCAGGGCGCACCATGATGTGCAAGGAAGGCCCAATCTCTCCCTGCAGGCAGCTGACAGTCTGTGGAGGAAGACAGGCGTGTGGCAAGCAACACAGATGCACAGACTGGGGAGCCAAGGAGAAGGACCAATTCATCCTGGCTGCAGGCAGGAGTCAGGCAAATATCCCAAAGGAGACAGCCCTTGGGTCAGACCTTACAGTTGGCTTTGATTACAAAGGAAAGAGTAAAGGGAATTCCAGATGGGCGCACAGAATCAAACAAAAGCCTGCGACTAGGAAGTGTGACCCAAACCCAAGGGACAGCAAAGAGACAAATTTGACTGTCCTGAAGAAGCCACATCAGAGCGGAGATAGAAAGCTCATGAGGAAGGCTGAGGTCTGATTGATGGGGGCTTCCGTATTTTAATAGTTTAATGTAGAAACACATTAAATGATTTAAACTCACAAGGTACAAAAAGATATACAATGAAAAGTCACCTTCCCGCTCCTGCTCCCAGCTATCCAACTCCCCACCTCAAAGGCAACCAATGTTAGCCATTTATGAATCCCTACAGAGATATTTTATGCACATTCATATAAATATATGCCTCTTTTACCTTCCATGCACAAGTAGCAGTATATGTTATACACCTTTTACCTTTTTCTGATGAATTACAAATATTGTAAACCAGCAGTTCTCAATATGGAGTGTGCATCAGAATTACCTGGCTGGCTTGCTAATACAGAATTGCTGGGTCCCACTCTAGAGGGTGATTCAGTAAGTCAAGGGTGAGACCTGGGAGAGTACATTTCTAACAAGTTCCTAGGTGTTGCTGCTGCAGCTGTTCTAGGAACCACACCTGGAGAACCGCTGGTAAAGATCACACTACATGAGTTTATAAAGAATGGTTTCATTCACGTTCATGGCTGTGTAGTATTCCATTGGTGGGCTGTATGGTTACATATTTATCCAGGTCTCCCACTTAGGTTGTCTCCAATCTTTTGCTATTCCAAATAGTTCCATAGTGATTATAGTGGTGTATTCATTATGTTATCCATGTGGGAGTATAGTTCTGGGATAAAGCCTGGGTCAAAGGCTTTGTACTCTGGCAATTTTGACAGATAACTGCCAGACAGCTCTTGGAGGAAGTCCTGAATGCTAATATGAGAAATTCTTAATTTTAACTAATGTAGGGTTTGGAGCAGAAGACTGATGAGATCAGAGCTGTGCTTTGGGAAAATTAATCTGACTGTATGGTGAAGTGTGGACTAGAGAGGAGAGAACCTAAGGAAGGACAGCCACTGGGGCAGACAGACTCCACAGATGCCTGTGAGCCCTGCCCTCTAGAGGTCATATCTAAGAGCAAGTCTCTTCCTTTGAGTGTGGGCAGGACCTGTAACTGACTTCTAACCAATACAATATAGCAAAGGGAATGGTGGGCTGTCATTCCTATGATCATGTTACGTTATAGAAAACTCCATCTATCTTGCTACTAGACTGGCACCAGAGGCTCTCTTTCTCAACCTGCCATGAACTAAATGCTGCCAATAATCACCTGAGAAGGTAAATGGATCCTTCTCCAGATGAGAACCCAACCCAATCAAGGCAAATGACACCTTGAATGCAGCCTCACTGGAGACCCTTAAGGCCAGGACCCAGCTAATCTGTGCTGGGCTTCCTAGCCCGTAGAAATAACAATTCTAACATATGTGTGTTATTGTAAGTAATTAGGGTTGGGGTGATTTGTTTGAGCAGTAAAAGAGAACTGAAACAAACATATAGAAGGGAGCTAAAAAAATCGGCTACAACAGTGAAGGCCTAAATTTTCGGAGGCAGAAGAGGGGAGCAGGAATGAAGCATGGATATACGAGAGATTTCAGAAAAGAGCAGGACCTATGGGTTCATGAGAGGAACAGACAGAGGGACCTCCTACCATCAGTGGGCAAGATGGCTGGACAACATCCCTAAAACAGACTCAGCCCATTTTCATGAGATCGAACCAAAGAGCAGTCTGAGGTGAGATGGAGCCGACGTGCTGGCTCTTTATCCCTTTCTAAAAGTGTTCCTTCCCTTGCAGATGGCTCCAAGATTACCACAACACAGCCTCCCCAGGCCACCAGCTGCCATCCACAATTTGCTGACAAGGCAGATAAGCACCTACACAGAGAAGCCCCACAATAAATCACGGTGGCATTTCAACCCACTGGGATGAGATAGACTTTTCAACTAACTGTGTTGAGACAACTCAGGAATCATCTGCAAAAAAAAATGGGAATCATGTGTAACAAGGATCTAAACAAGAAATTAATGAAGAAAAAACTGTGAAAAGAGCTAGAAGAAAAATGTAGGATATGTTTGTATTAATCTTGAAATAAGAAGGACTTTCCAAACATGACCCAAATCCAATACTCATATTTTTTAAAAGGCTACATCTGAGTTCAAAGATTTTCAATATCTAACACTAGAAAATAAATTCAAAGACAAATGAAAAATAAGGTGAAAAAATTGCAACATATATGGCAGACAGAGGGCTGATTTCCCTACTACATAAATAATGTGCATGTACAGGCATGTACAAGTCCAAAACAAAGGCCAACAACCCAACAGAGAAATGTACAATAAAGAAGAAATTAAATTGTCAGTCCGCAACGCAGGAAACAAAAATGCATTTCACACATCTGAAATGATGCTCATCCTTACTCATTAATTTGCAGGAAATGCAAATTAAATCTACAAGATCCAGTTTCTCCTATATCAGGTTGGCAAATTTGCTTGAATACACACAGTGTCGCTGAACCAGAGTATGTAAAACCACTCCCATCCATGGCTGGTGGAAGGTTAAACTGGTGACGGTATCATGTAGGTGAAGAGCACGTACTCACGAGCACACGTGCGCGCGCACACACACACACACACACACGCAGACTCTCTTGAGAAGGACTCAAGGGCACTGGTCGCAGTGGCTGTCTCTGGTACAGAGCCATGTGGCTGCCACCAGGACACAGGAGTGAAAGGAAACATTTCACTGCATCCTTTCTGTACTGTTCAAAATTTTCCCAAGTACCTGTTCTATGTTCTCAACAACTCTACAAAGTAACAAAGAAAAAGAAGTAGAGAGAACTTCCACTTCTGGGAAGATGAAATACATATCTTTTCTCACCACACTGCCCTGTACGCACAACTGAAAACGCAGGGCGTTGTACATAAAGCAGACATAAGAAGCATCTGAAAGGCAAAGTCAAGCAACTGGATAAGAAATTTGGGACCGGAGCGACAAGAAGATGGCGAGGTTCCTGGGTTTTCTTTTGGTCTCATATATCCCAGATTCAGAGCTGAAGAAGCCGGCAACATGTGAATATCAATGGGCACAGACAGAAACAGCAACAACAACAAAAGTCTGCTCTTTCTAGCCAAAAGACTAGAAAAGGGACAGCCTAGAAAGACATTTCTAGACAGTAACTGCTCCAATCCAGCCAAACACTGCAGAAAAAATTGAGGTCCCACTCCCATCCATGCTTGCAAAGGCCAACTGCAGAGCCTTGTTCACCCCCACCCAGCAGTAAAGAGGCACCTTTACCCATTCCTGCTGGAGAGGTGCCAGAGGAGAGCTGACGGAGACTCAGGATTTTCCCATTGCTCAGCAGGGATGAGGCCCACCCTCAGTCCCCATGGTGTCAGTGGAGGTCACACAGGGAACAGTAACTAGGCATTCCAAAACCGCCCAGCCAGTATTCGTGGGGGCTGAGTGGGATACCTGGACTTCAACCTTCACAGTAATGAGGCAGTGTCCCAACATCCAAATCTAAAATCTAAATCCAGATCTAAAATCCCAACCTAAAAAAAATAAAATAAATAAAATAAAATAAAATAAAACCTTAAGTGGACAATTGAAGTAAGATCCAGAGGTCTCAAAAAATATTACCCTAAATGTCCACTGTTTTAACAAAAATCACTTATACCAAGAATCAGGAAGATCTCAAACTGAAGGAAAAATACAATCAATAGAGACCAACCCCAAGAAGACAGAGATGTTAGAATTCTCTGACAAAGATATTAAAGCAACCATCATAAAAATGCTTCAAAAAGCTACTATGGGGCACCTGGGTGACTCAGTCAGTTAAGCACCCAACTCTTGATTTCAACCCAGGTCATGATCTCAGGGTTGTGAAATTGAGCCTCACGTCGGGCTCTGTGCTCAGTGTACAGCCTCCTTAAGATTCTCTCTCTCCTTCTCCCCCAAACCCTCCCTCACCCTCTTTTGAAAAAGAAAAAAGGCAACCAAAAATATGTTTGAAAACAATGAGGGAAAAAAAAAAAACACAAAATCTAGCAGAGAAATATAAGGTATGATAAAAAAGCCAGTGGAAATGTTAGAACTGAAAAACACAATAACCGAAACACAAAATCTAGTGAGTTGACTCAAGGGCAAAATGGAAAGGGCAGAGGAAAGAATCAATGAACTGGAAGATGGAACAATAAAAATGTAATAGTCAATAATTAATACTCAATAAATAAAAATAATTAAGCAGTAAAATATAATCAAAATAAATAAATAATCAAATACTTAATAAATCATGATAAGTATGTTTTTAAAGACCCAGTCTGAAAATTAGAAAATAGAATGAAAAACAAAAAACAAACAAAGCCTCGGGGACTTGTGGTACTGTAACAAAAGCAGAACCATTCATATCACTGGAGTCCCAGAAGGAAAGGAGAAAGAGAGAAGGCTGACAGAGTGCTCAATAGTTAAAAACCTCCCCAATTTGCGAAAAAAAATACATAAACCTACAGATTCCAGAAGCTGAGTGAATCTCAAAGAAATCCACGTCAATACATATCACAGTCAACTTCTGGAATTAAAGACAGAAAAGAAATCTTGAAAGCAGCCAGAGAGAAACACCTACCTATAGGGGGGAAAGAACAAGAATCATATAAGATTTCTCATCAGAAACCACGGAGGCCAAAAAGAAGTAGTACATTCTATTTCAAATGGGGAAAGAACTGTTAACCCAAAATCCTAGATACACTGGAAATACCCTTCTGGAATTAGGAGAAAACCAAGTCATTCCAAGATGAAAGAAAATGAAGACCATGTGTTGCTAACAAGCTTCCTCCCACCAAAAAATAAAATGGCTAACCCAATAATAAGCAATAAAAGAAGAAACCTTGGAACATCAGGAAGGGAGAAACATGCAAAGCAAAGGTATAGGTTCCTAAAATAAACTTTATATCCCTCTTGAATTTCTAAATTATATTTGACAGCTAAAGAAAAAACTCTAACACTGTTGTGGTTCTAAATGTATGCAGAGGAAATGTTTATGACAATATTAGAAACAGGAGGAGATAAGAAGATTTAAAGGGAAAGAAGGTTTCTACATTTCATTGGAACTGGTAAAATGATGACACCAGTAGACAGAGATAAGCTATGAAAACATCACGTATGATATAGAACATCCACTGAAAAAACCATACCAAAAAAAAAAATGTAAACTGAAAAACATTATTGACCAGTGAAGGTAGGATTTTAAAACTTATTTAGCCACAAGAATGCAGAAAAAGGAAAAGAGAAACAAAAGAGAAAAAGGGGGAAACATAAGAATGAAATCATATATATAAGCTCTGACACACCAATAACTACATTAAATATAAATACTCTAAAGCCACCAATTAAGAGATCATGACTCAGCACATGCCGTCTATGAGAAATTCCCTTCAACTGTACGATATAAGCAGGTTGAAAGTTAAAGGATGAAAAAGCATATATCACATGAACATTAATCAAAAGAAAGCAGGTAGGGGTGCCTGGGTGGCTCCATTGGTTAAGCAACTGCCTTCAGCTCAGTTCATGATCCTGGAGTCTGGGGATGGAGTCCTGCATCAGGCTCCCTGCTCAGCAGGAAGTCTGCTTTGTCCTCTGACCTCCCCCCCATGCTCTCTCTCTTTCATTCTCTTTCTCTCAAATAAATAAATAAAATCTTAAAAAAAAAAAAAAAAGCAGGAGTGGTTATATCAATATGAGAGAAATTAGACTTTGTAGCAAAAATATTACCAGAGACCAAAAGGGATATTATATGATAATAGAGGGTCAATCCACTAGGAAGACACAGCAATCCTAAATGCTCAGGAGCCAAACAACAGAAACGTAAGATATGTGAAGCAAAACCTGACAGAACTGAAAAGAGAAATACAGTTGACCCTTGAACTATGTAGGGGTAAGGACTGCCAACCCCCCACATAGTCAAAACAACTAAAATTGGGTTCCCTAAAAAGTAAACTACTAATAGACTACTGTTGACCAGAAGCCTTACCAATAATCTCAACAGTTGATTAACATGTTTTCTGTATGCTATATGTGTCATATACTATATTCCTACAGTAAGCTGGAGAGAAGAAAATGTTAATAAGAAAATCATAAAGAAGAAAAAATCCACTTATAGTACTGTGCCTTCTTTATCAAAACAAAACAAAACGAAAACCTGTAAGTGGATATATATACTTCAAATCTGTGCGGTTCAAAGGCCAGCTGTTGATAAAGCTACAGTTATATTTGCAGACATCAATACTCCTCTCTCAAAAAATTAATAAAATATCTAGACAATCACCAAGGATATAGAATAATTCAACAAACACTATCAGCCAGCAAAATCTAGTCAACATTTTAGAATACCCTACCAATAAGAGCAGTATATACATTCTTCTCAAGTACCTATAGAATATACATCAAGACAGACTATATCCTGGGCCATAAAACAAATAAATTCAGAAAAATTTAAACCACAAGAGGGTGTGCCCCTTGATCTCCGTAGAATCAAAGTAGAAATCAGTAACGACAAGATATCAGGCAAACCTTTATACATTTGGAAACAAGACAACTGACTTCTAAGTAATCCAGAGGTCAACGAGGAACCCAGATGTCTTTCAACAGGAGGCCGGTTAAATCAACTGTGGTACGCCATGAAATACTACTGAGTAATAAAAAGGGAGAATTACTGACACACGTATCGATGTGGACGAATCTTCAGAGGGTTGAAAAAAATCCAACCCCAAAGGTTCCATACATACTCCATTATTCCCTTTATATAACGTTCTTGAAACGATACAATTACAGAAATGAAGAACAGGTGAGTGGGTTTCCGAAGAGAAGCAGGGAAAGAGGGTAGGTTAGGGAAGCCGCTGTGACTCTGAAAGCGGAGCAGGAGCCATCCTGTGAGGATGGAAATGTTCTGCATTTGACTACATCAGAGTCTTTCGAGTTACTGTCATCAGGGAAAACTAGGTGAAGGACGCAAGAAATACCTCTGTATTATTTTTTACAATTGCATAGGAATCTCCAATTATCTCAAAATAAAAAGCTTAATTTAAAAAAAGTAGAGAATCCTCCCAGAAGATGGGTTATCAAGGTAAGAGTGCTGATACACACACATTTCTCTCTCTCTCTCTCTCACACACACACACACACACACACACACGCACGCACGCACACACACACGCACACGCGCGCATACACACCCCTCACCCATCAACAGCCTTCAGCTGCTGCCATATAAATTTGCACTGATTCTTAAGTCTGATGTGATTTTCTGCCTCTCCTTAGAAAGGACTCGTGCAGTCTCTTGTGAAGTCAGAAAAAAACAAAAAACAAAAAAAAACCTCTGAGAACTTCCTTTGGGCCTCCTGAGGCTCTGCCACAGCTTGGCTCAAAAGAAAGCACAGAATTTGTTAAAATCAATCAATCAATCCAGAACGCACTAGGGAAAGAAAAGCCAGGAGGTGGTGTGAGGTGATCTAAGCCGTGTTTTGGGGAACCATGAGGCTATGAAATGAAATGCAAGAGGGGGTATGTATCTGGTACGTGTCGCATATTTATCTGGAGATACGGACTGTAGCTTTCACCCACTTTCTCAAAGGGGCCCTTTCTTAAAATGGTGAGAGAAGGAGGAGGCCCACACTTGATTCCTACAACCCCCAGTTTCTGTAGCCCCAGGTGAGCACCACTGAACCCCAGTCCACCTTCTGGAAACTGCACGTAAGCCTCCTGGTGTTCCTGCCCCTAGCTGAGAAAGCCCTGTTCTGAAAATCGCTGTACCCCTGGGATATTCAGTTTCCATCCTGTGGAGCTAGAAATGTCAGAGCCTGGAGGTTATTTATATACCCACGCCCCACCAACAGAGGAGGACACTGAGGCCCAGGGATACACAATGACCTCCCAAGATCATCCAGACAGAAGCCAAATTGAAGCCGGAACTTGGGGCTCCTCCTTGCTGCCTAGCTTCGAGACACCTGTGCCTGAGGTTGGCATAAGGGCCTGACATTGGGCAGGGCCAGCAGGAGGGCAGTGCCTGGGCAGGAGGACGGGGGCCACCAGCGGAAGAGGGCAGTGGGAGCACAGCCAGGCGCTGGATTAAAATGAGCACGGATATGCAGAAGTTAATGAGCGAAAGCTTCCTCCGAAAATCCCAGACAGTACCCCGCATGTGGCAGCTTTCATTACTCCTCAGAGACACAGATAGGTGGCAATGAAGGTTAGGAACACTAGCGATTTTATTACCTCGGAAGACAGGCCATTAAATGTCATTGTTTCCCAGGGATGTCCCCCGTCCTGCCCCCCTTCTACTTCCAAGCCCCTTCCCTCACACCCATGACTCATCTACCAACTGCTCGCTCACTCTACAGATGTCAACTGAGGAATTCCAAAGGGCTGAGAACATGGAGGTCAAGAGACAGGAGCCCTGCCTTGGCAGAGTTCACCCCTGCTGAGGGCCTGGGATCGAAACACCAGGAGCATCTACCTGCTCAGCTCTGGCCCCCACGGAGCCCTGCGTTCCTGCATGGGACTGCCTGCTGTTCGGCCCACGGGCCCCTCGCTGACCTCCCTCACGGCTGTGTGCACCCCTCTTCCTTCAGAGCCGGAAGGCTTGCCTGGCTGCACCTGGAGAGAACTGGGGAGCTGGGAGGGTCATGTCGCTGGATCATCGGAAGAGCCTCCCTATCTCCATGTGTGAAGCCCTTTCGCTCATTCTGCTCTCGGAGTGAACATCCCAAACCACGCATCAGTCCACAGTTTTCCTAACATCTGCGGCAGCGGCCCTGAGTGCTCCTGAATGTGTGTGGCCCCCCGAAGTCCTCCAGCCTCCCTTGCAACTAGGCTGGGGCCACAGGCCTGATTCCCACCAAAGGGCCTAGAGTGGGACTTCAGGTGTCCCCTCTAGGCTGAGGGCGTGGAGTGCTGTCTGCCTTCTCAGCTTCTCTCCCTCCTACAGGTATAGAATTAAACCTTTTTGGGAGCTAAGCCATTACGATGTGAGGGGTTGCTTTTTGGACAGTTAGCAGTGATCGGCTAATAAAACCTTTCAGTGACTCCTCTGAGGATATAAAGGGGAAACCTTGTAGGCAGCCGTATTCAATGCCTTTTATGGCCCAGCCCAGCCCCCCGCTCTGGCCTATCCCTTGGCCCTCCCCTAAACACACTCTGCCAGGAGCTCTGATTCAGCCATATTTGCAGATTCTGAAAGGACTGTGTCCCTCCCACCTGAGATGTCCCCTTTACCTGGAATGCCCTTATGTCTCCTCACTCGCAACTCTCCTGCCTGCATAGCGAACTCCCACTCGGTCTTCAATTCCCAGCTCAAGCATCTCCAGCTCCGACTCTCCCAAAATGAACTGGGGGCAACTTTGTCCTGACCACAGGCACCCTACCTACAGTTCCCAGGGAGCCCTTGCGTGCAGCTGTACCTTAGCTTTTTTGTTTGACTTTCTGTGTTGCCCACTGGACTGTGAACTCCACAGAAGCAAGGAAAGGCTTTTGCTCACCTTTCTCGTCCCTAGAGCCTACCTCAGCAACCAGGAGACCTTCAGAAGATATTTAATGACCCCTCAAATGAAGCCCACATTTTTTTTTTAAGATTTTTTTTTTAATTTATTTATTTGACAGAGAGAGATCACAAGCAGGCAGAGAGGCAGGCAGAGAGAGAGGAGGAAGCGGGCTCCCTGCTGAGCAGAGAGCCTGATTCGGGGCTCGATCCCACGACTCTGGGATCATGACCTGAGCCGAAGGCAGAGGCTTTAACCCACTGAGCCACCCAGGTGTCCCAAATGAAGCCCACATTAAACTCTTTCTGGAGAAGGCCACTTCTTCCTTAGGGAGAAATTCAGACAAATTGCAGGAACTTTCATAAAAAGAGCAGATTCAAGGTAAAGAACAAAATGACCCATAAACTGGGCTCTAGAAAGAGCTCTCTTCTGGAAGCCCATAGGCCAGGTCTGACTGCCTCTGTCCCCCACTGACCCAGTGTCTCCGAGCAAGGTAATCGCCCCTCTGTCATCCAAGGTACATGGTCCTTGAGCCTGGTGAGGCTGTCTCTGCCACCCCACCTGGCCTCTCGTCATCCCTCTCTTCCCCAAAAGCCTCCTCTCTGAGTTCCTGGCCCATTTCCACTGAACACCCTAGCTGCGCGTTAAACTAAAATCCGAGAAGGCATCCACCAGCAAGGAATTACCCTTCCTCGGGCACCCGTTTTTAATATGAGACAACTGAGGAACCGATGGAACAGTGCTCCTGGGGGGATTTCAGGCCCAAGACAGCAGTGGGATAGACATCTGGCCGGTGGTGAGGGCTGCTTTGGAGGCACGCCTTCTCCGCAACCCCCCGCCCCACCCACACGTCCTGCTCCAGAGGCAAGCGCTCTTAGAGCAGCTGGACCCTGGCAGATATCAGGGAGAATGCTGCCCTGAAAGAGAGTTAATGTTGGTGGAATATCCTGAGGGTGGGACCCAGGCTCCTCACTCCTCATTCCATGGTTTCTTTTATCTGGTATTTCTGGGCAAGACAATGAGCAGACAGACTGGAAAGTTACAGGCCAGCTTTGCCGAGTCCTGCCAAAAATGCAGCAAAGGAAGCTGGAGGGAGACTCAGGCCTCTCTTTAATTTCCTCTTCTGTTTGGCTCCGCATGTGCTCCCCCACCCACCCCACTTGGACTCTTTTCTGCCCTTGGGCTCTAACTCCAAAGGAGCACTGCTTCCCATCCCAGATGTGTGGGAAAGCCCTCACCCACCCGAGCCTCTCCTGACTGATGTGCCGGCCCCATTTAGCATGACTCCGGCCCTTTTTTGAGCAGCAAGGACACGGAGAAACATGAGACCAACCAGGAAATCCCATTTCCAGGCCAAGCTGGAAATAAAATGGGAAGAAGGCCTGGGTGAGTCTGTCCTACTGTCCCTCAAGAGGGGAGTCAGAACCCAACCAGAAGCAAGAGTGGAAAGGAATACCTTTCCCAGAGGAGTGAGAGGAGGCCCCCTCCCCACGCAAGAGAGATGAGTCTGGAAAGCTACTGTGACCACTTAGCACGACCCTACCCCAAACCTGCAGGGTCTGAACATAAATCTCCAGGGTCCACGCGTGAACACAGGCACACACACAACGAATGCAGACAAGCGAAAGAGAAAATTCCGGACTGAAATACTGTCTCTATCTGGGCACATTATTCCGCTACACTAAGTCTCAACTTCCTTCTCTCCAAACGGAGCAATTTGCAGAATTGTGGTGAGGATCAAATGAGATAACACTCCTGCTATGGGACTTGCATGAAGAAACCCCCCCCCCTCATAAATATAAATTCCTCCCAGATCCTGGCAACCAGCTGTCATTGGAAAATGACAGTTCTGCCATCAACTAGCATTGTGACCTCAGGCAAGTCCACTACCTTCTTGGGCGTTCTTGAAGCTTCCTAATCTTGAAGAGCTGTGTTTCTCAAACTAGAGCGTGCACCAAAGTCACCCGGAAGGCTTGTGAAACACAGATGACTCCGCAGGCCCCGGCGTGCAAAGTATCCAAGTTCTGGGGTAGGCTGGGAGAATTTGCATTTCTAAAACATACCCTGGTGATGCTAATGCTGCTGGATCTGGGGCCCTCCTGGACAAAGTACTGAGGTCAGGCAATCTAAGAACTCTTTCCAGTTCTCTGGGTTTAATGAGTATGTTAAACTAATTCACATTAAGGTGTTAGTGACTGATACTTACTTGATATGTTCTTCCTAAGGTTGCTTGCATTTTAAGTAGAATAATGTCCTGACCCCAAAAAATTATCCACTTCTAAGTAGGCTGTCAAGACAACCCTAGTGTCTATGATCTGGAGGATGATTTAAGGGGGAAGAGCTTCCCAGGCCTCTCCAGACATGCTATATAGGTGTGACCTACCTAAAAGGAAGACTGCTTGCAAAACTCTTTAGTATCCCAGGTGACTCAGCTACACTTGGCTAATTACATCTGGGGGCATGCAGTCTGAGGCTGAGGAAAGGCCCTTGGTTGCCTAAAATCAGCCCAAGGCCAGGCCCCATTGCTGGAAGCAGGGCTGTCAGTCAGCCTGACTTTTCTGGGTAGCCCCCACCTCTGTCAGAGCCCGGGAGAAGCCTTCTGCCTGGGGAGTGTGGCAGAGCCAAGGGCCTGCAGCCCCAGAGGCTGTCACTCTACATCTGTGCATCTGGGGGCAGAATCCCTCTCAGCTTCACCCCCTGCTTTTGTGTCACTGTAAGACCCGTCCAGCCAGGTGGCTGGGCTCTGTAAGGCTGCTGTCATTCTGCTAGCGCTCTGGGCCTGCCTCAGGGAAGAGAGCTGCCCCGCATGTCAATTACAGAATAATGACACCCTCCTCCATGCTCTACACCAGTCCCTCACCCAGCACTGCCTTGCATTTGGTGCCCAGGAACATGAAGAGGGCAGAGATCATTATGCAGCAACACCACTCAGCCATACTGTGTTCTCAGTATTTCTAATCGCAAACTCAGGTGGACAGTCTTCCGGGAAAAGGTCAACGCTGAGAAAAAGGGTTCCCAGGAAGAACTGAGGGGCTGAAAGCCAGGCTGAGATCAAGCCCTCCGAGACTCTGACCAAGCAGACAGGTCACAGAGATTGGGAGAAGGATGCTCAGGGTAAGCCCACCCCACCACAGCATCACACCCAAAGCACCTTGTTCTGCTTTTGTTCATGTCACGATCACTTCCTAAGTCTACTGAAGCCTGAGCATTGGGTCAAGCAGTGGAGTTCTTCAATGAGGTGGGCTCCCAGAAGCTCTCAGTCTGGGAGGGCAAGATAGCACCCCAAGTTACCATCAGTAAAGGCAGTGAGAGGAAGGTGTGCACAGCCTATATGAGCTTGGGAGAAGCGGTGGCCAACTGTTCTTGTGGAAGGAAGGAGGGAGGAAGAGGAGAGAAAAGATAAAGCAGCACAGAGAGGGTGATATCCAGGCAGGTCCTCAGGGGTGAATGGGAGAAAGCGTGCCTGGATAGAGAGAATATTCAAAATCTTTAACAACTGCTAGGGCCCAAGCCAGGCCAAATCAGAAGATTACCTTACCTCACCAGGTAAATATGGTGAGTCAGACATGTGCATCTACTTCTGCTTCCTCCCCAAACCCTACTGGAATAACAGTTTTTAGAAAAATAAGTATAAACATATAAGGGTGGGAAAAGCCAGAGAACAGACCGAAGTAGCAGAATTTTGGAAGCTGGGAATCAGATGGACAAGTGATAAATCACCCAGGAATCCACAAAAAAACTGCATTCTAAGCCAGCAGTAGGGGAAGCTGAGACCAACCTAATTTATACTGCAAAACCCTCTTCACAGCTTGGAAATTGGTCCCCATCCCTCTTGAAAGCAGGAGAAAAGAACCAAGGAAAGTTGGTTGGCAAGCTGTTTAGGAAGCAGTTAGAGCCTCAGGTTCTTCCCTTGACTAGCAACAGCCCCACTGGGCCCAGAAGAAGATGGAGGTCTGTTTTCCAAGATAAACAGAGACTTTCTGGCCTGGGAGACGCCAGACAGAATTGAGGTTGCACCTACAATGTTGAAACACAGAGGGATTAAAGAGCACTGAATTCTGCTTATGTAGTCTCTACTTCCTCCTCCACTGGCCACTCAGAGCACTAATTCTCAAGATGTCAGCCTCCTGGCAAGAAACAGGATGAGCCCTCTCTGAGCATTGCAAACTAACTTCATAGGAAAAAAACCTCATGATTTAAGAAAGAATTCATAACATTTAATATCCCACAAGAAAAAGGCCCAGCTAGATCATTCCCCAGCAAAGGCCATGATTATTGAATCCCACCTGCACACAGATCCTTAAATATGTACAGATAAACAAAAATAACCAGACAACTGAAGAAAGCTTCAAGATTGAACAACAGACAAAATAAACAACTTGGAAGAAACAGAGACTATGCAGAAGAAAAATGTATCATTAATTTCTTAGAAAGACAGCACTGTAATCATAAAACAGGATGCTATAAAAAGGAACATTCAGAGAGAAAAAAAGAATTCTTGTAAATTAAAAATATAACAAATGAAATGTCAATAGAGGGTTGGAAGGTAACGTTGAGAAAATCTCCCAGAAAATAAAGCAAAAGACAAAGAGATGGAAAAGAGAAGTTAAGAAAACTAAAGAATCAGTCCAGAAGGTCTACTATCCAAATGAGATCCTTAAAAAGAGGAAACAGGGCAGGTGTGGGGGGTGGTGGGGTGGAGGGGGAGAAATAATCAAGAAAAGTAGCTCATCTACAAAATCAAGAAAATGTCTTGGAACTAAAGGCCCAGAGATTACAGATTAAAAGGTCCTGCCAAGTGGGTGTTGGGTAAAAATATGAGTACTACTGATCAAAACAGATCCACGGCAAGGCACAGAACATTATTAGAACATCTCAGAACACTGGGGTAAGAAATAAAAACAAGAACAAAACACATTCTTGGACTGGAAGACTCAATATTAAGATTTGAAGCCTTCTCAACTTTATAGATTCAATACAATCATAATCAAACCCCCAAAAGCTCTTTTGTAGATACTGACAAACTGATCCTAAAGCCTATTCAGAAAAGCACAAGACCTAGAATAACCAACACAATGCAAAAGAACACAGTTGAAGGACTCCTACTACTTGATTTTCAAATCTCCTATAAGGCTATCATAATCAAGACAGGATGATACTAGTGAAAGAATAGATACAGGTCAATATAACAGAAGAGATTGCCCAAACATATGCCCACACAAATGTAGTCAACTAATATTTGATGAAGAGCGAATACAACTTGAGAATGGATGGTCATGCTGACAAATGATGCTGCAATGTTCGGCAATAAATAAATTCATTCATTCATTCATTCATTCAGCTAGACATAGGCTTTGTGCCTAACACACAAAAAATTAAATGGATCATAAACTTAAATATATATAAAATGTAAAACTATAAAACTTCTTGATGAAACACAGTAGAAAATCTTCATGAACTTGGGTTTGCTGATGACTTTCAAAATACAACAAGTATCACAAAAACATTGAAAGGCACAAATATTTGAAAGGAAAAATGGCTAAGTCAGTCTTTATTCAAATTAAAAACTTTTGATCTATGAAAGACAAGTATCAACTGGGAGTAAATATTTTCAAAACACACGGTTAAGGGACGACTTATATCCAAAATATAAAAATAACTCTTAAAATACAACAATAAGAAAACAAACAAGCTTGTTAAGAAATGGGCAAAAGATCTGAACAGACACCTCACCAAGGAAGCTATATGCATGGCAAATAAGTGTATGAAAAGATGTTCAACATCACTTGTCATTAGGAAGCTGGAAATTTAAAGCAATGAATAACACCACCCACTGATCAGAATAGCTAAAACCAAAAACTGACAATAACCCCTACAAGGATGTGGCACAAGATACTTGTGCTCAATGCTGGAGAACACAGAAGAGAATAGCCATTTTAGAAGACATTTTGGCAACTTGTTTACAAAACTAAATATAGTTTTACAATACAATCAAATCATGTTCCTAGGTATATACCCAACTGATCTGGAGACTTTTTCGCACATAAAAAACTACATGAATATTTATTCAGCTTCATTTACAATTGCCAAAAGTTGGAAGCAACCAACGTGTCTTTCAAGAGGTAAATGGATAAACAATCTGTACCATACCCACAGAATGGGCTGTTCTTCCATAATATTAAAAAAGGAGCTATCAAGCTACGAGAAGCTATGGATGAATCTTACATACATATTGTTTAATGAAAAAAGCCAATTTGAAAAAAGCTACATACTGTATAATTCCAATTATATGCAATTCTGGAAAATGCAGAACTACAGAGACAGTAAACAGATCAGTGATCACCAGAGGTTTGAGGGAAGGAGAGGGGAACAGGTGGAGGGTATATTTAGGATGGTGAGACTATTCTGTATGAAACTGTAATGCTGAATACAAGACATTAAGCATTTGTCAAAACCCATAGAACTTTACAGCACAAACAGTAAAACTTAATGTATAAAAATAATTTGTTAATCATTTAGGAGATGGAGCTACCCAAGGATGGAATGCAGAATGTGACAATAGAATCTAAATGCTCATATGTATGTGTGTGTGTATGTGTATATATATATATATATGTATATATATACACATATATATATACACATGTATGTGTGTATACTCATGTATGCATGTATATATATATACACACACATACACACACACGCACATGCACACAACAAGTTCACTGAAGGGGATGAGGAATAAGGTGCTAACCTTAGAGGAGTACATAAGGCTAAAGGCAAAAGGAATTGTACATAAGCACTACACTCTAACTGATACAGCTGTTTCCCACGAGTATAGGTTAACAATTCTGTAATTATTACACTTATTACATATTACAATTATTACATATTACTCAGTTATATGTACTATAACTAAGTATTAATAAATGGATGGCAGATGGTGGAAGCCAAGTTTCTCACTGTTGGAAGGGGAAGTTACAAATAAGCAAAGGCTACAGTGATCCATGTGGTAATTGTAGGTAACAGTATGAACTCATGATTACCTTAATATAGAAATATTTATAGATACGTATATAATCTTGGGTTAATATACAGAACATCTATCCTTGCTCTGTCCTTTGAGAAGTCCTGCAAAAAATGAGACTCCAGTAGCAATGAGCATATCCACTTCCCAGATCTTGGTTTCTAATACTATTCTCCAGTAAAAGGAACTAGGTCTCCTTGGGAAAATGACTGGTTGAAGGAGTGGGACAGGAAATACACAAAATAAGCCTGAAGCATCTTGTAATTCCAGAGTAAGAAAGTGCTAAGGCATACAAATATGCACAAACAGAGCAGTACGCACACACACACACACACACACACACACACACAGAGTGATGGGTGTATATCAGAGGAATACAGGAACCAACTGAAAGAGGTCCCAATGGCAAAAACTGGAACAATTTAAGCAACAAAATAAAGCAGCACTGCATTATACCCAAAGCTATATGTCCATAGCAATAAATAATTCAAACAAGTAAATAAATGGGAGAGAATAAACAAATCTACTGTGTAAAAGAATTCCAAATAATTATGTAGATACTCTGTCCTTAAGGAGGTGAACATAGTGATGTTCTTTCAAAGAGAAAATTATGGAAAGGGAGAGGAACAAAAAGGGTAACTTTAAAGTGGGGAAACTTGACGAACCTCAAGTCAGGTGATCAAAGTTAAAATCAACAATGACAGGTCATATTGATAGTATGTACCCTTGAAATGGTGTAATGACAATGGCATTTTACCTATATGTTCTTCATCCCCAAACATATTACCCCCGTCTGATCATGAGATAAACATCATATATATCCCAGTTAAGGGACACTCTACAAAATACACGAGTGCTCTTAAAACTGTCAAGATCCGCCACAACAAGGAAAATCTGAGAAATTGTCACAATCTAAGGAGATATGACTACTAAGTGTAATGTGATATTCTGTACAAGATCCTGGAACAGGAAGGGATATTAGGGGAAAACTAAGGAAATCTGAATAAAGAATGGAATTTAGTAAATGATCATATATCCATATTTGTTAGTTTATTGTGACAAATGTACCATAGTAATATAAGATGTTCAAAATAGGAACAAACCTAGATATGGGGTATTTGGGAACTCCCTGTACCATCCTCACAATAATTCCATAAATTTAAAACCATTCTAAAATTAAAAATTTAGTTTAAAAAATTATTACAAGCTTCCAGAAAGAAAAGAAAACCAGAATATGTAGAGGACCAAGTATTAGAATAGTTTTTAGATTTCTTAATAATAGTGAAATCTGAAAGATGATGAGAAAATGTCTTCAAAATTCTAAAAGAAAATAATTTCTAAAGGAAAATAAATTCTATACCCAGTCAACCATCAATCAAGTGTGATGGCAGAATAAATATACTTGTAGACATTCAAAGTTTCAAATAAAATATGTCCTCTGCACCTCTTCTTGGGAAGCTACTGAAGGCTGTGATCCACCAATATAGGGATATAAACCAAGAAACAAGAAACCATAGGATAGGAGAAACAGAAAATCCAGCACAGGAGAGAGTCCAAGGGAATCTTAAGGATAATGATAAAAGCTGACCCCAAGATGATAGCTATGCAACAGGTTTAGAGATCAATCAGTCATTGGAGCACTTCAGAGATTCAAGGAGATATTTTTGAATGAAATTAAATTTGAATGTTCTTAGAAGAGATTGAGACCATTGGCAAGAATTAGGGAGTTGAATTAGTAATAAGAACATGTAATCATCACTACAAAGTAATGAAAAGTAAGGCAATGATCAACACTAGAGAAAACAAAGAGTGATCCAAGAAAGGAACAGTATCATAGAGATACTGGACAGTTCCCCTGGAAAGAGCACGTATTTACTCATAACAATGTAAACGTTCAATTTTTATCTCATAAAAATTATGATATAAATATTTTGGGAGGATGAAGGAGATGATGTATCAGTCAGATTTTGCTAGGTTGTAATGCAGTAACAAAAGAAACCTCAATGGCCTACAAGAACAAAAGTTCTCACTCATGTAACATTGCAGCACAGCTGTAGGTCACCTGTGGCTATACCACACTTGTTTCCTTCATTGTAGGATCTAGGCTAAAGGATCAGCCCCCTTTGAGGACATGCCCATTTGCTTGGCAGAGGGAAGAGAATAACTTACATAGACCATGCAATGGTTCCTAAAGCTTCTGATCAGAAGTGAGATAATCACTCCCACTTACATCCCATTGACCAAGCTAATCACATGGCCAAGCTCAATGTCAATGATGTTATTCCTCCCATACGGATGCTAGTCACATGACAGTGTAAACAGGCATATTATCCATTTATGGGGAGGCAGTGATTCGATTGGGAGCAATAATACAATTGGTGGAATGCGTACAGTACCAGGTGAAGGTTAGGTGCAGGAAAAGAGAGCTAAAGTTTCACTCTGCATGAAAAGAAGCCAGTAGAGAAGGCCTCACACTGAAAAATCAAGAAGTAGCCATTTGTGCACATTGTTTAGAAATATGGACCTAGTATAATAATGCAGGAGTAGGAACTGAAAACAGTTGCCTGTGGAGAAGACAAAATAGGGATGGGGGAGCAAGGGCCTACTGTTTTTTATAATAAATTTGTAAAACCGCTTGATAAAAATAACCAAAAGATGAGAAATAACAAAGAAACCAAGCAATTCTTAATCGCTAAACTTCACTGTGCTGTGATTACTTTTCACTCTGTTTTGATAGTAGGAGCATGTATAAATCTTTTTACTTTAAAACAAAGAAAGTGAAATCATTGACAGCTACTATTATATTAACACCCCTTCAAAACCCACCAGCTAACGTCATACATCCTCAGTGATGACACTCCTTCCTACATAAGGAAAACCTAAATATTCTCTACTTTCTTTCAGCCAAAGCTGTATTATCCAAGCCATAAAAGGATAATAATACAGAAACCCGTAACAGAATATAATTCAAAAGTCACACAAATGACTTGAGAATGTATCCGTGTTATTACTGTGTGGGTGATTTGCCTTACTAACTATGCATAACTCCAAATGCAGAATTTAAAATTTTTACCTATGCACAGATTCATTTAGCAGGAACTGTACCAGGAGCTCTCAGAATAACAGAGCTTGGAGGTATAAAATTGCCTGAAATGATATAAGGCTGACCAAGAGTCAATATTCCTTCTTCCCTTCTCTACTCTCAAGGTATACGCTGCATCTTGAAAGATATAAAAATGGGAGGCAAAGTAAAAACCAATCATTGTTTCGTAGGAACTCAAATTTGGACTCATAATTTTCTTTCCAACTTAACGAGGCTAGATGTGAACTTTCATTTATAGGTATTACATCAGTAATACCTACAGTATCTTAGTCTCCAAAGACCATGAGCCAACCTCATACCAACTTCAAGCAAACCTGTCAACCCTCATACCAGGTTACTGGCTCAGGTCAGTATAGAATCTCCCTCTTGAAGCACTCCTTATGCACTCCTCAAAATAAAAACTTTTGTAGAAAACTAATGTAATGACAATCTTTTAAAAACTAGTGTGGCTTAAGGGAAAGAGAATACATTTCACTGCATTTCTTGTGATACTTTTTGACATCTGAATTGTTTACAATTTTTAAACTATTTTTTAAAGTGTCAGAAAGGAGGGTGGAATGAGAAAGGCATAGAAGAATTTAGCATGTTTTAGGAACAGCAAACAGCAGAATATCCCCAGGGTTGTAGTGTTGGGTGAGGTTGGACGGGTGTTCCCTGAGTTAGGGCTTTAAAAAGTCTCGTGCTATGATGTGGGGGGTGGACTTTAAATTTAGGTCTTAGGAAGATAATCCTGGGGGCTGAATAATCCGAGGGGTCAGAAGTAGCGGATAGGAGGAATCTGTTTGCATCCTCAGTCTTTCTTGCGTGATCTTGTGTTTGAAAGATGAGCAGTAACAATGGAAGTGGAGCCAATGGGATGAAGTCAAAGAGACTTAGACAGTTGAATCCAGATTTGAGAACTGCTACAAAGAGGAAGGTAAAGGGAAGAAGGATAGAAGAAATAGGAAACAAGGCTTAGTAAGGATTAGCTTGGGCTAACCCTTGCCCCTGGATGAGCCCATCCACAGCTCCTGATACGGTAGAACACATCTCCTCTATTGTCTCAGTCTGAAGAAGGAAGTGTGCTTGGCCAGCTCAGCCTGCCCTGGTACCAGCCAGACCATCCCCTGAGCTCCCCCCACGCCAGGAACTGCGGGACTGAACACACTATGGGGGAGGCTTTACAGGGCGGGAATAAGACCACTGTCCCTGCTCCCTTTTGCCACACCCCCAGGAGAGACACAGATGGAAACTGGAGGGTGTGGTCAGGAAGCTGGGGAAGGGATTAAGAAAGGTGTGGCAGAAGACTCAGCTGGATGGTAAGTCATGGTGCTGGATATAACCCCACCGCCAGCGGCCATATCAAATGTACCCACATCCTTCACTGAGTAAGGTGGTTCATGATCAAGGATCCAAGGCTGGTTGCTGCAGATGTCGTATTATATTTCGTAAGCATCTTACTCCATTCTACCACCTTTCTCTTTGCAATTTGGAGTTCATATTCTTCTCTTCAGGTATCAGGTATTTTCGTAGGTCGTTGAGACATTCCTACACCCAGTAGCACCCCTATTGCTCTGCACCGTGTGGCCATCCGGAAGCCCCCAGCAACGTCTGCAGAGCCTGATGGGGGTCGTGGATTAGAACGCCAACAGGAGGAGCTACGATCAGGGTCTCAGGGCCTGTCCTGGTCACCTGGTTTTGCATAGCCCAGCAACAACGGGTCCCGTCTTTGGGCACAGCCAGAGAAGATGGATGACCCCATCACCTCCATCACAATTCCAAATGCACGCGCTTTTGTGAAGGGGGTAAAATACGCCCTGCACAGTGACTGGCCCAGAAAACACTTACCCTTTGGAGTGGGAGGCAGAAGGGCAGAGAAAGACATACATAGAGAAGCAACTGAAGCATACAAAAAGTCCCTTTAACCTCTTCCAGCTAGCAGTTCAGAAATACACAGGAAACCCTGGATATTTGCAGAGTCGTGATTTGTGGTTTCCAACATGCACGGTGCTGCTCGCTCCCCGCTCCTCGCCAGCCCACAGGGCTGTGCTGCAGGCAGCCCGTGGGGTAGACACCACGGCCCATGTGTCTCTACGGAGCCCCTCAGAGTGGCCTTTCTGCCACCCTGATTCCATGACGGGGAGACTCTCTCACCCCCACTGTCCCTGCCAATCAGCCCCCACAGATGGACTCTTTTTTAACCCTTGCAGTTGAGTCACAGATTCATGTGATGCCTGACCGGGGAGGCAGGAAGCTTAGAGACCTAGCCCCCTCTGTTTCTGAACTCCTTGCCCATTATTCCTGCCATCCCAGCCCCTGTCTGATGCAATCAGGAAGGGTGTCTCCTAAGCAGAGGCTGTTCCCTCCGGTTAACATACTGTCACTGAACTCTGATGGAGAGGGCTCCTCCATCCACCGTGCGGACAATCAGACCTGGTGGGCTTGATCGAGCAGCGAGAATCTTCTGGGCTCGACGCTGACAGGTGGAAAGAGGGGAGGGAGGGAAGAGCAGAGGACAGATGCTGAGAGTCCACAGGGGAAGACCATGTGCCAACCCGACATCAGGTAAACCTGGACCCCAAGCCCATCCCTCCCATCCACTAGACAAGTGTTTACCCTACCTGGCACAGCGGAGGCGAACAGAGGTGCATGGATGCCTGCCACGGAGGGAATGCACTCTATGCTACAGAGGCTGGGTGTACCCGCAGTCCCCATATTTTCCAAACCACAAATCAGAGCTGTTCTGGAAAACCCAGGTCATAGAAGAGCAGGAAATAGACAAAAGAACCTTAGGTGGAAGATGATGAAATAAGGCCTGGGTGTCGATGCACTGGGCTGCTGCCGTCGGTAACCCAATAAATCCAGGGCCTCACATCACCCAGTGTCAGGGAGGACTCTAGTCAAACATGCAGAGCCCAGCAACCCACAATAGCGGAAAGGAGATTCTAGTCTTGTCTTCCATTGAATGTCACCAGACACCACAAGATAACCCACAGAAACATCCCCCCCTAACACACACACACACACACACACTCAAGTCTCCTACGTCTCTCTGGAGCCTCTCTTTGCCAAACCTTCTAAACCCTCCCAGATGCCCAGCATGTACTTTCTCCAGCCTCTCTCTCCTTTCTCAGCCCACAGGGCTGCGGGAGCAGTTAGTTCTGTGGGGGTTGATCCAGGAAGACTTCTTGGAGTAGGAGGCATGTATGGTGAACTTTAAGAGATAAACTGGGTTTTGTTAGAGGAGGAGTAAGTAAAGAAGCTACTGGAGCAACATTCACATACAGTCCAGGCTGAGAGGCTATACTGAAATGCCCTGTGACATGCAGGGATGGCGAAGTAACTGGGGCCAAGTATGCAAGATGCAGAGATGAGACTCAGGAGCTTGGTCAAGAGTGAACTGGGAGGAGAGACATCTGTACCCATTGCAGGTCTTCTGGTAGAAAGGTGAGGTAAACAGCATTCCAGGAAGACTCACTGGTTAAGATAGAGAGGAAGGGGCCAGTATGAAATGTACTGCAACAAGCCACCAAGCCTGCCTCCCTTTCCATAGCTGCTCAAAACCAATGGGCTTTCTTCCTAAGAGGCAGCTGTAATGGATACAGCTGGAAAACCCGGTCCACTGAAATCCACAGCTGGCTCTCAGCATCGCTATCTGGCCAGTTGCCTCCTCCACTCAATCTCTTGCCTGAACCTTGGGTCTGACCCTCTTGTCTCTGTGGGACAAGCAGGGAGACAGGCCAGGGATGTAAGGGCAGCAGGCAGGGGCTACAGGCCTAGGCACCTGGGTCTGAGATGCCAGCAAGTGGGGTGACCTGGTCAGAAGGGGCACGCCAGCTGATAGCGTGCTGTTGTAAACAGCACCACTTGACAAAGGGAGAAAGCAAGCACGGCTTGAACTCTGTACACTGGTCCCATCAGCTGTGCAGCCTTGTTCCATAAGACGGTTTCCTCTTTCCAATCAAAATCCCAACCATGCTTCAAAACCCACCCCAGCCCGGAGCTACCCTCATCATCCCAGCTGTCCCCGTTCTGAACACTGATTGTACCGGATGGCACACACAATTAGATGTACCAACTGTACACCTGACTTTGATGCTGTGTTGTACTTTTTTCATCTTGTTTCAATGGACATTCACATCTTCCCCCTAATGAGGGATGATATTTCTCAAGGTCAGGTATCCTGTCTTGTCCCAGACTTCCCCCACGGCACCTAGGAGTACATTGGGCACATAGAAAGAACAGAATAAACCATTGCTGATTTTTTTTAAAGGATTATAAAATAGAGCAGTGTCTGTATTGCTTTCTTCTCTGTGCTGGGGAATTCATGAGAGAAGCTGGCTTTTGCAAACTGATTTGAAAATATCTTACATAGATTAACACATACTGATACCATAGAAGCGGTGGCTGGAGGAAAGGAATGTTTGGGCAACTTATTCCATTACTCATGGAAGTACTTGGTATGTCTGATCTAGAACAGGCAGAAATAAAGGATTGCTTGGAGGTGCCAGTGGGTACTTAAAACGATGTTCTCCCAGAGTTCAAGCCCTGCACTCTCTCTTCTTGTTTACAGGACTCATTTGGCCTCCCCCTGCCTCCAGTCTTTATTTGGACCAAGCTGTACTTCAGTCCAACCCTGTCTGAGTCATCACGCTTTCTAAATAATCATCCCGCAGGCTGAACTGATGTGCAGGCTGGAGGCTGGCAGGGGCAGGTTAACTCTGCATACTGCAAAAGTGCATTTTGTCATGAATTCATAGAGTGATGCCCAGTGCCTTGTAACAGTTTCCCCATGGGCATGTGTGCATGCATGCACAAGCGTGTGTGTGTGTGTGTGTGTGTGTGTGTGTGAGATGGGCCTGGCGGAGGACTTCACAAGTGCATGAGGGTCCGGACCACCTTGGTAGATCAGGTCGTACAAGAGCAAGGTAGGAACACTGGGACTCAGACAGATGAAAGTATGTAAACTCAAGCCCTGATTCTGGGGCTTCCTAGCTGTGTGATCCAGAGCAAGGTCCTTGACTCCTAATGCTGGATTTCCTCACATCTAAAAGGTTATTGCGAAGATTAAAATATGTGTGAGCACTTAGCCCAGTGGCCGGCTTAGGGAAAAAAATCAATAAACAGAAGTGAGGATCAAGATGCGTCTGGGTGGGAATCCCTGGAGTGGGAATCACAGCCTCTCCTCCTTCTAGGCCACCCTAGGTCCCAACCCTGCTGGAGAGGCCTGCTGGAGTCGAATTCAAGTGCAGCGAGCCTCTCTCCTAATGAGAATCGAAGAACTGGATCCATGCAGAAAGGGAGAGAGCTCAGAGGAAAAGCAAGCCACCATGCCCTTTCATGACTCTGCAGAGCCCGGTACAGGGCCTGACACCCAGAAGGCCCTTGATACAGATTTTTGGATGAATGATGAAATGCATGAATTACCCATTTATAGAATTGCAGGTCTCTAATCTAGAGTCTCTTCTCCACATGGGGGTAGCCCCACTCTTAATGAGCTGGACTCAGAAGAGTTCCAACGAAAAAACATTTTTAGTGTATTTAAAGATCCCATAACAGACTTTACATGAAACTGTGGACTTCACAGGGAGGAGCAAGGACTGGACCGGGAGCCCTTATTAAAGAGAGTCCTCTGGGTTGTCCAAAGATACCGGAACTCTTTTCTGTTTTAATTCAAATAGATAATAATTTTTTTCTTTTTTTTTTTTAAAGATTTTATTTATTTTTTTATTTGTTTGTTTGTTTGGCAGAGAGAGAGAGAGAAAGAGCACAAGAAGGGAAAGCGGCAGAGGGAGAAGCAGGCTCCCTGCTATCAAGGAACCTTGGGATCACGACCTGAGCAGAAGGCAGAAGCTTAACCAACTGAGCTGCCCAAGTGCCCCAATAATTATTTTTTCTAACTACAAAAGTAACGTACGTTCATACCAGAAAAACTGGAAAACAAAGATAGGCTAGAACAAAAAAATGTTACTCTTCATACTGTTTTAATATTCATTATTCCAGACTTTTCCTACAGGTAGATACATTTCTATCAAAATGGCATCATACCAGAAAACGCTGTCTTCTTTTGTGGAGTGATTTACTTTGACCATTTTTTTCCCCAAAGTACTACAAACTCTTCACAGAATTTATTTTTCTTTGGTTTAGAAAAGCGCTTCATTTTTTCCTTAGTGCCCCCACCACACACACACACACACTCACACGCAGAATAAAAGTAAGATACAGTCAAAAAAAGGCACACAGCAATGAAGAGTACTGAATAAAATGCAAAGTAAAAACCACTCCCTACCCACCATCCCAGGCAGATTCCCAGAGGTAACCCTTAGAGGCCAATATTTTTATAACTGCTGGTGGTTGCTGAAAACTTGTAATCACAGCGTGTCACTCACCTGCTTAAACTCTTCCAACGGCTCCATACGCAGAATGAATTCCAAGCCCCTCCCTGCGCCCAGGGCCTGCGCTTTTGGACTTCCACTCTTCCGCTAGTAGAATAAGACCTGTACTCCACCAGCTCCAAGGTCGGCTGGCCCCGGGCAGGCCGTGGCTATGCCAACCATACGCCCATCCCCAAAGGGACAGCTTCTTAATCCCTCTGGAGGCCAGGGAATGGCAAGCGCTGGCCTGCCCCTTGGGCTCCTTCTCTGTCCAGAGGCCTTTGTGATGAACAAAGGAGCCTTTCTCTGACTCTTACATGCCCCTTCCTGTGGTACAGGCTAAAAAGTGTGAGGACAAATGGACAAACGGCATGAGCAAGAAACCCCGGAGCTGGGCTACAGCAGACCCGGGCCCTCGCTGTCTCTCTGCGAATGACTCATGGTATGGCGTCAGAGCTCCGCATTTCCACGTCTTCATCTATAAATTCCAGCAAGTGGCCTGGCTCACCAAAACCCCCTCCAACGCTAGCGCTCAATTCCAGAAAACTCCGTGGTCCTCTGGGGGAGAATTGCCACAGCATCATGGCAGAGCCTCGGAGTGGAGCCAGACGCAGGAGGGAAGCTCTCTGTCCGGGCTCCGAGCTGGAATGGGCCTCAGTGGCACCTCTGGCTCTCATCGATTCGCGAGAACTCCCGAACACAGGTAATTTTCAACAACAAAAAATGAGGCTCAAGAGTCTTAAATAACCTACTCAGCTTCCTGCTGCTGGCAAGAGGTAGAGTTAGAATCAGCTGGTCTGACTCGCAAGACCTCTGTTAGTCACTGATTGTAGTTAGTTACTTTTTGCTCTGTTTTTTGAAGCACCCGTAGTAAGACTTCATTCAAAATGCATGGAAATACTTTAGGCTTCACGCGTTAGAATGCAAAGTGCAGTAGACCCTTGAACAACGCAGTAGTTAGGGGTGCCAACATCCCAA
This sequence comes from Mustela nivalis, assembly GCF_964662115.1. Classification (NCBI taxonomy): domain Eukaryota; kingdom Metazoa; phylum Chordata; class Mammalia; order Carnivora; family Mustelidae; genus Mustela; species Mustela nivalis. The sequence goes on along the minus strand of NC_139033.1, from coordinate 44,680,454 downwards.
GCAGTCAGAACCCCGCCTGTAACTTTTAATTCCCCCAAAACTTCATTGACCACTGTGGATGGAAGCCTTACCTATAATATAAACAGTCAATTAACACAGATATTTTTAATGTTATAGGTATTAAATACTGTATTTTGTAAAAATAACAATAAAGTAAGCTAGAAAAAAGTTAAGTAAATCATTTTAAAAATATCTTTACAATACTGTACTTTATTGAGAAAATTTTGGCATATAAGTAGACCTACACAGTTCAAACCTGTGCTATTCAAGGGTCAGCTGTATAATATCCAATTTTGGGGGTTTTTGGTATGCAATTCAGCTACCTATCTATTCTATAGGTTAACAAAAATTCTTTTGTCAAATTGACCAGACAAGAGTTAATGATTTATCGATTTATCATATTCACAAAAGCAATACAGAACCAATACTCCCATCTATTATCGATGGGTCATAGCCTAACATAACCCCCATTGTGAAGCTGGGAGCTTGTCTGAATCTTCAGGAAGGTTCATTACGCTACAGTGTGCTGGGCCCGTCCCCAGAGTTTCTGGTTCAGGGTGTCTCCATGGGGTAGGGCCTGATAATTTACATTTTTCCCAAGTTCCCAGGATTTGCTGTTGTTGCTGGTCCGAGGACTTCATTTAGAGAATTATTCCTGTCTTCCTGCTCCTCTAGTTCCTACTGGCCCAAGCACTCAGTTGTCCCAGCTGTAACTGCCACTGTTTAATTGTCGCAACTTTGCTCCTGTGTTCCCAGTAGGCCATCTACCTACTTCTCCCCCTCTGGCTCTCAGCACAAGGGAGAGCTTGGCTCTCTGCCCTATTTGTTGGCTTTCTGCTCCATACCAGCTGGCAAAGGCTGAAAGAAAAGGCCTTCTAAGTAAGCATCCCAGCAGGGAGAACTCCCTATGATGAGCTCTTGGATCAGAAGGAAGGCTGTTCCCCTTTCAAAGCATAAGATCTTCCCTTTCCAACATACACTGGGTGTCTAATAAGTACTTATATCTACATACAATTGGTTTCTTCACTAACCTTTTTTTTTTCCCCAAAGCTTTGAGTTCTTCAAGATAAAATACTTTTTTTTTTATCCCAAAATATAGTTTTTTCAGAACTTTTCTCAAACATACACACACACACACACACACACACACACACACACACAGAGCACACACAGACACACACCAACAGAATGCAACCAGGATTTTAAATAGTGGTTTCTGCCCAGAAGTCCAAGGGTGAGCTACGGCTGTGTTTCTCTGTTTGGCCTAATTTCTTGTTTGGAGTTGTCAGGTATAATCAAAGGATTGCTGCTTTTGGAATGAAGGTCTAGGTTAGGGGGTTCTTCACTTGATCTCTACTTCTTTCAGGGAAGTTGATGAGAACTGCTTGAAAACCAGACTGGGAGAGCACACTGTCCTTACTGAGACGGCCTTAAAGTAGCAAAAGACAGCTGTGGGACTGGGCTCGGGAGCTGCTACACCAGACTCCTGGAAGGAGACACGTGGGCCTTTGATGGCCTCCATGCTGCCTTTCTGCCCACTTCTCCTATGCCCGCATGAGGCCATCCTGGCTGGGCAGCAGTGAGAGGGCCCTGCCACTGGCCTACAAAGGGGCAGGCGGCCAGGATCTAGTCCCAGTCCTCGGCCCCAGCACTGAACAATGAGTGTCCCTGGGCCGCTTGCTTGAGCTCCACGGGCAATATTTGGCTGTTTATAGGGCAAGGGGCCTGGATGACCTCAGAAATGCTCTTCAGCACAGTGAGCTAGTGAGAACAGGAAATGCTTTTGGCCAAGTGTGCTAATGGATGTGTTTGTTGTGACAATACCTTAGTCTTTGTGAATTGTGCATGACCAGGGAGGAACTGTCCTTGTCTGAGAGCTGAAGAGCCCCACCTATGAGGGCAGGACCCTGTGGAATGGGGGGGCCCTCCCTAGAGTCTGTCTCCCACTGGCCCATGGGCCTGCTCTGACCACCTACCTCCTGCCCACAGGGCTCCCTTCTGCACAGAACGTGGGCTGAGAAAACACCTGGCAGGCTGCATGGGACAAAAAGAATCCTTTCCCATTTCTTCTCCCTCCCAAGTCTCTGCCTCACTGCCACCCTCCCTTCCTGACATATGCATATTAATTTAATACATATATTACTAAAAATTAACCACTGAATTGTAAACCTAAAACAAACTGAATTCTATGGCATGGAAATCATACCTCAATAAACCAGTTAAAAATGTTCTTTAAAAATAATTTTTTAGGGGCAGCTGGGTGGCTCAATCAGTTAGGTGTCTGACCCTTGATTTTAACTCAGATCCCGATCTCAGGGTTATGAGTTCAGGCCCTGCACTGGGCTCCATGCTGGGTGTGGAGCCTACTTAAAAACAATAATAATAATAGTAATTTTTTAATGTAAGGATTTTTTTTTTAAAGATTTTATTTATTTATTTGACAGAGAGAAATCACAAGTAGATGGAGAGGCAGGCAGAGAGAGAGAGAGAGAGGGAAGCAGGCTCCCTGCCGAGCAGAGAGCCCGATGCGGGACTCGATCCCAGGACCCTGAGATCATGACCTGAGCGGAAAGCAGTGGCTTAACCCACTGAGCCACCCAGGCGCCCCTAATGTAAGGATTTTATTTGATTCTTTTGCAATTAAGCTCTGACTCAAAACTAAAGAACACCGGTGAGGACATCTTCGAGATGATCACATATACACAGACATATACACACAGGACTAAAGCCAATGTTCCTAAGTAAAAATCACCACAAATGGCAGAAGCAGAGAGGTAGCAAAGTGATCGTAAGCATCCCGAGGTCAGCAACTAGGGGCACTGGAGTCAACAGATGGCTGCCACTTAGGTAGCTGGAAAATGATATTCCTTTGCCTTCAGAAGTGGGGACCCTCCCTGATACCTAGAAGGGTATACGGTTCCCAATCTTCAGAGCACTCTTTGCAGCATTTACTTCCTGATGGAATACCAAATAAGCAAAGCAGACCGCACAATGAAAAGGCCACTGGAACCCCTTCCCAGCCCTGGTCGGGTCCGGGGGCCAGCAACCACCAGGCTTACCATGTAACCGTAGATTTGGACAGCATTTCCCCTGCCCCCACCACATTTGAAGACTTTAGTGGTTCTGCTCTTTAATACTCCCTATACTTAAATGGGGTAGAAGAGACTTCAAGTCGGCATTCTTTTTTTTTTTTTCCCTGAACTTCAAAAAAAATATATCCCATTGGATCATTTTTAAAATTCAGGAGACTTATACCTGGAAGACCTTGAAAAGGTCTAAATTTCTTTTCTTCTTGCTGCTCTATTTCATTGGGTCAAATCAAGCGCTGCCAATGGCAAGTTCCCTAACGATTGATTAGAGGGTGGGGTGTGGGTGGCAGGATTTTCTCGAAATGTTAGTTTGAAAGAGCAATTTGGGATGAACTCTCTGCTCTCAGGGAGCTCAGCTCCACCTGGGGCATGGCAGATGACTAAAGGGGGGGTGGGGTGAGCGTGGGAAGCAAGGAACCCAAACCAGGAAAAGATCAGATGCCCGGCTTCATTTATTTTGACAAATCTTTCCTTTGTAATCATCTGTAATAAGACCCCAGGACATTGTGCCAGTGTATGATATATTTTGGGAAGGTAATGAAGTCAGGGGGATAGGCAGCATAACTCAGCTCCCAGCAGTAAATCTTTGCTTAGAAGTAGGGTAAAGTCAGAGGTAGGTAGAGGTCTGTGTGTGTGTGTGTGTGTGTGTGTGTGTGTGTGTTCACACGCACATGCGTGCGTGTATGTAAAAATTATAGGGCTGGTACATTAGCAAGGGCAAAAATTAGCCAAGTTCTACTACTACACTGAGATTTAGAACATCAGAATACAGTGACTACATTTTTCTGGAGAGATCTTTACAGCTATTTGAAATTATGAACCCATAATATGCAAATGCACAGGCCTAAGAAATACACATTCTTGGCAGAGACCGAAGATGTTATAATGTGTGCTGTAAACGGCAAGGCGTATGTGTATAAAACCCGTGTGCACATACTAACTGGTCGATTATCCCCTCTAAAACCACACATAAATTCTCCTGACAGGAATTGGAATTTCGCACGCATCCCAAGAATGAACAGACTCTTAATGTGCTGTGTTGTGTATGGATAGAGTATAAAAAAACAATAGAATGGGTCACTAGGCTAAGAGAGCTTGCTGATTTTCAAGCGTGACCACAAAGGAACTTGGGGCTACACTTTCCTTTTGAACATGATATTATATTACTCACAGTAGTTGGTAATATTTATTAAGTTCTGGGCTCGGTGACAGCCACTATACTGGGTGTTTACCACCTATGGTCCCATTTAAGGGGGGGAAAGAGAGTGAGAGGGGAGGGGAGTAGGGGCATATGTGTGAGTGTGAGTGTGTGTGTGTGGGCGGGGGGTCCTATTGGAAGGCTTTACCCCTCTGTCAAATGGATACTTTCCCAGGGAGCATAACAATTTGCCACGGGAAAATGTTAGTTTGTCCATACGGCCGACAAGGAGGAGAACGAGTTGACCCAGGTACCTCAGTGGCCAAGCCGAGCCCTAGTACAAAGATGTGTCCTTTTGTGATGAGACGGACTCCTTCAGACCTGGAGCCAAAATTGCGGCCAGAGCCATTCCTGAGCAAAGAGCAAAAAACTAGGGAACTGCAGTCCAGATTCGGAGAAGAGGTCACAAAGTCCCCAAACAGAACGTTGCTGAGTCAGGTCTGTGCAAAGGCGGGCTCTTGAGAATCATAAGGAAAGAAAAGAAAAGCCTTTAGTTACACAATGGCTTCTAATGACTTCTGCAAATAGGTGCCCCTCAGTGAGGTGGCTCAGTCTGGTGCATCAAAATCTGTCATGAGAAATTTCTGGCAAAGCCAAGAAGACAGAACATAGACTGATTTAGTTTTCTATAATGTAAGCAGAAATATTTTTGTATCAAATAATTTACTTCTACAACCTTTCTTTCCACCTCCATCCACCCCCCTCAGAAGCAGTTTAGGAAAATAGCCAGGGCTCCAGGGAGACCCTCACTGACAGTGACTGGGATTTTGACACTGCGCCCCCCAACCCAACCCCCTGCCCACCAACCTGGGCACTGTCATCTGTGCTTCCCAGCTTGTGCACACAATTTCCGAGTTCTTGGGAGCCCGCTGAAATCCAAGTTAGGATACGATTTCCAAAATGGACACAGGTATATCTAATATCAGAAGTTAGCCAGAAAGGCATTTCCTTCCCTTGGGGAGCTTTCTGTATTTTGCAAAGTTGAAGTAAGGAGCCTGCGATGGACATCAGTTCATCCAGTGAGCTTTGAATCTACTAAGACTTCATTAAGGCACAGACTCCTAACTGTCAGAAAAATAACAGGCAGGCTTTTTTGTTGTTGTTCAAGTGGTTTGTATTTATGTGTAAATTAGTACTAGGACAGAGAAACCTTGAGATTACAAAGATAAATACAAATCCACTAGGGGAAGCTTATGCAAACTTGGGTTTTGTAATGGGGTCCTTGAATCTCTCCAGCACATCTCACAACCTAACCATGACACAGGATTCACCAGCGTGCAAACCCTTTCTTCTGTTCCTGTCCATGTATCACCCCAACAACACTTATTGTTTGGCCCACATCACACAGAGAAATAAGTATAACAAAAGAGGAATTCTCATCCTTGACCATGAACCACAAGGTCATGAGCAAGTGGTTCTCATAGAAGTTGAGATATGGAATCATCCATCTGCGGAATTCTAAAACACGGAGAGAGGCACACCCCTGGGATTCTAATGACCAGATAATCCTATGTGCTGGTAGTTGCATTTTTACAACAGTGATTTAAGTAGCTCCAAAAACAGTTTCCTAAAATGCCATAGGAAAGAGACATTGGTCAATGAATAAAAATCATCCCAGCTTGGTTCTAGCCTGAAATACACGTTTTTAATAGTTGGCATGATGTGGATTATTTCTTCCTAAATTCCTACCATTTAATGCAAAAATTAGCAATATAACATTGTCTGCAACATACCAGAATTGAGAAAAACAAAAATAAAAATGAAATAAACTGAACAGAGGGGATAAGCAGCTTGACAGTTAAGATTTGCTGCACTCAATTCTCCAAGTCTGACCCCCTTATCCAAATGTATTTCCTCCCACTGTCTGCATGGGCCTTCCTGCTGCGGAGCTATTTCTTCAATGAACATGGCACAGGTCATGTTGGTACTACCACCATTCCTTTGCACAGGCCATTCCTCCCTCCCTGAATAATCTCCAGGAAACTCAGTGTCCATTTAAGTGCAGTGGAAAGAATATGGGCTCTGGAATCTGAACAGATGGACAGTGACTGAGAGAAGCAGCTGAAAGAAAGCAAGAACATGGTACCACAAGCTGTGGTCAGGAAACCTGGCTGTTCACACACAGCCAGGCAGCCCAGAGCCCCCTCCCTGGCACTCTGTACCCTCACCCCCAAGTCAGAGAGCCCAGAGCTCCCTCTGTGACTTCTGTGTTCCTTTGTCAAGGCTGCCCCCAGGGCTGCGTTAACTGTCCTCTTCTCCAATCAAAGACATCCCCAAATGCACTCCCCAGTCCTGGCCCAAATGCAAAGGCCATCCTGCGTGCCCTTTCCTCTTTGCCCCATCTACCCTACCAACTGCCTGGCCCAGAGCCCAGCGCCCAGACCTAGCGGGAACTCCAAAAACACCAGCTTAATAAGTGAATGAGGACTGTATGTCATTTTCCAGAAAGTTCAATGCAAAAATTATTTATCTTACTCTTAACCCTTAAACAAGTAAGGAACTTTATTCTTTCAAGCATCTTGCAAATGATAAATCAGCAAGCTTAGAATGCTATCAATTTGTCTGTAGTCAGAAAATTCAAGGATTGCTTTCATTAAAAAAAAAAAAAAATCATCAGGTAAAAACCAAGAGTATTAGATTAGCAAAACACTGGAAACGACCAAAATATCTATTTATAAGGGGCTGGTTAACTAAGCCAAGGAATACCCATACAATGGAATCTACATAGTTGAAACAGACGAGCAAAAAAGAATAAAGAAGTTCTTAATACTCAGATAGTCAGATGTCCCCCAAATTTAGTGCTGTTGGAAAATGTAAAGGAAAATATAGTGTTTATGGTATGCTTCCACTTGTGTAAAAAATTTCAGGACTAGAGATACACATGTATATGTACGTTTACACGTGTGCACGTATTTCCCTGTATATTCACACCATATCTTTATGCTGCAGAAACCAGTGACTGTGGTTGCTTCAAACTAAGGGAACCAAGAGATGAGGAGAGAGAAAGATGTGTCATTTTGAATACCCTTTTGTACCTTTTGAATGTTAAACCATGTAAGTATTGACCTATTTGAAAAAATTAAATTAAAAATTCAAAGCAAACAATGTGTGGGAAAGTAATAAAAAATCTAGTTTAGGAAAACATAAAAGAGAAATCCTCATTTTAAAAAAATGGTTCGAGGCCGCCTGTTGAGTCATCTGTAAACCGTGGAGGAGACGAAATCTGGGGAGGCACCCGTGCGTGGCAGAAAGGAGACTGTGGTGGCTGCGGCCATCTCAGCTGCCTTCCCGGGTGACCTGAGAGTGCTGGGGCCTCTCTGACCCTCAGCCTCCTCCTCTTTGAATCCAAGTGTTTGGACCAACTCTTAGAGCAGGCAGGCCCTTTCCCCCTGGGGGAGTAGGAGGTCCTCAGGTAGATACACTTAGTTACTTGGTGACAATCTAATTTAAAAAGAAGAGACCACCCTTTAAAAGGAAAGAGAGAGTGCCCCACCTACCGCATAGGAGTCTGTGGCAGGGAGATAAAAACCTCAAACCCCTCCTCACCAGAGTGCAATAAAACCAATGCGTCTCACTTCAGGAGCTTAAAATACATTTGCAGACACGCCCTTCCCTCCAAACACACCTGCTGCCTTTTTCCTCCCACTTCCCACATCCTCTCTGGACAGGCTGAGTGCCCATTTATGACAGAGCTGAAATATTTCCTTTTTTGATCTAATATTTCCTGAGGGCCCCTCCCCTCCTTTATGGCTGCCATTCACAGCCATCTGGGATGACCTAGGAACAAGAAGACACTTCAGATCTTAAAGACAATGGAAATGTGGCGCTTTTTAAAAATAATAGTTCATGCCCAGTCACCTCTATCTCCAAAACATACTTTTAGATAAAGGCGACTTAATGGTGGTGACTGGATATTGGCATTGCTAGAGAGGCTTACGTGTCTCTCTAAATTGTCCAGATAGAACCTTCTATGAGCTACTTGGCAAACATGGGGCCTGGGCATCCTCTCTGTGGTCCTCACTTTCTCTCCAAGCTCCACCCCTACCCTCTTCCAACTTAGGAAGTGGCTAAATTTGTTCTCCTGGCTTTTCCCTTAGGAATTAGAACATGAGGAGTGCCCAGGTGGATCAATGGGTTAAGCATCTGCCTTTGGCTCAGGTCATGATCCCGGGGCCCTGGAATCGAGCCCCGCATTGGGCTCCCTGCTCAGTGGGGAAGCCTGCTTCTCCCTCTCCTGCTCCCTCTGCTTCCATTCCCTTTCTTGCTGTGTCTCTAACAAATATATAAATAAAATCTTGAAAAAAGAGGGGGGGTATTAGAACACGAGAATCAGAACGGGTGTTAGAGGTAATGCTGGCTCATTTTGCAGGTGGGGAAACTGAGGCCCATGAAGGTGGGAAGCTTCCCTCCACACAACACATCCACGGCAGGGCCAGGACAAAAGCCAGGGCTCACAAGCCTTTGCTTCCTCCCTAACGTACCTGCTTTTGTGCATTCCCGCCCAGAGGTCCAGCTGCCTTCCCTGCACGGTGGATACTGCCCCCCGCCTCCCACTTGGTAACATCAGCCTCCCCCAAACTGCCCCCCCCACCCCGGCCCAGGTGAAGGGCTGACCCAGCTAACCCCGGGGGGCGGCCAAGCACCTGAAATGTGGCACCTGCAGACATGGTGAGAGTTTGGGTATAGTGGGTTAAATTAAAGGCATTTCCTTTTTCCTTTGTACTTCTGTTTCCTTTTACTTTTTTTAAATGTGGCTACCGGGAAACTTAAAATTACATAGATGACTCGCACTGTATTTTTACCAGCCCGCACTGCCCCCCGTCATATGCTCCTACCCATTTAGCTCCCAGCCGGCAGAACTGACCTGCCCCGTGTGCCATTCTCTGTGCCCTGGAAGGTCTCTGTTCTAAAGACCCAGCCATGCCCAGGAGTTAATGGGGTAAATAATGTGCCACCAGGGACATCGAGGACGAGCTCTAAAGCCTTGGGGTGATTTCTGCAAGTGCTTCTCCCTTTCCTTCGGTGGGGATGGAGGGAGGGATTCTGGCACCCCTCAGTTGACTCTGATTCTTCCTCCACAAGCAGTGGCTTCCCACAGCTGTCTTTCCTGTAGATTGGATTTTTTTTTTTATTGGTAAAGATTTTATTTATTCATTTGGCAGACAGAGATCACAAGTAGGCAGAGCAGCAGGCAGAGAAGAGAGCCCGATATGGGACTCGATCCCAGGACCCTGAAACCATAACCTGAGCCGAAGGCAGGGGCTTAACCCACTGAGCTACCCAGGCACCCCTGTAGATTGGATTTGTATCCCCTGAAGTATGGTGGTAGCTTGGGGGGGAAAGGAGGAGGAAGAAGGCAGTCTTGGATTTGGGGCCCCCAATCCTCACTCTTCCCTCTGCTCCCTCAGGGAAGGAGCAGGTTTCACAGAGCGCACGGAGACCACGTCTTCCTTGCCGGGAGTCGTGCTGAGGACGTTGGGTGTTATCACATCCCCTCCTTTTCCCACCCGCCTCACGAACTTGGTGCTCCCTGCTTTCTCGATGAGGAAACTCAAGCTCTGAGAGGCTCAGCAACATGCCCAAGGGGACCACAGGAAAGCAGCCAAGCCAGGGGATTCAGGTCTCGCCGGTTCCAAAACCCATGCTCCTCACCGTCACTCGACTTCTTGAGGCCTCAGTTTCTTCATCTGCAGTCTGGCTACAATACTAGCCCGGAGACAGGGTGGAGCCCTGTGACCCAAGGACCCATCCTCCCCTGGAACTAGGTTCTGGGCCCACGAGGGCCCTCCAGCTCCCGCCATTCCCTGGCAGAGCTACACTCCTCATCCTGGGCTGACAAACCTACCTTGTTCGCTCAACTCTGAGGCTCCACACAGCCCGCTGTCCTGCCTGGGTACCCTCTACATCTTGTCTCCAGGGAATTAAACCCCAATCCCCAGCCCCTTATATTAAGATGCCATCTAAGCATCGCCTCCTCCAAAAACCCGCCAAGACCAGGTAGTCAGAGAACTGCTTCTCATGTTGCCCTTTCCTGCTTGCCAGGCTGTGACTGTCTTCCTCCTCCCTTCACCCCCAGGGCCCTGCTCTCCCTCCCCAGCCAAACCCACTCCCAAAAGAAGCTTTGACGTGGACAGACCTGAGTCTCTCCTCCCATAGGAAGGATTCTGCATTTCCTCATTCAGCAAAATATTTCCTGAGCACCCACGAGCAGCGGCCATTCTCGGAGGCCCTGGGAACATGGCGGTGATGGCACCTGAGGGAGCAAAGGTTGTCTCCAAACAGCCCTGCCCTAAACACACGAAGCCAATGATCTGGGTTCATGTTTCTCAAGATTCTCCTGCTGTTCTTATTTTGAGGTCAAGGAATGATCCGTTAATGGGCTCTGAGTTCGGTTTTCGGCAGGCATGTAATGGTCAAAGTATGATCCTTGACTTGAAGGAAGGCTCCACGTCTATTAAAATACGTTTTTAGAGACTGCGATGGCCTCGGGAAATGTGACAGAATCCTCAGTAAGGAGACAGCCTGTAACACCATGAGCTGGTGGCACTTCACATGGTGACAGAGGGAAGGCCAAGAGTGCGCAACAGCTTCCCAAACACCCACCACGTGCGGGAGGAGCCCACTGCTCTCCCAACTTGTGCTGCATTCGGTAAAGCGCACTGAAATCTTCCCGGCGGGTGGAACATAGATTTTCTTCTAAATATTAGTGATTTGCTGTGGGAATGATTGACACTCCCAAGAGACGAAGCCCTTATGCTTATTAAGGATGGCACGGGTTCACAAAATTTCAGAAAACTACGTGCGGGGGTATGTGCGTGCATGCCCATGCATGTGTGTGTGTGTGTGTGTGTGTGTGTGTGTGTGTGTTGGTGGGAACAGAAAAAAAGACTGGAAGGAAACGCACCAACATCAGGGTGTCGTCACAGTTTGGGGGCTTAATTTTACACATTTCTCTATTTTCCAAATCTTCTATCATGACTCTCATTGCTTTTATAATCAGAAAAGCAGTAAACTGAATGCTAATAGTTTTTTAATTTCCTCAAGGATCTGTTTTTACAGGCACCATTTCAGTGGGGTTTGGAAAGCAGCAGGGTGTGAAACACAAATGAAATCCCCTATTCCTGCAGGGCTGAGTGTACCCCTTGGCCCTGAAGAGAAGCCCTCCCAGCATTCACGCTGGCAGCCAGCTGTCCACAGCTGTTCCGAGGAGGCAGCGAATGAATGGAGCTGGTGGAAAAACACAACATTCCTGACTCTCCAAGGATGGCATTATGCTTGGAGCTCTCGCTCACCAAAGAAGTAAATAAACAGAGAGAGAGGTGGCAGCCAAGCAAGCGAGAGGAACTTCAGTCCTGGAGGTGGGTCAGCTGCCAGGGCTCCTGACTCCTAACATAGCAACAGCAAAAAGACCCCCCCCCCCCAAGCCAACCAGCCCCGTGGAGTTGGGCTAACACCCGCTGACCAGGGCCCTCCCTGGCTGTACCTCAAGAATGCCATCATCCCTTCCCGCTACCATAGAGCCTCAAGGACACATTTTCTCTCTGTCTCCAGGCCGAAAAGGTCCGGAGGGCAGGGTCCCTGGCAGGTTCGTCTCTGCAGACCGCCAGCATATTCACTGGCACACCCACTCACTGTCCATTCCCTCTGGCACTGCTCCATTCCGGGCACCGTTCTGGGGCTGAGGACACGACGAGGAACAAAACAGACAAGGTCCCTGCCCTTCTAGAGCTCACAGTCTAGTGGGAGACACAAGTGACAAACAAGAAGAGAATCAAGATTCTATCCCAGACGGAGGTGGGCACTGTGAAGAGTGTAACACAGGGTGCAGTCTCTGCTGGGACCTGAAGGTGGGGGGGCGGGGGGGGGCAGCTGAGGGAAGATGGGAGGGAAGGGCATGCCAGATGAAAAGAACGGCCCAGGAGAGCAAGGTGTGTTCAAGGAACAAAGAGGTCCCAGCAGGGAGGGGAGGGAGTCTTAGAGGCAGGCAGGGACCAGACCCCGGGAGGGCCCCCAGAAGGCCCACGGAAGGGTAAGCAAAGGCGTGGCCCATCTCTCTCATGAAGGAGACTCACTCTGCACACTCTGAGAGGCTAGACTGTGCCACCGCAGCTCCCAGAGAAGGACTCCACGGCTGTCTCTGGCTTCCAGCATCTATGGCAATGGGGAGCGGCCAATCAGCTTGGCCCGGGGGCTCTCAGAATGCTTGGGGAATTCTGTCTCTTCTCACTTACACTGATTCTGCTTCGTCAAGCTCCTGACACCAAGAAACACCACCGATGGCAAGAAAGAAGCAAACCTGTCCTCTGTCCACCCACCCACGAGTGCCCCCCAGCCCTTGCTAAGCAAACATCTGCCATGCCCAGGGCTGGCGCTGCGTGCCGATGAGCAACACACCAGCCCCGCCCTCAGGAGCCCCCGCACGCCATGCCCGCACCAGGCTCACCAGGCACCACCCTTGGCGGGAGCTGCCCAGCACCCACCTCTCCCCCTACGGCCTCCCGCTTGTCTTCTCTCCCTGGCAAAACCTCCCTCGAGCCCCGGAACGGTTCTGATGGGAGGCTTAATTCACTGCACGGGGCTAAACAGAGAGACGAGCTCAGTGCCTTGCCTACTTCCTCCACCGCCCACCCTCATTCTTCCGTCCACTGGCCCAGGGAGGAAAATATGTTCAGTTGCACAGATGAGGTCGTAACCAGTGGAATGGCAGATACTATTTTTCTGAAGACAAAAGAGGACTCGGGTGTTGGCTGAAGAGTGCAAAGGTGAGGGGGGCCATCGGGGACTGGTCCAGGGCAGGGGTGGGCAAGGCGGGAGGAAAGAGCTTCATGTGCACACCTCTCCAGCCGGCACCACACAGCAACATCGCAGCTTGTAGTCAGAGGGAACCACATCTGACAGGTCACTTTCAGAATCTCCACTCACGTAAAAATGAGTTACCGTCATTCAGAACAGCCCCGTTCCCCCACTTTTGCAGATTCTTTAGTTCTGCTCTGTGAGATTTCTAGGGTACAAATGGAGGGCCTTGCCTAAGAAAAAGTGCACATACAAGGGCTCCAGGAAATCTTTCTATCTTAAAACTCCCAGAGCAGCCGAAGTTCCAAGAAGCTCCACAGGACCCCTCCACATGGATCAGGGTTCACACCAATACCCGCCATGCAGTTGGGTGGTGGTTTTTTTCCAGCGGGACACAGCCATCCTTGGGCAAAGTCACCACTGAGGATGGTTCCAGACCCTTGAGTCTCTTCTTCCCAGGAGGGGAGGATGGGTTATAAATAGCCTGGACTCCTTCAGCCCTACACAGGCACAGATCCCACACCCCCGTCCCAGGCTCAGCCAGCTGGTCCCTCCTCCCCCAAGTTCCCACAGCCTGCTATAAGAGGGAGGAAACTGCTCACCCACTGTGGGGGTGGGGAACTAAATCCTTCAGGCCCCCTTCAGAGCAAGTGGCCTCTCATGAATTTTAACTGTAACCCCCACACCTCTGCACCCTTCTGTAATGGCGGTCCTGGAGAGGGGTCAGGGGCAATATGATTAGAGGGCCTATTACCCTCCCCAGTCACCCACAGAAGCCCTGAGTTGAATGCCCAGGATATGCTAAGGCACTGAATGAAGCATAGGAATAACCCTCTCGCATGTCTCTGCCTCAGTTTCCCCATCTGTAAGATGGACACAGAGCTGAACCCATACCACTTGGGGATGGCCATGACATTAGCATGCGATGACAGTGAAAAGGCACTGTCACAATGTTAGCCCTGGACCGTCATGATGACGTCAGATCTTGGTTTCTTCTACAGGGGCCCCCAGCACAACTGTGGGGACACCGATTCTTATCCGTTCGTGAGAGCAGAAAAATTCTATTTGGCCGCATTGCATTAGCCTTGAATTCTTGATACTGCATACCCTTGAAAGCAATAAAACTTACAAAATATTCTCTCTTACAAGTCACTTCTGACTAATACAGATTGACATACACCGCACCCAGACCGATTTTGATTGAATACAATTCCGCCGGACTGTACGTGACAGTATATGCTGAAGGAGCATTGCCCTAAAATATTTTGGTCTGAGGCAAGAGGAAGGTCTCGACAGTCATTCTGTTTCCCATTCAAACCCTTCCCATCCATACCCACTGGTAAGAAACACAGGGCTAAAATCTAAGTGGCCAACTCCCAGTTCTTTTTAATTAAGACACTTTGTTTGCTCAATAAAATACAGCGCAAAAAACATTTACTGAAAACCCACTCATTGATGTCTAATAGCTGTGTCAAATACTCACAACAACATTTATTCCAACACCCCCAGATAATTGCTCATCCTTCTCATTTGGTATCCACAACAGCACAACATTTGTGTCCAAGTGTAATTGATCCAGAATTGGGCTCCCTTTCAAAAATATCTGTAAAACCTAATTACCAGGAAAACAGAGTTCTGGCATCCTACGGAAAGAGGGTGCTTCACAATGAGACAAGCTGCAAACTCATCTTGGCCAATCAAGCTGCATTATGTTACAAAAGGAGTTTGAGGAATTTGGGGTGAGAGGAGTGAGAAGGGAACAGGAAAAGTTGGAAAAGAGTCAGACTGGAATCTTCAGGGATAGTCCTGATTTTTTTTTTTTTCCTAAGCCAAGGACAGAAAACAGAAAATATACCACATTAGCTGGCAAGCATAGCTATAGAAAGTACCAGATAATGAGCCCCTAATGGGCTTGGGGTCTGGGGTGGCATTTCTGATCTCAGGCCCTCCAGATGCCTTGCTGAGGGAATTCTCTCCACCCTGGTCTGGGAGGCTGATGTCATTTCTCATCTCCTGGGGTTTCTAACCACCGTGGCAGGTCACTTTCCCTTGGGCCTAAGTTGGGTCATCTGTAAAATGAGAGTTCCTCATATCTCTAGAACATCTTTCTGCTCAAAATCCCCATGACCTTTTTTTTCTTTTTTCTTTCCTTTTTAAAGAAAAGGGCACCCTTTCCGCTCAGGTGCTCCGTGGGGTTGGGGGAGTAGGGAGGAACGGTGGGAATGAAGGACTCAGTGTTTCCAACCAACTCTCACACAGTTCTGTGCACACTTGCACCAGCTGGGGATCAGACCCACTCTGGGGATAAAGATTCCTTTCAGCCCGGGATGGACCTACCGGGGTGGTTCTAACCTCGCGGCCCTAGATTCGACAACTGGCCAGTAAGGAACCGGGCCAAACCACTGGCCTTCTTGGAGCCTCTCTCCCAGAACTGACTACACCACGGCACACCTTCCTCTTCGGAGGGGGGTTTCCTTCCCACCTTCATCTTTCCGTCCCGCAGACCCGAGAAATCCCAACCCCAGCCTTGCGAAGGGCCCGGTGAAGCTCCCGGAGTAGGGAGCACACACCGGCGTCTCCAGGCTCCCTCTGTTCCTGGACCCTCCTGGCCTAGATGTGGGTACCAGCCTCTACAGCTGGTTCCAAAGGAAGCGAGAGTTGTTGCCGCTTTGCTTTTCTTTGGCTCCTCCTAGTTCTCCACCTAATGAAATCAGACAAGCAGCCCGAATAACAAAGCAGCACAGCGGCCAGAGACAATTCGATTTCAAAGGAGCAAGAGATGCGCACGCCTAGGAGCGAAGACTGGCGCGGTTCCTAGGAAGAGACCCTGCGCTGCCCCGTGTGAGCGACAAGTACCGGGCTGGCCTCAGCTTAACTTTCCCAAGGCACGCAGGAACCGTGTGCGTGAGCCCATTTCCCGCAGCTTCTCAGTGGCCAGCCGCGTGAATCCGGAAGGTCTGGCAAGGGCGCCACCTCGGGCAGAGACCGCACGAAGCCCGCGAGCCGCGTCTCGAGATGCGGGATCCCAGGCTCTCCACCCCCTTTCTAATCTTCGAGATAAGACAGTGTGACATGCGGATGCCAAAGTCTCGGGAAACCGTCACTCTCCAAAACGCTCCCGCGCCTTCCCGGCAGAAGTGCGGTAAAACTTTTGGCAGAAACCACCTGTGGCTGCCGGCAGGCCCGCCCTGTCCCGGCCCTGAGGCGCCGCCAAGCCCGGGCCCGCACGCGCCCGCAGAAGTTCCCCTCCAGCCCCGCGCGCCACTTCGCTCCGGGCCGCGGTGCCAGCCAGGAGGCGCGGCGCCCGCTCGCTGGCTCGCTCTCCGCTGGCTCTCCCCTCCTCCCTCTCTCCTCCTCCCGCCTCCTCCCGTTGCATGGCTGCCGCACGGAGCCCCTGAATAGCCACCGCAGCCCCCCGCCTCCTGCCTGCCGCGCTGGGGGCGCCCCTGCCCCCGCCGGCGCCCCGGGGCGCGCGGACCGCCGGCCTCCTAGCAACAGCCCCGAGACCGCTTTCCGGCGTCGGCAATGCGGAGCCACCCTCCCGGAGCCCCGCGACCCTCTGACCCGCCTCGGCAGCCGAGGTGCGGGGGAGACCGTGACCCTCGCAGCCGGTGCCCAAGCGCGCCGCGCGAAGACACTCACTCACCTCTGCGCGCCGCCAGCCCCGCGCGCCTCCCGCACTTGGCGCCGGGCCGCGGTCCTCGCGTCCTCCTCCGCCGCCGCCGCCACCGCCGCCGCCGCGGTCCGACCGTGCCTGTGCGCCCGAGCAGCGCGGGCCGCGCGCTGTCAGAGTCTCGTGGCGGGGCTGCGCCGGCGGGTGTGGAGCCGAGCGGCGGCGGCGGCGGGCGCGCGGGCAGCTCCTCCCTCCCCGCGCCGCGCCTCCGCCCTCCTCGCGCCCCGCCTCCCGCGCCGCGGCTGTCAGCCCCGCGCCCCGCGCCCGGCGCCCGCGCGGCCCGCGCCACCGGCTCGGGGGGCGCACGGGGTTAAAGGGCCCGGATGTCTACGGTCGCCTCTCCGCGCGCCCGCCCCCTGCTCCGCGCCCCCTCCCCGCCTGCCACACTTGCACTTGCTGCGCCCTGACCTCCTCTCCGGCTCGCGGAATTTCTATTTTGACAGTAACTGTGGCGGTGGGTGGCGCGGCGGGGGGTGCCCAGGACCCGCGGAGGCGGCGGGCGGCTGGCAGGACCCGGCGCGGGGGCGGAGTGGGGGGCCGGGCAGAGCCACCATCCGCTCGGGGCTTTTTTCTTTCTTTCCTTTTTTCTCTTTGCCTCCTCCAGGATTTAAAGGGACAGCCCCGGCCGAGGCGAGGGGCCAGGCGGCCGCCGTTTCTCCGGTCTCCAGACGCCCTCTGCGGCCCGGCCGGACCCGCCCGCACCCGGAGCACAAGCTCCCGACCGCCGGGTATTTTTAGGTCCACACCCTGCCCGGGACAGCGGTGCGGCAGAGCTTGGCCCGCTCGCCCCGGCGCACGGCTATTTTTACAGAGTCCGGTTGGGGGAGGAAATAAAACAACTCAGCAACTGCTTTCCCATCCGAAAGTAGGGAGTGAAGAGTGGAGGCGAGAAGTTTCCCAAATTCTCTCGGAATTCCAGCGACTTAGAAAGATACCTCTCCGACACGAGAGACTATGGGCTTGCTGCATTTCACGGCGCCCAAATCCCAACGGGAAACCCCGCCCTAGAGACCGCTTGGACGCGCGGTCTCCCACCCCTCGCCGGGCAGAGTCCCCTCACCCTGCACCCTGCGCGCCAGGGACCCGGCCACAGCCAAGGGACACTCCCCTGGACGGCCTTAGAAGGCGGCCTTCCAAAGCATCCAATCGCCCTGCTACGCAGCCAGGGGCGGGCTCTGGGGGCTTGGTTCCGCCCGGTCCCTCCAAGCCCCGCCCCCGCTGTTACAGTACTCGGGGGAGAGTCTAGGTGGGACCGCCGCGCGGAGCGGTGACAGACAGCGCCAAGGGCCCATTCCAGGGAAGCCGGGCGGCGTGGGGTGGGTTGAGGGTGGGGGACACTAGGGTCGGGCGGGACGGCACGATCGGTTGCACATAAGGCCACGCTCGGGCAGATGTGCTGGCCATCAGCAGGCCGGGGCACACAGGGACTGGATTTCTCTCTACGTTTTTGCAACCCTCCCCTCTGCGCTCCTAGCAGACAACGGAATCCTTGCCCGCCCTGGCGCGAGTCCCCTCGGATGACAGCGGGTTCTCCCAGGGGCTCCGCCACCAGACGCGGGAAGTTTGCCGTCTTCAGATGCCCGCTGGGGCTGAGCATTCCTGAGCTGCGCGGGGCGTCCAGGACAGGCAAGAAAGCGAATGCCTTCCTCCGCGTCCCTGTTCTGGCCATTGACTAATGAAAGAGAAGTGGGGCTGCCGCCTGCCGTCTGGGTATTGGCTTTTAACGTTGGAGATACTCGGTGGCATCCTTTACAGGAATCGCCAAAATAAATTTGTGGACCTTCTGCTTGACCCTTCTTCCTAGGGTCGCTCGTTGGAATTTTTTTTTAATCGTTTCATTTATTCGTGCAGTAAATGCGCAATATAAGGCACCACGTTGGGACAGTGAAGACAAGGGACACACTCTGAAATATGATGTGACAGTAGACAGCTAGGGACACACGTGAAAGGGGAATCTGGACCATAGGGTTGTGTTACGTGTTTCATTTGCTAGAGAGGCCAGACTTTTCCTAGTGAGTAAATGTCATTCACGCAACAGTTTGAGCAACAACCTTAACCAAACCGTTCAAAAACTCATAGAAGTGTGGGGAGGTCCCTCCCAGAAACTAAGAGATTTTCAGATTCAAGATATCACGATTCCAAGTCACTTGAGCTTCTGGGGACAAAATCATATTCTTTGCTTAGCCTTAGGAGCCATTGTCCCCCTACTTTAGGTTGACTCTCTCCTTTCCTTTCCTTAAAAGGTCTTTGGCAATTGGGGGTTCTGCTCACCCAGCTGATGCTTCTAAGCCAAAACTATGGAGGAGGGTGCATTTGGGGAGTACCTGGAAGATCTGAGCCTGGAATGGCAAGGCAGGTGCAGATGATAAGACTATGGTTCTGGGGCTGAGGGCAGCTACAGCCATGAAAAGGGTGTTTTGTTTGAGAAAAGAGAGATTTTCTACTAATTAGAATTATCTCTAAATCAGAAAGATTTTCATTCTTTCTCTAGGCACAGTTGGCTCAGAGCAGATGTTTGTCCTATAGATCACTGAATAGCTTTCCATGCCATGAGCTATGGGAGGAGGGTTCTATGTTTGAACAGCGAGCCTCAGTGTTATGGAGCCTAATCACACAGGCAAAACTTTTATAAACGTAAGAGCAGTCAGGATGAGACTGGTCTGCTTTTTTATTCTTTTATAATAGTGATATTATAAAATATTTTTCAAGAAAGCAGCTATTACACTGCATTTACGATTTTTGTTCATTTGAATTTTTTTTTTCCTACAAGACTCGGAGCTCCTTTGCCATCTTGGCATCCTCAATGCCTAATACACTTAGCACTTAATAGGTGCTCGTTAAAAAATTAGTAAACCAAATGAATGAAAAGTCATTTTAGAATGGTAAAGTAGATGGTGGTAACACATGAGGATAGAGACCCAGAGAACTTTGTAAGACTCATTTGCAGTTCGCTTGTTTGTATTTAACTGCCAACAGTAGACTTTGCCATAAGTGATAGGATTTACTGGCTCCTGCCAGACTCCTACTTCTTAGCCATGAAACCTAGGAAAGTATGTCATTCATCTCCTTGGTGCCTCCATTTCCAAATCTATAAAAAGGGGATCATCATGAGAAATTTTCTACCCCATAGAGATGCTGGGATGACCAGATGAGAAAAGTTGCAGGCAAATATTGCCCCATGAACAACATTCATTAAGGAGTTAGTAAGTGTTGAGCACAGTGGATACATTGCAAATTATCAGTATTAGTTATTAGAACAAAATTTATAGAAATGATCAAAGAATTGTATTCAAAATTTACCCATGTCCCAAGGATGGTTAAAGGCCAATTCCAGAGAAGAGGAAAAAAAAGGGAATTAGCATTCACAGAGCTCCCTCTAGAATCAGAATCGTGACAGGCATTGTGTGTTCCTCCTGACTACGGCGCAAAGACTATTTCATGGTCATTTATCAATGAGAAATCTGGGGTCAGTAGCAGTAGTAATGACCAAGGTCCCACAGATGGGAAGTGACAACTGCAGCACTGGGGCCCAGATTCCTGAATTCAGGAATTCACTGCATTCTATCCAGCTGTGCTGCCTCTAGAGGAGAAAGAAGCTTTGAGAGAATTACGAGATAACTGTGGTCCATGTCACCACAAGGCAAGGTGGGCAAGATGCAATCTCATTTGAGAGGGACTTCCTGGAAGAGGTGGTATTTGAGAGTAGTTTACTTCTCTTTTTTTATTCAATAATTTCAGGTTTTCAGAAAAGTTCAAAGATAATATAAAGAATTCCCATATACCTTCACTCAGGTTCCCCAAATGCAAACATTTCCCATGTTTACTTTATCTTGCTCTCTCTTATATGCATATTATTTTTGTCCTAAACCATTTGAGAGTGAGCTAAAGACATGATGCTCTTTTTTTTTTTTTAATATTTTATTTGTTTATTTGACAGAGAGCTAGAGAGAGAGCACAAGTAAGCAGAGCGGCAGGGAGAGGAGGAGAGGGAGAAGCAGGCTCTCCGCTGAGCAGGGAGCCCGATGCGAGGCTCGATCCCTGGACCCTGGAATCATGACCCGAGCCGAAGGCAGCCGCTTAACCACCTGAGCCACCCGGGCGCCCTGACATGATGCTCTTTTACTGGCTAAGTCTTCAAAGACTGTTTTCAAACAATTTTTACATAATTAAAATTAGGAAATTGCCTTTTATCTAAGCTAAACCATACCTAGAGATCATGAATAATCTCACTCATGGCAAAAATGAAAGAAATAAGTTCTGATTAGGATTCAATCCAGGATAATATGTTGCATTCAGCTGTCATATATCTTGGAAGAGTATTTTTATTATTAAATATAAATTTTATCAATTTTCATTTCTTCTTTTAAATGGTCATACATGTATGGTCCATAAGGTGTCACGAAGACCAATCTTCTTACTCCACATTCAGACAGTTTCCTCTGAGCCCTCTTTTTGGCCAGGCCTCACCCTCGGGCCCTGTCTTCAGCCTGCCAAACCCAGCTGTAGCAAGAATCCTGCTAAGTCAGTTTAGTGAGAATCCCCCCACCCTTGATATTTGATCACCCTGAGTTGACTTTAGCAAGAATCCTGTTAGATCAGTTTAGCAAGAATCCACCTACCCTTGATGTTAGTAATTTTCCATCCACTGACCCCCGCCCTTCCTAGGCTACAAATTTTCATCTGTCCTTGTCAAGCCTGACCCTTTTTGCCCCTTTTGCCATGGTCTCGAATAGTCTTCCTTACCATTTTAACAAGAACAATTTCTTCTTTAACAACGCCAAAGAAAAGAGAGAAAAAATTAAAACCCATCTGTAATTGCCCACCAGATATAACCTTAATTAATCCATGGTTAATTTAAACTTATTAATACTTGATTTCTTTTTAATGTACATGTGTAATCCAGGCACACAACCACCATCCCTTCCTGGGGGCCAGCTTCCCCTGGAAAATATTAAGGATATGCAAGTTCTACTTATCATTCCTCCAGAAGATCTCCCTCCAGGTCCAGTGCCTCCTGCTGCTCCCAGTGGGGCCATAGCTCACTTTGCCCTCTACCTCCTAACCCAAAACTCCAGTTACCGCCTCCCTTGAAAAAATGCTGCAGCCCCTAACAGCCCTAAAAAGAAGCTAATGTGGGCAGGCCACACCCCTCGTATATACCTATTTTGTTTGCAACATCAAGACCTACAAAAGCTCTACTGGCCAACAGATTTGAAAAAACGTTCTGGTAGCTCCAGAGAATTAACATGTAAGACTGGACAACTTAAAGCTGCCCAAGAGATACGACTTCCCCCATGTTCCAAGAAAGAGTAACCACGTACTCAACCCTCCCTTGGGTCTCTCAATGGTGCACCTCACTTCTAACCTGGCCCCAACTTTGTTCATCTCCTCTTTGATATGATTCTCCATGGGAAAACCAGCCCCTAACCTCAGGGGATGAGCTTTCCCTGGGACCCCCCATCCCATCATTTTCCCAACAAACAGTTCACAAGCCTCAGTCGGTCAAGATATCTCTTTGACACTCTGGGGTGGTGGTAGTTAGGTGTCACCAATGGGACTGGTCAGTGACCGCCATTGGCATTCCAAGCATGGCTGAACAGCTGAGCAAGTTAGGGCAGGGGAGGTCCTCTAGTAAGTTCAGCCTCCTTCAAGATCTTCCCAACTGTCTGAGTTGCAGGTGTGCGAGTAATTGTTGAATCACAATTCTCAGAGTGACTTCATTCTAAATCAATGAGGGTCACAGAAACAATTGACTAATTCCACCTCCAATTTTTCAAAATACCATAGTATTACTTCTCTTTAATTAGTATGATATATAGACATATTACATAGTATATTATATATATTATTATGTAATTA
This sequence comes from Mustela nivalis, assembly GCF_964662115.1. Lineage (NCBI taxonomy): Eukaryota > Metazoa > Chordata > Mammalia > Carnivora > Mustelidae > Mustela > Mustela nivalis. The sequence continues at coordinate 44,657,842 of NC_139033.1, read as the reverse complement.
TTTTTTATTCCTGCCCCCTGCTTTGAGTTTATATTGTCTTGTCCTCCTTCTCCTCATGAGAACTCCCAGGTGGAAATCACTTAGGGCCCCCACCGGGATTTCCCTTAGTTAGCCAAGTACCAGGTCAGTGCTGCGCAATTATCCTGAGAATGCGATTTAATTGAGAGCCCTCACTCCACTCAGAGGCTGTGTGAAAGGAGAAGACTGCTTTCAGGATGCGCAGGGCACGAGGCAAATATCTGTTGCAAAGTGCCTGTCTACATAAACAACCTGATTTCAAAATGCATTATGAAACCCCCGGCCCATGTGAAGTACAGTGATTTAATGATGAAGGTTTAGAATAATGCGCAGAAAAGAGATATTTACATATTTATGTATTGCTTCATCAGTGCGTGTAAGATTTCCCCATGGTGTCCAGGCAGCCTCTCTTCCTATTCAAGTCCAAAAACCCACCTTTTCATTTTCTTTCTTGCTCACGAATGCCAAATACACCATTCTTAGTTAATTTCATATCTCTCACCTCGACAAAAGATGGCCATGCCATTATTACTCACAATGCCAGGGCTCTTCAGAACCCATATGTATTGAAACAGTACAGCTCTTCTTCCCCTTCAGTTCCCTGATACTGTTGACTCATGTTGTTGCATCATTCATCCCAAGGTCTGTGAACACTGGCTTCTGATGATTCTCAAAGCTGTGACTGTACTCTGTTCAGGAGGACCTCGCGTGCGAGCCTTACCCAAAGTATGCAGGAAAATGTGAGCCATCGTTCATTTCCAGATCATGTTAAATTTACCATTTGGAATTATATAGTACAAACCTAAAACAATACATTTTTCCACCCTTGTCTTCTCTTAAACTCCTAAGGCTGTAATCACTGCATTCCTAGCATGTGAACTCTTTCATTGTTAACTGAATTGCTGTAGGTTTGGCGGAAGGGTGTCCCCCTAAGACTCATGCCTACCTGGAATCTGTGAATGTGACCTTATTTGGAAATAAGGTTTTTATAGATGTGATCAAGTTAAGATAAGGTCCTACTATATAGATTGGAATGATAAATCTAGAAGCCAAAGAACACCAAGATTGGTGGCAATACAGAAGCTAAGAAGCACTGAACAGGTTTTCACTCAGAGCCTCCAGAAGAAGCCCTGCTGACAGCTTCATTTCAGACTTTCGGCCCCCAGAACTGTAAGAGAATAAATTTCTAATAAATTCCTAATGTCTAATAAAGACACCATCTTTACAGTAATTTGTTACAGCAGCCCTGGAAAATGAATATGTCCTGCTTTCTGCAGACTGCCGCCAGTGGGAAGGAAAGCAGGAGCCTGTGGGTGGAATGAGAAGAGAAACTACTTGGGCAAGGAATGTCTATCCCTTGTCCAACATGGGATGAGACTGATCTGGAAAAGCATGACATTGCTTATTAGCTAGAGGCTAGAGAGGACATCAATGAGAAATGCCTGTAGGCATTCTGGAACAGTGGTCTCAAAAAACCACTGCCACCCCTAGAGGACTTTCTGCCCTGTGACACAGAGCCTACTGAGGACACAGGATGATTTCCCTGGATGCTGGGCTGGGGACAAATGTCATGTAATGAGACTCATGTCTCCCAAGTGTTACAGACCACCAGCAGCAGCAGCACTGTGGTCTGATTGCATATAAGGGTGGGAGCTGATGTGCAGATCTATATACATGGCTCAAGTCCAAGGGTTAGCAGTGGACTCTCAGGAGCTTAGACCCCCGAACTCATCCTGCATCCATAAGGGCTACAACAAATCAGCATGTCTTTTTGGTGGCCCAGTCACACAAAAATCCACAACACAAAGCCACATTTGTCAGTAGAAGCTATCTACTCACAAGGCCAGCCTCCATTAGAGCCCAGGGATATCTCTACAGGTGTGAGTCTTGGAGCTGTTTGGGACATCTAGTCTACCCCATGCATAGAGTAAAGGGTCAGTGAGGCTTGAAGGGGAGAAACAGTGTCTGGGACACGTAAGGGTTCTGGACTCCACTGTGAGCCATGTACCCAGCTGATCAAACATACATGAAGGAATTTAGGAAATTCTGATGAAGATACTCCAGACCACAGGGTTTTCTAGACTCAAAGATGGGGTAGGATCCTATTTGTGAGGGTCTGACAAGGACTCCCTACTTGACCACACTTTCATCAGTCTTCATTCAGAGCCAGAAACTCAATCTTGTTTTTCCAAATCGTTAGATAGTTGGGATGAGTCTTGGATAAAAACACATCCCAAAACAAAGGCAAAGAAACAAATCTACAACTGTAAGAATTTGCAGTCAGTTGTGGAAATAGCGACCTGGTGTGGCTGTAACAGAGGCGGCTGATTGAGGAAAAATAGAAAAGACGACTGGAAAGGTAAGGAGGGATTTTAAATGAGAGTTTCAGTCTGTCAGCAAGGAGGAAGTCTCAGGGGCTTGGAGAGAGGAGAAATATGACCAGAGCAACCCTTCAGGAGGGTACATGGTGCCTAGAGATGGGGTGAAGGCCATCGAAGAAGCTGAGGTACACGCAACCAGGGTCTAAATTAGGACAGAGGCAGTGGGATTGGAGAGGTGATGGTTGTTCAATGTCTGGAATAGTCCAGCGGGATGGACTATGAAGACAAGGAAGGGTCTACTGTGACTCCATACGAATCTTGCCTTGTGGTTGTCAGGAGGACAGAAGTTACTCATCATATGGATGGAGCTATTCTGTTCCTTATGGCTCCTGCCCATCTTCTCAGGTGGTAGGTAGAAGAAGTTTTCCTTTCTGCATTTAAAAAACGGGGACACTGAGGTTCAGCAAATCATGACTTGCCCAAGAGACACTGGAAAACTGAATCCCTGGCAGCAAGATCTGAGTAGAAATGTAGGCAGGACTCTGGAGCTCTGTTAGGTCTCCTTGAATGTGGCGAACTCACCTCACCTGTGCACACAGGGTTGGGGGTGGTGAAGCAGTTGTTGAGGGGACGTGTGCCTGTGTGTGTGTGCATGCATGTGCTCCATGGGCATGTGGGTGAGGAGGGTAGCATGTGCGCCAGCTGGATTTCTCCCTCAGGAGGTGGTGATGGGCACCAGGGCTCCCTGGATGGCTTCCTCTTCCCAAATAAACAATCATATGACACAATGTCTGAAAGCCCAGAAGATTTCCTGTCTCCATTGGCCCCATGCCCTGCCTGCTGCAAACCCCAAGCCAGTAGAGCTATCTCTAGCCCTCCACTTCCCTCCACCCTAAGTCTCTAGCTCCAGGACGAAGGGAATGCCATGAGCTCACTGCGCCCGGCCTGCTTGGCACCAGCTACTTGAAGAAGCTGGACATTCTTCTGCCAAAGAAAACCCAGTGGCTGGGCCAGCGACCTGGACTCCTGCCAACAGATGGCTCCACCACACTACCTATCTGTAGTCTCCCGAGGGTCTGCTCCTTCCATCAGGGCCACCGAAAGACCCCGAACAGGCTCCACCATTACAGAAAAGGATGTCATGTTTCCCAAGGACCATTTATTTCTCTCCACGTTGCAAAAAAAAAAAAAAAAAGCAACAGTGCAGGGAGTGAAAGGGAGCTGGTGGTTTCTAACCTACAGAATCCATTCATCCTTTGAGGTCCGTTGATTGGCCATCTGCCCTGTGACTTCTCACCCAAATCCCACCCCAATAGCTCTAGCCAACAGCTCCTCTGTGCTCCCCTAGCAAATGTGTGCAGTGTGATTGCAGTCCTTTGTTGCCCGGGAAGCAAATAGGTTCCATCTTTTGTTCTAGGGCTGATTGACGGGTGGCGATTGCTTGGTTGCTGTGTCACGAAGGATGCTGAGGCCATATTCGGATACAACAGGAAGCTTACCATCACCAGTTAGGAAAGGCAGTTGGGGTGGGTGGTCGCCATGTAGCCTGCAGCTGTGCCTACCAACCCCGACTGTTACGCTGCCCCACCCTGTGTCACCTCGATTGTCCTTAAATGTCACCCTTCAAGCAATTTGAGGACAGGACTCCATTTACTCCTCTTTGTATCTCCAGTTCCTGTCACAGGGCCTGGAATTTAATAGGTGCTCAAGAAATATTTTTGCTGAATGAATGATTCATTAAAATATTCCATAATTCTTCCCATTGAGCGGACAAGCAGTTACACCCAGCCTGGCTCTCAACAAGGGGGAATCGTGCAAACTCAACATCCCTTGGGCCCGCAGGGAGACCACTCCTCTGGGTACCCACCTTCTTTCTTATAGTCTTATTCTTGATGACATTGTGTCCAATGGCTTTATTCCTATGTCTTGAGGTCAGGGATGGTAGCTTCTACTTTAACCTACACTGGGCCTAGCATGGGGTAGCCATAGGCATTTAGCAGCTCCTGGTTAAAGAAATGAATGGACCTTCTCCCTACTCTCTGCCTGCCATCTACTCTTCTGTTGTGTAAACAACATCGTATTCATTTTCATATATGGTAGTAAATACATTACCCTCTTACATTAATGTACTTAATTTCCTCTTAAGTGATGACCATCTTAATTGTGTTTATAAATATTACCAGAGTCTCAGAATTTGAGGTTGGAATGTACCATACAGTTTAAAACTCTCATGTTAAAAGACAAGGAATTGGAGATGAGGTGATTACCAAAGGAGTTGCTATCTCCTTTTTTTTTTTTTTTTTTTTACCTTTTACATTTGTTCACTCAAGGCTATTTTGTTAGAATTAACATTTCATTGAAACAATTTAGTTATTTTCAGAAGAACACAATGCAAGCCATGCTTCTTAATGTTTTGAGATGTCTTCTACTTCTATGAGCTTTTCAAGAAAACCAAATTTAAATGAAGGTAGAATTAACAAGGCCCCCCACCAGGTTCACTTTGAACCCCTCCCCAAGCCATACACAGCCCTTCAACACAAATTTACCAACAATCCAAAGTGTGTCTCAACCAAGTAGCACTGGTTACTGAAAGAAAGAGAAGACATAGCTTATGCTCTCCAAATATTCTCTGTGCAATTGTCTAGAGATTTAAATGTTGTCTACAGACTGTCGAAACTATAATAGCCTCGCATTTTTGTGGCATGCTACACAAGCAGGTTTCTAGAAATCTAAAGTGTAACTCTCCTGCCATTGGAACTTAAAATATATACCTATTACTATACACATTGGGAAGAAAACTTTTTAAAACATATTGCATACAGGTTTTTATTTTTTTATTTTTTAAAGATGTGTGTATTTGTGTATTTATTTTAAAGAGAAGGGGGGAGGGAAAGAAGGAAAGGGAGAGAGAGAATCTCAAGCAGGTGCCGCCTTCAATGCGGTACCCGACATGGGGCTTGATCTTCTGGCCCCTACATTATGACCTGTGCTGAAACCGAGAGTTGGAGACTCAACCGACTGAGCGACCCAGGCACCCCTGGCATAGATGTGTTTAAAACAAAAAATACTCACTGTAACTCCACCAGCTCTTAAGGATGGCACCAGCTCTTCCTGATCATCTGTGGACTCAGCTATAAAACCCTGGTGGGACTCACATTTCACTGAGGCGTGAGGGTCTCTACTACATGGAATGACCCTGGAAAGCCATGGATTTCTAGTTCTTCTACATAATTTTGGAAGTATTTCTGCCTGCATTCTTACTCTCAGCTGTTAGTTGTCATTTCTTCATTTTGCTGGTCTTTTTGCTTCTTCCCGCTCACACTCTTGGGGCTCAAGCAGGCTGCTCAGCATACATCCTTGGTTCTTGCTTCCCCCGTGCTTTTCTGTCCCTCCTTCCTTTTAGGTGGGTCTTTACGGGGTCGCTCTCCAAGATCTGTACAAGGACTTAAGACCCCACACTCAGAAAGGCCCATACTTGGTTCACTGCTGTGCCACCGCTGTCTTGAACACTTAATACTTTTATCTACAATTTGTGTGCTCTAAATGAAGACCCGAGGGACAATGGGCATGGTCACAAGAGAGGAGATATGTTGAGTGGGTGTCTCTGCCCTTTGCCACCCATGCAGTGTTGGCTATGCTTGCTATGTGGCTCCACGATGCCCTCACCTTGTCCTGCCTTTGAAACTGGCTCAACTCCCATGAGTTGTGGGCTCACAGGAGTTCTGTGCTCACATCCTGTGTCCACACAGCTGTATCTGAGTGAGGGGGGCCCTGACAGCCCAAGGGGCCCCTCTTTCCATTCAAACCAGAACTTGCTTCAAATATAGAAGGATGGCGATGGTATTTCTGGGAAACACAAATGACCAAGGAGCCCTATCATATCCTTCCTTTTCTCCCTCATGCTACTTCTCTGTACTAACCAGCCACTTACAACGTAAATGATGACATGAAAAGAAAGAAAAAGAAACAACAACCCAAGTTCCCTTTCTTTAAAAGTCCTCTCTTCCTTCCTCGCCGACTGGTGAACTGAAGGTAGAGGTAGGTGTGCCTTTCCAAAAGTGAAATAAACATTGTGGATTTAATTTCACCCAGCATTTTCCTGATGGTGGGAAGAATGAAATATATATGTATGTGTAAGTTATGAAATGTGACTTTCGTAATGGTGATTTTGCATAGGAGTTAAAGTTTTTACATTTTTTTAAAAGATTTTATTTATTTATTGACAGACAGAGATCACAAGTAGGCAGAAAGGCAGGCAGAGAGAGAGAGAGGCTCCCTGATGAACAGAAAGCCCGATGTGGGGCTCGATCCCAGGACCCTGGGATCATGACCTGAACCGAAGGCAGAGTCTTTAACCCACTGAGCCACCCAGGCGCCCCAAAGTTTTTACAATTTCATTTAAACTGCCTTTGCTGGGATGAGTGGGTGGTTCAGTCGGTGAAGCATCCACCTTTGGCTCAGGTCATGATCCTGCAGTCCTAGAATCCAGCCCCACATCAGACTCACTGCTCAGTGGGGAGTCTCTTTCTCCCTCTGTCTCTGCCCACCACTCGCCCTGCTTGTGTGCTCTTTCTCTGACAAATAATAAATAAAATTTTAAAATAAATAAATAAACTGTCTTTGCTTATTCACAGCAGCCAGAAGTGGATATAACCCAAGACTAGAAAGTCTTCTCAAACTCATAGAAACAGGGGTGCCTAGGTGGCTCAGAAGGTTAAGCATCTGATTCTTGGTCTCAGTTCATGTCACAATCTCTGGGTCATTGGATCAAGTCTTGGGTGGAACCCACACAATGGAGCTACCACCCCCAACAAGGTGTCCCCCCATCAAGGTGCTTCTCCCCCACCAAGCCCTACCTTGGGCTCCATGCTCAGTAGGGAGTCTGCTTTCTCTCTCTGTGCCCCTCCCCCACTTGGTCTCTAAATAAATAAATAAATAAATATCCTTTTAAAATTAAAAAAAAATAGTAAATGGGTGAATGAATATATAACTGGCACAATATAAAGATGAATGACAAAATTCACGCAAATAATTTAAACATTTAGTTCTTCTTTATTTACAATATTAAATAGAAAAAGTTCTTTAAAAGCCTAAATTGAGAGGGGTGCCCGAGTGGCACAGTCGGTTAAACGTCTGACTGTTAGTATCAGCTCAGGTCTGATCTCAAGGGTGTGGGATCAAGCCCCTTGTGCTCTCTCTCTCTCAAATAAATAAATAAAATCTTAGGAATAAAAAATACCCAAGTTGCGCCAGATGGCAGAAGAAAGGGAAAAGCTCTGAATTTTAGTCCTTGAAACTGCATTTTCCTCTCCTTTTTCATTTTGCACTGGACCCTGCCTGACAACTATGTAGCAGGTCCTCTGCAAACTCCCCTACCAACCTTCCCCCCGCCCCCTTCCTTTTCTGAACCAAGAGCAAGAGTGTCACCGCCATATCTCTCTACTTCTCTTCCGGGACACATTTGTCCTCCCCCTCCTTCCTTCAGCTGAGAGCCGGGCCCCCAGGGTTCTTCCTCACTCGGCTCATTCCACTCACCAATCTGCTCCTGCTTCCCTTTTGCATCCTGAGGCCATGGTGCTTTGCCTTGGAGCCCCCATGGACCACTCCCTCTTTCCCCTTCTTCTTCCTGGACTCAGCCACTCCTGAGGTGGAAGGCTCCTGAGAGATCCTATCAACTTGGGTGTATGAAGCTCATTCTTCTCTCGACACACTCCCCCCACCCCCGACTCAAATGGGTTACCCAGAAACACTTTTCTTTTAAAAAGAACAGGTGGGCAAGCTAAGTATCCAGCGATGGATGAAAGCATAAGCAAAGCATTGTCGCTACAGACAATGGAAGATGATTTGGTCTTCGAAAGGAAGGACATTGTGACACGAGCTATAGTTTGGATGAATCTTGAAGACATATCACTGAGTGAAGTAAGTTTGTCACAGAAGGACGGACACTGAATGATTCCACTCACATAAGTTTCCTAGAGGAGGCAAATCTGTACAGATAGAATGTAGAATGGTGGTCTCCAGGGGCTGAGGGGAGGGAGGTGTGGAGACTTCATGGTTCGTGGGTTTTGTGGGTTTCGTGGGTGCACAATTTCTGTTCAAGATGATTAATACATTCTGGAAATGGGTCAGGGTGATAGTCTTACAACATCAGAATGTGCCTAATGCACATAATGCTACTGAATTATACATTTTCAAATGGCTAAAAGGTTGCAGTTTATATTATATATATTTTACCACAATAATAATTTATTTTGAACAGGTCTGAATGCTAATTCGTACCCTCCCCTCTTTCCCATCTTCCTTCTCCTCCTAGAGGTGTGTGTGCTCTGGAGAAAGCCAAGATGATTTACATCTTCAGTCCAAGGCTGGATGGGGCGGTGGGGGGGGGGGAGACAGAGGAAATGAAGGCGAGGATGTGGCCTTATCCATCAAGGTTATGGCGCCTGTTGAAGGGTTGTTGTCAGAGAAGCACCTGAGGGCTTTCTGATGATGGCAGAATGGGGGAATCAAACTTCAGAGCTGGAAGCCTCAGAGGAGAAAAACGCCTTACCAGGTCCTCCCTGCTCATGGATGACATAAAGAGGACCGCAGTCAGGGAAGGGCTGGCACTCCTCTCTAAGCCCGAAGTCTTTCCTCCTGGACTGAAGTTCTCCATGAGGTGGCAGCTGTGAGGGAGAGGGTAGGTGGGTCAGTGACTATGGCACAACAAAACAGGGACTCTCAGGAAGGTAGATGCACAGGAGTCACAGATGCTGCTTCTGGGGTTAGACCATGGCAGGTTTTAGGATGAGTAGCTAAGGATTCGTGTAAGGCAAGGAGCCCGGAACAGGCACCCCGGGAAGGAGCAGCATGTACCAAAGGAGCAGGACATCACAGCATCAGGCAGTGGCTCTGTTGCTGGACGTTCAGCACCTCTAATTCTTGCCTGCGGAATTCCATAAGCATTTCCCATCGTTGTGACAGCATCACACACCTGATGTATTTCCAAATATAACCCTATATAACTACAGCCTCTAGTTAAGAACTTCCTGTGAATCTGGTTCCTTTGAGTCGTTCAGAAAGAACAAAGCAAGGTGAACCGTGATTGAGACTGACAGTGAGCACGGTGAGTCAGGACACGGGCAGCGGGACATCTGGACCAGAGCAGCTACCCAGGACTCCATATTCAGATGGGCCCTGTAAGCGGGATTTTAATGCTCAGAGGGCGCCATCTTGAAATTCTTGACCCTGTTATCTTTGCCTTTGTGTTTTGTGAACAGAGTCCACAGGACAATGGAGATGTACTGAGGACCTGCTCTGGAGCAGTCCCCCTCCCACTGCCTCCTTAAGACAAGTTCTCAGACATCGACTCCATGATCCCTGGCACTTGGGGCTACCCCGAGTCTCCCCTCCCCCATCCCATCACTTGACCCCCATCTCTTTGATGGTGGGGGTCACATTCTGCTTTACCCCCCTCCATCTGCTTTGGCGGCCAAAACAAGCTCAGGGAGGTCCAGAGTTGGGCACATGTCCCCTGGCGTCTTAGGCTAGGACAGAGCAGTGGCCATTACTGCCCCAGGACTGGCAGTGCAATGACCCATCAGGGGTGAGTAAGCAGGGGTCTCTTGTCTACTCCCAGTGCAGGCAGGGAGCTTCTCTTTGGTTGCAATTCCTTAGCAGTTACCCATTCATCTATGGCAGGGGATGAGTCCCATGAGAAGGGAGACTGATTCCCTACCTCACACCACCTCCCTGGAGGCCTCCATTTTGTGCTGGACCCACAGCTTGCAAAGCCAGTTCTGTGCATATAATAGTGTGAACAGTGAAAATACAGAGAAAGGGATGCATTCGGGAGAAGATCTGGCCTGGACTCAATAGCTTTGGGTGACCTGTCACATACGGAAGGAGAAGGAGCATTTTAAGAACACAGCCTTCCCCAATTGTTAGCCCAGAAATAAAGAAAGGTGACATTTTTTTGAAGGGGGTATGGAAAAGTGGGGAGAAATAATGAGCTTATCTTGGGACATATTTATTTTGAGATTACAGTGGAGACATCCAAAAAGCATTTCGAAATTAGGTCAGAAGCCCAGGAAAGAAGTCTGAGAGAAACAAATCTGTGGGTTGTAGGTGTGTGGAAAGTTTCTGAAGTTATAGGAGCAAAAGGGAAAGACTGGGACAAGATGTGTTTTTTAGGAGAGGGGCAAGGGGGCTGCATGGACAGAAAGTGAAATCCAGACACAAACATGGGCATTGAACTTGGTCACTAGAAGGTCACAAGTACTTCCAGCTGTACTGACCACACAGTAGTCACTGGCCATTGAGCAGCACTGCATTCAAGCAGATTCTGAGGGGCAAGCTTATTTGGCAACCTTGCCAAGACCAGAACCCAAGTGTCTAGACTCCCAGCCCAGGACTCTTGCCTTTGGTTCACAGACTGCACATTTCCTGGCTGGCAAGGGCATAAATCAGCACCCAACACTTTTGCCCCCAACCTCCCCACTCCACAGCCCTCCCGGGCCTGCAGGCTCTCCAGTGCCCCCGGGACCTCCCTTCCCAGTTCCCCCAGGTACAGAGCCTGGCACACAGGAGACCCTCACTAGACACCAGTGGAACGAATGAGGAGGCTCTGGTGAAGTGTCAGCTCCTGGGAATGCCCTCTCGCCATCACACACTGTAGAAATTAGGTCTCCTCCTTTGCACCCGCCCATGGTTCTCAGGCTGGTCTCGTCAATTGGGATAAATGCATGTCCAGCCTCCTGAAATCGCTCACTGCCTCAAGCGTTCATTTTCAAGGCATCTTGGAGGCTGGAGGCACCTGCATGGTCCAAGGTGCATTTGGAAAATGCAGGAAGAAATTCAGAGGGTGAGGGATCTGTCCCGCCCAGCACAAGATATCAAAAACTGCAAGGGTTCCCCTGCAGAGAACCTCTCTGTGCCCTTGTTGCCCAGCTGGGAAACAGACACCTGATCCTGTCTGCTTCACGGTGTTGTCGTAGGGTCCTGACTGCACGTGAAGGGATCTGAAGTGGCACAGGGTACTCACATCTCTCCTCCTGAACAGTCCCACCACCACCTCCATCAGCACGACTCCTACTCCTTCTTCCTTAAACACGCTTCCCAACCGTACTCACTATTGAATGTTCCACACTCCTTCCACCCAGGGTGGCTTTTCCTGTTTGGTGTCTGAACATAGAGGAGTTTGTCACCCTCCAATCTTTTCTTCTGCATTCCACCCAGGGATATTTCCCCAAAGGACCCCTTTCCACCTGCTGACTCCGCCCTCACGCCCGGGCCCTCTGGCCCTGCCTGGCCCCTCTGCAGAGACAGCTCCCACTGACAGCACCAGGAGCTCTAAGTCCCCCACATGACTCCCGGAGCCAGTGGTGCTCTGGCCACTCCCTCCTCCTCCAGCCCTGCTCTTTGGTCCACTTCCAGGATTCCAAGTACCACCCACTACCTCTCTGGTCCCTCCCTCTCAGGCTGTCCACAGCCCCCACTCCTTCTGCGCACCCACCTCCACTTGCATGAACTTGAATGGGTCTCTCCGTGCTCTGCTTTCCGCAGTGGCCCTCTCACACGGCAGCTGTTCCCTGGTGGCTTGACCAGCTCCTGTTCTGACACCCCCAGGTCTGCCTCTCCAGCCCCAACTGCTTTCTGATGCCGAGGACCCACATGTCTGGCTGTCTCCCAGACATTATACCAGAAGGGCCCATAAGCATCTCAAACAGTGTGTCCAAAAGCCAACTCAGGGTCCCCCAAAGGGTCCAAGTGAGTTCATTTTCTAGCAATAAAAGAACCATATTCGATGTTTTAAAATGGACTTCCCACCCCCTCCATCACACCCTGAAAGAAGGGGTCCACAGCACGTGGTTTCATTGGGGGGGCGACATTTCAGTGAGGCCCCATCTGACCCCTCCACTTAAGACCCCCCTCTGGCCCTCCCATGACCCCACTCTTTTCTTAGAGCGTTTGTCAGACTCTCACACACTCGATGAACAACTCACTTATGACATTTGTTTTGATGTTCTGTCTCCCGCTGGAGTGAACTCCATGGTGCAGCCTTGCTCCTATCTTCTGTTCGCTGAGGAGTGTCAGGTATCTGGACCCCGTGTGGCACGTGGCAAGTTCAATCCCCAGCTGGGGAATGAAAGGAAGACTCGGTGAGTTGGGGAGGCCTCTTTTCCTGCCTCCCACACTGACGTAAACTGCATTGGGGTGGACACTGGTTTATTCTCCTCTGAATCCCACACACCTAGCACTGTGCAAAGCCACATTCTAGGCCTCAGTGCATGGTTGGGACAGTGTGACCCAATCTAGGGGGACAATTTCTACCAATGCCTGTTGCCTCCTTGTGACATATTTGAAGCTTTGAACCCTACTTTGTGAAGCCTGAACAAGAGAATGCTACAGACCCACTCCACTCTTTCCTCCTAGCTATGGCATGGAGGGAAGTTTGGTGCACAGAGACCAGATGAAGCCCCAGTTTCTGGGACCAAGCAGGGAGCCTCAGGAAGACCCTTCACCTCTCTTCTCTTTCATGCTCCCTCTCTTGCCCATTGCTCCATGACACTGTGGGCCTGGGCCCTACAGGCAGACCACCTGGATTTCAAATTCTGACTCCCGAACTTCCTGGCTGTGTGACCTTGGGCAGATGGCTCACCATCTCTGTTCTGTCGGCTGAAAAATGGGGATAATAAAGAGCCTACCTCACTGGGCTGTCGAGGGTGCAATGAAGTAATAGGCAATAGGGCATGCAGAACAGGGCCTGCCAGGGGGTAAGGGCTCGATGATTGTCAGCTAGTCCTCCCCTATCCTCCGTTGCCACAGTCCCCTAAAAAACTGGGTGTGGAGGACTTTGAGAGATAGAGTCAGAGACAGACTCTCTGACAGAGTCAGAGAGAGACAGAGACAGAGAGAGGCAGGCCCATGGCCATTTTCCTAGTGCTCACCAGCCCTTATTTATGGCTCTCTTGGCCTTTTCAATTTCTTTCCTTAAGAAATACCAAAAGCCAAGTGTGAGATGAAGGAAGCACACACAGCTGTCTATAAAAGATTGACATGGTGTGAGTCTGACGACCTTTCAGACCGGGGCCTGGACATCTGCTCCTTTCTGAGATGTGATAGCTCTCCGTTTAGAGCTAGAAGATCCACGGTTCCCTCCTGAGCCTCCTCCTCACCAGCAGCATGATGGTGGGCGTCTTGCTTGGTTCTTTCACCTGTGAATTGGGATCCACAAAACCCTCCTGCTTCCTCTAGAGGGACACTGGGTGAGGTTCAACAGGGAAGCGCTTTGTAAACTAGAAAGTCCCCAACACACAGGACCCTCTTGGAGAAGAAAGGTCCAGGAAAACTTTGATGACAGTGATCAGATCTTGGTCATTCCTTCACGCAGCTTTCCTTCCCCAGTGTCACCTCCGTGCACACTTGGTGCTCCGTAAAATGCTCCCTGGGATGACTTGAGGTTGGGGAAGGAGAGGGCAGGGGATCCATACCCTTCTGGGTTTCCAGCTCTAAGGGCTCTGACTTCTCTCAGCAGTGCGTGGGCTGCAGGGACCCTGCCAAACACGTCACCCATGAAATCACAGGCCACCGGGAAGGCGGCACGGGGTGGGGTTCGCCGGAATGTACTAGTTCTGTTAATTGCCCTGTGCCATCACGCGCACACCCATGGGCGGCAGGGAGCAAGTGTAAGAAGGGAGGGAAGGGAAAGGAGACAATTTCGTGTGAGCGAAATTACAGGTCCTCCCAGATGGCTCACAGGCCCCGGGCTGGCCCTTAGCACAACTGTGCCGTGGGAAAGTTTGTTTTCACTGTTGTCACTCCTTTCATGTCATCATCTTTCCCTCCCCAACACACCCCCCACCTCTCACCCCTGCATTCTGTCCTCTGACATGCTCCACTCTTCTGCATGGGTGCCCACTTGCCTACCCCCGAGGGAAGCCGTGACCTGAGCCTTTCCCTATCCCCGTGCCTCCTGACCCCATCTCCCGCCACCACCCTCCTGCTCCACAATCCAGCTGTCCAACGGCTGCTGATTTAACTGTCACCCCTTATCTCCTTAACACGAATCCGTTCCCTCCCGGTAGCATCGTTTGAACTCTACCTTGTATCATCAGGCTTTGAGCCCAGGTCTGCCTCCCAGGGAGCGGGCAGGTTCTGAGAAGCAGGAGACTGGGCTGGACCCTCACGGCAGCCCACTCAGAGCCCTGCTGTGTTAGCACCATGGAGGGTGCTTGGGGAACACTCGGTCATGTGCCGGGCTTCTAACTAATTACCTGCACCTTGTACCCAGGCAGCCACAGAGTCCAAGTCTCCCTTAGAGCTGAGAGGGCTGAGGAGGATCTGAAGACCCTGCGGATGGGGTATGACCTTCTTAAAGAAACTCGTGGACCCTCCCTCCCTCAGGCAGTACCATCGGACTGACTATAGTTCTCCAAAGGAAAAAAAAATTATCTGGTTCAGCTTGGGTGAAGGGTGTATCAGAGCTCCCTGTCTTTGCAATTTTTCTTAGTCTAAAAAGATTTCCAAATAAAAAAAAGGAGGAGAAGAAGGAAGAAAACAAAATAACAAACCTGGAAAAACAGACAATTCCTTTGTATACAAACACTTTTGGAGCATAGAAAAAGAAGACGAACTAGTTCATCGGAGGAAGGTGTTATGACCCTCATTACAAAGGCAAACAAGGACAGTGAAAATAATGAAAGGAAAGATCAGGCTCACAGAGGAACTTGGTACAATCATCCTAAATGAACTAGTTAACAAGTTGAATTCATCAGTGTATCAAGAAAAATACAGCATAACCAGGTAGGATTTAATCCAGGAGTATCAGGATGGTTTAATGCCAGAATATCTTTTATGTATTATACTCTATGAACTAACTGCAGAAGAAAATTGATATGTTTATGTTAATTCTGAAAACCATTATATGTATCAATTAAATATATACCGATGGTCATTCATGATAAAGACATCAAAGTCTCGGCAAACTAGGAAATGGAGAAAACTTTGTTATCAGGACAAATTGAATCTATCACATTATTAAGATAAGAAAGGTCAGGAAACGTGTTACATATAAAAATTAATGCATTTCTATAAATCAGTTACGGTCAATTAGAAAATGTAGGAGAGAAAGAGGGCTCATGCGTTAGTGCAATAAAATGTAGGAGGAACATACAACTGCATTTGCAGAAGAACAATGTGTAAATAAGAGCTTCACAAAGAAGTTCACAGATCTCAGTGGGGACCTGTCACTGTGGAAAAAACCGTCCTAAACCAGGGAGTCTAAAACAACCCCTGTTCTCTTTGCTCGTGATCCTGCAGGTCCGTAATCTGCTCCAGGCTTAGCTGGGCCAGTTCTTTTGCTGGTGGTACCTGGGATCACTGCCGCAGCCACGGACAGCTGGGTCTCCGTGGGCTGCACACTATACAGTGGCCTCCCTCACGCATCCGGTGGTTGGAACTGGGGTGGGCGGGGCCCCCTTTCTGCAGCCACACAGCAGTGTAGAGTTCCCAAAGGGGAAAGGCAGGAGCTGCAAACCTTCTTGAGGGAGGAACAGGCATTGAAGACCATGACAACATTTCCTCTCTGGGAAAGGCAGGAGCTGCAAGCCTTCTTGAGGGAGAAACAGGCATTGAAGACCATGACAGCATTTCCTCTGCATTTCCCTGATCAAAGCAAACTTTAAGTCCAGCCCAGATGGAAGGGAGAAGGGACTGGCAAAGTCACATTGCAAAGGGTTGTGCATCTTTGAATACAAACAAGTCCTATGAACACCTTTTCAAGCAGTCGGCCACAAATTCTTATTGATCATTAGAGATGAATTGAGGGGCCCCTGGGTGGCTCAGTCAGTTAAGCATCCAACTCTTGATTTCAGCTCAGGTCATGATCTCAGGGTCGTGAGACTGAGCCCCGCTTCCTGCTCCACACTGAGCATGGAGCCTGCTTAAGATTCTCTCTCTCCCTGTGCACCTCCCTGCTCATACACTCTTGTTCTCTCTCTCTCTCTCTCTCAAAAAAAAAAAAAAAAAAAAAAAGAGAGAGAGAGAGAAAGAGAGAGAGATGAATCAAAATAAGGAGATGTACCTTATTCAAATACATGGGAAGATACAAAATTATAAAAGATACTAATTCTCCCCAAAGTAGTGTACAATTATTTTAAATTTCTCTAAAAATTCCAAGGTTATTTTTCATTTTATTGTTGTTGTTGTATGTGACTTAATGACCTGATCCTAAAATGCATTGGAACAAGTGAAGGGATAAGAAAGATTATTAGGAAGACATGTAACAGTAGTATACCATGTAAGATAGAAAATGTATTAAGGAAAAATCAGAGAAGAAACAGAAGACTAAAGGTTAAAAAAAAAAAAAGTGGATTGATCCAATGCTCCCACTTCTGCTCCCTCTCGAAATCCCACTCTCTCCCAAGCGACAGTAAAGTAAAAAGAAAGAACGAGAGAATGGGACAGAATCCTAGCTACAAAATCTTGGAAGCTAAAATCAGATGAGAGAGTAATAAATAACTTAGCAACTCGGTAGATCTGAGAAAACAGAGTTCTAGGCCAACAGTGGAGAAAACCAAAAAGAAATGTGATTAAATTTTAGAACTATCCCCGGGCTGGGAGTGCCTGGTCTTTCTGGGTCTAAGAGCGCCCGGCTTGCATGCACCAATTTCAGGTCAATTAATCTTTGACAAAACAGGAAAAAATATACAGTGGAAAAAAGACAGTCTCTTCAATAAATGGTGCTGGGAAAACGGACAGCTATATGTAGAAGAATGAAACTCGACCATTCTCTTACACCATACACAAAGATAAATTCAAAATGGATAAAAGACCTCAACGTGAGACAGGAATCCATCAGAATCCTAGAGGAGAACATAGGCAGTAATCTCTTCAATATCAGCCACAGCAACTTCTTTCAAGATATGTCTCCAAAGGCAAAGGAAACAAAAGCGAAAATAAACTTTTGGGACTTCATCAAAATCAAAAGCTTCTGCACAGCAAAGGAAACAGTCAAAAAAATAAAGAGGCAACCCATGAATGGGAGAAGATATTTGCAAATGACAGTACAGACAAAAGGTTGATATCCAGGATCTATAATGAACTCCTCAAACTCAACACACACAAAACAGGCAATCATATAAAAAAAAATGGGCAGAAGATATTAACAGAGACTTCTCCAATGAAGACATACAAATGGCTATCAGACCCATGAAAAAATGTTCATCATCACTAGCCCTCAGGGAGATTCAAATTAAAACCACATTGAGATATCACCTTACACCAGTTCGAATGCCCAAAATTAACAAGAAAGGAAACAACATGTGTTGGAGGGGATGTGGAGAAAGGGGAACCCTCTTACACTGTTGGTGGGAATGCAAGTTGGTGCAGCCTCTTTGGAGAACAGTGTGGAGATTCCTCAAGAAATTAAAAATAGAACTTCCCTATGACCCTGCAATTGCACTCTTGGGTATTTACCCCAAAGATACAGATGTAGTGAAAAGAAGGGCCATCTGTACCCCCAATGTTTATAGCAGCAATGGCCATGGTCACCAAACTATGGAAAGAACCAAGATGCCCTTCAACGGACGAATGGATAAGGAAGATGTGGTCCATATACACTATGGAGTATTATGCCTCCATCAGAAAGGATGAATACCCAACTTTTGTAGCAACATGGACGGGACTGGAAGAGATTATGCTGAGTGAAATAAGTCAAGCAGAGAGAGTCAATATTCATATGGTTTCACTTATTTGTGGAGCATAACAAATAGCATGGAGGACATGGGGAGTTAGAGAAGAGAAGGAAGTTGGGGGAAATTGGAAGGGGAGGTGAATCATGAGAGACTATGGACTCTGAAAAACAATCTGAGGGGTTTGAAGTGGCGGGGGGTGGGGTGGGAGGCTGGGGGAACCAGGTGGTAGGTATTAGAGAGGGCACGGATTGCATGGAGCACTTGGTGTGGTGAAAAAATAATGAATACTGTTATGCTGAAAATAAATAAATTTAAATAAAAAAAATTTAGAACTATCCAAAGGCCCAAAAAAGGGTAGAAACAGTTATCATCGCTGGAAATCAAGATGAAAACGGGGCTAAACAGTCGAAAGTCTGCAGGGGACTCAGTTTCCCGGGCTCCCTCCCATCTGTGTGCAGCAAACACTGCCTGCCCATCCCGGCCATAGGTGCACAAGTTTCTTCTCCAGGAAGGACCAAATAGGAGGCTCCCTGGATTGGGCAGAGGTGAGGGTGGGAGTCTGGTCCTAAAAGGCAGAGTATTAGCAAGTTTGCAGGCACAGGAGGCTAAGATCACAGCCCTCCTGGGCCTCCCCGGAAATCATGGAGGCCAGTCACCCTTAAGACAAGAAACAATTGGGTGAGCCCCCCCCCCCCAAAAAATACCTGAAGATACACAATCCCTGAAAATCTCCAAGAGGAGATCTAATCTAGCCTGATTGTCTCAGAACAGCCTGTATTCACATATCCAGAGCTTCCAACTGGTCTTTTTGTCTCCCTAAGTGTACAAAGATCTCCAAACCCATAAGGAAAGCCACCAACAGGAAAGAGAAAGGCCAGATCAACATATGGGAAAAAAAACTTGGAAGAAGCAAAGTTGATTTGGGGCAAAAAGCACTTACAATGTTGCAACGAATATCCTCAGAGATAGAAGAAAAGATATTGAAGCCATAGGACAACTAGAGGTCTTAGGAAAAGGAGCATTCAGAAAACAAAAGAAGTGCTCTTGAGAACTTAAAAACATCAGAGTGGAAATGAAAAATCACGTAGAAGAGTAGAAGGCTCAGCGGAGGAGAGAGAGCGAGAGGAAGGATGGAGAACAGAAGAGGGAGGAAAATTAGAGAATGAGTCCAGGAGTCACAATGCAAACACCATCGGAGCTCCAGCAGGAAATGAGAGAGACAGAGAGAGAGAGAGAGAGAGGGAGCGGCATCATCAAAGGGAAGAGGAAGAAAGGAAGGAGGAAGGGAGGAAAGAAGGAAAGGACGGAGGGACGGAGGGTGGACAAGAAGAAAGGAGGAATGAAAGAAGGAAGGGGAGGAGCAGAATGTAGTCGGCTGGAGAGGATGGCAGAGGAGACAGAGGACAGGAAGGGAAATGAGGGGAAAGGAGGGAAAAAGAAGGGAATCTCCCAGAATTGAAGGACTTGGATTTAGAGAGTTGAAGGACCTAACCAAGTGTCCAGCCCAATGGATGAAACAACTTTGTGAAATTTTAGAATACCATCTACAAAAAAAGCAGGGGCAGGGGTACCTGGGTGGTTTAGTTGGTTAAGAGTCTGCCCTTGGGGGCGCCTGGTGGCTCAGTTGGTTGAGCGACTGCCTTGGGGGCGCCTGGTGGCTCAGTTGGTTGAGCGACTGCCTTTGGTTCAGGTCATGATCCTGGACTTCCAGGATCGAGTCCCGCATTGGGCTCCCAGCTCCTGGGGGAGTCTGCTTCTCCCTCTGACCTTCTCCTCTCTCATGCTCTCTCTCACTCATTCTCTCTCAAATAATAAATAAAATCTTTTTAAAAATTAAAAAAAAAAAGAGTCTGCCCTTGGCTACAGTCATGATCTCAGGATCCTGGATGGAGCCCCGTGTCGGGCACCTCACTTAGCAGAATGTCTGCTTCTTCCTCTCCCTCTCCCCCTGCCCCTTGCTCATGCATTCTCTCTCTCTCTCTCTCTCTCTCTCTCTCTCTCTCAAATAAATAAATAAATCTTTCTTTAAAAAAAAAATCCTACAAGTTTACAAAGATCAGAATGGCTTTGAAGTTTTCCGCAGCACTATTGGAAGCCCAAAGATAGTGGTGAATGCC
The DNA here is from genome assembly GCF_964662115.1 of Mustela nivalis. NCBI lineage: Eukaryota > Metazoa > Chordata > Mammalia > Carnivora > Mustelidae > Mustela > Mustela nivalis. The sequence goes on along the minus strand of NC_139033.1, from coordinate 44,637,712 downwards.
TTCAACATTCTGAAGGTAAGTACTAAAGACCTAGGATTGGGCCACTGTCCAAAGTAGCAATCAACTAGGAAGGGAGACGAGAGATATTTTCAGATATGACAGATCCCAAAACATTTGCTTCCCATCTATGCCTCTCCAAGAAGCTACTAGAGGACACACGCTCCCAAACCAGGAAACAAACCAAGACTTAAAGAAGAAATGGGACACAGGATATCAACCATGAAAGACAGATTACCCTGGTCAAGGACGGGCCCAGAACAACAGCTGTTTACACCCCACAGCAAGGGACTGGGAAAGGGAGGGAGCACAGACATCCCCAGTAGATTCATGGTTAAAACATAATGATTAAAATTGAAAAAAAAAAAAATACAAGGTAGCAATAGAAGTTTAGACATGGAAATAAATACCCAAATCATCAGAGCTGAGAATGATGGTCCCCAGGGAGGGAGATATGGTGCAGAAGAACGGGGTCTGCTGTGTTTCATAGCCAAGCCCATAAAACAGTTTGACCATGTCTATGTATAACTTTGATTAGAATAAAATCTAAAAGATAAAATGATAGAAATAATATCGGCCCTTACCATTCTATCAGGTGGAAAGAGTGGAAAGTGCCATCCAAGGAGAAGGTGTTTCCCAGCTAATGAGACAGGGGAACAATAGCGTGGGTCAGTATTTTTAATCTGGTTGATATTTTGAAATGTCACCGCTTTGTCATGTATGCTCAATCTTCTGAACTGTTTGTGCTTATTTAGCATAAGTTTTCCCAAACTCGAGGAAACATTCACGCTACACACACACACACCGATCTAAGAATAGCCAAGGCAACCAAACAACTGGATAACAAAATGGCAGGGGACTTGCTTTGCCAGATATTAAGATTTTACAGAAAATGGCATTAATTAGGTGTGCTGTTGATACTGCAGAAATAAGCCAATAGAAACAACTAGAGGGCCCAGAGATATACCAGTACACAAATGGAACCCCAACATGCGGCCAACATTGGACATATTCGTCACCCGCTGTACGTAAATGCGTTTGGGGCGATTCGTTATCTACATTGAAAAACTGACCTTGAATATAATGTTGATTTTTTTTTTTAAGGAAGAAGGCTATAAAAATAGCAAACCATTAAGATTTAAGTTTTTATATGCTGAATGAGAGCCAGGTAAAAACAGAAAAGCCAACAAAACCTCAGTCTGGGAGGCCTGTGGTTGACAGACTCAGGGGACAACACCCAGCTGAGGACACCCATTGGAGTCCAGAGCACTGGTGAGGAGAAGAGACAATGTGCATTTAAATAAAAGGAGGGGGATGCTAGAGAGAGGGCCTGTGTCCTCCAGACATCTCTAAGGGATATTTGCGAAGATCTAGTGACTAACCAAAGGGGGTGACCAGAGAGAAGAAGAGTCAGAGGACCCCCCAGGTACGTAGCCTGCAGATGGGAAGGGTCTATGTTAGTAGTTAATAAGTCATACTGGATTAACAACTGATCTAGTTTGGATACAATTATTTCCACTGTGGATATGTTTAGATCTAAGACTGCAACAGAACTTGCTGGTGGAGGGGGTGCCTGCGTGGCTCAGTCGGTTAAGCATCTGACTCTTGATTTCCACTCAGGTCATGATCTCAGGGTCATGGAATTCAGCCCTGCTCTAGGCTCCACTCTGGATGTGGAATCTGCTTACGATTCTCTCTCTTCTCTCTCCCTCTTCCACTGTCCTTCCCAGCCACTCCCGCAGAAGTAAAAAGAACTCAAGAATTCGTAAGTGGAGTTGGCTAGTAAGCAGTGGTAAACGCAGGGCTGTATTTCAAGAGAGAAGGGGAGCTGGAAACAGAGTGAAAAAGGCCTTAGTGGGGGGTGTGTTCAGACCCCTGTCACTTGCTACTATGATCCTCTCCTCCCTTCCCATCACGGACTTGCAGTCATGGACTGCAGCTGCTTCCTGTTTCCTAGCTGGGTTGTAAATCCTGGGTGGTGGAGGCTGTGTCTTGTTTTCCTCTGTATCCCTAGTGGCTGGCACATACTAGGTCCTTTATCGAGGACCTAGCAAAAGGAAGATGATCAAGGACAGAACCTTTGAGAGCTCCAAAACCTCTAAGACCAGCAACAAGAGAAGGCCACGGAAGGAGCCATCAAAGTAACCACTAGAGAAAGAACCACAGAATATACATTGCCAGGAGCCAAATGGAGAGATAATGTCCAGTGTGGGGTGGGGCCAAGCGGCCAAGAGGTCCCTATCCTGGGTAGGTTTTCTGTGGGCCCCAACCCAGCTCTTTCTAGAGGAGCTTCCCAGTCCACAGTCCAGGAGCCACATTACCCTCCCTTCCCAGGGAGGCCAATGAGACCAAAGATGGATGCCTGACCCAAAGCTGAGTCTGTCCATCGGGCAGCCAGTGGCGGGGTGGGGTAGGGGTGGGGCCGGGGGGCAGTATGGTTTGAGAGGAAAGTGGAGAGCAAAGTCAGCACTCAATGAGCCGAAGCCCCATGACATATATGAGGGAACAGGACCTCTGGGTCAGCAGAAGAAGCTTAGAGCAGAGAGAGTAGGAGGCAGCCCGCATCCGGTGTCGAGCTCCAGCCTCCGCAAGGCCTTCCCTGACCTTAGATGGGATCCCGTAAACCTCCTTTATTCCTGAACTAGTTCGAGTGGGTTTCCATCTGCTCGGCTCCCACCAGACTGTCTTTAAACTGTATCTATTACATAGATAACAGGTTTAAGGGAAATCAAATGTCTCCAGACTTAAGAAACTCTTTCTCTTGACTGGAGATTGTTGACAACCCCCCTGCTCGTATTAAAACCATAATCTTCGGGGCCCCTGGGCGGCTCAATCGGTTAAGCATCTGCCTTTGGCTCGGGTCATGATCTCAGGGACCTGGGATCGAGCCTCAATTCGAGCTCTCTGCTCAGCAGCGAGTCAGTCTGCTTCTCCCTCTCCCTCCATGATCTCTCTAGCTCTCGCTCTTAAATAAATAAAAGCTTTATAAATAAATAAATAAATAAATAAATAAATAAAATGTAATCTTCATTTGCATTTGGAACATCTCTGTTTAGAATTTTGAAGTTAAATGGAAACTTAGAATTAGCCAGCCGGGCGAAGGAATTGATCGCCTGCTGTCGTATGCCATTAAGTGGCCAAGAAAGGACTTTATTCGAGGACCCCTGACTCCCAATCGTTAGTATTTGTCACAACTAACTGTATGCTGTTTGGTCCCCTCTAGGCTCAGGGAAACAAGGGACCATTGGCCCCAGCAGCCCTTCCAGTCCAACGCTGGGAGGCAGTGTGCAGCCCCAGGGGCTGGTTTTCCCCCAGGAAGGTGGCTAAAACGAACTCAGGCCCGTGAGGATGGCTGAGAGCCTCCCCTCCACCCGAGCCCAGTGCCACATGGGATTCTGTTCGTGGAAGCCTCGTGGTCTTTTTGTGTGTTCCTTAAAAGCCACATCTGGTGCTCACCTGAGAGCCAGCACTTTTGTGCTGGATAAAAGCGACGGGACTGTGTGTGCTCAGGGTTCGGGACTTCTCTGAAAGCAGGAGTCCCAGCCCTCCCAAACCGGCACAGGACGTCCGGGCCCGCTTGGCCTCCTCCTCCACGCTGGAGCGTGCCAATCGAAACACTGTCTCCTGCCAAGACTCCAGGACCCTGTTCAGATCCAGGCCCGGGGGCAAGAGGGAGAGCTCATGCCAACTTTCCCAAAGCCCGGCTCCTTCTAGGCTCTTGTCCTGGAAGTGTTCTGGCCTCTTCTTTGGAAAGGGGACATCAGTCTTCAGATGATTCCTGACCCTCCTCCAGCTTGTCTTGCTCTCTCCAGCCCAGAAAGGCTGGTTTGCAGCGTCTGGAAAAAGCATTTGCCGGTTTGGTTGTGGTTCGCCCAAGCCGCTGAACCCCTGAGCCAGTCCAAGTGCCACGTCCTCCACTGACCCCACCCCCCACACCCGAGGGCTCCTCCACTCAGGAAAGGCGACAGGGACTCCCACTTGTACACTTGCCTCGTGCTGTCCTTCCCCTGTTCGTTGGACTCAAAAATGTTCCTTTTTGTGGGATGAATGCGGAAAAAAGCTTGTCGGGAATTCTTTTTCCAACAGTCTTTATGGCCACGCTTGACAGACGAGGAAAGGCCTGAATGAAGTTTTCCTGCATAATAATTCACTGGGCCTGTGTCAGATTGGTCTGCCTCGTTAGGCCATTTATCTTCCCAACCTTCTTAGAAAGGGGCAGGGGAATAAACCTCCTGTCTGTTCTCTATGTGGAAAAACTGAGGCCCAGGGAAACTACAGAGACTCCTAGCTGTAGGCAAAGAGCCAGTAAAGGCCACAAAGCCGGGCCAGTGTGAGGAAAGGCATGCTGGGAGGGTAGACTTTTCCTGACTTCAGGGAGTGACACAGCTGTTAGGCACCAGAGACACCACGGGTGGGGAACAGGGAGGGCAGAGGAACTGGTCCCTTTGCAAAATTAATTTGAGGGACCCCCATTTGAACAGGTACCCCAAATTCCAAGCCGAGTCCTCTTATCCTGGTGCCACAAGACGGGGCACAAATGACCCCACTTCAGAAGGATTCCCTGATTCCTCAGTCGCCATCACCCTTCCTATCTAAGAACTGTTCTCCCAAGCCCAGTCTGAGCCACCACCTCATTCTTTACTGTTCTCAAATTCATGGCAGCCTTCTCTTGGCTAGATTACTAGCTGCTTCTCCAAGGCAGGGATTTTACCCTAGACTTTGGAAACCCCAATCTCGCTGGATTTCCTCATTGTTTGCCAAATGACGGGGTCATGAACTCCACCCCAGGGACAGGATCAAAGAAAACGGTCATTTGGGACTCGGGAGAAATCTTCCTTGTTTTTTTGTAAGAACTGATCAGGAGGAAGAAATTCAACCATCTGAAATGATTTGGTAAAGAAGTTTGACCTCTTCTTCAAGTCATGGAAGGTGGCTTTGCTGTTAGCTGTATACATAGAGAATGGATCTGGGGTGAACCCCAGTACGACTGACCCAGGCTAACACCATCCATAGGGAGATTTCTCTTTTTTGTGTTCTACAGTTAGATACTATGTTCTTTAGCTACTACACATGTATATTATGTCTCACCTAGACTACAAGCCCTCCTATAGGCAGGGATAGCTTACAGTTCTTTTGGACACTATAAGACAGTGTTGGGGCGCCTGGGTGGCTCAGTGGGTTAAGCCACTGCCTTCGGCTCAGGTCATGATCTCAGGGTCCTGGAATCGAGTCCCGCATCAGGCTCTCTGCTCAGCAGGGGGCCTGCTTCCCTTCCTCTCTCTCTGCCTGCCTCTCTGCCTGCTTGTGATCTCTCTCTGTCAAATAAATAAATAAAATCTTTAAAAAAAAAAAAAAAGACAGTGCTTTAGACACATAACTAACATGTTCACACTAATAAACCTGAATATCCCATCAAAAGAAGAGCACATAACCCAAGCTGGAGAAATGAGAATGGACCATTTTCTAGGTAGAGAGATGAAATGTATAGCCCCATGGTAGTTTCTGCCAATCAACTGCAAGGTTGTAACCAAACAACTTAGGCTCCCTATGATCAGTGCATGTCTTTATGGGGGCTGTCAGATCTCTCAGGGAGCTTCTACCTATCTCCATATCATGCACAAGGATTTCCCAGCATCTCCTGTTCTGGAAGTTTCCATCTGAGGCCCATTACCCCATAATCACGAGAACAGAACTTGAGAAGCTCCTTCCTACCTTCACATTCCAGCCTCATACTCCAATCTCCACTTCCCTGGCAATACCCATATTAAACACCATAAGTACCACCCAGAATCAGGGCACCATGACTTCAGTCCCATCAGTGACCTTGAGCAAGTAATTTCCTCTCACTGTTTGTAAAACAAAGGAATACACTAACTGGTCTCCAAAACACTAGAATGACAGATGGTGTGTCGGTTTTGTTACCGCTTGGTCAGTTTTCTTGTCTGTATGTCTTGGTCCTGCGTGGCCATCTCTACCTGGAGGGGACAAACAATGATCCACATGAAGTCCCCCCTAACTGGAGAATGACTATAAGCCTCGGCTCCAGGGAGGCCTGGGGTGGCCAATGGCTGATCAAAGGAGGTGTGAAATGACTTTGAAGTCTCTTACTTCCCTTCATGTAAATTTTGCATTCTTTTCTATATTATCACTAAGTTTTTTACAACAGAAATTTTCACACACACACACCGCCCCCCCCCCCTTAGAACAAAGTGACCCTCCAGCAAAGTATTTCATGCTGAAGTTGTTGGAGCTGAAACACCTGTCTTCAGACATTTTCACAGACACCAGAGCTTCCAGGGCTAAAAATTTGTTTTTTGATCCAACCACAGCACCTTTTTTTATTAAAATGCCCATTCCCTTGGGAAGAGCCTGAAAGTTGGGACAAAGTAAGACAAGGGTAAGTTTCTATATTTGGATCTGGGAAACCAGTCCCAACAAAACAGCTCCGGCTATTAGAGGAACTGGTAAGAAGAACAGAGGACATTGGTCAACCTTAATCAAGGCAATGGCATGAATCGACCGTGTCCTCCAGAATAAGGACACAGTTCTGTGGATGCCAACCCCAAGCATGGCCCCTGGAAAGCTGCCCTCAGAGGTGGAACCATCCCTCAGTGGGACTTGGTCTACCACACCATGGTACAGATAGGGGTCGTAGACGGGCATCTCACATAGATCAGGTAGAGAGACCAGAAAAGGCAGTAAACTGGAGGATACTCCCAGTTGTCACAGGGATGATTTTTCTTTTTTTTAAATTTGTGTAGCCCCAGAGGGCAGGACCCAGAGAAGTGCTCACCTGTTTTAGCTTTGAGCCCAAGAGAGGGGAACGTAGAACCTTGTGCAACAGACCTGGGCTGCCTCAGTAGGAAGTGAGAGCCTTGGTCCCGGGAGAGTAGAGGCAGGAGCTAGATGGTCACTGGGTGATGGCATCCTGTGACAGGGTGAGGTATACACGGAGATGTGGCTCCTAGGTCCCTCTGAGGAAGGACTCACTGTGCAGCTGTGTGGAGTGTGGCCCGCGGCCATCGTCCTCCAGACTCAGCTCTTCTGGGTCGGCCTCAGCTTCGGGGAGCCTCGTCCCCTGGGCTCAGACACAGAGACGAGGGGGTGTAAAGGCTTGGACTTCTGGGCCTGTTCACATCAGGGCTCGGTTGCCCGAGGCTCTGCTGGGTCTGCATCACTGTTCCACATGTTCCTCTGCCCCTCAAACCCCCTATCAGCCTCCACTTCTGGAAAAGCCAACTGAGACAAAAGGATATGACATGAGGTAAGTCAGGGGATCACACTCTTCTCACTCACAGCCACGCGTGAGTGAATTCCCTGAATGAGTTACAGAGGACGAGTGAAGACAGGTGTAGCCTCAGGAAGTGGGAGGGAAAAAGTTGCAGGCCAAGGAGGTAAAGAGCCAATGGATCGAACTGCACCCTTTAAATGGCTGAATTGGGTGGTGGGTGAATTCTAGCTCAGGAAAAGTGCTTTTTAGAGAGAGACGACAGAATTGCTCTAAGATGGCTGGTTTCTGCCAGGGCTATGCTAGAAGACTTCCACCTTGTAGCCAAACACCAGGAACATTACTCAGCAAGGTTCTGAGCCTCAGAGCAGATTGGGCACACCTGGGGCATGGCTCCTGGAGGCATCAGTAGCACCACCTTCTTCCCTATGCTCAGGGTGCCAAGGAGGAGCTCTCCTGCCAGCCAGATCCCCACACGCCATTTTGTTCTAGAATCCAAGGCAGCAGACATTTTCTATAAAGGGCCCAATAGTAAATACTTTAGGATTGGTAGGCAGCTTGGTCTCTCTTGCAACTATTTAACCCAGCTGTAGAAGTACAAAACAGTCCCAGACAATACCTAAATGAATGGGCATAGTTGTGTTCCAATAAATCTTTATTGACAAAAATAGGCAATGGCCCAGATCTGGCTCAAGGACTTGTAGTTTGCTGACCTCTGTGCTAGACTCCTGGACTAGCCCATTTGGAAATAGTTCCAGGCCATGGAACAGAAAAGTTTTCTCCACTTGAAATCCACTCAGGCATCTTGTTACTTGTGTCTTCCAGGCCTCACTGGAGAAATAGACCAAATGGTGTATGTATGTTTGACGTAGACTTTGGTTCACCTGGGAGCAGAGACCCATATAAAACATGGTTTCTGCTTAACCCTGTTGGGTTCTGGAGACATGTAAATAAGCAGATAATTCTCCTTCTGTATGATAAGTGTAAGAAAAATACTTATCTATCTCTATCTCCATCTATCTATCTATCATCTATATGTAGATTTGGGCTAAAACCATTATTGGCCATTGTCACCAGGATTCAGATCCTTAATTTGGGGGCTGGGTCAGTGGGGCTTCATGGTGCGGTAATGAAGTGGTATCTGTAATCCCTTCCACGCATACGAGGACTTGACTTTTTCCAGTTGATCTTGGAAGCAAGGACAAACATAATTCCAGCTTGTTAAGGAGCCGGATCCCACAGGTACTGCTTTGGTTACATAAGTCACAGTGGTATCCACCAGGAAGGCTGGGTGGTCACGGCCATTGTATGGAACAAGCCAGGGGCTGTTCCCATTTCCCCGGGCTTCCACAAGCTGTGTATTTCAGCTTGTGTGCATGCTTTTCCCTCTGCTGTGCCATGACCTGGACCACCACAAGTGTCCTCTCTGGCTCTGTCTCTGGGTGCCCTCTGGTGGCCTTTCGCTGGAAAGTCTTGGCACCTATTCCAGGAGGAAACCCGGCAGGCAGGAAGTGGGAAGAATCAGGGACAGAGATTTCTACCAAGATTCTCCGACACAAACTCAAACCTCCCCCTAGGGATGCTGGTGTGCATCCAGAGCTTTCCAATCTGATCCCCTTCATTCTTTTAATTGGGGTCATTCATATCATCAAACTGCCCAAGAGATGTGGGCATTCTGGACTGTTTATGACACAGAGGACACCCAAGATCTTCCAAAGGCACTGGGAGCCCCATGGATAAAAAGGCAGCTGCAAATTTTCCTTGTGGGGCCATTTCTCCTTTGCATCCCCACCTCCCACCCCCTCCTGTTCCTTTACCGCCTCCTGCCGCTGGGGCCTCAATGGGAAAGGAGGGTCTTCTGTGTGTGACAGGTACTAGAAAAGCCATTTCTGGTCACATGTCTGTTTCAACTGAATCGTTGCTCTGGCTGTACTTCACCTGCTCCCCACCCTCCATGGGAGCTGTCCACATGTTTTCTTTCTCAACCAGAGGACAGGATCTGTGGCCTGTTCCTCCAAGCTACGCTGCTGCTGTCTGCGACTCTGTCCTTGGCTGGGCCATCATGTTGGGAAAACTCCACTTTTGTTCCAGGCCCCCTGGGTTTTTTTCAAGGCTGTTCCCCTCCCTTGAGCCCGCTTTTCCAGCTTCATACCACAGCCCCCGCCATCCAAAAAGCTACGGGCACTGACATTCAAGTGCCTCTCCCAGGGTGACTTGCCTTTTCCAACCTATGTTTCTTTTGGGAAAGGACTTGGTTCTAGGAGTCAAAGATCTGGATTTCCATTCCTGTCCTGCCACCAACGGCCATGTGACTGTGGACAAACCACATTTTTTGCATACAGTAAGGAGATTGGTCTAGGCCAGTGGTTCTCAACTCGGCCGTGGATTAGAATCACCCAGGAAGCTTTTTCTAAGTTATTCTTTGTTGCCTGAGGTCAATCAGAGACTTGGCTGTATCTGGTGGGGCAGCAGGACCCCACCACTAGGACTTTCTATGAACTCTCTAGATAGTTCTTATGCACAGTCAGGTTGAGCTGTTTGGGGGCCTTGATCCAGCAGGTGGGTCAGAGGTTGGGGTGACCCGGGAAGAGAGGAGTCTCTGAGACCCCCTGAGCACTGTCCCTAACATTGTAATGCTGTGCTGGTCAGCTCTGGACCCAGGAAATACGTGCAGAAGGCCATGTGGAGCCAAGAGAAAAGCACAGGGCAGAAGGGGTGAAGTAATTTAAGGAAACGTCTCTTTACAAAGCCTCTGTGCCGAGTGCCAAAGCCCTTTCCGGCCTCCAGAGCGGCAGCACAGCCCCCGTCAGATCTAGGATGATGTAGCAACAGCCAACATCATGTTCTGTAGACAGTCCATCCTCTAACTAATGATAGGGCTTAGCCCAAAGGCACAGGACCTGAGCCCCAGCAGGTCTGGAGCTGGCTTAGCCTTGGAAGCACCGTGTTAACTGGTCCCAGGTCCCCCAACCCTACCTTCCCCACATTTCCCCAAGCTTTTGCAAAGCCCTGTAGCCCACTGTCTAACTCTATGACCTCTGGATCCAGGCTCCTGGGGTTCAAATCCCAGCTCTACTGCTTACCAGCTGTGTAACCTCAGACAAGTTACTTAACCCCCCTGTGCCTCATTTTCTTGTCTGTAAAATGGGGCTAATCACAATGTCCAGCTGTTAGGGTTGTTTTGAAAATTAAATGGACTGGCATCAGAACAGCCTGTGGCTCTTAGAATCTGCTCAATAAAAGTATTCTCTCCTGAGTCGGGAAAAACCTCCAACTGTAGTGGAATGCGAAAGTGAGGCTCTGGCTTTCAGCCCAGTTCCACCTTTATCCAGCTGTGTGTTCTGGGATAGGTGACCTCCCTTCTCTGTGCTTAGCACCCTCTACTCGAAGATGAGGGGTAGGACTAATTCCCTTACTCTAAAATCCTCCATGGATCCCCACTGACCTCATGAAAAAGTCCCTGGTCCCTCTCTTGGCCTGAAATGCCCTTGGTGCCCCCAGGCCATGCCACCCTTCTCTCTAGCTGAGATTCACACAGCACCCAAGGTGGTCATGGCTAATGAGTGTCTCTAAGGCAGCATCATGGGTCCCTCCTATGCTCAGAAGCTTCCTAGGGCTCCTTGTGCCATTGGAGTAAAACCAAAGGCATAGCCTACATGGCCCCACAATCTGCCCTCAGCACCTACCACCACCCCCTCTCCACCCCTGCCCACATCCAGCTTTCTGGCTTCTTGGTGGTTCCCAAGATGCCAGCATCCTCCGCCTTGGGGCCTTGACCCTTGATAGTTCCTCTGCCTGGAACCTTTAGTCTGAGAGCCAACAGCTCGGCCTCACCTTCCTCGAGTCTCTGTTCAAGCATCCAGAGATGCTGTAATAAATACTAAATAATGAAGTCAGGGCTAATGACATAAGACACAGGCAAGGAACACATACGTGAAATAGTACAGAGCGAAATGGGGACGAAGCATGTGATCACAGCAGATACGATTGTGTTAACTCTAGGCGACAACTGAGGGGCTTCTAGAGCCCCGGGGGTGGGGGGATCAGGGTGGGCTGCAGCCCAAAGCTGAGAGCTTTGAGCTAAGGGAGAGGCCTTCTGTCAAGAGCAAGCTACCCATCTCCCTGCTGTACGTTTCTCAACAGCCTGACATCCGTAACTGACTGTGTATTAGGTTACAGTCTGTCTTCCCATCTGCAAGGGAAGCACCGAGAAAGCAGGAGCTTGGTTTGGTGGCTGCTCTGTCCCCAGCTCTTATGCCCGTGCAGGGCACATAGTAGGTGTGCATCCACTGAAGAAGGATGCCCGCTGCCTGCCGGAGGGAGTTGTGTTATTGCAAAGAACTTCCAGGAAATACATATCCTCACCTAAAAGAATGAACCTCTTTTACAGGTGATGCCAGGCATAGAAGCAGATGGGTGGGAAGATATTTTAGGAACAGTAGGAACATTCTTGGCCCAGGTCTTCAGACCCGGACTCTGGGACAATACCCCTCACTGGTAAAGCCCAGAACAGGAGAGCTTGGAAAACCATTTAGCTCAGTCCCCGTCTCCCCAGAGGACCCGAGCCTGAATTTAGGCCTCCTGGCTTGTCCTGTCCCAAAGGCCTCAACAAAGGAGCCGGCATCAAAGCTCGCCATCCCCACTCCTGCCCCCCAGGATGCCTCCGGACACCTGGGAAGCCGCAGGCACCTGGCAGCCACCTGGGATCTCCTGAGGGGGGTGGGGGCAGGTAGGACCCTTCTTTTACTTTTTGCTTCTCACCGCATGATTCGAACGTGTGGCGGCTTCCAAAACGTAGCCACGTGGTCTGATGGCAGATCTCTGGGGGGAGATGCTGTCCTTTAATCGTCCTCGTGGCTGTTCTGAAAATAGAGTCCTTTTTATTCAAAGCTTAATGCAGTTAATGTTCCCAATATAAATGAATAATCGAAAGCGTAAGCGAATTCTCTCGCAGGCCGTGAGGACAATGTTCCTCGGTTCTATTTAAAGACCCTTCCTGGGCAGAGCCTGGACTCTGCTTTCCCTGAACCTACTTAAAAGTCCCTGGGTAGCTCAGTGGGTTAAGCCTCTGCGTTTGGCTCAGGTCATGGTCTCCAGGTCCTGGGATCGAGCCCTGCATTGGGCTCTCTGCTCTGCGGGGAGCCAGCTTCCCCCCTCTCTCTCTGCCTGCCGCTCTGCCTACTTGTGATCTCTGTCTGTCAAATAAATAAATTAAAAATTTAAAAAAAAAAAGTCCCCACCCCCGGGCACTGCACTGATTTCCTTCCAGCGCTGTGTGTCCTAGGAAGAGGAGCGAGGAAGACTTGGAAGAGTACAAGGTGAACCCCCACCCTTGGCCTATTCGTGTGCTCCAGTGCTCCCCAGACTTGCCTCCACTGTGCCCCTGGGCATAGTGTTGTGAGATTGTCTAGTTACATATCTGTGTCCCTGACTGGGACCCACGTATGCCCAGTTCCCAGCCCTATTGTGTCCTGAGCCTCAAGTGGTGCCCAGACCCTGCTGGGCCCTCAGTCAGTATTTGCTGAATGGAGGAATCTGCCCTACAACAATAGGCTCCTAGAGTCTTTGTATTCCTTCCTGTTCTTATCACACAGTTGGCTATTTGCTGAATGAAAGAATGAATGAATGAATGAAAGGTAAACTTCACAGCAGAGGTAGGACTTGAACTGGGCCTTCAAGGAGGAAGTACTCCAGAAAGTCCCCAAAAGACTGGCCATGGTTAAGTTCCCACCAACCTCCCAGCTGTGGCCCAACTCCCCTGACGGGGTCTCTCCTATTAGATCTGGTTAGCAAAGAAAATCCACCCAGAAGTGTAATAGACAAAGGATGCTTGCTGCCTTGATTCTGGGTCTGGCATCCACTGTATGCACACCCAGAGCTTGCCTTATATCCTTAGGGCACAGCACAGTGCCTGGCACATGGTAGACTCCTCGGAAATATGTTGAATGGGATAGAATATCTCCAACCCATTAAGTGTCCCACAGCCCACAGGACTGGGATACCTAAAACTCTGAATTTAGGAGAAATGTGTGCAGAGAGGGAAATCCAACCCCCCCTTCTGCTGGGCAAGATTCTAGAACCTAAGATTCCACAAAAATAAAGGGCTTCTTAATCTCAGCTAGGCACCACGCCTCGCCAAGTACAAGCTGCAACGTTTATTCAGAAGTGTCTATCACACACCAGATCTAGAGGCCAGAGCTGTCCCCGCACAGCTGAGCCACAAGGAACCCTATCCAGGCCCTCGTGCTTGACACATGACCCAAGCAAGGATGGATGAACAGAGTGGCGCCTGATGGGGACACAGCATCCAAAGGAAAGGGGGCACATAATTCAGAGTATGGGAGGAGGTGTCTGGAGGCACCACAAGTCTCATCCATCTTGGTGAACAGTGGGTCACCCCGGTACCCAGAATTATAAAATCTCATTTCTCCCAGAGAATCTGGTCCTTGGAGAGTTTGAGCCGGAATATTCCCAATGCAAAGCAGAGACTGTGAATGGAGACATAATGGGACCCTTCCTTCCTGTCCACACCTCTTTCCTAGTAAAATGAGAAGAGACAGAGAAAGACTGAGCGCGCGCGCGCGAGAGAGAGAGAGAGAGAGAGAGAGAGAGAAGATAGCAGTTGAATTTCTACCTGCCCATCCTCCCGTAAGCACTGCAAGAAAGTTCCTTCTGGTTCTCCAGGTGATGTAGGTGCTGCTGGCATATGAGATGCTTTCTGGGAACTGGCGGCCAAGTTCACACAGCCTAGGGAGCAGCTGACAACGGGCCTGGAGCAGAGTCGAGCAAAGCCCTCACCTCCTGTGCCCCCTACATGATTGTGGAGTCCCTGGGCAGGGTCTGCGGGGTGGGGGGGGGGCATCCGGTGGGGCCACCTTCATCCCAGTCCTATGAATCTGTCCCTTCCAGGAATGTTCCAGTGGCTGCCAAGATTTGCGGCAGAGCCATACCCCTGCCAGCCCAGGGACAAGACCTTGCTGGCTCTCAGCCCGGGCAAGCTCTCCCCAGCCACAAGGCCTCTGTCTCTGATGTCCAGGCTGCATCCCTTCTTCCTTCCTTAACTAGTCTGTGCCTCAGTTCCTTTGCATGTACAATGAGCACGATAATAAGGCCTCCACTTACTGCCCAGGGACTGACAGGGTGAACCAGGGAGATGGTGGGTACGAGGTCCAGGAGGAACCACCAAGGGCTCCAGGTTAATTTATTATTATTAATTCTACTCCACTGACAAGAGAAAGTTAGGGAGATCGCGGTGATCAGGGTGGGGCCAGGCTGGGATCTGTTCTCCCTCTCAGCAGACCTGCACACAGAGCCCCAGGACACAGGCAGGGGTCCAGCACTGGCTGAAAGAGGAGAAGGGCCAAAACTCAGGATGCACCACAGGGCCGGCAGGGGGGCATGTCAGAGTCCCAGGCAGGTGGCTACAGGACAAGGCCATTTAGAGCCTCCTGCTTGCTCCCAGATTATGTCAGGATTAGGGCAGCCCCAGAGGACCCCTCAGGGTGCTGCCTGAGCTAAGCCGGAACAGCATGAGCTCCCCACTCCTGGAAATGCCCAGGTGCTCAGAGGCCTGTCACTCCTGAGTTTCTACTAGACTCCCCCTTAGAGAGCCCCAGCTCCATCTTCGGGGGCAGGCGACAAGGCGTGGATCTCAGTACTTGGTGAGGCCTGCGGGATTGGGGCGCTGCTGGGAACACGTGCAGGAGTGGGATGAGTTTCCCCACTCTCTAGGCGATTCCAGGCCTGCGTGAACGCTGGGGGAGAAGGGGGCGGCCGGTAGGTGCTACCCTGGGCGCAGTACAAGGTAGGAGGAGAGGAGATTGCTGAGAGGCCGAGAATGGGACATTCCCTTCTGCTGAGGGTCAGGAAGGCCTTTGCAGAGGAGTTGGCACGCGTCCTAAGAGCTGGTACTGAGCAGCGGCTCAGCCCTCGGTCTGGGTGGTGTGTCTTGCCTCCGCCCCTCCAACGAGCAAGTAATTTTGGACTCTTCACTCCTTCACCTTCTCCTCTATAAGGTACGGGAAAGAACAGTGGCCATGAAGCGGCTATGACGGGTAATGTGACAACATCACAGCATGGAGCAGGTGGTTTGCCGCAAAGCCAGCCAGCCACCGTGAGCTCGCTATCATGAAGGACAGTGGGGCGGGGATCTGCAGAGGCGGCAGGGAGAGAGAAGGCACGAGAGGCCGGCGCCAATCAACTTGCCCACCAGTTAGGGTTGAGGTCCTCAGAATCTCCTGTTACATAACCAAAGCAGATTCTATTCAAAGTACCCCATCAGGGGCACCCGGCTGGCTCAGTCGGAAGAACACGTAACGTGTGATCTCCGGGTCGTGAGTTCGAGCTTCGTGGCGAGTGTCAAGATCACTTGAACAAAACTTAAAAAAAAAAAAAAAAAAAATTAAATGAAGTGCTCTTTTAGAGAAATGTTTTGTAAAATGAAAACTCCTTTTAGGAAACTGAGGAATCTGTCTCCATTTTCCTGTTTCCCGTGGTGTAGTTACTTCGGCATGCCCTAAGCCTGTTCTTGATCCGGAATGCTATGAGGAGTTCTGGCAATCTGGGTGGATCGGGAAATTTCTACCCTCAAGGAGTTTGCAAGTAACAAGGGCAATGCACGGTCCTGCGGGGGAGTGAAACCGTGCTCAGCCCCTCCCTCAAATATTTCCAGGGCACTCAGAGGGATAGGTCCCTCCATCCACCCAGACCCCATGGAGTTAGACCCACTTCTTCTGCTGAGCTCAAGGGCAAATGGGTCACTGTTTACTAAGAAGAGCTGGGTACCCCAGCTGGAAGGAAGCAGGAGAGGTCTGTGAGAAATTCCAAGACCCCAGGGCAAAACTGCCCCAACCAGCCATCCTTTGCTGAATTTAAAAATTAACAGCCCAGCTGCAAAGAGACTATTTGTTCTATGCTCACAGGGAAATGGTCTGTGCAAATCTGACCTTGCCTGACTCTCACCCTCTTGCTATGGACCAGAACCACAGAAAACATTAACCCTCCGTCCACCAAACCACTGCTTCTCAGCAGAAGGCATTCAGCTTCTTGTGTGGGTTTAGCAGACGGAGGAGCAGGATGGCCTAGACTTCTTTGATTGAGCCACACCCACTACGGGGGTGGGGGGGGTTCATCGTTCTAGGGGATAGATGCTTCCACGAGTCCCACTTGACAGATGAGGAAACTGAGACGCAGTCAGCTTTAGGAACCTATCCACTGATCATACAGCTTCAACGAAACAACTGAGGGCAGTGTTGTGTTGTAAGAAGCCCTCGCTGGGAGGAGGGGTGGCCCCTGGTGATGCAGTCAGCTAGGCATCTGACTCTTGATTTGGCTCAGGACATGATCTCAGGGTTGTGAGTTCAAGCCCGGCGTGGGGCTCCGCGCTCAGCACGGAGTCTGCTTGACGATTCCCTCTCCCTCCGCCCCTCTCCCCACAAAATAAATAAATTTAAAAAAAAAAAGAAGCTGTCACAGGACTCTGATACTTTTCCTTACAGTATCTGATCAGAATAGCAGAAGTACAGACTGTATACAAGAGGCTGGAAACTCACAGCCTCAGGAGTGTATCTGGTCAGGAAGTATGTTTTATCTGGCTAAAAAGTTGCATTTAAAATTTAAAAAAAAAAAAAGTTTTTATGAGATCTCGAGCCTGCCATGTATCCTGTGCCTTATATCTGGTTCTTTCTGTAGTTAATGACCTGCCTAGTCCTAGCAAGCATGAACCTATGAGCCCCAGAAAAGCCCATCTCACTCTGCTCTGACTTCAGGCCGTTGCCTTGACACCTTCCTGTGCGGAAGGCATTTGGCCTTCTTTTCCTCAGAAGGTATTTTGTGACCGTCTCACCTGCAGTGAGAATTCAGCCCAACGAGCTGGCTGAACTGATGGGACTCCCCCTTCCCCTGCTCCACCGACTTTTCCTCTCTCCCCACCCACCCTGCAAAGGACTCTACAGTCTTAGACAGGCCAGCCTGTGTTCCCAAGGCCAGATTCCGTTGAGTGTGGGCAGCTCCGAGGGGAGCCAGGCTGTCAGCACTAATCCCACAGTCCTCGATGGACCCCGTAGGCCACAGAACTGGCATTGACCAAGGCCTCTGGGTGCAAGGCTGGGTCACTGCCATTTGGCCCTAGGAGCCCTAACCCAAGGCAGCCCCCATGCCGGCTCTGCTGAGCCTTAAGACAGTGCCAGTAGCAGCAGATGTGAGGCCTCCAGGTCCGAGACAGGGGCTAGCTGATCCGCTGGGTGTCCTAAGGGCTATGGGCACCTTTTGCTTACATCTTCTTGGACCAAATCTTGAGCAGCCTTGTTTCGTGACACCAGGAGACAGCTTCCTGATGGGAAAGCTGCTGTAGAGAAAAATGGTGTGTGTGTGTGTGTGTGTGTGTGTGTGTCTGTGTGTTGGGGTGGGGTGGGGAGGGAAGGGAAGAGGGAGACAAGAAGAAAGGAAGGACAAAACAAAATAAGAAAAAACAGCCCAACTCAAAAGGCATGTGGTTTTCTTCTTGTGGTTTGATTCAAGGGCTTGGTGGTTTAAGTAAAGCTCTGAGCCCAGATTGTGGGACAGTTAAACACTGGGCGGGGCTGGGACAAGTCCTGAGAACAAAGAGTCTATTGAGGGCGCCCTGCCCAGGGGAGAGGCAGGAAGCAGGAGGGGGCCATCTCCACTCACCTGGGGGATCCCTCCCCGGAGGTCAGGCTTCTGGTCTACCCAGAAAGCCTCACAGGCATGACTCACACAGGAACTCTTCTTTCTCTCAAAGAGCAGCCGCCAGATGCAATGCTGCACTGAGGAGTTTTAGGGAGAATGTGACCCCGTGTGAGCTGTGAACTTGGGTTTCAAAAGATGAAGTCTCCATAGAGCAAATCCTATGATAGGAATACAGAGTTTAATTCTGGCACAGTCTCTCACCGACTTGGGGGTCGGACCAGGTCACTTACAGCTCCAGATTCACAAGATTCTAGATGCGTTTTAGGGGAGCAACATTTCTTCCTACTTCTTGGGATTAGCATCATGGAAACTTGAGTTTATATAGCACTTATTTGGCTGGCATCTTCTAAATGTTCTCTAATCCCTCCCTGACTCCCTGCAAGTCTATGACATAGGTCCCATGTCTACTCCCATTTTACAGCAGAGGAAACTGAAGCAGCATTCAGGTGACTCCCCAAGGCACAGACCCTGCAGCCTGGCCCCTTCCTTCAGCTGCCAGCTCCCTACCCACCCCCCCCACACACACACCTGCAGAAACTGATATTCACATCTCCAGAGGGATGTCCTGGCTTCCTGACCTGGGGAGAGGCAGAAGGAATCAGGCCCGCTTGTCCCCGCAGCCTTCTGAGACGGAAGGACTGGACTCGAGCCACAGTGACAATCCTGACAAGTCAGATTTCCACCCCCACCCTCACCCCTGCCAGACCATGCAAAGCAGACTTTGAGCAAAACCCCTACTATAATTACCATGCCCAGGCGTTGGAATTAGCTGGTAAATTGTATTTTCTGGATATCGGAAACCCCACTGGCTTTCACTGTTGCTGCTGGAAACCTCTTTCTGCATGAGGAGAACCCCAGAGATACCATTAATTCCACCAGGCAAGCCTGCACCCTTCTCCCCGCGTCCAGCAGCCTTGTGCCTTCCCTCGGCACAGAGCCTGCTCCAGCCAACAGGGGCCTTGGAGGGGATCTAAGACCCCAAAGAGCAGCACAGAAAGAGAACTTTGGAGCCCTGAAGGCCAATGATTTGGAGCCCGTCATTATGCTCTCTGAAATACCCATAGAAACATTCACCCCGTGGTCCCCACGAATAGGGCTCTGCTCCTACACACAGAGCACCATGCCTGGCACAGAGCCGACACTGGGTAGGTCATGTCTCTTACCACCGAGACCCATACCTGAGTTTATGATAAACAGAAGGCAGGGAAGGGGTCCTAGACAGTGCCATGCGCCTAGCATTTTGATGAGCCCTTGACATACACTTCTTCCCTTGTTCTGGGAAATAAGACAAAGGGTTACCTGAGACCCAGATAGATTAGGGGACTTTCACAAGGTCATCCAGGTGACCACTGTGGCCAAGCTCATAGTCACACATGGGAAGAGATTGGAAGAGGGAGTCCAGAGACCGTCTCTGCCTGTCTGGTTCTCAGCAAACCCAAACCCATGATGAAGCAATGAAAGAAGGAATGACTATATGGGCTAGAAGGTCTGAGGGCAGAGACATCCCCGGGATCTCGCCAGTCACCCAGAGCCTTGCCACTGCCAGGAAGATCTGGTCTGTATTTCCTGGGACTAATATGGGCCAGAGGAGCTTTGCTGGCAAAGAATCCAATCTGGAGAAGAGTAAAGATGTTTGTAGAGCAGAGATGAATTCCCAAGACAATCCTCAAACCTGATGTTTTGGAGCCAGAAGACACAAGGCACCATCCAGCACCCCAGCCACTCTGGGGATACAAGGAAGGAGCCCCAATCCTGTTTCTCCTCCAGGGGACAGGTAGGAACGTTCGGTGTGAAAGGAGGCAGAGAAGCCTGAGCCCAGATGTGAGGGAGGAGAAGCCATGTCTGGCAGAGGCCTGGTCGTGTCTACGCAGTGAACGAGTCTCTGCGGCCGCACTGAGTGAGCGTTCAGGAGGCAGAGACAAGAGGTGGGATGAGAGTGGACCCCGGGGCGGCACTGTCCCCTCTGTGGCCCCTCCTCCTTGTCCCAGGAGCGTTGCTCAAGGACTTCTGTAGCCCCAAGGGCCCCTCCCTGTCTTGTCTAAACCCCAGACCCCCACACAGAAGCGAGTCAGGCTCTGAGTCCCCACCCACCCCCAGCGCCATGAGCTGCCAGACGCAACTCGGACAGTCGAGCCCAGCAAGGACAACTCGGCAGCGTCTGGCTGGTGAGAGACAAAATGGGGGGCGGGGTTCTAAGGACACATGACAGCTGTCATCTGGACTGGACCCTGGAAGAGAAAAAAGACCCTAAAGAACATTTTGAGGGTTGGGACAGCTTGGGAAATTAGAATATCAACTTGATATTACGTAAGAGCATCCTCCCGAAGTCGATTTTCCCTGAATGTGAGAACTGATTGTGGGTGTGTTCGAGAACGTCTTTGTTCTTCGGACATACTTCATGCCCACGTGTTAAGGCTAAAGTGTCGTGATATCTGCCACTAAGAGCTGCAAATAGTCCAGCAGGGGGAGAGGAATAAATAAATACAGGCACAAATGTATGTCTGCAGAGACACAGAGACAAAGAGACAGAGACAGAAATAGGAGCAGAGAGAAAATCGTGTTAACCAATGAATCCTCCGGGGCAGGGGTTTGCAAGGACTCATGGTGTATTTCTTGCCCCTGCTCTGTAAGCTTGTGTTTTTTCAGGATAAAGCTTTGCAGGGAAAGGTTTTAAAATAGTTTTTTGTTTGTTTGTTTGTTTGTTTGTTTATTTTCCAAAGAAAAGGTGAACCTTCCGAAGTCAGCCTCTTCCGAGCACGAGGACAGAGGAGACTGTGCAGCCTTGGAGAGGAGGCAGGTAGGGCTGGCTGGAGGCCTCCCTCCATTGACCCCATGGATGGCCCCTTGGAAATGAATGAATCCATTTCTTCTTTAGTATGTTGGGGCGATGATACTACGGTTTTCTCTTAGTTCTGAAGTTGTTTTGTTTTGTTTTGTTTTGACAGACAGAGATCACAAGTAGGCAGAGAGGCAGGCAGAGAGAGAGGAGGAAGCAGGCTCCCCGCTGAGCAGAGAGCCCGATGCAGGGCTTGATCCCAGGACCCTGAGACCATGACCTGAGCCAAAGGCAGCGGCTTAACCCACTGAGCCACCCAGGCGCCCCAGTTTTGAAGTTTAAATGAGATCATGTATATATGATTGTGCTTTGTAAATGGTCTGGTGGGATGCACCAATGATAATAGTGTTGTTAAGTGCCTCACCAGTGAGAAGAATGGCTGGTCAGAGGGGGTTTAGGAGGCAGAGCTTAATAAAAGAAGGTTCTACACCATGCTTTATGCCTATGCCTTGTGCTGTGGCAGATGCAATTAGATTTCTTTTTTCCTTCCTTCCCACCCCTTCCCTTCCTTCTCTCCCTCCCTCGTCCTTTCTCTCTTTCTCTCTATTTTTTTTTCTCCTGCTATGTGTTCTAAGTTCCATAAGTGAAGGACAGTAAGAGAGGACAGAGAATGAGAGAGGCTTTCTATTTCAATGCCTCAGGGTCAGAACTTTCAGAGAACTTCACTGGATGTAATCTGGTACGCGTACTTTGAATGTTATAGAAATCAAGGCAACAAAATGACAACTACCACGTAATTAAAGTGCCACTCCATTGGGGTTCACCAAGATGTGGCAGTGAGGGGTCCAAGCATGAGGATTTTTGTTTTTTTTATAGTTGCTGAGGATCATGGAGGATGTGAAAATTCCAGATCATTTCCTTTCTTTTTCAAATACTTGATTTTTTAAAAGTACTTTAAGGTGCACAACAAAACCACACAGAAATTAGAGAGTTCCATATACCTGCTGTCCCCACACATGCACAATCTCCCCCAGTGTCAACATCCCCCACCACAGGAGAATATTTGTCACAACTGATGAACCTACAATGACACGTCACTATCACCCAAAGTCCATAGCCTACATTAGGGTTCACTCTTGGTGCTGTACATTCTGTGTATCATGGCGTGTATCCACCATTATGATATCGTATACAATAGTTGTGCTGCCCTAAAAATCTCCCGTGTTCCATTTATTCATCCCTCTCTCCCCCTTAACTCTTTCCATAATTTTTGATTTTCCAAAATATCCTATGATTGGAATCATACAGTGTGTGACCCTCAGTAATATGTATTTCAGGTTCCTTCATGTCTTTTCATGAGTTGACAAATTCATTTATTCTTAGTGCTCAATAATATTCCATTGTCTGGATGGACCACGGTTTATTTGTCCATCCACCTACTGAAGGACATCTTGGTTGCTTCTGAGTTTGGGCAGTTATGAATGAAATTGCCCTAAACACCTGTGTGCAAATGTTCATGTGGACATAGTTGTCCATTCTTTTGGCTAAATACCAAGTGGTGCTATTGCTGGGTCATACGGCATGAATATGGTTAGTTTTGTGAGAAACCTACCCAACGGTCTTCCTAAATGGCCATGCCATTAGAATTCCCACCAGCAAAAAATGAGCGTTCCTGTTGCTCCACATCTGATGTACCACATCTGGGCAACACTTGGTATTGTCTGTGTCCTGGATTTTGGCCATTCTAATAGGTGTGTAGGGATATCTCATTTAATTTTAATTTCCCTAATGACATATGATGTGGAACTTATTTTCATATGCTTATTTGCCATCAGTGTGTCTTCTTTGGTGAGGTATCTGGTAAGATATGTTGCCTACTTCTTAATTGGGCTTGGATTAATTAATTTGGGTTTCTTATTGTTGAGTTTTAAGTTTCTTGAATATCTGGATCCCTTATCAGATATGTCTTTGCAAGTATTTTCTCCCAGTCTGTGGTTGTCTTCTCATTCTTCTGACAGTATTTTTCATAGAACCAGAGTATTTAATATTAATGAAGTCCAGCTTAGCAATTGCTTCTTTCATGGATTGTGAAATATCCCTGTGATAAATCCCAGTTGGTCATGGTGTATAATGGTTTTTAGAAATTGTTAGATTTCTGCTAATATTTTTGAGATTTTTTTGCAACTATGTTCCTGAAGTACATTGGTTTATAGTTTAGTTTTGTTTTGTTTTTCTTGTAATGTCTTCATCTGCTTTTGGTATTAAGGTAATGCTGACCTCATAGAATGAGTTAAGGAGAATTCCTTCTGCTTCTATCTTCTGGAAAAGATTATAGAATGTTGGTATAATTTCTTCCTTAAGCTTTGGAAGAATTCACCAATGAACCCATCTGGGCCTTGTACATATTTTTTTGGAAGCTTATTAATTATTGACTCAATTTTTATCAATTAATTGTTGATTCAGATATATTGTGCGAGTTTTGGCAGGTTGTGTCTTTCAAAAAATTAGTCCATTTCAACTAGGCTATCAAGTCTGTAAACATGGAGTTATTCACAGTATTCCTTTATTATCTTTTTAATGTCCATGAGATCTGTAGTGATGTCTCCTTTTATTTTTTATATTAGTTTTTGTGTCTTCTCTTTTTTTCTTAGTCTAGCTAGTAGTTTATCAGTTTTATTGATCTTTTCAAAGAAATAGCTTTGGTTTCATTGATTTTCTCTATTGAATTCTTGTTTTCAATTTCATGATGTCTAGTCTACTTCTTATTATTTCTACTCTTCTATTTACTTTGGATTTAATTTGCTCTTCTTTTTCTAGTTTCCTAAGGTGAAAGCTTAGATTATTCATTTTAGATCTTTCTTCAGTACCATAAATACTATAGTATATTATAGTATTTCTAAAATTTCCTAGTAAACACTTTTTTTACAGTATTTCACAAATTTGCTAAGTTGTATTTGGATTTTCACTTAGTTCAAAATTTTCTCAAATTTCTTTTGGGATTTCATCTTTGACAGATCTGTTGTTTAATCTCCATTATTTTGGAACTCCCCAGCTATCTTTCTGTTACTAATTTCAAGTTTAATTCCACTGTGGTCTGAGAGCAGACAGATGATTTCTATTCTTTTAAATGTGTTAAATTCTGGTTTTGACCCAGAATGTGATCCATCCTGATGAATGTTTCATCTTTTTTTGGCATTCCTGCTAGTGTTTTCTGAGCTTCTGGATTTCTCCTTGAAGCCCTACCAGTTTTACTTCCCACACTTTGGCACTCTTTTGTTAGGCTCATACACATTAAAGAGTTCTGTGTCGGGGCACCTAGGTGGCTCAGTGGGTTAAGCCTCTGCCTTCAGCTTGGGTCATGATCCCAGGATCCTGGGATCAAACCCCGCACTGGGCTCTCTGCTCAGCAGAGAGCTTGCCTTCCTCTTCTCTCTGCCTGCCTCTCTGCCTACTTGTAATCTCTGTCAAATAAATAAAATCTTTAAAAAAAAAAAAAAAAAGAGTGCTGTGTCTTCTCAGGGAACTGGCTTTTTTTTTTTTTATCATTATGTAATACCTCTCTTAATTCCAAATTAGTGTTAGTGTTCTCCATCCCTTTATTTTTTTATAGTATATTTATATTTAAAGTGGGTATCATGTAGACAACATACGTTTGAGTCTTGTTTTTTAATCCATTTTAACAGTCTTTTATCTTCTAATTGGTTCATTTAAACCATTGATATTTAAAGTGATTATTTATATACTTAGATTAATGTCTATTTTATTTTTTACTGTTTTCTATTGGTTGTCCTTAATTCCTTCTTTGTCTTCCTCTCTTTTTCTGTCTTTTGTGGTTTTAATTGAACATTTTCTATTATTTCATTTTCTCTCCTTCATTAATATACATGTTATACTTCTTTTTTAAACTTTTTTAAGTGGTTGCCCTAGAATATACAGTATACATTTACAAACAATCAAGGTCCATTTTCAAATAACACTAAATTATTTCACAGGCAGTGCAAGAACCTTATAATAACAATATAATCCTGATTCCTTCCTCTTTACACTTGCAACATTGTTATCATTAATTTCACTTGTACAGAAGCCTATGTATACAGTCAAATGCATTGTTTTGTTGCCACTATTATTTTGAATAGCTGTTAGCTGAATCTCTTAGAGCAATTAAGGATTGGAAAAATAAACATGTTTGTGTTCATTTGTACCTTTTCCAATGCTTTTACTTTTTTAATGTACTTCTGAGTTTCTGACCCATAATTTCTTTTCTTTCTGCAGAACTTTTAACATTTCTTGCAAGGCAGGTCTAATAACAATGAATTCCTTCTTTCTTTCTTTTTTTTTTTTTTTTTTTTTTTTTTTGTCCAAAGTCTTTATTTCTTCTTCAGTTTTGAATGCTAATTTTGCAGGGTGCAGAATTCTAAATAGGTAGCTTTTTTCCTCTCAACATATTAAATACACCATTCCACTCTCTTCTTGCTTGCATGGTCTCTGAGAAGTTTAATTAATTTTTATCTTTGCTTCTCTTCAGGCATGGTGTTTGTCATCCCTCCCCACTCCTGCTTCTTTCTTATAGGATTTCTTCCTTTCTCTTTGACCTTCAACAGTCTGAATGTTATATGCCTAGGTATAGGTGTAGTTTGTTTTGTTTTGCTTTTTGGCATTTATACTGATGGTGTTCTCTAAACTTCCTGGATGTGTGATTTGGTGTCCAACATTGATTTGGGGGAAATTCTTGCTCACTATTGCTTCAACTATTACTTCTGTCCTTTTCTCTCATTCTTCTCTTTCTGGTCAATCTATTACATGTATGTTATACCTTTTATAGTTGTCCCACAGTTCTGGGATATTCTTTCTTTTTTTTTTTTAGATTTACTTTTATTTATTTTAGAGAGGGGGCAGGAGCAGAGGCAGAGGGAGAGAATCTCAAGCAGACTCCATGCTGAGCATGAAGCGTTACACAGGGCTCGACCTCACAACCCTGAGATCACAACTTGAACCAAAACCAAGAGTCAGATGCTTAACCAACTGGGCCACCCAGATGCCTCCCCCCACCTTTTTTTTTTTTTTTTTTTTTCCTGCTTGCTTTTCTGTTTTGGAAGTTGCTATTGACATATCCTCAGGGTCATCAATTCTTTTCTTGGCCATGTTCAGTCTACTAATGTGGCCATCAAAGACATTCTTCATTCCTGTTACAGTAGTTTTGATCTTTAGCATTTTTTTTTTATTCTTTCTTAGAATTTCCATCCTTCTGCTTACATGGACTAGACTCAGATATGGCAGGGATGTTGAAATTATGAAACCAATAATTTAAAACAGCTCTGATTAATATGCTAAGGGCCCTAAAAGATGAAGTACCCAGATGTAGAACTTCTTGCATTTCTGTAGAGCCCTCTTCTACACACTCCGAATCAGACTGCGCCCTCTCTTCTGCCCTCTATCCTCCATCAGAAAGCAAGACCAAGCCCATGCGGCACTGCAGGGCTGCTCAGGCGTTCATCATTCCAAAACTCTACAGCATTTAGAGAGCATACCGGCTATACAAGAGGAAAGGCTGTCCCTCTAGGTTAAAATATATCCCAGTCCACCTCAATTAAAGTTCCCACTCTCAGTCGTTCCTCCTGCGAACATCTAGCACTCTAGTGTCTCCCAGGAATCCACTGTGGCTTACCCTGACCTTCCGACTTCACATTAACAGATTAAAGCTTATTGAAGGCCCACGCCTGTAAAAAATGGGCCTTTGGAGACGTCCAGTACTTCTGTGTTGTTTCTATGCTGGAACAGATAGAGAACATGAATTTGTAACTCTATTTTCATTCTATTTCAATAATAAAACATGTCAAGCACTTTCTACAATTCTGACACTACAGAGTTAAGACATAACCATGTGGAGAGATGTGGTTCCTACCTCCAAAGAAATCACAGACTAACAGAGACCCAGTAACTGATACAGCATCCCACAAGTTAGGGCTCAAGGAACCCTCTGGATTTCAACTAACAGTCATCCCTGCAGCAGGCACCAAAAGTAAATAAATATTATTCCTGTAGTTGGAAAGATGGATAGATACATAAATACATACATACATACATACATACATACATAGCTGAACATATGGATAAATGTTCCTTTCTCTATTTAACCCACAAAGATTCCACATTTACCAAGGAGAGATTCAGAAGTGGCCACACACACACACACACACACACAAACTGAACCCAGAAAGTAACTGAAAATGATCAGCCCAGATAAAAATAGGCCATCCTAACCATAGCCTGAGGATGGCACAGGAGCTTGAGAATTATGTAAGGTGTTCTCAGAATTACAGATGATCCTCAGGCTCCATCCCTAAAGATTCTGAACCAGTGAGGAGCTAGTCCTAGGTATCTATATTTTCTTAAAGCTCCTGGGATTGTTTTGATTCACAGTTGAGTTTGAGAGCCATTGGGACAGCTTCTCAGATCTAGCAAGTGAGACTCGGGAAGCCATAGATCCAGGCAAAGAGTCAACACAGGGAAGACAGAAGACTCATTGATAAGGCACAGCCAGGGTAGAAAAGAGGGCTCCTTGTAAATCTTCAGTTATATATAGGTAGAAGTGGGCCTTGAGTCTGAAATAGACCTCAGTGTGCTAGCAGGTGCTCAGAGAGCAATACACGACTCTTATTAAAGCAACATGGTTCTGAGAGTATTTAAAGTTAATATCACACTGTTCACCTGTGGCTGTCAATCAGATCCATGGTATAACTCCCTCCGTGAAGAAATGAATCTAAGGAAGAGAGAGAAAGCATCTCAATATTTGCACAGCGAAAAGTGTTATTTTTCTACTGCGGAAATATGAACCTGTCACTACAACAATTATCTTCCCCCATTAAACCCTAAAATTGGAACTGTTGAGCAAAATCAGCTTAATTCATCACCGTCTTGTCATTGGCCATGTCCTGAGGTCATCAAAAATTAGTGACACCTCCAGTCTGGTTTTCCTTCACTGTCCTGCCTCCCTAGAGCCCAGCCCACAACAGCTAGCCAGGAGCCATCTCCTGAGAAAAAAATGCAAAGCCTTTCAACTTCGCTTGAGCACATGCAGCATTTGGAAGCCACTGGCTTTATATTTATTGAGTAAAAACTCCATCTGGCCTGACTAAACAATAAATTAGGTTTTTGAGTTCAAGATAACAACACTGGAAACATGAACCTTTAAAAACACATCTTTTGCTGAAACTGAACTCTTCCCGCTGCCAATTAGAACATAATCACTCCCATCCATGAAGGAATTCCCACATTACAGAAGGGTTACCCACCAGGCTCCCTGAAACCCAGAGTTCTGCCTTTTTTAAGGCATGAAGAGCTATGGCATGAAACTCGGCACACCTAGATGCTTTCTCAGATAATGTTCACACACTAAGGTTTCATTTATAAGGTGCAGAGTCCTTGAAAGTAACACAATTGTATCTGATGAAATTGTGAGAATTCTCTAAGGTAAGAATTCTTGAGCGACATGCACCTGATTTGTCTCTCTTTTCCAGAAGCACAGCATAGCTGACACGGACCTGGTGCCTCCCGGGATTTCCTTCCTGGCTTCCTGCCCAAGGTTCTGTCTCCGGAACCACGTTTCCTGCCACTGCTTTTTTTTTTTTTTTTTTTTTTTAAGATTTTATTTATTTTTCAGAGGGGGGGGGGAGAGAGCGAGCACAGGCAGACAGAATGGCAGGCAGAGGCAGAGGGAGAAGCAGGCTCCCTACTGAGCAAGAAGCCCGATGTGGGACTCAATCCTAGGACACTGGGATCATGACCCGAGCCGAAGGCAGCTGCTCAACCAACTGAGCCACCCAGGCGTCCCCCTGCCACTGCTTTTAACAACCTTCCCGAAGGGGGCAGGAACCCAGGCTAAGGTCCCAGGCCACATGGCCAACTGGTACTGTGTACCATACTGAGGTCTAGACGTGGATACCATGCCACAGTCAGAGCTTGGTGTCTGACCCTCAGAGCCACAGCTGTGGAGGCAGATCAGGTAACACAGGGGGCTGAGCAGCTCCTAGGAAATGGAAGGTGGAGGTAGCAGCATGATCAATTTCTCCCTTCTGTGGACCATTCTGAGGGCTCGTTTCTCCTTGAACTTCTGCAGAAAATCCGATGTGCCCCATGACCATGCCCACCAATTGAGTTGCGTGGGGTTTTGTGGCTTGTTGTGGAGCAATGGCCGACGTAGTAACAAAGCGCATAGCTTCCCACGTTCCCTTGACTCACTCTCCTTTCTTCTTCACCCTCCTCTCACAGGCCTTGCACTTCGCAAATATCACATCGGCACTTGAATCCTCAACTAAAGCTCTGCTTTTCTATTTTTTTTTTTTAAGATTTTGTTTATTTATTTGACAGAAAGAGAGAGACAGCGAGAACAGAAACACAAGCAGGGGGAGTGGGAGAGGGTAAGCAGGCTTCCCACCAAGAAGGGAGCTGGATTTGGGGCTTGATACCAGGACCCTGGGATCATGACCTAAGCTGAAGGCAGACGCTTAATGACTGAGGCACCCAAGTACCCCAAAGCTCTGTTTCCTAGAAGACCCAGGTAAAACAATTGTCCAAGAGTGGTTCTAGAAAACAATCTTCAAGATGGAATTAGGGAGGTGAACGGGCCACCCATCTGAAAGTCATAGGTACTCCACTGTTAGAGGTACAGGGAGTGGTAATAATCCCCTGGCATTTGGTAGACTCATGACTTCTTCAACTTTCATTGTGGTTAACAGGGATTGAGTGCAGATGGAGGAAGGTCAAGGCTCTGGGAGCACAGGGGGTCATGGCATTCAATCAATATAGAAACAATGCTAATTACAAGGATTGTGGGCTAGGATAGATCCTTGTTACAGCATTAAAGATACTCAAATAAATAACAGCTCAGGGAAGTCAATTTAAGGCATGATCTAGCATTCAGATGCCCTCTAAGGCAATACTCAAGGAAATCTTTATTTCCTGCAGCCTCGGGAAAAAAACGTGCTGAAAATCAGGGCAAGGATCTGATTCTAGGCCATCCAGAGCTGTCATGAAGACGAAATGTAGAGCCTCAGCAAATATCCTACATCAAGTCAGAGCCCTAGCAGGGAAAGCTGGGGACTCTGAGTACCGTGACGGAGACACTGCGGTGAAGGAAACTGAACACCTCAAAACTCCGAACCCCCTTCTAACGTCCTTCCCAAAGAGGCAGCACCTTGACCTTCACCAGAGAACACTAGCCTCTACTTGCCTAGAGAATAGGCAATGCTTTCACTTAAAGCAGTTTCTTCACTGGATGATGCCTGTCCTCCTGAAGACAAGCTAACATCCACCAACCTTCATTGTCTCCAGATGGACAGCCAAAGTTGGTTCTCAGCAAGAAGTAGACAGAGGAGCAAAATCCCTGTTTCAGGGAGGAATCATCCGGATAGGTAAGAAATTACAAAACTAATGAGGACTTGGGAACATAAATGGAAGTGAGTACCAAGGGTGCTAGCCCCAGGGTGGCAGTATTCAGAGCTGGATAGAGGGGAATTGACTGACACAGAGTAATTCATTTATGATTCACACTTCACTTTATGTCAAGGACACCTGCATAGTTTGCTGGGATGGCTACTTGAAGCCTAGGCTCCATAAATGAATGAAAAAAATGGGCTGCCAGAATTACCTTGGCTTCATGGTAAAGAAGAGATCGGAAGACATAGGGAACATGAAACATGGATCTATCATATATGTCATATATGGCCCCAGAACCTACCATTCAGAGGACATGGGCTTCACTACAGCAGTAAAAGTCACATTACTGAGGAAGATATGAGCATCTTGAAGAAGTTCGTTCATGGCTTTCAGAAGCACAGTGAACATAATTACTTAACAGGCAGCACATTGGACTGGCGGTCAGGGTTTCTTGGCCTATATATCCATGGCAGTACTTCATAGATGATGGTGTCCTAGGGCAAGATAGATGGACAGCCATTAGAATTTTGTATTTATATATGAAGAAAAATACCTAGATTTGTCAAATAGAAAGACATTAACCACCGAAGGCCAAATGGTAGTCCTCATCTCTTGGCCAATTCACAGACACAGACCCCGTTGGGAAGGGAAGTCCAGGATCCTGAGTCCAGGACCAATGACCAAAGTCACCCTCACAGAGGACCCAATGCATCTGCAAATCCACCCTGTGTTTTTTTCTTTTTTTTTTTTTTTGTCCAGT
This sequence comes from Mustela nivalis, assembly GCF_964662115.1. Classification (NCBI taxonomy): domain Eukaryota; kingdom Metazoa; phylum Chordata; class Mammalia; order Carnivora; family Mustelidae; genus Mustela; species Mustela nivalis. The sequence continues at coordinate 44,606,809 of NC_139033.1, read as the reverse complement.
TCCCAAGAATACACTTAAGACAGATATACTTAGCATGTGGTTAGCACTGATAGACCCCTCATAGTATTGGCCTGATTTGTGGGGTAAGGGTCACCATGGTAGGAAGGGCCAAGTGGAAGCCCTGAAAATTCCTTCTCTCCCACAGCAGCCCTCAAGATGAATCAGAAGCAATATGACATTTCTGGAAGAATTTCAGGCAGCAGCACCACCATCAAAGATTTGAAAGATGAGGAATGTGTAGTATATTTTTATTTTCTTCAGCCCCGACAGCGGACTACTGTAAGATGAACTTCATTTTCAGCTGCTGGTCTGAATACAGATCTTTACTGGGGCAGATCAACACGGAGCCTGGCATCTATTCGCCGCATGAATCAGAGGAAGTTTACCTTTAATTAACAAGGACAGCAGTGCACACTCACTGCCTTGCCCTGAGGCTCTGTGAACTCTCTTGCTGTCATGACACAGCAGAACACCACACTGATCCACTATATTGGTGACGTCATGCTATTTGGAACCGAACAGGAACTGACGACAATCCCCCAAGTGCACTGAGACATGTGCACGGGAGAAAGTGGGTGATCGGCTCCATAAAGATGCAGATGCAGGCCACACGGGTGAATGTCATAGCGTTCTACTTGTCAGGGATATGTGGGGACATCCCCCCAAAGGTAGAAAACAAGCCACTGCACCTTGCATCTTACATCACTAGGCTAGAGGCATAATGTCTGGGAGTTGCTTTGGATTTTAAGGCAACAGCCTAAACGTCTCTTCCCTTTCTCTGATGACTCAGAAAACCTCAAGTTTTGAATAGGCAACAAGTACAAGTGGTGGTTCCAAGTACTCTGTTTCTTGGGCCACGTGACCAACAGATCAAAAGGAGCTTTAGGCATATCTACGCTGGGTAAGAATGTGCAGTCCTCGGTAGAAAGGTCAGAGCACGGAGCCGGCAGATTCTAGAACAAGGCCATGCACCTGGTAGAGATCCATACTGCTTGAAAAGCAGCTCCTGGCATGATACTGGACCCTGACTGAGACTCAGCAGCTGACCACGGGACACCCCATTCCTCAGCAATCTGTTTCCCATTGTGAGCTGGCTTGTTATGTAACCTGCAAAGACATAAGTTTGGACATCCACACCAGCAACCTATCATGCAATAGAAGTGGTATATTTGGATACAGCCTTTAGCAGATCCGGAAAGATTTAGTAAATTCTATAAAGAGCTACTCGGACTCTCACTTCTCTTGTTTCTGCTGCATGGCTGACTCTCCCGCGATCCACACCTACAGCCTCTTCCAGGTGCCCTCCACCTCGCTGAACTCAGGCTTGGTTCACAGAGTAGGACTGGGGCTTCATTGTTGCCCAAATCAAGGGAGGCCCTTAAAGGTGATAGTAAAAACTGATTTTTCCGGTGAAGCTAGCTGGAACCAGGGGGGCGCTGGTCCCCCACTTTAGGAGGAGAGAGGAGAGACCTGAGGCCTAGCTGTGTGTTGCCTTCTTTGCAGTATTTGGATAGCTTGGCCAGTTGTCAAGGACCTAGAAGGAACAGAGTAGGGGATCAGAGACAAGGAAATCTGGGGAAGCGACATGTGGAGAGATCTGTGGATATGGGTCCCCAAGCCTGTGGATGCATCTTTGAAAACTGGAAGCATATGGAAAATGGACAGAGACAGAAACTCAAATAGTAAGAAAAGTACAAGCAACGGACAACACCTGGCTTAGAGCTCAGCACACCTGGAGATGGACTCATGACCCGGCCCCTTGCAGGCTGTGTAACTGGGCAGGTCGTTCCCCATCACTGTGCATCGACTTTTATATCTGCGAATGAAAACACCTGTCTTGCAAGTTGATCACAAGGATGGGAGATAATATTTACCACATGCCAGGCACATTTGCTGGCATTGGAGGTGCCCCATGGACCCACCACTCTCTTTATTGCAACATCATGGATTCACATGGTAACTAACATCCGAGCCAGGGGCAGAGCCCCACGTTCAGGAAACCAGCCCAGGGCAGTCCTGGTGCTCAACCAGTTTTCTCCAGCTGGGCTGCGGCCAAATGGCCATCTTGTCATTATAAAGGAACCCCCCCCACCCCACCCCCCACCCCCGGACCAGAAGGCACATTTCTGAAAACCTTTCCAGAACACACTCTGCCTGCACGTATTTGAAGGGCTGGCGTCAGATCCAGGCAAAACCGAAATCACGTGACCCTGAGTTTTGTTAGAACAGAATTTGACTGCATTTGGAACGAAGCGGATGAAGGGTCAGAAATGGTGACCGAAGCCACCGTATTCCCACTCTGCCCTTCTCAGATTCACACGTTGCCTCTTTCTAAGCCCAGTGAGCCGGCCACAAACGGGAGTTGTTTTTGTGTTCTTTCAACTTCTGTAGTCGCTGCACCCTCTGGTGGTTGTGAACGAAATCAGGTCTGTTGACTCCTAGACATTAGGGGCAAGATGAAATGGATGGATGGAACGCCAGAACGTCCTCCTGAGAAAGATGTGGGTAGTCACAGACAGACACACACACACATGCACGCACACACGCACGCACGCACTTTAAGGAAGACCCAGTTGAGGTGGGTGTGGCCCGAGGGCAGAGTCTGTGTCAGGGAAATTTTGCCCGGAGGCATATGAGGGAGGTGAAAAGAGGGGTCCGAGGGAGTGGAGAGGAACAATCAATCAACGGGGAAAACCACAGGATTTGGAAGTGGACTCAGATGAGAGGAAGGAGGCAAAATGATGAGAAAATAAGCTAGGAAATTTCTCCTGGTTCCAGACCATGGGCCACATCCGGGTTACGGCAGGCTTCTCCATCCCCAGAAAGTACAAAAAGTACAGAATTCCACTGGGCGGTCTGCAGTCAGCACCGTCCACTGCTACCATGCTCCTTTCCCTTTTCTGTCTCCTTCATGCTTCATCCCTGCACCAACCGGAGAGGCTGGCCAACCTCCTTCTTCGCGAAGGAAGTGGCCCAGGTGAAGACACCTAAAGCCTTGAGCCTATTGGGAAAACACCTCCATCCTCTCCACCCCATTCCCCATCCGTCTGTAGAGTTCATTCCTTAAAAGAAGCCTTTTCTGGGCTTCAAAGCAGAATATAAGTAGATCTAGGAAAAGTAGATTTTTAAAAATTAGGAAAATCTGGATTTAGCAAAGATAAGCAGTTTTCTACACCGCGGGACTTCTCAGAGCCTTAAGTATACTAACATGGCTATGAGAGTCGGCTGGAGGAAATTAGAGGCTGCTGTTTACAAAATGACTTGAGCACTGTAACCTACTTTTCAAATAGCATCTTGAAAGCACTTGGGAAGCACTTTTTTAAACAACTGGTGAGCACATTCTGGTTAAAGTCCAGAGCGCAGGTCCTTATGATAGAAAAGGGTACTATTTTAGGTGCCAAGATAGGAGAACTTCCCCTTAGATCTTCCGTTCTGTGTGTGTGCATTGGTGCATGCTCCTTTCATTTTGGGGGGTTCCATTTCCTCGTCTGTAAAGTGAGGAGTTTAGAGACATCTGTGGTTTCCAGATTGTTCAGGAGAACTTGGGGCTTCATGGAGGCCCTTCATCAATTCCACAACAGTCATGAAATTTCCATAAATTAAGAAAATGTGAACTCCTCAGGGAATCCACTATTCTCCTTTTCTCTAAACAGAACCAAACAAATAGCAAACAGCCTACATATAACCTCTTCGACCCAACTAGGAGACCGGAAATCTATCAAACTCTGGGATATAGACAAATGCATCAAACCAGCCACAACAGGACAAGGCCACAAAAACGAAAATCTGCTACCCCCCAAAAAAATGCTCACCCCCACAAGAGGAAGACGCCATCCTGAGCAGAAACCAGGCCACCAGATCTGCGCGCATCCTGTGTGGGGAAGAGACGTCCCCAGCCTGGCGCTTGGAGGGGACAGCAGCAGGAAGAGTGGGTCTGGGCGGGGAGATGGGGTCCGCATAAGGGGAATCTCATAAAAGACCAGCAAACAATTCATTCATTCCAGCAGGAAGGAGCGTAGCTTTGAGGGAAATGACTGGAAACAGAAACCAAACGGATCAGGGCAGAAGAGTCTAAGTGAAAGAGAAAGCTCGCCTGGCGAGAAGGGCCTAGAGGAAGTGGGACTCAGAAAACACGGACAGGCAGCAGGTGGAGCAGAGAGAAGGCTGGAGAGCGTGGCCTGCTCTAGGGCCCGGAAGGGCAGGTGAGGACTGGAACAGGAAATCTCCTGGCCTGAGACTGGTGGCTCAGAGACCAAGAAGGGGCTGCAGAGACAGAACTGAGCTGAGCCTCGAGCTGGGAAAAATGCCTTAGCCCATCTCCTTGCAGACCCCCTACTCACTCCCAGCTGAACCTCCACCTCCTGCAGGCCCAGGGAAGGCAGCAGCTTTAACCTGGGGGGAAAGGCAAATCCAGCCCAACTCTACACCAAGTCACCTTCACAAAGATGAACACGAAACAAGCAGCACCTGAGGTGTTGTTGGCCTCCTGGGCTCTTGGCCACCTCCAGTGTCAGTCCAAGGGACCAAGGACAGATCCCTGCGAGCCCCGAACCAGCCCATCCCAGAGGCCTCCTCCACACGGGGCTCCTGGCTTCTTCTGTGTTCTCCACCTGGGGGTCTTTCCAGTTCCTCTCAGCTCAGAGGTACAAGCCACCCAGAAGCACAGAGAAGCTGACACCCCCAGGGGCATCCCTCAAGCAAAGGAAGAGGCCAGCATCCTTATCCTTCATTCCTCTGTCCCCTGGCAGAGATCCTAGCACAGCAAGTCCCCATTGCCCACATATTTTTTTAAAATATTTTGTTTATTCATGTGAGAGAGAGATTGAGAGACACAGCAAGAGAGAGAACACAGGCAGGGGAAGTAGGAGAGGGAGAAACAGGCTTCCCACTAAGCAGGGAGCCCGACACAGGGCTTGCTCCCAGGACCCTGAGATCATGACCTGAGCCAAAGGCAGAAGCTTAAGGTCTGAGCCACCCAGACACCCCCCACTGCCCATAGCTTTTTTATTTTTTTAATATTTTATTTATTTATTTGACAGAGATCACAAGTAGGCAGAGAGGCAGGCAGAGAGAGAGGAGGAAGCAGGCTCCCTGCTGAGCAGAGAGCCCGATGCGGGGCTCCATCCCAGGACTCTGAGATCTTGACCTGAGCCGAAGGCAGAGGCTTTAACCCACTGAGCCACCCAGGCGCCCCAACCCCCCTGCCCGTAGCTTGATGGCGCAACCTCCTTTGGTCCTTTTTCCCTCCCTGTCCCACTATCCCAAATCCCTCCTTCCAGCTCCTGAGGTCCTCCTGCAAATATCCACCCCCCCAGCAAGTCTGTTTCAGGCTAGTTAATATGGGATGTGGCCCCCGAAGAGAGAACCTGACAAATTTCCAGGAAAACCCATTCGAGCTGGTAAAACTGTTGTTTTTAAAAATCCAAGGACAAGTCATTCCAGTTGTTCACAGAGTAATCAAAGTTCATGAAAATGATGACAGGGACAGCAGATTTCTGACTCGAGGAGAAAACAGGGAAGCTGCGGATAGAGGCTTGTACAGACAGGGTAGAAGGGACTTGGAAAGAAGGATGTGGCAGGAAGAGGCAGAGGGCTTGGCTGCACGTCAGGGCGGTCACCACAGAAATGAGTGACTCTCCAGAACCCAGCGGCGCTCTGCTGGCTGTCACAGGTGCCTACGTGCTGCGAAATGTGAATCCTAAAGTGAGGAACAGTTCCTAGCACCAAAATGAAAGGAATTCTCTCGAAAAACAGAAAAACCATTATATTCGAAATGTTCTACTCTCTGTATAAAATGAAACAATATGGGGACATTTTTGTCTTGTCCAAATAAATGATTTTGTGGTTAAAGAGAGAGAGGGAGGGACACCTGGGTGATTCAGTCAGTTAAGGGTTTGCCTTCGGCTCAGGTCATGATCCAGGGGTCCTGGTTCATCTCAGGACCCCTGGATTGGACTCCTTGCTCCCTGCATTGGACTCCTTGCTCAGCGGGGAGCCTGCTTCTCCCTGTACCCCTCCCCCCGCCTGCATGTGTGCTCACTCGCTCACTTTCTCTTTCTCTCTCTCTCTGGCAGACATAAACTAAAATAAAATAAAATAAAATAAAATGGGAGTGGGGGGACTTTTGGGATTGGACAGTGGAGCTGAGCCCTTAGCGGGACAGCACACTGCTGGTGAACAGGCTGGCTGGGACCCCTGGTGTCCCGTCACCTCAAGAGTGCACCTGAAACAATCAGCAAGCCATGTGGCCGACCCTGGACTTGGCTAGTGTGGGGCATGGCTAACTCCAAGGACTGTGGAGGCAACTAGCTTTGTTATCGCTTGGTACGCTGCTTTGTACACCTTGAAGAAACACAATGGCAGGTTCCGTTGGGCCTCGTTTTAACTAAGAGCACACTGTCAGAGCAAGAAGTCTCCATGGCACTATTGGGAGAGACCCACACACTATGCAGCCCGTGGACGGACATCTCAAAGGCCCAGATTTAGTGGTAATGGTGACCAAGCAACAAAGGAGCCTGAGCAAGGTCTGGTTTGCTAAAATTGTGACCCTGATAGGAAAGGCTCCTGACAGCCTCCAGCCTCTAGATTCTCCTGCACCTTCTGGGTTGGCCTAAGGGTTCCTCTCCTCTTTCTGAAGGACAGCAGCCTTCCCAGGCCCTGACTCTCTATTCAGAGATATAATCTGAAACAATTGCTTCATGAGATGATGTGTGTCATGCCCAAGGTCTGCCCATGGCCCCATGCCCAAGGTCTGCCCATGAATCAGGCTGCATGGCTGCCTGGCAAGGGAAATGCAATCTCCTCTATCCCAGAACTAAGTGAACATGCACGTCTAAACCTTACAAGAGCTGGCTAATCTGCACCCACAGAACCGGGGGGCCCTGCTTGAGAGCAGGCCTTGGAGACGTGGGGCTGAGGGAGCACCAGGATGGAGGAACATAAGGGACACGATGGTTCATGGTCTGTGTCACCTTGACTGTGCCACCAGGGGTCCAGACATCTGGTCAAATATTATTCTGGGAGTATCTGGGAGGCTGTTTCTGGATGAGATTAGCATGTGAATCAGTAGATTGAGTAAAGCAAGTTACCCTTTCCAATGTCGTTGGGCCTCGTCCAATCAACTGAAGACAAAAGCAACTAAAAGCCTGAATAAGAGGGAACTCTGCCTGCCTGTCTACTTGGGTTGGGCAGAATTCTTTTTCTGGCTTCAGACTCAAGTTAAAACATTGGCTCTTCTTGGGTCATGAGACGGTTTTGGACTAGAGCTCACACCATCAGAGATCCTGGTTCTCAGGTCTTTGGACTTAGACTTGAACTATGCCATTTGCTCTCCTGGGTCCACAGTTTGCTAATATCAGATCTTGGGACTTCTCAGCATCCATAAGCTCACAAGCCAATTCCATATATATACATACATACATATATCTGTACTTTCTATGCAGAGAAATACATTCCTTGATCAGAACACCTTGACAACAGATAAGGCATTCTGTGGGCCCACACATAGTGAGGCAGGCCGAAACACCATAAGCAGGGAAGGCAGATCTACTTCCAGAATATGTATCTATTCCCATGAGGAAATATCCCTGCCCTATTCCATGACAGGAGAGGTCCGATGTCAGTGTGCCACTAGGTAGCTGTCTAGTCTCCTGGGAATGGTATCATATTGGGAGTTGGGGTTGGTTTCTGCTGTTCGTTGCTGTTGGCAAAGCATTCAGCAATAACCATAACTAAGTCAGCCTTAGTAAGGAGAAATCCGTATCATTGGGCCCCTGTCAAGCCTCCAGCCCTGACGCCTTCACCACTTTATTCATTAGTCCATTGTGCAACTGGAGAGAGAGGTTGACAGATGTTCATAAAACATTTCATTTGGTCCACCTGATTATTGAAAATCTTTGCAAAAGATGTTTTTCAGGGACGCCTGCATGGTTCAGTCGGTTAAGCCACTGCCTGCAGCTCAGGTCATCATCCCAGCCTCCTGGGATCAAGCCCCACATCAGGTTCCTTGCTCAGCAGGGAGCCTGCTTCACTCTCTGCCTCTGCCTGCCACTCTACCTGCTTGTGCACGCTCTCTCTCTCTCTCTCTGACAAATAAATAAATAAATGAAATCTTTAAAAAAAAATGTTTTTCGATAAGCAGTCACCTGGGAGACAAACATGTTTACAATCTATGCCCATTGTGAGAGGCCTATCCAAACAACCTTCTCAGATTTTCTTGTCACTGGTTTTCAATCCTGTTCTTTCCAAGTCCCCGATCATCTGATCGAATCAGTTGCAGCCATAGATCCATATCTCTGGCCATATCTTCCCCAAAGACTCAGAGTTCTTCCCCCTGGGAGGATTTGTCCCTTCACTGCTGTCTTTCACTGTTATCCGTAAGTGGGGCCCTAATGACTGTAGAGCCTTAGCAAATGGGGCCGAGCTTTTTCTTCCTCTTCCGTTGACTATAAGGAACTGCCCATGAGGCCATAATCGTCTACTGAGGGAGAGGAAACAAGGTGACCAAATTGAAGATGGCTGAGCTATGTGCTCGCGCTACCACTTGTATCTTCTGGGCCCGTGTGAGCCTGAGAGCTTGTGTACCATTTCTGTATGATAACCGATGGTTGTCTCTTTGTTAAGCATTTAGTCTCTGCCAAGGCCAAACAGCAAACCAGAGGCTCTTTCTCAAAGCAAGAATCTGCAGAAGTACATAGACTCGCTCAAAAATCTTAGAGGTCTGTGTGGTGAATCTTCTACTGGTAGTTTCCAGAGACTCCGAAGAGCAGCCCTCTTTGCCACGGTGTCATGTATCTGTCGGATCATAAGGCCAAGTGGGGAACCAGGCGTACTGCTTCCTGGGCTTGCTGAAGAACTTCCTGCTCTAGTTCCCGCTGGAAACTACAAACAGGTATTAACTCAGATTTCCTGCTTACAGCTAAGTGCCGGATTTGGCAAGTTACCGTTTTGCTGGAAAATAACACTGCCATGATTTCTCTCCCACTGACTGGCCGTATAGCAGCATTCAGGAACCTCAACAATACAGAGCTCTGTTAGCCTTTCGTCCACCGTTTCTTCATCCAGCCCACCTGACGACCGACCCTGTAAGATGCTTCAGTGGTTCTTCCAATCCTACTCTGGAAAGCTGTAACAAACACGTTCTGGCCTTTCAAAACTTTATTGTGTCTACATTTGAAATGGCCCATTTTGTTTTCCTTAAACTCTGAAGGGTGAGTCTTTTTTTTTTTTTTTTAAAGATTTTATTCACTTATTTGACACAGAGAGATCACAAGTAGGCAGAGCAGCAGGCAGAGAGAAAGGGGAAAGCAGGCTTCCTACCAAGCAGAGAGCACGATGCGGGGCTTGATCCCAGGACCCTGAGGCCATGATCTGAGCTGAAGGCAGAGGCTTAACCCTCTGAGCCACCCAGGCGCCCCTGAAGGGTGAGTCTTGAAGTTGTGCCCCAAGTTGCCTGATGCCATCATAGCATTCAAAAATGTTTTGTTTTGTTGCATAAGACACAGTAAATGATAAATATTGATAAAGGTAAAGGAACGATAGTTTTCCCATTTTCATTTTTTATTTACAACTTCATCTTTTTTTATTTTTAACATTTTATTTATTTATTTATTTATTTGACAGACAGAGATCACAAGCAGGCAGAGAGGCAGGCAGAGAGAGAGGAGGAAGCAGGCTCCCCGCTGAGCAGAGAGCCTGATGTGGGGCTCGATCCCAGGACTCTGGGATCATGACCTGAGCCGAAAGCAGAGGCTTTAACCCACTGAGCCACCCAGGTGCCCCTTCATCTAGTTTTTTTGGAGTATATTCCTCTCTTGCATGAGTCAGAGGATTCTCTGATATCAGATTCATCTTTTTCAGCTTCTTTCAAGGCAGACAGTACAGCTGTGAATTAAAAAGGGATGTTTTCTAGAAAAGAAAACGGAAGGAAGGGAGGGAGGGAGGGAAGGAAGAAAAAGAAAGAAGGGAAGTCTGCTAATCCCTGTTTTTAAGCCAATGATCCATTCTCAATTATAGGAAAATACATTGCAAGCACATTGTCTTTGATTTTAGAAGAAAATAGAATTAACTTACAGAAAAATCACTGTGTTATGTAGCATTTAAAAATTTAGAGAAGTTTAAACATATTGCAAAACAACACCTCCTTCTTGTGTTTCTGTAAGATGCGAAGAAAACTTTGAGACTTCAGAATGGTAATTTATTATACAAAATGAAATCACAGGATTATGGCAGGTATAAACAAAGGCAGGTATGAAAGAAGTAGACTCCTGAGAACAGAGTTAATTTATAAAAAATGCATTATATGGGGTGCCTGGGTGGCTCAGTCCATTTAGCAACTGACTCATGGTCTTGACTCAGGTCATGATCTCATGGGTTGTGGGATGAGACCTGAGTCAGGCTCTGCACTCAGTGGGAAGTCTGCTTGAAAGGTTCTCTCTCTCTCTGCCCCCAACTCATGTGCACACACACACACAAAGACTCTCTATAAAATTAATAAAGAAATATGATACATATTTCTTTATATATATTCTTTATATATATTATATACATATTATATAACATAGAAAAATATATAATAAAATAAAATGCATTACATAAACCCTACTCCTACTAACTTAGAATATTCTAGGAAACACAAGAACACATGAGCAAATATTCTAGTACCCATCGGGGTCATAACATCACCACACATAGTGAAGCATCTGGATTTCAGACCTGCTATAGACTGGTCATTCCTGTATATATTCCATTTTTGCTCTTTTGGAATAAACATGTCGATATTTATACCACTTGCCTATCCTACCAGTGTATACTAGGTGGGCTGAGAGCAGGCAGTTGGTGTCTTCAGTTCACACGTCCACAGAAGGTGTACTTACCAAACCACAGCCCAAGACCCTCACCCAGCCTCATTTACATATGGACCCAATTAGGATAATGACATCTTGGACTTGGGGCTTACCTTATAATGGGAAAAGGCCTGAAGGACCTTGGTGGAGGAGTGAAGACATTTTGTCCACAAGGAGAAAGAGAACCATTGGCGACAGGATGGCAAACATACCCTGACGAGGTTCCTCGTGTTTTCACCTTTGTGTGGTTCCCCATCCTTGAGTGCAGGTGCTGTCTGTAACTTGGCTCTAACCAACTGAAGATGGCAAAAGTGATGGGATGTTATCCTATGATTACTCACATTACATAAGGCTCCATCTTGCTGGCAGGTTCTCTCTCTCTCCCCTTGCTGACTTAGAAGAATCCAGCTGCCAAACCATAGCTGTAAGTCACTGAATGCCACTCCCAACCACGCAGATGGGGCAGTGGATGCTTGCCTAGGTGAGCCTGGTCCAGTGGTACCTTAATTGCTACCCTAGAAAGACCCTAAGCAGAGGACCAAACTGAGCCATACACATCCAGACTTCTGACCAAGAAAAAAAATTAAATTTCATAGCAAGATCAGTGTAAGAGGAGACTTCCTTAACATGAATTTTTTAAAAGCATCCAGCAAAAATCTGCACCAAAGATTTTTTTTAAAGATTTTATTTATTTGACACAGAAAATGAGAGGGAGAGAGCACGAGCAGGGGGAGCAACAGGCAGAGGGAGATGGAGAAGCAGGCTCCCCACTGAGCAAGGAGTCTGATGTGGAGCTTGATCCCAGGACCCTGGGACTCAAGCCGAAGGTGGATACTCAACCGGCTGAGCCTCCCAGGTGCCCTGCAACAAAGATTTTTAATTGCAAAACATTAGGAGCTTTCCCTTTAGGATCAGGAGCATGACAAGGATCCTACTAGTACCACTTTTATTCACTTCAGAAAGGAAAAATAAATGACCACAGGTGTGAGTACTAGAAGGGAGGAAACAAAACTATAATTATCTTCAGATGATGTCCAACAGAATATCCAACAGAATGGGGCACCTGGGTGGCTTAGTCATTTAAGATCTCAAACACATTCATGCATGTTTTGTTTATAGTAACCAGAAGTTCCAAGAGGAGGACGGATGGACTCATCGTGGTACATTTTTACATCGAAATATTATACAGCAGTGAAAATGCACTCGTTCTACACATATCAGCAGGAACATCTCAAAAAGCTAACATTACAGGATAAAAATACACGAGTTTCAGAAGGATACACAGTCTCTGATATATTTATATAAATTTTAAACTATGCAGTTCTACCATATGTTGTTTAGGAATACATACGTATATAGTAATCATGTAAATGCATGCATGGGAAGGATAAACACCAAATTTAGGATCGTCATTCCCTTCGCGTGGTAGAGTGTGAAGGGAAACGTAGTTGGAAAGGGCCAGGAAGCTTCGACTATATTTATTATTTCATTTCCTAAGATGAATGTTGTTTTCTCGATCTTTTAGTATGTTTTATATCACCATAATTTTTTTTTAATTTTTTTTTACAAAAAGAGACCAGTCCTTGGTGAAACCATCAAGCTGCTGGAGCAAGTTTTTTTTGAGTTATTTGAGTCCATAAAAGCTTGAAGTTTTTCAGCCAGTGGGAGAACGATCTTGTTACTGCTACCAAAGGCTGGGAAGGGATTCTGTCTCCTCCCCAAAGCCTTGCTAACCACTGCAGTTCTCCGCAGAGCTTCTCTGGGCTGCTCTGAACTCTGCGGGCTTCCACCTGCTCCGATGTTGTGTAGATATATTCGCAAATTACGTCATGTACTCTCCTCTACGATACCACGACAGCAAGAGCAATGCCTAATGGCTTCTCGAGCTCTCTGTGTGCCAACCCGGCGCTTGACTTTCTGCAGCCATTGTTCGAAATCACCCCCCAGCGACCCCAAGAGCATTACAAACTCCGTTCACAAACCAGGGACCTGGACCTCAAAGATGCTAAGTGACACATTCAAGGGGCACCTGGGTGGCTCAGTGGGGGAAGCATCTGCCTTTGGCTCAGTTCATGGGATCGAGCCCCACATCAGGCTACCTCCTTCTTCCTTTGCCCGTCCCTTGCTCATTCTCTCTCTCTCCCTGCAATAAATATATAAAATCTTTTTTTAAAAATGACTTGTTCAAGATCACGTAGCGAAAAAGTGCTGAGTCGATCTGTTTTCTGCCAGCTCCCCCAAATTCTTTCCTCCCCCATCCCTCACTGCCACCTGAGATGGGGGCCAACAGCAGAAACTGGCTTGGTGGCCAGTTTGCAGGCACAGTTGTTCTGAGGGAGCTGAACCCTGCTGACAAGGCCAACCACAGGGTAGGAATCAGGGTATTCAAATGCCAAAGGCTAGACCGGCCTGGCCCCCGCACTCTGTGGTCTCCAGGGTGGGGCAGGGCCCGGGGGCGGGGGGGGGGGGGGGGGGGGGGGGGGTGTATACCGCCCACCAGGCCCAGCCTGTCTTCAGCCACAGGCTCTCTTGCTTGAGCCTTTGCCACCAGCTCCCACTAGGTGTCGCTGTCACTTTATTTTTCTGGTGCCGGAAGGTGAAACAAGGTCCCTTCAACTATTCAAAACCAGCTAAGTGGGCTGCCTGGAATTCCGTGGTTTTCACAGAAAACAGACTCCTCGTGCCGAAGCTGTGGGCTCGACGGAGGAGAGCAGAGGATTCGCATGTATTAGAGGCCTTCTGGATGTCTGCCATGGTAGTGACAGCCAGCGCCCAAGTGATACTCGGTCTGTCCAAGGCCCTGCTGGGCGCTCCTTACAAACATTCACTCACTGAGGCCTCACGAAGACCCAGGAGATAAGTACAGAAGCACAGAGAGGTTAAGTAACTGACCCAAGGTCACAGAGTCAGGAAGCGGTCCTTTGGATCATTTGGATCCTCAGGGCAACCCTCTCCGGTACGTGCTGCTCCCCCCTTTTACAGATGAGGACACCAGGCTCCAAAAACCCAAGAAGCCCACATTCCCCAGCTCAACAGTGGCAGAAGCTGATTTCAAACCTAGGTCTCTTTGACTCAGGACAAAGTAGAAGACCTGGCGTCTTCCCTGAGAAGGAGAGAAGACTAGGTCACAGGGAAGGTCCCAGGTCCTTGGCCCCACATGCGTCCCCTACACGGGCCTGCGGTCAGCACTGAGGACGGGGCTGCCACCCTTCGCTTTGGCAAGGCTGAGCTGCTCTGCGCTATTTCAGGATTTGCTTCAAAGGAAACAGAGGAACAACAGAGTCTGTCACCTTGTGTGCCAACCGCTTGTCTGGGTATAGACAGAGAGCATCTGCCCCCTGCCCCAAGGATGAGGGCGCACTGCCTCCTAGGGGTGGCTCTTGTTGGGGTCAGCAAAGGGCACTATAAGGGATATGTGAGAGGATCTACAAGGAGCCTCAAGATTGTCCCTCTTACCCAGCTATGAGCTGCTGCCTGAAATCTCCCCTTTAGAGATGGATCTATTTAGTTGAGGGGATTGGCCTTTGTTAAATACAGATACCGCCCAGGAGAGTCTCAGCGCTGTTCTCCGTGATATTAGCCCCCAAGATTTGGGCGTGTTTTGTACAGATGGTATAATCGAGTCCATCCTGACTGATACACCCCCAAGGCCCATTAATCTAGTAGTCAGACATTAACACCTTAGTGTGAATTTGCCCACAACCAGGACTTGGGGAAACCTGGAGCTTCAGTGGGGGGAAGGGGGAAGAAGGAAGAAAAAAATCTGTGCTGGTTAATTTCCAAAGATGGTCCCAAATAATTTCAGTCCCTTGTTTCATACACATTCTACCTCAGATCAAAAGGTAAAGTCTAATTTTCCTGATCTTAAATCGGGATGATTTTAGCAACCTTCTCAGCCCATAGAGTGAGGTAGGAATGATATTCTGGGACAGCCAAGGTTAGGTTCTAACAAGCCTCGGTCTCCTGAGACACTCACTTCTGGAACCCACCACTGTACCCCAGAAGCCCAAGCCATAGGAAGTCATGTGGGTCATCAACTCACCAGCCCCCACAGAGCTCGAAGCCAACTGGGCCCCATGTGGGTCAGTCATCTTGAACATCCAGCCCCATGAAGCCTTCAGCCTGGGGCACCATGGGAATGCAACCACAGCAGAAATCCCGAGTGAGAACCATCCTGCTGAGCCAGTCCACCAGGCAAGTCAGGAGACAGGAGAGGAAGTTGCTTCAGCCACCCCGTTTTGGGAGTAGTTTGTTATGCTGCCCTCATTAAATAAATAGACCTTGGTGCCAGAAGTGGGGTGTTAATGTGCTCTTTTCTTAATCTAAAGGTTTCATCTCAAACTGGCATTGGCCTTGGCACAAGGGAAAAGGCAGAAGCCGAAAAGGCTCAGAGGAATCTGTCTGTGAAGGCTTGACAGACAGGGGGGAAGAGCACAGAGAAGGAGCTCTTCTGCTCTCAGACAGGGGTGGGAAGTCGGCGACGCTGGGAGCTTTAGTGACACTTCGTGGGAATCGTACTTCATGAACTGCTGGGCTCGACTATGAAGGTTTCCTGGCTGCAGGTGGCAAGACCCAGCTTTTGACAAGGTATCCACAGAGAGAGCAAAGAGAAAAATGAACTAAAAAGAAACTCTTTTTAAAACTTTAATTTTTAGCACAGTGTTAGGAACACAGAGAGTTCCCATGGATCTCTGCCCCCAATATACACAGCCTCCCCCACTATCAACACCCCCCTCAGGATGGGACAATTGTTACAATAAGGAACCCACATCGACGCATCACTGTGACCCAAGTCCATTGCTTACACGAGGGTTCGCTCTAGGTACGTGCTACGGGTTTTAACAAATGTATTGTGACACGCCTCCGCGGCTACAGTATCCTGCAGAACAGTTCACCTGCCCTAAAATTCCTCTGCGTTCCATGGATTCATTCCCTGCCCCCAACTCTGGGCAACCACTGAGCTTTCTACTGTTTTAATGTCTATGATTTGCCCTTTCCCAGATGTCATAGAGTCGGTATCATATAGTCTGTAGCCTTTCAGATTGACTTCTCTTAATTAGGAATGTACATTTAAGATTTCTCCATATCTTTCCAAGGCTTGACAGCTCACTTTTTTTTTTTTTTTTTTTAGCACTGCATAATGTTCCATTGTGTGGACGTGCCAGTTTACTTATCCAATCACCCACTGAAGGACATCTTGGCTGCCTCCAAGTTTTGGTAATTATGAATAAACCTGCTATGAACACCATGGTACAGGTCTTGTGTAGACCCAAGTTTTCAATGCCTCTGGGTAAACAGTAAGAAGCAAGACGGCTGGATCTCCTGCTAAGAGTGGGTTGTGGAAGAAAGTGCCAGACTGTTTTCCAAAGTGACTATGCCATTTTTCACCCTCACCAGCAATAAAGGAGAGTCTCCCTTGCTGGACATTCTCGCCAGTATTTGGTGTTCTCAGTGTTCTGGATGTGGGCCATTCTAATAGGCAATGAGCTCTAATAGAGCTCATTGTTTTCATTTGCATTTCCCTGATGACATATGATGTGGAATATCTTTCCATGGGCTTATTTGCCATCTGTATCTTTTTTGATGAGGTGTCTGTTAAGATCTTTGGCCCATTTTGGAATCAGGTTCCTTTATCTTTTAATTGTGGTTTTAAGAGTTCTTTGCATATTTTGGATCAGAATCCTTGATCAGACATGGTTTTTGCAAATATTTTCTCCCCGTCTGTGGCTTATATGCTCATTCTCTTGACACTGTCTTTTGCAGAGCAGAAGTTTTTGATATTAGTGAAGTCCGTTTGATCAATTCTTTTTGTAATGGATTGTGTTTGGTGTTGTATCTAAAAAATCATTGCCAAACCCAAGGTCCTCTAGGTTTTCTCCTGTGTTCTCTTCAAGAGACTATACAGCTTTGCATTTTACATTCCAGTCTATGTATCCTCTTTAGTTAATTTTTGTGACAGGCATAAGGTCTGTGTCTAAATTCATTTTTTTAACATGTGAATTGAGCATTTGTATGATTCCATTTTCTCTCATTTCTTAGCATGTCAGTTATGCTTTTTGTGTTTAGTTTTTTAGTAGTTGTCCTAGAGTTTGCAACATACATTTGTGACTAATTCAAATCTACTTTTATATTCAAAGTATGACTTATGACTAATTCAAATCTACCTTATAATAACAAAATAATCCCAATTCCTCCCTCTCATCCCTTGTATCATTGCTGTCATTCATTTCACTTACTACAAAAGTGAATATATATATATATATATATATATATATATATATATATATACATATATACATGTTGTGTACACTTATTTGTATATATTCTCTTTTGTATATTTATTTGTGTATGTATGTGTATATATACACACACAAAGCATACATAATCACATGCATTACTACTGTTATTATTTTGAGCAAACTGTTATGTGTTAGATCAATTAAGAATAAGAAAAATTTAAGTTTTCTTAAAAGATTTTATTTATTTATTTGACACAGAGAGAGAGAAAGAGAAAGCCCACATGTGCAACCACAAGCAAGGAGGATGGCAGGCAGTTTGAGAAGAAAAGGGAGAAGCAGACTCCCCTCTGAGCAGGAAGCCAGATGTGGGGCCCGATTCCAGGACCCATGACCTGAGCCAAAGGCAGACGTTTAACCAGCTGAGGCACCATGGCGCCTGAAAAAATGAAGTTTTTATTTTACCTTCACTATTCCTTCTTTGCTCTTCCTTCTTTTCAGATCCAAGTTTCTAACCTATATCACTTTCTTTCTCTCTAAAGAACTTCTTATAACATTTCTTGCCAGGAGGGTCTGTTGGCAACAAATCCCCTTAACTTTTGTTTGTATGAGAAAATGTATCTCTTTTTCACTTTTGAGGAATAACTTTGCAGGGTACAGAATTCTAGATTGGTGGGGTTTTTCCCTCCCACCGCTTTAAATATTTCACTCCTCTCTCTTCTTGTTTGCATCACTTCTGAGAGGTCAGATGTCATTGTCATTAGAGTGGTTTTTCCCTTTGACTCCTTTCGGGATTTTTTCTTTGACTTTCTGTAGTTTGACGGTGATATGCCTAGACGTAGTTTCATGGCATTTCCTCTGCTTGGTGTTCCCTGAGTTTCGTGGATCTGTGGTTTGGTTCCTGACATTATCTTGGGAAAATTCCCAATCATTATTGTTCCAACTATTTCTTCTCTTCCTTTCTCTCTTTCTTCTCCTTGTGGCATTCCCATGATGCTTATGCTTTTGCAATTGTCCCACAATCTTGGGGTTTTTTTTTTTTGTCTTTGTACCCTTTGCTTTTCAGTTTGAGAAATTCTCTTGACATGCCCTCATGCTCAAAGATTCTTTCCTCAGTCATGTCTAGTCTATTACTAAGCTCATCAAATATTCATCATTTCTATTACAGTGGGGGTTTTTTAAAGTTTATTTATTTATTTAAATAATCTCTATACCCAACACGGGGCTTGAACTCACAATCCTGAGATCAAGAGTCACATGCTCCTCTTTTTTTTCATTAACATATAATGTATTATTTGTTTCAGGGGTACAGGTCTGTGACTCATCAGTCTTACACAATTCACAGTGTTCACCACAGCAATACCTTCCCCAGTGTCCATGACCCAGCCACCCTATCCTTCCCATCCCCTTCCCCTCCAGCAATGCTCAGTTTTTTCCCTGAGATTAAGAGTCTCTTATAGTATGTCTCCCTCTCTGGTTTTATCTTGTTTTATTTTTCCCTTCCTTCCCCTTTGATCCTCTGTCTTGTTTCTCAAATCCCTCATATCAGTGAAATCATATGATAATTGTCTTTCTCTGACTGACTTAGCATAATACCCTCTAGCTCCATCCACGTTGTTGCAAATGTAAAGATTTTGGTTTTTTGATGGCTGCCTAAGATTCCATCATATATATATACCACATCTTCTTTATCCACTCATCTGTTGATGGACATCGAGTCTCCTTCCATAGTTTGGCCATTGTGGACATTGCTGCTATAAACTTTGGGGTGTACGAAGTCACATGCTCTTCTGAGTGAACAGGCCAGGTGCCCCATCTATTACAGTGTTTTTGATCTCTGGTGTTTCTTTTGGTTCTTTCTCAGGATCTCCATCTCTCTGCTTGCATCACCCATCTGTTCTTGCATGCCATCTACTTCATCCATTAGAGACCTTAGTGTATTCATCATAGCTGTTTTGCATTCCAACATCCCAGCCATATCTTGTTCTGATACTTGCCATGTCTCTTCAAATTGTGTTTTTTGCTTTTTAGTATGCCTTGCAAAGTTTTCCTAATAACCACACATGACGTACTGGATAAAATGCCTTTAGTAGCATTGTGGTGAGGTAGGGAGGGTGGGGAGAAGCATTCTCCAGTCTTATAATTAGGTTTTGGTATTTTAGTGAGTCTGTGCCTCTGGACTATGAGCTCCAAAAGCATCTCTCAGGTTTTTTTCTCCCCCGAAGAGAGACAGAATGTCCAGAATAGGCCGGAAGTGGGTATCTTCCCTCCTCCAGGTCAATATGGTCTGATAACAACTGAGGAGCTTAATTTACACCTGGGGCCTGATTTAAATAACAAATGGAGCTAATCCTGAAATGGGATAAAACTTTTGAGTCATTGGAGGGAGTCATTGGAGTACATTGCCATATGCATGTAGCATGCATATGGCAAGGATGTGAATTGTTGCAGCCCGAAAGCAAACTGTGGTAGTTAGTCTTAAATGATAGCCCCAAACAATTCTGCCCTCCTTTTACTATCATACTGTGCCTCAAAGGAAGAGGCAGAGTCTGGTTCCCACCCCTTGAAAAGGGGCCATCTTTAGTGATCCTCAACAAGAGAATACAGCAGGCCTGATGTTCTGGGACTTCTGGGCTAGGTTATAAGAAGACTTTCGGATTCCTCCTGGAATTCTTTTAATTCTTGCTCTTGGGATGATTCCCCTGGGAAGCCTGCCACCACTATATTGTAAGAAGTCTAAGACAAAGGACACATGTAGACTCTACAGTCAACAGTCTCATGTGAGCTCCCAGCCCACAGCAACTACTGTCAGTCATGCAAAGAGCCATCTTGGATGGTAGCTCATTCAAGTCTTCAGATGACTCCAGGCCCAGTTGCCGCTTGACTGCAAATTCCTAAGAGACTCTAAATGAGAATGACCCAGCTAAGCATAGTCAACTCACAAAATTATGAGTGATAACAATAAACATTTGTTTTAAGCCACTACGTTTTAGAATATTTTGTTACACCAAGAGATAACCAGACAACTTCTACTGTATGATTCCAGAGACCCAGAAAAGAATGGGTGCTACCAGTTTTAGTTTGATAAAGGAAAACAACAAATAACTGTACACTAAAGAGGAAAGACAAGTATACATCACATAATAGATGTTCAACAAACACTTGTTGCATGAACAAGCAAATGAATAAATGAAAGTGGACACGGCAAGAACAGATTTCTCCTCCTTTCCAGGTGAACAAAAAGTTCTGGCTCTCTTCTGCCACCAGGAAACAAGGCTGTGTCCCCAACTGGCCCTGGCCATGATGGAGGGGTGTGCCTAAGGACCTTTCCTATCATCCTACTCTAGAAAACGGAAGAGGCTTCCTCCACAGAGTTCTGGCAGCCTCCCTCCCTCCTCCTCCTCTCCATAGCTCTCCAGTCCTGTTCAGTTCACAAGCATTTTCCTTTCAGCCTACCACACATTTCTATACCATTACAATGGCAAAGATTAAGTAATTAAGAAAATGACTCTCCCTTTAAAAAAAAAATTATTTATTTATTTGAGAGAGAGAGTGAGAGAGAACATGAGAGTGCAGAATGTCCCAGACAGAGAGGTAGACTCCCTGTGGAGCTGGGAGCCCGATGCGAGACACGCTCCTGGGACTCCAAGATCATGACCTGAGCCAAAGGCAGTTGCTTAACCAACTGAGCCACACAGACACCCTGACTCTCCCTTTTCTGACTCTCCAGCAGTTCGCCAGACCCCATGCTGATTCCAGGAATGCCTTAAAAAGGTCATGGGAGCCCAAGTCTGTGTTTTCTGCAGACATCCATGCAAAGGAGACTCTGAATAGGAAAAGCTCTTTAATTTTCATTGAGTCTTGGGGTCTGGACTTATTTCTTCCCCAGTCACTTACTGTGAAAGCTTAAGCAAAGAAAGTACTTAGATTCAGTCCAGTTTCTCCATCTATGAAGAGGGAATCATTGTCCTCACATCACACAGTTATTGTAAAAACTAAGGCAGATGCACTGAGAGAATGTTTATTCAAATTAGCACAGAGCCTGGGGCGCCTGGGTGGCTCAGTGGGTTAAAACTTCTGCCTTCGGCTCAGGTCATGATCCTAGGGTCCTGGGATCGAGCCCCACATTGGGCTCTGCTCAGCCGGGAGTCTGCTTCCCCCTCTCTTTCCACCTGCCTCTCTGCCTACTTGTGATCTGTCTTCAAATAAATAAATAAAATCTTTTAAAAAAATTAACAGAGTCTGGGCTCATCGTTCACCCAATGAATGTCTATTTGATGATTTTTCCCCCATAACTATAGGACAAAAAGTTGCAATATTCCCTTCTGAGAACCTCAGACTTTGGGGTTTCTCTCTCAGCCTAGTTCAGAAGTACCACCCAAAACAGTTCCCTAAGAGAGTACTAAAACCGTGTCCTTCCTTACATGCTAAAGCCCTATTAGTAAAGGAATTATTTACATGGGGTTTCCGCTCTAAATTCTTTTTCCTCCCTTCCCTTCTCTCTCTCGCCTCCCTTGGGAAAACCGCGTCCCAGCTGAATCAGAGATTACGAGGTTCTCTCCACTCTGACCCTGAAGATCTCCCTCTGCACCTCCTGAGTGTTCCTTCCCCCAGCCTCTTTCCCCAGGAAAGTAAATTCCTTTCACTCCTCAGCAGCCACTTGGCGTTCCTCAAAAGAACTGAGCAGCAGCCTGACAGAAAGGCTATAGTACTAGAAAGAGATCCAGGACATGCTAGTTAATTTTGTTGTCGACTTGACGGGGCTAAGGGATGCCTAGAGAGCTGGTGAAGCTTTATTTCTGGGTGTGCCTGTGAGGGTGTTTCTGGAAGAGATTTGCATTTGAGTTGGTGAACTGAGTAAAGCAGATGGCCCTCCTGCATGTGAGTGGGCATTATCGAATACACTGAGAGCCAGACTAGAACAAGAAGGGTGAATCTGTTTTCTCTGCCTGAGCGGAGACATCCTTCTCCTCCTGCCTTCAGACATTGATACTTCCAGTCCTTGGTATACTCGGGCTGTTTACCACTGACTTTCCTGGTTCTCTGGCGTACAGAGAGGACATTGTAGGACTTCTTTGTCTCCATACTACATGACCAGTTCCTTTAATAAATCTCTCTCTCTCTCCCTCTCTTCTCTATCTATCCATGTACCTATGAGTTCTGTTTCTCTGGAGATGTCTGACTAATACACAGGAGTTCTAGTGTCCAGTTTTGGCTCTTTCATCCACAGAATTACCTAAACACGTGATGAGTGCATGATAAGATCCCGGTCCCTAGAGATACTCAAGCACAGTTCATAAAACAGCCTTGGGAGACCTTCCGTTCAGTGAATAAGTGAATGACATAATGAACTTTATCTTGACGGCACTAAAGAGCCATGGAGGAACCCCGAAGTAGTTTACACTTGTCATAAAGCTTGTTTTAGGCTTGGTCATGGCACAAGGACACTTTCGGTTCATAAAGGTTATCGTGGAAGTAAGGCGGAGAGCAGACAAGGGTGGGAGAGGAGGAGAGTCTGGGACACCATTGGGAAAATATTGTGGTGACCCAGGGACACATCAGGGAGGCCTAAACTGGGGCACTGCCCCTTGACCTTGAGCAATTCCCTCATTCAGTCAACAAAAATTCATCAAGCCCCTAGCATACCTAAGTCAGGCATTGAGAATTATTACTGAGGGCAAAGGGGTAGAGACCACATTGTTTTGTTATTTAATGGTTCTAATTAACTTATTCCTTGGCCAAACTGAAGAGTTCCTTTACATTTTTCCCAATCAACAGGAACTGACTTGAATTGAATACAAGCGTCATGATAAGCCACACTGCTTTCGAGGTAGACCATCAAGCCTTGGATCGGAGAGATAGATGTGCGATATCACTAAGGACAATGAGAAAGTTCCCACATCCCAGTTCCTAAAGAACCCACAGATGTTAGCACATCGTCAGCTGAAAGAAACACAGTATGTCAGTCTGTATGTTTTCTTTAAAAAGTTCTTAAGGAGCGCCTGGGAGCCTCAGTTTGTTAAGCGACTGCCTTCGGCTCGAGTCATGATCCCAGAGTGCTGGGATCGAGCCCCACATCAGGCTCCCTGCTCAGCGGGGAGCCTGCTTCTCCCTCTCCCTCTGCTGCCCTGCCTGCTTGTGCTCTCTCATTCTCTCTGTCAAGTGAATAAATAAAATCTTTAAAAAAAAGTTCTTGGGCCCATGACTGCTTTGCAGAGGCCCCGGTCAGCTGCGTGCTCCGGCCTCACATTGTCAGAACACCACTCCCCAGCTCCTGCTGAGGCTCCCATGAATACTTAGGTGGAGACTGAAACTGATCCTTAACGAAGAAAGTAGAGGGAAGAAGTTTGGTTTAACAACAAAGGCAAGGAGAGGAGGAAAGAACATTCTCATTGTGTTTCTAAAAATAGCTCAAGTCAAGAAACTTCATTCCAAGTTGTTCGAATATGAGAAATTAAATAGAAATCTGGTGTTGTCATTATTCCAATAGTTTATTGGAAGCAAAGCACATCATTTTGATTTGCATGACAGCACAGACAGAAGACAATCTTCTATCCAATCTCGTGCAAAAAAACCATTTAAGGCAACAGGGTCCACCTTTGGTTTTTGAGCTCGTTAGTCTGGGGCTTGGTATGTGCCTGTGAGAGAGGGATCAGGACAAAAATGACCAACAAGATCAAAATGGCGGTACATTTGTCGACTGCTTCTGTTTTCACCTTCACTTTCCGTCTATATGCTCTGGCTCTTCATCTCCACACTAGGAGAATATGGAAATTAGTCTTAGCTCTCCACTAACAGATCCTAGACTCTTAGACCCTTGACCTGCCTGGGTCTCAGTTTCTTCATCGGTGATGTGGGAACAATTTCACAGCCTGAGTACTTCTTGAGCGGCTGTGAGCATCCCGTGAGATTACCATCCATGGCGTGATTTGAAAAGTTAAAGGTGCTTTGAAAGCACAAGATGTTGTTGACTCTTCAATCATCAGCCATTCGTGCCCGAAACAGCGAATCCCACTCTAACACCCCACATACTTCATTCATTCATTCACTCATTTGTTCATTCATGCAACGAGTATTTTTTTAGTACCCACCCTGTGTTAGGGTCTGTTCTGGGCACTGAGGATATATCAGGAACAAAACATCGTTCTTGCAGCTTATACCATAATGTGAGAAGATAGATAATAAATCAACAAATAGGGGCACCTGGGTGGCTCAGTGGGTTAAAGCCTTTGCCTTCGGCTCAGGTCATGATCCCAGGACCCTGGGATCAAGCCCCGAATTGGGCTCTCTGCTCAGTGGGGAGCCTGCTTCCCTCTCTGTCTCTCTCTGCCTGCCTCTCTGCCTACTTGTGATCTCTGTCTGTCAAATAAATAAAACCTTTTTAAAAAAATAAAAATAAATAAATCAACAAATAGAAAATATGTCATGCAGTAGAAATAATATAGAGAAAAATAAAATATACGATGAAAACCCTAAGTCTAAATACTACTCTGATAGAAGACAGTGCCTGTGTGCACATGTGCACATGTGTATGCACATGTGATGAAACGGAACATGTGTGGAGAACGCAGGGAGAGGGAAGGGGAAACGGGATAAGAGGTAGAAGTACCATAGAAGTGCATGTGTGTAAGGATAATTTTGCTGGTAAGATTTGGGATGGAATTGTTTTGGAGTTTGGAAGAACATAGCGTCCAAGACCTATTTATTCTATGATTCACTGTTCTGGCTTTGTCTGGACAGGGGTGGGGAGAGAGTCTAGACAAGGTGTCCCATGGGGCTCAGCAGCGGATGACCCAATTGTGGGAAGCAGAATGTGAGTGACTGGGGAATGGCCCCTGTCATGGCCCCTTCCCTGTCAGCACTCCCTGAACATTGAGATGAGAATGAAGTGGCACCTTCCTGGAATCTTCTAGAACTTCTCATGGCTCTCTGGTTCCCAAGCTTAACTCCTTCCTGAGAGAACACTGGCCTGGAAGCTCTGAAGGCCCAATCGTTGTGCCCTCCCCAGGAGGTGAGAGCGCGGGCTCTTCTCCCCACCCTGACTCCAAGCAGACTCTCTGTTCACCTGGGCTCACCTGGCTTGTTCTGGCTCTGATTCTAGAAGAGGTAGCTTACGGCCATTTCAGGCCACAGTGGATCCTCCATATTTGGTCCCTATTATCTAGTTAGCCTTCTGAGCCTCTGCCTCCTCATCTAGAAAATGGGCATAACAGCTGCTAGCTCCTGGGGTATATCACGAGTTTAAGGATTTATCACGAGCCACAGGCACTGTGCTAAGTACATCACAAGCATGACCTCCTTTACTTTAACAAAATTCCGTAACTAGTATTGTACCCATTTTACAGATGAGAAATCTGAACAGAGGCAGTTAAAAACCTTGCCCAAGTTCACCCAGTTGGGAGACTGTAGAGCCATGACTCAAAACCAGACTTGTCTGTCTCCAAAGCCAGCGGGCTTGATTAATGTTTATAGAATACCTCAGTCATAGTAAAAGTATCGGTTAACTAACTGCTAGCAAACAGATCACCCCAAAAGTTAGTGGCTTAAGACAACCACCATTTATTTAGTCCAAAATTCTGCAGGCCAGTAATTTAGGCGACGCTCAATCGTGTGGTTCTTCGGGCTTCTGCCAGGCTCCCTCGTGCATCTGTGGTCAGTGACATGGTGGCTAGGTGTCTCTGCCCACACGCGTTGACTAGCTGTGGTGGGACTGCCACAGTCCTCTTCTATACAGTCTCTCATCGTCCAGCAGGCCAGCCTGGGCTTGTTCCCCTGGCACTGACCTAGGCTTGGAACTGGCCCCCTTCCATCCTCTACTTCTGTATGTCACAAGCCAGCCCGGATTTGAGAGAAGTGGGGAAAGATTGCTAGCAGGTGCTGCAAAAGGCACACTCAGAGGGCACAATGTGGGGAGGTTATTCACGAAGCAATCAGTCACTCCCAACAGGTGTTCGAGAAACAGCAGGTGGTGTTACTATGAGATCTATTTTGACAATGCCCATCAGACATTGTTATGTCGTTATTACTCTACTGTCACGAAGTTCCCCAGAGAATGCCTTGTAGTCATCTGGACTCTTCCAGCGACAAGCGGGCAGGACCATACCTCATCAGGAATCTCGCTCCCCTGTCAGCTCTCATTTCCTCCATGATGGCATCTGGCTCCCTAATCTCCATGAAGCAGCAAAGACAATGCCAGCAGATCCAGGCTTCCACTCCCCGCCCCCGGACACTTAACCACCCTGACTTGAAAAAGAATGTCTCCAACCCAGCACCCTAAGGAAAGCCCTCGAATGAATTCCACTGGCTCAGGTGATGTCCCCAGGCCTTCCCATAGCTCCTGTGGTCACTGGTAGACCAGGTCTGAGTCACAGCTCTATTCCCGAAAGAGGCGGGACTTGCCTTTGGAGGGTAAGATCCCTGCTCTGTTCCCAAGACAAAGGGGAGAGAACACTGAGAAACCCACACCAGAGATGTCAATCACCCACCTTTTGTCATTCCTACAGAGGAACACCTGCCCAGTTTCCTGGACCCTGTACATTGATCTGAAGTTTCTAGGCTAAAATGCACTAACAAGATCTTAACTGTTTTTTGTTGTGGTTGTTTGTTGTTGTTAATGTTATAAAGTCCAAGGGAGCTTCTCTGAACTGAAGCAAAATCGCCTTTAAATGCCAATTGCAAAATCCTATAATAAGGATATTGTAAAAGGGCTGAAAGAAGGGCTATGCAGATTAGAAAGTGCACGGAACAAAAAACAAACCCAAACAACACAGGATAGGCCAGGAAGCCGGTAAGGAGAGAGGGAGGCCTTCTGCATGCGGAATATACTGGATGCTTTATTCCTGGTCCAGGGAACATCCTGGAATGGAGCCTGTGCAGAAGGCTGGAGAAAAAAAGAGAATGCCTGGCTTCTGCCCTAGAGACTCTTCTCACTTTTAACCTTGTGGCTCCCACAGTCCTGACTCCGAGTGACCTGTGCTCAAATCCTGACCACCCAACTTAACAGCTGTGTGATCTCGGGAGGGTGATATGCAATTTATTGTCCCAACCAGGATGCTTTGGAAGGGGGGGTGTTATTAATGATTTCACAAGGGCAACATAATGTATGGTCATTCTCTCTTAAGTAAAACGATAAATACTTATTTTTAGCGTCATAACAACCAATGTAATATTTGCTCGGCACGTCTTATTAGACTGTGCTCCGTTCTTCATATACTCACTGACATCCTGTGACAGAGAAACAATGATTATCTCCATTTTTCACAGACAAGGAAACTGAGGTTTGGAGAAGTTAATTTTCCTGAGCTTGAGGGGAAGAGATGTTTCAGGTCTCCTATAACCAGGCAGTAATGAGACTGTAAGGAACCATTAGAACTAGAGCATTCTGGGTGTCCGGTTGGCTCAGTGGGAAAAGCTTGTGACTCCTGATCTCTGGGTAGTGAGTTTGAGCCCCACGTTGGGTGTAGAGACTACTTAAATGAATGAATAAAAACTGAAAAAAGAAAAAAAAAAAGAACTGGAGCATTCAAAGGAGTGTCCTCGCTGGGAACACTCATCTTGAGAAAGGATGCAGTGATCACCTGGTACTCATTACGGAACCTGTGTTTGGAATTGTGCATTGAGAATGTCCCACAGATCCTGAGCCCCGCTTTGAGAATCATTTTGATGGTAGTAAGTTTTCACCCATGGAGGATAAATATGGTCTTTTAAAAAATACGGTCTTTGAATATAAATACGGTCTTTGAAAAGAACCTGAAGTGAAGAACCTTTGAAAAGGTACTGAAGTGATCATCTAAAAATTTATTTTGACTTCTGGCTTCCACTTAGAATGTAGAAAACTAAAAGAGTGTCTCCTCTTCCTAACAACAAGGAAAACAAAACCCAGAAAATCTACAAAATCATGACTTTTCTTGAGCCCGTCGGAAAAAACTCATGCCACAGGACCACATAATTAACGTGAAATCTAGGGAAAGACAGGCTCCTCCAAGGTTAGACAGGACATGAGCACTGGCACTCCTGTAACAGAGTGAGAGAGGAAGACCAGGCCAACCTACAAGTCAAGAAGAAGCATCCAGCTAAAAAGATGGAAGAATCACGAAGGCCAAGTGTGGCTAGCTAGCACAAGACCACAGATGCCCGGGAGCTGCAGACATCAGGGACCTACCACACCACTCAGAAGTTCTTCTCTGGAAACCTCCACCAGGCACTCAGAAAGATTAGGGACAAGATAGGAGACCAGAGAAAACCTTCCTCCACGGTTCAGGACTGGAAGAAAGGAGTAGACTTGGCTTTAGGAAAAGGCATGAGACCACACCCCCATCTTTCTGGCAAAGAGAGGGGGAAGGGCAATGGCCCTATGGCTTGTAGAGCATGAATGAAGATACAATGCAACTGGAGTAAAGGAAAAGGCCAAAGTTTCGACTCCCAGAGGAGAGATAGGATACAGTCCTGGGTCTAGCATGAGGTCTCATGCTACTAGAGGAAGGTCAGGATTACCAGGAAAAGCCCCACTTCCAAGACAGAGACCAGAGTCTGCCCAAGGCTGGGGCTGAGTCCAGACACGAGAGGACCCTACTCCTGCCCTTCCACACCCACCCCCAGGCTGGCAAGCATCACGGAACAAGCAATAGCAGTCTGCACTGGGGGCATGGCAAGACAATGGGAAGGAAGAGCTTCCCTCTGTGGAGCAGGCACACTGGAAAACTGAGGGTAGAGAAAAGGTACAGAAAAATCTTTCTGGTACCCCAGCCCCATCCCTTAGCACATGGTGTTGCTCACCAATAGAACACATAAAAAGAGAATCAGTAAATATTGAGCTGACCTGTGTAGCACTATCAACCATCTTGACCTAATTGAGTTTCTAGAACATTCCAAAAGATGACATCTAAATACACATTCTTTACAAGTACACATGGATATTTACCAAGATATTTCATAAAACAAACTTCAACTAATTTAAAAGAATTGAAATCACAGAAGTATGATCTCAGACCATGATGGGATTATACTAGAAGCAGAGAAACAGAAAGATATCTGGACAAGCCCCAAATGTGTATATATTGCATATCCCATGTTCAAGTAACTGAGGAGTCAAAGAAGTCATGTGAGAATTAGGAAAGAATTTGAGTGGAATGAAGAGGCACCTGGGTAGCTCAGTTCGTTAAGCATCTGACTCTTGCTTTCAACTCAGGTCATGATCTCAGGTTCACAAGATCAAGCCCAATGTCAGGTTCCATGCTTAGTTCAGAGTCTGCTTGGGAGTCCCCCTCTCAGCCTCTCCCTCTGCCCCTTCTGCTCTCTCTCTCTCTAGTTCCCTCTCAAATAAATAAATATATCTTTTAAAGAAAGAATTTAGGGCAGCTGGGTGGCTCAGTGGGTCAAAGCCTCTGCAATCGAGCCTCACATCGGACTCTCTGCTTGGCGGGGAACCTGCTTCTTCCTCTCTCTCTGCCCGCCTCTCTGCCTACTTGATCTCGTCTGTCAAATAAATAAATAAAATCTTTAAAAAAATAAAATAAAATAAAATAATAAAAATTAAAAAAAGAATTTAAGTGGAATGAAAATGAAAACAAAACCTACCAATTTGTGGAGCGCCCCTAAAGTACCACTTAGAGGAAAATTATAGAATGAGATGGTCACATTAGAAGATGAACAAATGTCTGAATTTGAGGGAATTAGATATCTTAACAACAAAGTGCAGATCAATGTATTTATTTAGGTTTCCTTTAATAAAGCTCAGCAATGTTTTAAACTTTCTAGAATAGAGGTCTTGCATATCTTTCATCATAAAGTTTTGAGTTTACAAACAAAACAAACAAACAAACAAACAAAAACCAAGAAAAATAAAGCTTTCACTGTAGATGGGGATATAGTCCAAATCAAATCAAAAATAAAGTTTCCCTTATTTGTTGTATCAAAAAATATCCAAATAACCACTAAAAATGAGACACTGCTAGTTACCACTTATCCAACAGGCAAAGCAGATTACCAGCTCCTTGAAAGCAGGAAAGGGTCTCTTTAACTGGATTTGAGCAACCCTGGGGAGATTTCTCTCCCCGGATGGGGCTCCCTTGGAAGCATTTTCAAAGACTGATTATACCTCTCAGCTCTGCTCAAGTGGCACCTTGTCGAAGATAGCGTCTCCAATGACAGCCTACCATCCGTGCTCAGCCGGAGTCTTACATGTCTCCAGCGGCACCCTGTGTTTACCTTGATCTTCCCTTGTGATTAGGTGGGTTGTGAGTCACAGAGACTTGAGACACAGTGACTCTGCCTAAAGAGTGTGTAGTAAACCTACACATGTTTACTCACAGAGAAAACCGTCTGAGGGCAGGCGTCTGGGGCTGGCATGGCAACTCCAGGAACCAACGCCTTCATTCCCTCCCCTTTCAACTCCAACATCCTTCCTGCGTGATTTTCACCCTCAAGGTCACCACCTGTCCAAAATGGCAGCTCGAAATGCAGCCTTTGGGTCCACACTGCAGACACCAGAACGGACCAAGGTCCTGGCTACCCCACACAGCATTTCCACTCATGTCACATCGGCCAGAATCTCATCTGGGGGCCGCACCTGGGTAAAGAAGCCTGGGAGGTGTAACTTCTCTCCTGGGTAGCATTGTTTCCAGCAAAACATCGGGATTCTGTTACTCCTGAAGGAGGGAAAAAAAGAATGTGGAGGAGCAACTGCTCTTAGTACACCGTGTTCTAATTGCCTGGTTGTCTGTCTCCATTACAAGCACATGTATCCTGAGTGTCTAGAGCGGGACCCAGCATAAAGTAGGCACTGAAAAAGATTTTTAACTTTTGTATTGAGGTTTATTACACATTCATGAGTGTGCACATCTTTGACTGCACTACTCTTCAGAGCATGTGTATATATTATATATTATTATATATTGTATAAAATATATATATGAAGATACAGCTATCATATATATACATCAAAGAATTTTCACATATGTAACCACCACCCAAGTCAAGATGTTGGGTTTCCGAAGGTTCCTTCCCACCCCTCCCGGTCAACTTCTCCCATAGGTAACCGCTATTTCTGACTTTCCTCACTGCAGTTAGTCCTGCTTATTCTTGAACTTGGTGTAAATGAAATCACGTGGCACTTGACATTTTAACAAACTAGTGATTTCTAGGAATTCCTAGAGTTCCACCCAATCTAGATTTTCTGGGTGAGGCTTCATTTCAAACAGCTTGCTGCTGTATATACATTCTTACTTCCTAGAACATTGGGGTCCTAACTGACATACTCAAATGTTGTCAACAGACATCGTATAGTGTAATTCCCTTTGGCCTGCAATACTTTCACCAGTAAAGTTGTTCCATTTGATCTCCTTTTTACATGAAACGTTTCTTAAAATGCCACCTCCACCAAGAAGCCTTCTGTGGCATTCCCAGGAGAGCCTGCGCACTCAGCATGAACGCTGTGGGGAGAGTACTGGCTGTGGGACAGAAACAAAAGCTGGCAATGGAGACGAACAGACCCAGGGCTGGCCATCTGCAGCACCTGCCGTGGGCCCAGTATGATGCCGTGCACCAGTCCAAACGGCCCGGCTGGAGAATTTTCTGCCGCTGTCACTCCCACCATTGACAAGGAGCCATCACCCTCCTTGCCGGCAATCAGCTCATTCTCTATTGGTCAGAAAGAGTCAAGTGGGCCCAGATTCGTTCACCAGGCCCGGCAGGACGCAGCGAAAGCTTGGCAGAAGCGTAAGCAGCAGACAAAAGGCTGTCAGAGCTGGGTCTGATGCGAAGGCAATGCTTCTTTGCAGCAGAGCGAGACATCGCCTCCATTCTTCCTGGAAACCACCTCTGAAAATTTGTCCTGTCGTGTGGCAGGCTTTGGCTGTGATGAGGAGGTTGACTGGGACAAGGGGGAAGGAGGAGGGGGGTGGGAGGGCCAGAGGGCCTATGCCCCCGTGAGGATGCGATCGTTGCTGTTAAGGTGGGAGAATGGGGACACGTGACCATGTTGGCCTTGGCACCAGCGTGCTGGCTTCCTGCTTCCCTGCAGTCCTAGGTATACCAGCTTGCCCCAGGAGGTGTCCAGAGAACAGAGCTCAAGCCCTAGCCGCCTACCCCAGAGCTCCCAGGGGAATACTGAGAGGCAGCTCCACTCCTGACCCTGAGTGGAGTGGTAAATGGCAAGACTGGATCATCTCTTCCAGATACTTCTCCCAGCTTGGTTCTGAGCTCTCTCCACCCCATCGTTCTTCCTTCCTTTTATGTGTTCTAGGACCTCAGTGCAATTCAACTTTGTAGAGTCAGGTGGTGATGACGTCCCCAGGCACACTAGTGGGACGGTCCTGGCAGGGGTGGGGGGGCATGCCACTCACCCGCTCTCCTCTGGAATCTTATGCATATAAGTATAGTTTATACACACTTGAGAAATAGTGTGTGAATACCTCAAAAGGGGTCCAGATGAGTCACAACAGAAAGATCTAACTGGGGACATGGGGCACTTGCTTTGTCTCAGAAGTGACTCATTCTCCTAAGGTCGATCAGAATGATTCTCTGCTCTTTTTTCACAGAAGAAGAAGAAAGAAAAAGAAGTTTAATCTCCTGGAGGACAACTGGAAACCCACAGTGCAGTCACCTTTCAAGGCCTCTCAAACCCTGTTATAGGCTGTAATGTGTCCCCCTCTCCCCCACTCCACTCATATGCTGCGGTCCTAACCCTTCAGGACCTTAGAATGTGACTGTATTTGGAGAAAGGGTCTTTAAGGAGGTGATTAAGCTAAAATGAGGCCATTAGGGTGGATCCCCTCCATCTGGTGTCCTCAAAAGGAGATAAGGACAGATACACACACAGAGGGAAGACATAGGAAGAAGGTGATCATCTCCAAGCCAAAGGCAGAGACCTCAGAAGAAATAAACTCTGCCAACACCTTGACCTTGGACTTCCAGCCTCCAGAACGGCAAGGAAATAAATTTCCCTTGTTTAAGCCATTCAGTCTGTGATCTCTTGCTATGACAGCATGAGAGCATTGATAGGGGCGCTATCTCTTGTATAAAAGTTTTATTTTTTATATCCCAAAGTGTGGTTATCATTATGACAAATCTCTATGTTTTCTAAAACCTTGTATTACATAGCAGCGGTCCCTAAATTTTTTTCTTGGCACACTTTCATAAAAATGATTCCCCCACATCAGAAAACGCCCCCCTATTCTGGGGCACCTGGGTGGCTTGGTTAAGTGGTAGAATCTTGGTTTCAGCTCAGGTCATGGTCTCAGTGTCCCAACTCTGAGCTCAGTGGGGAGTCTGCTTGAGGATTCTCTCTCTCTCTCTCTCTCCCTCTCCATCTTCTCCCCATCCCCACTTGCTCTCTTTCTCTCTCTCTAAAATAAATAAACCTTAAAAAAAAAAAAGAAAGAAAAGAAAAGAAACAGACAGAAAGAAGGAAAATGTCCCCATTCTACTGGAAACCTGCTCCAGAAAGTGTCATCTCACACACTTGCACAGAAAGGACAGCTCCCTATCACAGGGATTCCCACTACGAGGCCTGAATCACTTGTGGGAGGAGGGCAAGCGTGCTTCACCACAGCACCCTGGATGAAGCGGATTCACTACCTCCAAGTTGAAAGTCGTTGTAACATAGTTTAAAACAAACAGTTAAGTACTTGCGATATGCTTCTTTATCTTCTGTTCTATTTGTTTAGGTGTATAAATTTTATCTTCCTGTTTCAGTCTGGATTCCCAGGAGGCAGAGCCTGAGACAAGGGTTTATATACAAGTATCTTATTAGAGAATGGGGTCCCAGGAAGTAAAAGTGAGGGGTCAGGGAGAAAAGCAGAGCAAGAGAAAGTCAACAGAAAGCTGCATTCTGGCTTGCTTACTTCTGTGGGTGATGAGTTGCCTGGTCCCACAAGTCCATTTTGGAAGCCACATGAAACGTGCCTGGAATCATCCCTCTGGTAAAGAAAGAGGACAGCATTTATTTACCAGTTCCCAGCTACCATTGGTCATTTTGGTTCCATGGGGTGGACGCTGACTTGCCTGTGCTTCCCAACTCTGTACGCACTCCATGCACAGTCACTGGGTGGATTCCCACGAGCCCCACATGGCTATGTCCAAGCAGTCTTAGAACAAGAAATGAGAGGTTTAAGGGCATCTGGGTGGTTCAGTCAGTTGAGTGTCTGACTCCTGGTTTCGGCTCAGGTCCCCAACTCGTAGTCATGGGATCGAGCCCTCCGTTGGGCTCTGTGCTCAGTCTGCTTCAGATTCTCTCTCCCTCTCTCTCCCACTCATTTTTTCTCTCTCTTCCTCTCAAATAAATTTAAAAAAAATCTTTTTAAAAATAAAAGAAAGAAAGAATGAGAGGTATGAATAGAGCTATCCTAAGGATATACAGTGCCTTGGATGTATTTTTGTCAGGGCTCCAACTATGTAGACAATTTGATTAGAAAAATCTATTCCAAATTTCACAGGCCTAAGAGAAATAGCGATTTGTTAATGAGAATTTAGAATAATGGACAGAGAATAGGTACTTGTGTGTTTGTTTGTTTGTTGTCCTATCCATGAGAGTGAAGTTTTTTTGTTGTGTCCAGTCACCACCCCCCTTCCTGTTCAGGACCATGAACTGTCCTTCCTGTTCAGTCCTCACTAATCATAATTGTAGGAAAAAGGTAGCAACACTGTTATTACTCATCATGGCATGACTCCTTTTGGAACCTGTTTGCATTGAAACAATACAGAGCTTCTTGCCTCCGTGGTGGCCTAATACCATGTATTTAATGCTGGTCCCATCATTATTCATAATGATGCCTCACCTGTGATGCCACCCCTGAGTACTGGCTTCTAATGACTCTCTTGAAGGTTGTTAAAGGGCTTCACTGAGATGACCACAGATTTACATCTTATTCAGGGTATGCAGGAAAAGGCCGATGTAAATTCATTTCCTGGACATGCATGTTCAGTGTGTCCCTCTAACTTTCATGATATAAACAGAACATCATGTCTTCCACCTATGCCCTCCCTGAACCCCTAAGCCTCTACTTGCTGCATCCCAGAGTGTAATCTATATGTTGAGCCACCCATTCCCTGCCATCGAAAGGAGGAACGTGGGAAGCCTATGGAGAGACTGAAGAGAGCGGAACAGACTCCACAAGGCGTGTCCATCCCTCCTTCAGCAAGGCCTTGGGCTTAACTGGGAGGGCATGAGGTCACCACTCCGTCAGATGGGCGCACTGTCATTGAGAGCAAGGATCTGGGAAGTCTTTGGAGGACATAGGAAGGGTCATCCTAGAGGACTGCCTAGTTGGAACCAGCCAGAGATGGGCCCATAGGCTTGAATCCCAGAGCCTGGGACAGCTAGTTGACCCCTTACATGGTGTGTGTGTGTGTGCTTGCACATTTATGTGTGAGTGTGCACTTCTGCATGAGTGTCTATGAGTGTGTGAGTGGGTGTTTAAAGTGTGAGTGGGTATGTATAGATGTGAATGCGTGGATGTGTGTGTGAGTGTATGTGG
Source organism: Mustela nivalis (assembly GCF_964662115.1). NCBI lineage: Eukaryota > Metazoa > Chordata > Mammalia > Carnivora > Mustelidae > Mustela > Mustela nivalis. The sequence goes on along the minus strand of NC_139033.1, from coordinate 44,571,256 downwards.
GTGTGTATGTGAGTATGTGTGGCAGTGTGTACATATGTGTATTTATGGGTGAGTGTATGTTTATATGTGAGTGTGTGCATTAGTATTACGAGTGTGTGTATATGTCTTATATATGTGTAATGTGTGTATGTGAGAGTGCATATGTATTTCTGTGTGAGTATGTTATGTTTATCTGTGTGTGTTTCTATATGAGTGTGTTTCTGTGTGAGTGTGTGTCGATGTGTGTATGAGTGTGGGGGTGTGTGTGCATGTGAACGTGTGTGTACATGTAACATCCTATGGGAGAAATAGGGCCCCAGCCCCACGCGGGCGGCAGTCCAGGTTTAGGAGTACTACAGAAGCTTCGCGGAAGGACCAAGCAGGGATGGGCCAACCCTGAAGCTTGCCTGGATCCAGGGCCGGTACCAGGTGCCGGCAGGTGACAAGGCCACCCACTGCAGGGGCGGTGCCATAGCAGGCTGATCGGAACCCTTTAGAAGCAGTCACTACAGCAATGGCTTGAGGAGGAGGCAGCCAGGCCTCAGCCACCTCTCCAGGGTCTGGGAGAGCCTGCTGGAAGCCCCACGAGGGGTCAAACTCCCTAAGGACCTCGTCTGCTCTCTTTCCTCTCCGCCAAAGCATTTGGCACAAGGCTGGGGATTTAGAAATAAGCTCTCGGTAAACACTTAAATTTATTCCACCTGTCATTCAGAACTGTTTGCTGAGGGCCTGCCTCTTCTACGCCAAGCAACACTAGGCTTCATGGAGAAGACAAGGATTATACCACACCATCCCAGAGCACAAGAAGCCTGGCTTATCTGACTGCTCGGCTGAAGGAAGCAACCAAGAGTCCATCCCTTTCCCTAAACGTTGTAGGGTGGCCTCTCCATCAGCTCTGGCTGCCCTAGCAAATAAACATCCGAGACCGAGGACTTGAATGACAGAAAGCTATATTCTTACAGTTCTGGGGTCTGGGAGTCCAAGGCCAAGGTGCCTGCCCGGTAGTTTTCATTCCTCTTCTCTTGGCTTGTCGGAGGCCGCTGTCTCATCATGTATTCACACGAGCTCCTCTCTGTGAACTTTCTGCAGGGAGGTGGTGGGGAGGACAGAGAGAGAGAAGACAGAGGAGAGGGGGACAGAGAGAGAAGGTTCTGGCTCCCTGGCATCTCTTCTTACTTGGGCACCAGTCCCATCATGAGGGACCTTCCTTCACCGAACCCTATTTACCTCCTAAAGGACCCATCTTCACATAACATTACAGTAAAGCTTAGGGCATCAGTGTATGAATTCAGGGAGGGCGAGGTGGGGTATGGACATAGACATTCAGCCCATAGCAAGTGCCCAACCCATATTAAGGACTCAATACATATTTGCGGAATGAAAGAACACTCATATTAGGAGCTTCAGATGATCCTGCCCATAATGCGGACTTGCATTTGGGAGCTATCGCGAAGTCCCACGAAGAAGCATGTAACAAACATCCCCGTGTGTCCACTCTTGGACTTGGCACTGATGAGGAATGCAAGGCAAGAGATAAGATTCACGCCCTCTCAGAGCTAATGATCCCACCAGGGGAAGAGAGAAACCCACAGAAAACAATCAAAGGACCAGATACGATGGAAGTCTGAGAGTGAAACCCTGTGACTTAGGCTTCAGGGTACCTATCCGCGCGCCCTTCACAGCTTAACCCGCAGGCTGAGGTACAAGTCCCCTAGGTGTCTACTAAATTAGAAAACAATAACCACAAAAATCAGAGGTTATTTGATGGGAGCCTCGACCCAGAGCCAGACATTACAGAAGCAAATACACAGAAGGTGTCTTTGGTGCCATCCTAATACACCTTCCAGAACCTTCTGGATTTTGCAGTTTTGAGGTATGCGGACTTTCTCTCCAGCTGCTCAGAGCTGCTACACCAGCGCATCCCATGGCCTGCTTGCCCAGGACAATGAATTACACCCTAAACCTGTGTCCCACCACCCCACGTTCACCAGCAACACCTACCTGCTCTCCTTCTTGTCAAATGGTATGAATCACCTGCTGATTAACACCAAGTGACTGCAGACGTCTGCACGAGGGCTCCCTTTGCGTGGGGTTAGGCTTCATCCCCCTGTGCCTGGAGAACACTGGCTCTTGGGGAGCACCCTGAGTGCCCTTCTCCTCCCCCAGGATGCCCGACTGGGAATTTTGAGTCAGGTGGTCGTCAGAGGCACTCTGAAGGGGCCATTCTGAGAATATAACGCTTCCCGGATGTCTGGAAAGCCCCATCACAGAAACGATACAACCTTTCTCTACACGTACAAAAGAAATCAATATTTTCACTCTTCCAGTAGGAATAAGACATCAAATGCCAATATCACTTATCAGGCTAATCCAGGGATCTATAAAAATCATTTACAATCACAATCTTAGAAGTCATCACATCAGAGGTTCTCCAGCCTGGCCTTACTTTATGAACTGCACCTGGGAACTTTTAAAATACTTGAATGCCGTGGCTCTACCCCAAATACATTGATGTGTGGTGGCCCCTGGCCACCCATAGTTTCAAAAAGCAGCCGTAGGTGACTCCCGTGTATAACCGGGGTGGAGAACCATGGATCTGGACCCTCGCAGCCTTCACCCCATGGCCTTATTTATGAAGGAGCGGAACCAGAGAGGGGGCATATGACTTGCCCAAGGTCAAGGGCCAGATGGTAGTCAAGCCAGCCTAAGAACCTCGGCCTCTCGATTCCTTCTCAGAACTCTTTCCTCTATCCGTGGCTATACACACTAGTGTATAGCTCCCCAGTGGAGCTTCTGAGGAGGGATGAGTGAAAGACCAGGGGAGCCAGAAGTCTGGCGGAAGGAGGAGAGGAGCCAGGAAGCAGCGGGGAGAAGCCATGGTCAAGAGGAGAAGGCCATGCCAAGAGGCAGCCGCGTTAGCTCTGTGCACAGCCGCCCCCGAAGGAAGAAGAACATAGTGTAGTGCTAAGATGACACTCTGTGGTCATTGTCACGGCATCCACAGTTACCGGCTTTGCATCGCTGTGAATGTTACCACAGTCCCCAGACCCAGGCACAATTCCCAGCTCTGAAAAGGCAGCGCTGGGCCTGACCTGCTCCTTTCACCTGCCCCCGGGGAAAATTGCAGTCGACACAAATGCGGCCACTCCCAGGAGACAATCCTACTGAAAGGGCCCTGTATCTTAGAGGCTGCACAGAATACCCAATTATCCCCTGGCTTCCCCAGGGAGAGAATGGAGAGGTGTGGGTTTTCAAAAGCCAGCAGCCCTCAGGGCTCTATTATGGGGACACTCACATAGCCGCCATTCTCCAAACGCCACTGAAGGTCACGGGGACGCGGGGCAACAGAAGCGCTTCTTTGGGGCTTGGAGAATAGCCTCTCTTCCTGCCCTGGTGCCGTCGGGGGAACCCCAACTTCTATTCTTAGCTAGAGAAACAAAGATGGAGGCCACTGATACAGACTCTCTGTATGACACGGGAGGCGCCCTCCGGGCCAGCCCTGTGGGGGTTTTGGACAAGACCCAGAGAAAAGTCCAGGAGGGCTTTCTCTCATCCAAGGTCACTGTGCTCTGTGGTCCCTCTTCCGGCCACCTCCCACCCCAGGCCTCCTGGGGTCTTTTCTCAGCATCTGGGACTGCCCGCTCCGTTCCCCGGACTCGGCCTGCTCAGGCTGTTCTCTCTGCCGTCTATCTCCAGCCACACTGGCAAGGCCCTCAGAGCCAGAAACACATCCTCCGCTCGTTTAGCTTTGCTTCCCCGTGGCTATTAATACAGTACCGAGCTCACCATAAATCCGGGGCGATGAATATTTCTGGATCGAAAGAGAAGACATTTCCTTGTTTCCAAGTCTGAACCTCTGTCTGGGCTTCGTTTCGTTCTTTTTATTTCCGCCATGGGAAAATGTTTAATTTTTGAAAACGCACATAGAGCTCATGAAAAGCGTTTATTCTTAAATTCCACAAGTATTTGGAGGAGGGAGTATCCTGTAGTGTTACAGAGTATGGAGTCCTCATGCCTGGAGGTTAAATCCTACTTCTAGAACTTACTATCAGGGTTACTTTGGGCAAATAATTTAACTTTCTCAAGGCTCAGTTTCCTCGTCTGTAAAACGGACTCGATATTGGTGCCTTGGTCCTTGAGTTGTGAAAATTAAATGACATAATGCAAGCAATGCTCTCAACGTGCTGCCTGCCACCTGGTAAGTGGTAGATAAAAGTGAAATACCATCATTCATACCGGCTGCCTGGGTGCCGCGGTCGGTTAAGGATCTGACTCTTGGTTTCGGCTCAAGTCATGATATCAGGGTGGTGAGATGGAGGCCCGTGATGTGTTCCCCACTCAGCAGGGAGTTTCCTTGGGATTCTCTCCATCTCTCTCTGCCCCACCCACTCGTGCTCTCTCTCTAATAATAATAAATCTTAAAAAAAAAAAAAATGTCATCATTTATTGAGCAGCTACATACCTTCTAGGCATCATGATGCAGGGGGCTAGGCCTACAAAGGAGAATAAAGCAAATGAATGGCTTAAGACTTGTAACGTGAGGTTGGGAGGAGGACCAGAGGAGATCAGTAAACAGCAGTGTTACAACCGCAAAACAGGTATGAACAGGGTATTTGAGCCCAGCGCAAGGAAACCACCCAGACTTCCTGGAGGATGACAGCTAAGTGAAAGATGAGCAGAAGGGCTGGAAGTGGAGTGGGGATGGCACAGCAGGCAGAGGAAACCACGTGAGCCGGAGCACAAGAAGTAGGAGCAAGAAACAGCCTATCAGGCCGAAGACGGGAAAGAGCAAGACAATGTGAAACGGGCTAGCCACCTTTGTCCTTTTTCCCCATTGCTGGTGCTGTCCAACACAGGTGCCTCAGAGCGAGAGATGCATAGGACGCAAGCCTCCTCGGTTTCCGTCTCCTTTCCTTCAGGAAGCAGGTGCCTAAGGGAGGAGGAAGAACCAACAGACTAACCGACTCAGGCCTGCGATCTTGCACTTCGTGGCATCACTCCCGAGAGGCCCTGCATGCCTGCAGAGGCTGCAGGAATGAACGGCACGGCCGCCCTGCAAGAGGAAGGTTCTGTGCTCACCTCTAGAGGCAGACAGTCTGCAGCTTGAACCCAGGCTCCACCTCTTGGAAACCTCAAAAGTTAATATAACCTCTCCAAGCCTTACTTTCCTCCTTTATAAAATGGGACTAACACCCCCACCTCATAAGGATCCCGTGACCGTTAATGGAAATCATGCACCAAGTAAGTCTGCTGCATATTAAGTGTTCAAGAAAGGTTAGTGGTTACAATTGGTGATACCGCCATCGCGAGGCTATCTGCTGTAATCTGGCTCAGGAGTTTCATGCCGTACTATGTAGCAGATGCTTTGATAGCTGATGATCTTAAATCAAATAAGACATGGTATATGTCCTATGTTTAGTGTCTAGTTTAATGGCGGAAGGAGACAAATAAGATTTTAGGTCACAGGTCAGGGTGTGGGTTCAACAGCAGAGGTAAGCACGGAGATGTGGGAACCCAGAAGGGCATTTAACCCACTTTTGGAGGCGGTGGGGAGAGGCAGTCTGCTAAAGGCATCTTCAGGATACGACTCATGAGTTGAGTCCTAAAGGATGAGAAGTAGAAACTGTGAATGGGTGGAGGGAGGGAAAAAAAATCAGCAATGGCTCAAGGAGGAACATTCCAGGTGATTAGAACGAGGACATGATTAAGATTACTGGCGAGTCTAACCCACAGGCTAGCCTGGCAATGACGGGAGGAAAATGTGGCGTGGTGACCGGGGAGCCATCTGATTGGAAGGCTCTGCCAGAATCATGGTTTTCAATAGCTTACCATTAGCAAATGTGGCAGAACGTACTGGTCGCCGACCAAGTATCCACGCTTCCCTTTTCCCTCACCAGCAGGACTCCGTATGTTGAGTGTGACAAATGCCCAGGTAAAAATCCATTTCCCAGTCTCTCTTGCAAATCAGGGTAGCCAATGAAATGTAAGCAGAAATATATACTTTTCTTACTTTTCATAATAACAAATACAAACATCTCCCAAAGCAGAGAAATTGTATAAGAACTGCCATGTGCCCTGATCATGGGTTATAGCTATCAACATTTCACTAATCTGGGGCACCTGGGTGGCTCAGTCATTAAGCATCTGCCTGTAGCTCAGGTCATGATCCCAGGATTCTTGCTCAGCTCCTTGCTCAGCGGGAGGCCTGCTTTTCCTTCTCCCACTACCTCTGCTTGTGTTCCCTCTCTCGCTGTCTTTCCCTCTGTCAAATAAATAAATACAATCTTCAAACAAAACAAAATAAATTTCACTACTCTCATTTCATCAATCCTTCTAATTCTCATGTCTTTTTTCTTTTCCTAGATCTTTTTAAAGTTTATTTATTTATTTTTTTAGAGAGAGTGAGCACCCGAGCAGAGGAGTGGGGTGGGGAGGACAGAGGGAGAGGGAGGGAGAGAATCTCAAGCAGGCTCCACACTCAGCATGAAGCCTGAAGCAGGGCTTGCTCTCACAACCCCGAGATCGTGACCTTTAGCTGAAATCAAGAGTTGGACGCTTAACCGACTGGGCCACCCAGAGCCCCTAGATTATTTAAAGCAAAGCCCAAAGGTTATATTCTTTCTACACATAAATACTTCAGTATATCTATCTTTCCAAGAAATACTTCCTTTTTTAACATAACCACAATACTAATATCATACCTAATAAAATCAATAATAATTCCCTAATAGTATCTAATATGCAATCTGAACTTCTTTGGGACATCTTTTTTAGGAGACAGATTTGGCAGAGAATCAAAGTGTCCCTTTGCCCTGTGTCCCATTCCTCTGCTGTTAGGTGATACCCAGGTGGCTAGAGCTCAAGTCACCATTCTGTGACCATGAGCCAACTTTGAGATGGAAGCCATGCTTGGGGGAAGGCGAAGTGGAGAGGTGGGCAGAGCTGGTGCTCCGGGAAACGTGGAGCTACCACTCCAACGTCAGACTGCCCCATTCGGGATGTTTTTCGGTTTCTCTATGTCGCTTTTTTCTTTTTATGAATGCATGGACTTTCCTTTTTGAAAGCAGTTTGGGGTTTACAGAAAAATTGAACAGCGAGTACAACGTTCCCATATCTGCCCTCCTCCTCCCCCACAGTTTCCCTTACAATTAACGTCTTGCACTAATGGGATACATTTATTACAGCGGATGAGATGATATTGATATATTATTATGATCTAAAATCCACAGTTTACATTAGAATTCACTCTTGATGTTGAACATTCTGCAGGTTTTGACATTCGTATAATGACTTGTACCCACCATGGCACTTACCATACAGAGTGGTTTCACTGCTCTAGAAGCCTCCCATCATACCTCTACTCATCCCTCCTTCCCTCCCCTAGAATGCTTAGCAAACACTGACCTTTCCAGTCTTTTGATATAGTTTTGCCTCTTCCAGAAGGTCATATAGCTGGACTCATCCAGCTTTATCTGATTGGCTTTTTTTCAAGAAGTGATATATATTTAAGATTTCTCCATATATTTCTGTGGTCTGAGAGCTCATTTCATTTTGGTGCCAAACACTCACCATTGCCTGGATGGACCACAGTTTATTTACGCATTCACCTACTGAAGGACATCTTGGTGGCTTCCAAGTTTTCCCAATTATGAATAAAACTGCTATAAACATCCATGTGCGGGTTCTCGTGTGGACATAAGTTTTCAGTTCGTTTGGGTAAATACCAAGGAACGTGACTGCTGGATCACATGGGAAGGGTATGTTTAGTTCTGGAGGAAGCTGCCAAATTGTCTTCCAAAGTGGCTGTACCAAAAAAATTTTTTTTAAATGTGAGAGAAAATCCCTCTCATTTCTGAAGCCACTGTAACTTGGGTCTCTGTTATTCACCACTGAATGCAAAGCCTGAGTGAGATCGTGGGGAGACACCTGCCGAGTGCTGACGACCTGGACAGAAATCTTCTACCAACACACAACACGTCATCTCAGCCAAAAACCAGTAGTTACTGCTCTTCAAGCCACGTGTGATTTTCCATGGACATTTCTGCTTCTTTTTCATGAGAAGGTCGGGAGAGATTGCCAAACGCATAACGAACCCATGGCTCTCTCCTGTTCCAGTTCTCTATTAGCACCGGCAATCCAAGAAAAAATTTCAGTTTGTCTTGGCTTGTTATTTACGTCTTGCTAAGGACTCTTCAAGTGATTTCTTCTTCTGGTGGGTGCTTGCAAACTGTTTGCTTAATAATCTGTTCCACATGTCTTCTGGCATTTCTCTGGTCCTTCATAATTTCACCAAGATTAAGGATAGTGGTTTAACAGTTGAGTCTACAAATCCTTTTGTAGTTGGAATCCTCAAACGCTGTAGTGAGCAAATATTCCCGACTATCTTTATCCCGTAATCAAAATCATTTTAGCAATTTGATTTGGTTTCATGCTGGGCAGTAGTTGTGTACTGGGAGAGCTATATATACATCACACTGTTATAAATGAATTCCTGTTTTAAGTGAATGGGGAAAGCTCATCACGAAAGAGGATAATTCAGTGAATCCTTCTATAAAGCCAATAATTCCATTATATGAATAATCACCCTCTAATTTAGTTCTCTATGAATATGAAATGTTCATATATTGAGGGTTTTTTTTTAACCTATGGAGATTATAGATGAACACTTGCTTGTATTCCTTTTCTCTCTTTCACATTTATTATCATTATTGTCTTCATTGTCATTTGTTGTCATCACCAGAAACGGCACTAAATTTTAGGAACATTAGAAAAGAATTGCATTACTAGCAGTTGTCCTGCTCATCCGGAAGCAGATCTTGTTCTGTGTTGAGGAATCCTACAGCCTCCTTCAGTGTCCATGTTCAGTGGTATATAATAATGACTTGTTTATGTGGCCTTGAGCAAATCACCAACTATATAAACTCTGTGTATCTCAGTCTCTTCATCAGTAAAATGGGAATGACAGAGCTAGTTAAAGAATCAAACAAGGAGGGGCGCCTGGGTGGCTCAGTGGGTTGAAGCCTCTGCGTTTGGCTTGGGTCATGATCCTAGGGTCCTGGGATCAAGCCCCACATTGGGCTCTCTGCTGACCAGGGAGCCTGCTTCCTCCTCTCTCTCTGCCTGCCTCTCTGCCTACTTGTGATCTCTGTCTGTCAAATGAGTAAGTGAAATCTTTAAAAATAAAAAAAATCAAATGAGGTAACTAACATAGACTGTGATGAGGGTTAATTTTATGTGACAACTCAATTCAGCTATGGAGGGTGTCCGCAAAAAAGAGTAGCATTTGATTCAGTAGACTGAGTAAAAATCATCCTCATGTGTGTCTATAGATATATACATACTTATGTATACATATGTATGTATATATGTATGTATACATCTTCATGTGTACACACACACACACACACACACATCCATCCTATTGGTTCTGTTTCTCTGGAGAGCCCCTAACACAAGATACGAGTGTCTAGCCCATGCTAATATGTTCAATTAATGTCAGCTATGATAATTGCTATTAGCAGATGTGTTATTAAATGGTGGGGTTAGACAGGCCCTCTTCTTCAAAAGGTAATTATGACCACAGACACCCATCAGGATGGCCACTATCAAAAAAAAAAACAGAAAAATTATAAATGTCAGCAAGAATGTGGACAAATCAGAACCCTTGAGCACTGTTGATAAGAAAGTAAAACGGTACAACTGTCATAAAAACAATATGGAGTTTCCCCCAAGAAAACTAAAAATAGCATGGCCATAAGATCCAGCAATCCCATTACTGGGGTATACTGGATGTATCCCCCCCACCAAAAAATTGAAAGCAAGGACTCAAAGAAGATATTTGCACACCCGTGTGCATTGCAGTATCACATACATTAGCCGAAAGGTGGAAGCAATCCGACTGTCCATCAACAATGGATAAGCAAAATGTAGTATATACACACAATGGAATAGTATTCAGCTTTTAAACAGAAGAAAAGTCTGCATGGACTACTACAGGAATGAACCTTGAGGATGTCATGCTAAGTGAAATAAGCCAGTTATAAAAGGACAAATGCTGTATGATTCCATGTATATGAGTCCTCTGGAGTGGCTAAATTCGTGGAGACAGAAAGCAGAATGGTGGTTACCACAGGCTGGGGGAAGGGGAATGTGTTTTTATTTAATGGCTATGGAGTTTCCTTTTTGCAAAATGAAGAATTTGTGGATGGAGAGTTATAATACAACAATGTGAAAGTACTTAGTGCCACTGAATTTTAATATAGAAATAGTTAAGATGGTTAATTTTGTGTTATATGCATTTTACCACAATTAAAAAAAATTTTTTTTTAAACAAAAGAAAAAACCCTGTCATTCCATAACTAGGGGTTTTATATACCTAGGAAAAGGGAATATACCAAGTGGAAGGAGAAAGGAGGGAGTGGAGAAGCCAAGGGGAGGAAAACCTGGAATGTTCTTTGGTGGAAGTGAATGGATGCCATAGTTGACAGGTGGACCCCTCAGAGCCTGCTTGCCTTTAGCAAGTATCCTAGAAGCTCCTTCTCTAGCCCAGTGGCCTCAGGAAGCACAGCATAGCTTAGGACCTGCTTGTCATAACCACAGCTTCCAGAGGTAGGCCCACCCCAGGAAGCTGGGACTTGAAAATTACAACCCAATAGAGAACAAAAGAAGAGTTCACTAGTGGGGCACTTGGGGGGGGGGGCTCATTCTTTAAGCATCTGCCTTCGGCTCAGGCCGTGATCCCAGGGTTCTGGGATCGAACCCTGCAGCGGGCTCTCTGCTCAGCGGGGAGTCTGCCCTTCTCCCTCTCCCACTCCCCCTGCTTGTTTCCCCTCCCTTGCTGTGTCTCTCTCTGTCAAATAAATAAATAAAAATCTAAAAAAAAAAAAAAAAGAGAGAGAGCTCACTGGTGCTGGCTTAGTAATTAAATTACAAGGTGATTATTAGTCTGCCCAGGCAAAAAGATTACATCTGAGTACTTCAAGTAGCCTAAAACTCAAACTCCTCCCAGTAAAAAAAAAAAAAAAAAAAAAAACCCTAAACTAAATTAATGCCATTTTCTACCAATTACAGATGCCCTCAGTGACTATAAGGTTGTCATGGCAACATGCCCGCTGAAAGGGTATGTTTGATAAGGCCTGAAATAAAGTATAGCAGAAAGGGAACATTTCACTTCTTATCTCTGTATTAGACCAAAATTGTTTTCTAAGATGGAGACAGGCCAACTCTGCAGTCTACAGCCTGCTACTCTCTCTTCTGTAGCCCATCTGAGGCCCATCTCCTGCAGGGAGAAGGGCAGCTCCAACATCTCGCCATATAGCTCCCTCCCCCTGGGATGGTCTCCGATTCAATGTCAGTCAAATGGTATCATTCCTTGTTTTTTTTGAAACCCCCTCTGCCACTTCCTCCAAGCAGGCTTCCCTGATGCCCTGGCAGTCCAGTGCTCTCCACACCAGATTCAAAGCCATTGGTGAGCTCTGCTCATTTTAGACTTTACAGAAATTCTTCAAAGAAGTCAGCAGAGCCCCTATACTGGCTTAAAATGGAACAAAATCAATTCAAGCGTTTCTTATATTCTTTATCCAAGTATCAAATTTGATTTAAATTAGTTAACTCCTGGGAAGGTGGTCATAGGCAACAATGTTGTGAACCATACTAATAACCACGGATGCATTCCAGAGAAGTTTCTGGCAAAGCACAACTCGTCAATGAGATCTGATATTGAGTGCACCAGAGGAGCTTCTATTTAAAGAAACTACAGTTACTCCTTTTGTAAAAGGGATAATCATCTCATAAAGTGCCTCTGTGTAAACTCCTATTTCCATATATTAGGTATATTTTAGATCTTAAAAAGCTGTCTCGAATCCTTTCTGGAAAGAGTGGCATCTAAACAACTTCGATAATCAATATTGTCAAAACAGAAAAAGAGGTGGGGCTTGTGGATCTGTGTCTCCACATGGGGGAAAGAAGAACAGAACCTTGGCTTCTAGAGCATTTGGAAGCCTGCTCTGTATTCCCCAGGCTCTGCTAACAGGGAAGAGGAGGATTACTGTGGTGGTGGCTCAAGCCAGAATGAATCCCTGAGTCTGGGCCACACTCTGCTCAAACAACAAATCTAAGGGTACTCCTGGGGGGCACAGAATAAAGTCCAAATGAGTCAAATTTTCCTCACAAGTTCCACAGAGCCTATCCCCAGGATAGCAACAGAAATACCAATAATAACCAAAAAATAAAACCTGAACTTCATTGAGCCCTTACGATGGGCAGAGTGTTCATACACATGATCTCACCTAATCCCCCTAACAAGGCATGGAGACAGGCACTATTATTTCCTCGTTTTATAGAGGACACGGAAGCTCGGAGTTGTCTACCGCTGTCACCCGTTTATAAAAGGTGGCCACAAGATGCAAACCCTGGTCTGTCGGCCCCCGGAGGCCAGGCTCAAACCAGCTCCGCATTCCCAACTTTCTGGACCTTCTGTCTCCTCCTTCCCTTTGCTGACTTCCACCCTGCCCTGGCTGATTTCCATATAGGAGCCCCAGGCCTTCCCATGCCCTTCCCATGCACAGAACACTCAGGCCTCAAAGTCTGACTCAGGTCCCGCATTTATGAAGCCTCCCGGGACACTCTGGCCCTCAAGACACCCCTTTCCCTGGACGGGTCACTCTACCAGGATCATATATCTGGCATGTCTCAGGTTTTACAATTATACTCCCATTTCTCTTTAAAATGTGTCTGTCTCGGGGCACCTGAGTGGCTCATTGGCTTAAGCCTCTGCCTTCAGCCCAGGTCATGATCCTGGGGTCCTGGGATAGAGCCCCGCATGGGACTCCCTGCTCACCCGTGGGCCTCTGCTTCTTCTTCTCCCTCTGCCTGCCACTCTGCCTGCTTGGGTGCACTCCCACTCTCCCTCTCTCTTTCTCTCTCTGTCAAATAAATAAATAAATAAATAAATAAAATCTTTTTAAAAAAATTAAAATACCATATTTAAAAAAAAAAAACCTATTGGGGTAATAAATAAGTCGAAGGAGGCATTCAGATTTAGTTGACTGCATTTTCATTATTTCCCGCAATCATTTTATTACTAACAAATTGGGAAACGTGACAGACATTCAAAATCCAAGATACGGTATGAGTCCCAAAATGAGCCACTGGGGTGCCAGAAGAAAGAACTGTGACATTTATTGATATTCACTTTTATATTAAATATGGGCAAAAAATGGGGCTCTTAGGGGGCTCAGTCAGTTGAGAGTCCAACTCTGGGTTTTGGCTCAGGTCGTGATCTCAGGGTCGGGAGATGAAGCCCAGAATGTGCTCCCTGCTCTGTGGGGAATCTGCTTAACATTTTCTCTTTTTCTGCCCCTCTTCCCACTTGCACACCTGTGCTCTCTCTTTCTTCAAAAAATAAGTAAATTTTTTAGATAAATAAAGACAAAAAATAATCTCAGACTTTTGAATCATTAATTGATAAAAATTTTCAAATTACATAAAAATATTTATTTTGTCTTTATGGGGAAATGGGTGGAGGGGGGTGAACTAGGTGAAGGGGATTAAGGGTACGGTTCTCATGACGAGCACTGAGTAATGGGCAGAATTGCTGAATCACTATATTGTACTCCTGAAACTAATTTAACTCTCTATGATAACTATTTGGAATTAAAATTAAAAACTTAATTAAAAAATAATCACACTGTACACATTAAACTTATAGAATGTTAAAACATATTTATTTCATCTTTAGAGCATCACTTAAAGTGTCTATTCTGGCAAATAGAATAGCTAGCTAGCTAGATAACTGGCAAACATATATTATAGATCCAAAAGTAGTTCTTGACTGATGAGATATATGAACGGAGATCCTTCTTCTATGGCATAGAATCATTTGGGGCATCAGATTTATACAAACAAACACATACACATCTCGAAGGCTCAGTTTAAAAGAAAAATACACCTCATTATAAATGCACTAATGAGGAAGAACAATGTGTCCTACAACTGGAGGGGAGGGGATCCCTGGGGACTTAGAGAAGATGGAGCCTCCTGTTAGGGATGAAGGGGTGTGGTTAAGCTCCTGGGCTCTGAGGTCCACAGCCCTGCCTGGACCATCACCTACCCTGCTGGCTGTGTGCCCATGGGCATGTTATATCACCCCTCCTCTGCTCCTTCTACTATAAAAGTTGTTATGTTGGGGGCACCTGGGTGGCTCAGTGGGTTAAAGCCTCTGCCTTCGGCTCAGGTCATGATCTCAGGGTTCTGGTGATCGAGCCCTACATAGGGCTCTCGCAGAGAGCCTGCTTCTTCCCTTCTCTCTCTGCCTGCCTATCTGCCTACTTGTGATCTCTGTCTGTCAAATAAATAAATAAAATCTTTAAAAAAAAAAAAGTTGTTATGTTGAAGAAATAAGGTGAAATGTTTCTTGCTGCCCGGCAAATAGTAAGTCCTCGATTAATATATTGGCTAACTGTTTTTTGAAAAGGGGGGAGTTAGAGACTGTGGAAGGTTCATGGCCAAATTATTCTGCAGACCTTTCAGAATAAGATTTAGGAGACAGGAATTACAAGGCAGTGGAAAAGGGAGACATCTAGGATAGAAAAGGGAAAGACATCTTCAGGAGGGGGGACTCCCAGTTACAGGGATCTTAATGGCCCTAATTCCTCTCTCTCTGCATTTTCTGCCTCTGAAGCTGTTCTAGATGTGGGTCTTTTGATTATCAAGATCAGAAAACCACCCAACCTAGCACAAACGAAAGGGAATTACTACTATAAGGATACAGAGATATCAGGAATCTGAGAGAGGTACAGGGGATTGAGAATCAGAAAATCAGGAACTGAGGTTATGCTGGACATCTGTGTTCCTTTTCCCAACTCCACCAATCCCAGCTGACTCCTCTTGCACCTGGCCCAGCAAGGCCACAGGTGGGAAAAGAGGGGCACCCAACCAATGATGAGGAGCAGTCACCAATGAGCAAATGTCTTTTAGCCCCTTCTTGCAGAGTCCTGAAAGAGGGAACCTGATTGGCTCAGCTTATCCCCTGGAGCCTGGGCCACTCACGTCCAGGTCTAGCCAATGGCCTGCAGTCCCCTGAATCAGGCCTGTACCTTTGATCCAATAAGCCTGGCTATGGCTCCCAGGGTGAACATGGCATGGTTTTTCCCAAGTGTAACCTGACATTGAAACTCCTTTCTTGCAGGGATGTAGGGGTGTCCCTTTGCCCACGTCCTCATCCTGGACAAGGCCACCATGTGGCTAAGAAGCTCATGCCCCTGACCTATGAGGTCTGACCTTGAACTCTGAGGGACTTGAAGAAGGCCTGACTACCCATGGGCTTTATTTACTATCCTTGAATCTTGCAAAACAAGATCTACCTGCCTTATGTTCCCTCACGGGTTTCAGGGCTTTGTTTAACAGAGACTACAAATCCCTCCTGCTGTGCTGGAATGAAACAGCCTAAAATTTACCCTTTTGGCTGCTTAATTTTACAGCTACTTTTACCAGCTGGATTGTAAACTTCTAAAAGGGATAACTTCTGGTTTGGAAATAATCTTTGAGATTGTAGAGTCCAGCTTCCCATTTCACAGGTGTGGAAACTAAGCCTGGAGAGGGGAAATGTCACACAGCAGCATAGGGTCAGATGGGACCTGGAAGCTGCCCTCACAAGCTTAGCCACTCACGGTCCTTGCAATGCCTGACGCATAGCATGTTCCCGATAAATACCCCTTGGTTTCCTTCTTATTTAGCCTTTGCGTTTTACAAGCTCAGTGGTTCTCCATTGATACCCATCCTCCCCCACAACTTCAGCCTAAAGGATCACTTTCCATCTGCCTTTCAGATGTTGGTCTTTGGGGCTATGGAGTGGAAGCTGAGATGAGGCATGGGTGAAATATAACCTGGTTCTATCAAGCCGTTATCTCTCCAGGCCAACACCACCGTAACCGAGTACAGACACTAGACGGGCAACTTCCTTCCTTTTGCTGGGCCAGCAGCCATCGGACTGAGGCATGGGGAACACACTTAGTTTCCACCTAAAGACACCTCTCCTGCAACATCTCCCAGGCCAATGCTACACAGCCGGGATTCTGGCCAAAGCTGCCCTCCTCCCCGCAGGCCCACTTTCCTCCCAGAAGCCTTCTCTGACCATGCCAGCCTACTGGGAAGACTTTGCTCCCTTGACGTCCCCCTCAGGCAGTGTGGCACTTTGTCATTTCCCCTAATGTCACACGGTCTCCTCAGCTCCTGAAGGCAGGGTAGCCTCTCACCCCTACCCCGCACTCCAGTGGGCTCCCACAGCTTTGCAATAAAGGTACCGACTGATAAAGGAAAGGCTGGAAGGTGGGCAGAAGGAGAAGGAAGGAGAACAATGGAGAATATCCCTCTCTGCTAGTACCTTAGGCATGCGTGAATTAAAGAAAGCAGCAGCTTAAAACAGAGAATCATTCTGACTTTCAGTTTCTAGGCTACGTGGTGACCAGTCAAACAAAGGCAACTTAGCTCTACCACAATTAAACTCATTCTGGCGGCAGTTCATGAACTGGGCACTCAGCAGGGTGGGCGTAAGAACCACTACAGAGCAAAGAAGGAAGGACACCAGATGTGGACCACCTAGAACCCTGGGCCTCCCGTTCTGGGAAACTTTGGTCTAAGGGTCCCACAGAGCCTCCCTCTCAGAGATCCCCACTCCAGCCTGGAATCCGCATCCTTAGAGGTCATTTCAGAGAGCTCTTGATAAGAAGCCAAACACTAGGGGCAGAGAATCAAAGGCTTATCTTTACCCTACATTAAGGAAGGCTTATCAGACTGGAGGTAAAGCAGAGAGCCAGGCTCTGTTAACCTAGGGAGCAGGGGGCAAGTGTTGATACACAGGGAGAAGCAATGCAGGGGCCCAGCACCCTGCCCAGAGAAGCCGCCCCGGCTGGCATGACATATTACAGGAGTCCTTGGGCAGCAGGGTGGGGAGGTGAGGGTTAGGAGAGCTGGGCCAGTGGTGGTTGGGGACTAGAACCAAAGGTTCCTTGAAGATGAACCTAATCTATTTCACACACAAAGGTGAGTCACGCTCCAGGAATCTTCCTGGAAGCATCAGCTCTCCCAGTAACTCCACAGAAAGAAAAAGTCAGGGATGCTTCTCTTGGCCCAGAAGGACCGTGGGCCTAGGAAAGGAATCTGCTGTCACTGAGCCCTTGCTATGTGGCAGTGCCTGTGCAAAGACTTTATCCCCACTGGTTCTCACAAGACCAAGAATGGTTGAACACACTATCCAAGGTCACCATGTGGAGGTTAAGGAAGCCATCCAAGGTCACAGAGCCTGGAAACTCCATGCCTGCAATTCAAACCCAGGGGTCAAGCTGACTCAAATCTGTTGCCGTCCCCACGGGTTCTCTCACCTCGGGCACACTCCCCAAACAGAGGCGTGTACTCTCCACGGATGTTTTGCATTCTGCACATTGCTCAGCTTCTCCTCACCTCTGGGGGTGTGATTTAAAGCAGAGGCAAAACCAAGACCCAGACCGTCCCATTCTTGTCTCTTTCTAGGTGCCATGCATAGCATACAGCACTGCAGTGCTGCAAAACAGCACTGACAACAAAGGGTAGGTCCATGGGAATGTGCAGAGTGGAGAGACTCCTGTACGATTTCATATTTTGTAAACCTAGGAAATCATCCAGATGTTAAAGCATAAAAATAACACACTGCTTGAACCAATGAGGCATAAATGTTAAAAGGGACAAACCTGCAGGAAGAGTGAGGTATGCTTAAACATGTTCCTTTGGTGGAGAGGGGGTCCGGACTTGGCACCCAGACAGCTGGCTTCCTATACCCCCTCTGCCGTGGACCTGCTGTCTTCCCCTAGGAGGGAGAAGATGACACGCCCCCATGCCCTTTGGTACAAGGATCAAATGAGCTTTCCTGCAAGGCGTCGCTGTGGTTATGCTTTGCTTTCCCTCCATAGTTTGCCTCATGCTGAGCCTCAAGCCTGGAAGATAGGCTCTCCACTAAAAACGAAATCTCACGCCTCCTTTAAAGGATGACTTCAAGCCTCATCTCCAGTGAGAAGCCATCTCAGGCTCCTTCTGCCCTCCAGATCCACCTTCCATTTACTTTTCCCCAGGCTCCTGCTCCCAATAACCCCCCCCATCAGTCTGCCCCACCTGCCTTGCCAAACTGCTGGAATTTCGGAATTTGCTTTCTTCTCTTTCATCTGGAGCCTTTGAAGCCTTAGTCAGATGTCTACCCCTTCCTTTGCCTTTCTTAAAAATCTTAGTGATTTGGCACCTGGGTGGCTCAGTGGGTTAAAGCCTCTGCCTTCAGCTCAGGTCATGATCCTGGGATTGAGCTCAGACTCTCTGCTGGACGGGGACCCTGCTTCCTCCTCTCTCTCTGCCTGCCTCTCTGCTGACTTGTGAGCTCTATCTGTCAAATAAATAAATAAAATCTTAAAAAAAAATTTTTTAGTGATTCTTAGGTCAAGTGCCACCTCCTCCAGGAAGCCTTCTATCCTGCAGCCACCCTCCATCCTGGTTGGCTGCTCCTGCAGAGGGCTCCTTAGAACTTTCTGCTTATCCCTGTGTTAAGTGTTGCCTTATTGCCTACATTTTCATTGACTGTGGACCTCACACTAGACTTTGAGCTCCTGGAGAGGAGCAACTAAGGGTCTTACTTGTATCGGTGTTGCAGACACGTCCCATCTGTGGCAAGTGCTCACCAAATGTTATATGTGGTAATAAATGGATTTCTACTGCAGTCATGTGTCACACAGGTCCTCAGATGACCTTATAAGCCCCTTGCTTGGAGGGGTGTACAGCATCGTATATTTCTCAGGAAGGCCTCTCTGTCGGAACCTCAAGTGCCGGGCACTTAGTAGGTACTTGGAAAACATTGGTGATCCGGTTAAGTGATTCTGAATTATCCACTGCACTGAATTCTCCCAGCCACCAGGTCCCCTGTTCTAACCCTTAGCATGGCCAATGGAAAATTAATTGGTTGCAAAGTGCATATCTAATTACAACATCCCGCCCCTGCCACAGAGACGTTCAAATGTTAATTATAACATATGCATCTCAATAACAGACGGTAGCATTTCATGCAGCATTAATAACGCCACATGAACCGCCCAGTGCATACACAAAGCTTCCTTTTATCTGCCATTAGGACAGACTTTGCACTTTCAGCACGGAAGCCTTCCTGCCCCTGAAACCAAACGTTTCCCTCCAAGACTAGACCGTGCCTAAGTCCTCAGTTCTCTCTACACAGAGGTCCCTACCCAGGGCCGTGCCACGGTCGCGGGGAGGGGGCGTCGGCCGGCGGGTTTCGGACAGTCTCCGCTGCGTGCGCCGCATCCCCGGCGTCCCGGCGGCGCCCCGCTCTCCAGTGCCCGCCATCCCGGGAAAGAAAGGCGAACTACATTACCCAGCAGGCCTTCTGCCGCCCTCTTTCCTTTCAAGTCTTTGCACGTGGCCGGAGGGGAGGGAGGGGCCGGGACGTCACTCTCCTACATTCTCTTTCCCTGTGTCAGAGCAGGGATCTTTTTTTTTTTTTCCTTCCTCTACTCCCTCCCCCCCACCCGCCCGCCCCTCCCTCCCTCTTTCCCTTCCCTCCCTCCCTCCCCTCCCGGTTGGGTTTGTGCGCTGGGGCGCCGATCCCCTCCGCAGCCGGGACGCGCGGAACTCGAGGCAGGAGTCGGCTCTCTCGAGCCTTCTCCCTCCCTTCCCCTTCCCTGCCCCCTTCCCCCACCCCCGACTCGGACTCGGAGTGGCGGCCGGAGGAACCCCGAGGTGAGCATCCCCCCGCCCGCCCCCCTCTTTTAGTCAGCTCGGCTTGCGGATCGATTCGGGGACCCGCCGGGAGGGCTGCGTGACGTGCGCGTGCTTATAGATAAACCCGAGAAAACCGCCCCAAACAATTAGCCCCCTTCCCCCTCCCTGCGCCCCCGGCTGCCCGGCGTCGGCGCCGATCCTCCGACCCCCTCTCGGTCGCGGACCGGACTCCACGATCTCGCCCCCTCCCCAGGGTCGCCCCTTCCCCGCAGGGCTCCCCGCCCAGTGGGGAGCCTTAGCCTTGGGGCTCCCGAGAAGAGGGGGTTCTCGGGGGGCGCACGGCTGGAGCCCGGCTCGCGTCCGAACCGCGCAGTGTAGCCGCTGTCATGTGCCGGGTTCCGAGCCGGGGGGGAGGAAGAGAGCGAGCGTGATTGCTCTCCCTTTTGTTTTGAAGCCCGCATTTGCTGCATCAAGCAGTTGCTTTAGTACCAGCCAAACTTGCAGCTGTTCTGACCGCGCTCCGCCGAGGTAGGGAGCGCGGCCCTGGGTGGCGACTCCGGGCCGGAGGCTGCTGCGCTGGCGGCTGCCGGAGGGACCCCGAGAGAGTGTCTCCACGCAGCCCCTCCCTCCTGTGGTGACTGATTGTGTCTGTAGCAGCGGCCGTGCGAGAGTGTGTGCGCGCCCGTCCCCGCGAGCGCGGGGATGTCTGTCGTCTAGACAGGCGGCACCCTCCCTCCGTCCCCTGTGAGCCTGCGGGCCGCGAGGGGCGCGGGGGATGGGAGCAGAGGAGGAACCCGAATCGGTGCAGCCATTGCGGTCGCAGTTGTGGACATTCCCTACGGTGGTGATTCTCTTGGCTTTATTATTATTCCTGTCGCCGCGGTGTAATTGGGCCTGGGGAATAGATCCGCCCGGCCGAGCAGTGGTTAAGTTGACAGGCTGTGAAAAGCCTGCTCGCGGTGGCGAGTGACCCGAGTGGCCGCGGGGTGGGCTCCGGCTCGGGCTCTTCGGGACGACGAGCAGGTGACTGTCCTGGACGCGGGTCGTGGGGGGCAGGGAGGGCAGGGGGTGGTGGTTCGGTCGGCGGCGGCGGATGTCCGCGGCCCAGAGGACCACGAGCCCGAGCCCGGGTGCCTCTGAAGGAGGCGTCCCGGGGACCGCGGGTGAGTTGGTATGTCTTAACACTGACGTTAAAAGACAATCGGGGTTCGGAACCCCTCCTCTGGTCGGCGTTGGCTGCTAGGTTTCGTGGAGTTTTCAGGGCTGGGGTTGGGGGCCGGGTGTGAGCAGGGAGGGGGTGCGGCTAGTAAAGGGGAGGGCTGGCTGCGGGAGGCCTGTGTGTCCCCACCCCGAGGAGCGAGGCGTCGCCTCCCCCGCCCAGCTGTTTGTGTGTGTACACACCGCTCTGGCGTGTGTGTGGGGGGGCGGGGCGTGGAGGGGACAGAGCGCGGCGTAGTGAGGACTCGCGTGGGCCCGACTACCGGGTGAATCGTCCCGCCAGGCCCCTCGCGGTCCCAGTTGGGGTCTTAGTCATGTGTATGTGTCCGCGCGCGCGCGCGCTCCCGGGTTACTTGGACTGGGGGTCTTGCGGCTATGCGACCGGGGAGCCCCTGCAGCTGCGTGTGCGCGGAGTCGGAGAGGGAGTTCCGGACTCGAGGTGGTGCGGGAGACCCGCCGTGCCTCGCTCCGCGGCCCCAGTGCCCCCTGACTCGGCGGTGCCGGGCGCAGGTTTGGCCCGGCGGGGAGCTAGTGCGCGCGTGTTGCCGCCCCCCACCCTCCCGACACGCTCGGGTTGACCCTTGCTCCGAGGCTCTCTGTGGCTGCGTGTCCCCGCGCGCCCCGCCGCTGCCTCGCGGACCCTGGAGAGGACCAGTGCGCTCTGCGGGGCCCCTTCCCGTTCTTCGTCCTGTAGACGGTGGGGGGCAAAGGCTGCCCGGCCCGCCCAGTTAGGGCGCTGCTGCCCGCGCCGCTACCGGGTGCCGGGCGAGTCGCTCGGCTTCGTCGCTTTCGCCGCCGGGTCTGTGCCGCCGGGAGATTATCTCCCAGGCTAGGGGCGGGCGCGCAAAGGGAGGACGCCGGTGGAGTGCGGGCCCGCGGCGGCTGGAGTCTCGGGAGAGCGAAAGTGACACAGCACGAGCGCCGCCGCTGCGGGAGCTGGAGGGGAGAGGAAGGAGCCGCCCACAGCACGGGGAGGGGCCGCGGGCTGTCCGGGCCCGGTCCCTCCTGCCCAGCGCGGGGTCTGGCCCGAAAACCTCGGGAATCCCAGCTTCGGGCATGCTCAGCCAGCGCAAGGCAATGGCCAGGCTTTCCAGAAAACCCAATCATATGAGAACAGAGTGCGCCGAACAAACGTTAGGTGTGCAGTACCTCACAGGACCCACTCAGGTCGCCTGAGGAAACTCCCTTTGAGTATGTGAAACAGGATTCGATTTACACACAGATCATCTCTGGTGTGTCAAGTGTCTGTCCTAGATAATGTACGCTTGTAGGCAGGAATTTTGTAACGCATTCTGGGGTACAGCGTCATCGGTGATTAACAGATTTCCATAAAAATAGGATGTTTGTAAGACAGCACAGGGCGTTTCTCCCCCCATCCCCACTTTGAATCATCACATTTATTAAGAGGGTCCTATGAGGTAGGGGGTTATTAACCCCATTTTACAGATAAGCCGGCTGAGACTCCGAAAGTGCCGTGACTTGCCCAAGGCCTCTCAGAGGGGGAAGAGCTACTTTCTCCCTCTCTGTGGTCTTGTGATTTCTCTTCTCAGCCTGAGGCTTTTCATTCAAATAATGGCCACTATGGGGGGGGGGTGTGTTTGGGTGTTTTGAGATTAGGTGTTGGAACCCCAGGAAGTACTGAACCTGGGTAAGGGCCTAAATTATACTGGTATTTCTTCTTTGCCAAAACAATGTTGATTTGTTACCAGTTCTAGTGAGAATAGCCATTAAAGAACAGAAGTTGGCACTGCTGTTATTATTACGCATCTGATAATTTGTTAATGGTGAGTGGTTATCAGCTTTGATACACGCACTGTACCAGAATCATACCATGTAATAAATCCATACGGCATGCGTGTTTATGTAACACCTGTCTGTGTTCCTATGAGTGCGTTCATGGATTCAGTGTCCTTATTGAATCTACGGTTTATTCTTTAGGTGCTGGTTTAAGTGTAGATCCTGGAGAAACCATCCCAGGTGATCCTGCCCTCTGCTCTGAAAAGAGCAAAGAGCTCCTACATTCTGGTTGTATTTTTCAGAGTTCATATGCAGGAAGGTTTTCAGACACAGCCTGGAGGGTTATTAGGTTTGGCCAACTAATCACTCATTTACAACTATGTATTGAGTACCTACATGTTTCTGTACCTAGATGTGTGTGCAAAGAAAATTGAACACATAGTGCCCTCCTGGCAACAACATATTCCAGCTGCAGAGATAAATGTAAGATTTTAAGTCCAGCATATGTTTATTGAACACCTATCTTAGGCTAGATACTCTACTGTGTTTGGGGCACACAAAGATAGTGTAGTAGAAATATCTACTTTGTAATGCAGTAAAACAGATGATTCACAGCCTGCAGAGGAGAACAAATCATAAATACTTTAGAGCACTCACCCTGGGACTTAGTCAATTTCACACTTGTTGGTCAGAAGGGACTCCTAATGCCAGTTCCTTTCCAGAGCAAATGCAGGAGGGAGCAAGAAAGGAAGAACAGCCTTCTGTCCCTTGTTACCCTGGGCTTCAGGCGGTCTGTACCCTTCCAGGTGGGCCTGAAGGTATGTCCTTCTGGGGAAGTTAGGCAGTCATCTGCTGAAGTCAACCAGCGGAGTGCTAAGCAGCGAGGAGCTGAAAGATGGTTCTCCATGGTCCTGCCCCAGCTCTGCAGGGCTCCAGTGGGTTGTGGTCGGCTGCCTTCCGTGCTATTCTAGGGCTTCTGCCGAGGTCTCACTCAAGCCCTTCTTGGGCTTAGCAGTTTCTGTCTTGCAGGTCGGGGTGGATGTTTTCCTATGGGTCTGCTTTTTATCTGTTCATTTCCAAATTCACCTCTAGGGTCCCTGACGCGGTCTCCGTTTGGGGGTCTACTAGCGTGGTTTCAAGGTTCCATTGTTTGTTGTTCAGATGATGAAGGAGGAAGCAGGAGGTGGTAGGTAGGATGGAGAGAGAGTCCCAAGCCCAGAGAGAGAACAGGAGGTTCAAACAGACGGGTGAATCACAGTTGTTGGGAATTTTCCAAATGTGGTGGCATTGTTACATAGCTTACTGATAACATGGCAGCTTCTTTTGATGTTCTTTTGTGGGGGGGATCCTCTACCTCTCGGCCTCACTGCCAACTCAGTCACTTCAGCTCAGCTGTTCACATTCAGGTTTTTCTCTCCTGCCCTTCTGCCCTCCTGCCTCGAGCTGCACACAGTTTAATTTAGAACAGTGCTGTGTTGGTGGCCTTCTCCCTGAATTATCACCATGCTATCGACATCTGCCTCTTATTTCGCAGTTAAACCCAGGCCACAGCTGTGGTTCAGAACAGGGAGGGGGAAACAGATACATCTCCAGATTAAGCACCCACATCCAGGACGGGTCTAACCAATGAGCTGATCTCCATGTGAAGGCCGATCAAGGTGAAACGACTTGCCCAGCATCACTGAGAGCCCTTGGCAGAGTGGGACAAGAATGTTCAGATTTTGATGCCGTGATCAATTTTCTTTTTCCATATTGTGGTGCTTTCTGAAACAAGTGGGGTTCTTACTTCCCAAAGAGTGAGAATGCTACCTCTTCTCTGCTTTCTTCTGGTTCTGGGAAAGGCTCTGGAATTCACCTCTGAGTCTCGAGGTTCCTTTCCTTTGAGACTGCCCTTCTCTGCCCTGCCTTTCATCTTTGGCATCTAGGAATCCAGCTGAGGGCATAGATTTATGAGAGGTGGTAAACCTAGGGACTTCCTGGGGCACTTAGGTTTGGCCTTCCCTTCCCATGGCAGGGTCCTCAGCAGCCTCCCAAAACTGTTTGCAAAGCTGTTATGTATGTGCATTTTTCTAGGAAGAGGACCCACACATGTCACTGGATCTTCACCTGACTCAGTAAGGACAGAAACTACTGGCAGGGATAGTGGAGTGGGGCGGGTGGCTGGTTGGCAGAGGAGACTACATTTGTTTTGGGTTTACAGTTTGTGAAGTACTGCACACAAGTGATCTCATCTGCTTTTTACCATAGCCCTGCAAGGCTATCAGCATTATTCCCATTTTGTATATGAGGAAATCGGGCCTCCAAGGTTAGTGACATGCCCAAGTCACAAGGAAGCAGTAGAGCAGGGATTGGAACCCGGGTCTTCAGACTTCAAATCCAGTGCCTAGGACTGGGATGGTCATCATGTCACATCATCATGACAGTTTTGTAAAAAAAGTTTTTAGAACTTTTTATGTCCACCATTGGTTCATATCCAGCATGGAGTCAGCCCCAGGTGCTGGCTAACTTACTCAAGGATGGGATGGAGAAAGTAAGGAAGACAGTTATCATAGCACTGATATGTAGATGGGGCCAACGGGAATGATTTTGTGGAAGAGATGAATTAGGGAGTTGGTCTGAGGTCCCGGCAGACCTAGAATCGGTTTTCAGTTGGGGCAATGGCCCAAACATCTGTAAAGGGGAAACTGTGTGGTGAGTATAGTGGTTGAGAAAATTCTGAGGGCCTTAGAGTAAAAAGATCAAGGGGCTACCTGTTCTAGAATCAGAGATTGGGGAGGGCTTCCTAAGGGAGACAATGTAGGACTTGAAGGCAAATGGATGAAAAGAAGAAACCAGCAGGAGAGGAGACAGAAGTGAGAAGGAACAGCGTGTGCCTAGGAGGGGTGACCTGAGGCTGGGCATAGCCAGGGATTGCTGCAGCAAGGTCAAGTTCAAAGGTGGAGAGGCAGACATGGACGGCACAGATCCAAGAGAGCCTGCCCCAGGGAGGACGTTGGCTGTCATACTGCAGGTAGAGCACAAAGGATGGGGCTTTAAGCAGGGCTGAGGCGCGCTGCCCTAGATCAGTGGGGAATGTGACCTGGAGCCCTGAGCCAGGAGGCCACTGGGCTGATGAGGCAGTGACAGGTTCCATCTAGGATCCAGGTCTCAGGGGATGAAGCCTGAAGCCAGGGCCGTGGGTAGAGGGATGGAGGCAAGGCTGTGCATTAAAGGCATTTGGGGACTAAAGTCTGCAGTGACTGCTTAGCTCGGAGGAATAAAGGAGAAGTCCCAGGGACTCGCAGGTTTCTAGCCTCACTAATGGGGTGGATGGCAGCCTTTACCCAGGGGTGAACTTGCGGTTGTGGGAGCATGTCGACTGAGGCTGGGGTGAGAAGGAGGACCACATGAGCTCCGTGGTAGATGGTGTGTTGTTGGATTTGAACTGCGGGTGGGAGGGTCCAGTGGAGCTGTCTCCAGGAAAACAGTGTGCAGGGTAGCAGCCTGAGGAAGATGTGTGGGCAGGAGCTACAGTGATGGGAGTGGGAAAGAGCTGCTTGGGAGCGGGACCTCGCCAGGGGGCTGCGGTAGACAATAAAAGACCTCTTCCTCCCATTGTCAGAGAATCCTTTGTCATGCCCAGCCGGTGGCCCGCTGTCCTCAGGGAAGCCAGGGCGGGGATGCTGTGTCATGCTGGAGGCCCAGCTGGCAGGATCCGGCGACAGCTGAGAGCACACTTCAGCTGGGAGCCTTTAGAGTGAGGGGAGAGGCGTGTTCATTTTTAACATCCGCGGTGAGCGGAGCCGGGTTCCGGGCGCTCAGGGCGTGAGCAAAAGGGCAGGGAAGCCTGGCCCGGATGGGGACAGAGGAAGCCTCGAGAAAGCTTGCACTCCCTGTGCAAGTCGTAGAGGATGATTTCCATAGTGGACCCTTGGCAGATACTTCTCATTCCTTACTGCCCTTGGAGAGCTGATGTGTTTTAGGCAGAGCTCTGGCCGTTTCAGTTTTGAGTCTTTGGGGCCTGAACGAGCCGCACCCAGTAGGTGTTGCACCTGCAGTTGGATATCTGCAGGGATGTGGCCGGCGTTCATTGTTCGGCGTGGGAGGCCAGCCAGGGAAAGTTCTTGTGAGCAAGTCCAAAGAGGGTATCCCAACACTGAGTTAAAATATTTTTAGTATCATAGTGGAGTAAAAATCTTGAAAATCGTCCAATTACCAAGCACCTAGAAACGCTGTATAAAATATAACTAGCATCCTTTCGAAGAAGAGCGGAGCTCATGGGATGGAAGGGAACTACCCAGGGGACTCGAAACTGAGAGCGGACAGTCGGCTTCCACTCGGGCTGGGCCAGTCCTGGGGGTTGGAGTGTGAGGGGTGGTTGCTAGTCTCAGAACCAAAGGGGGTTGAGTCCTGGCAACGTCTCCTCCGGGAGACCAGATGGGCGTTGGAATGGAGGGCCCTTCCTAAACTGGGTCCCTGCAAAGGTTTTCACACTTGGAGAAAGGAGGGAATAGACATCAGCCCATGGGCATGGATGTGGGGGAGGGAGAGCTTGGCAATCTTGGCCTGGATTTCCCCACGCCAGTGAGGCAAAATCAGCCCTGGAAACAAAATACCTTAGGCCTGTTAGGGCTTCGGATGTCCACCACAAATGTGACCTAGAGTCCCCAAGAGGACGAGTTAGCAGATAAAGCGTCCAGGGATCAGGCTACCCTCCAGCCCATGGCTCTCAGCTCCCAGGGGCACCAGGAAGATTCTGGGATTCCTCACCCTTCACTGACTTGAGTCTCCACCACCTTGGAGAGAATACTGAAGGACCCAGGTGGCCTGAATGAGTGACAAGGAAGAGAGAGAGGCCGGAGTGGGAGAGGAGGACAGGTGGGAACCTTTCAAAAGGGCCTTGGAGACAGCTGCACACCTGTGGAGGCGTGTGCAGGGCCTGTGAAGGGCTCTTCCCACCCCAGGGCTTCATCTCTGAGCAGAAGCTTGCAGACAAGCCTGTCCCAGAAGGCCAGAATGTTCTCCCTTACCATTGACTCAGGACAAGCCCCCACAGAGGCTTCTGTCCAAGTTATCCAAAGGGTGCCCTATGCAGACTCCAACTGCGGTCTGTGTACCGCATCATCTCCCCCATGTCCAGTTTCCTGGAACTTGAAACTCGGAAACACCTTCGAGTTCCCCCATTCAGCCTCCTAGCCGGTATGGGAATCCTGGTTTATCTCACTCCAACGCTTCCCGCTACCCGCAGCCAGGAGCCTACTGTTCTGTGAGGCAGCCCCTTCCCTCCTTCGAAGCCTTTTGCAGTTGGAAAGACCTTCCACAAGCCTCAGGCAGCACCCCAGCCATTTCCCCCCATGGCCCCTTTGGCTGTTGTGATTTTCCAGACCCTTCACCATCCTGTTGGCTTCCGCAAGAAGGGCCTTAATTTATCAAGCTAAGATTCTGTAAGAGAGTGTCCAGCCAAGTCCCATCTAAACTTACTGAGCACCGAGGGAGTTTTTGCAGATTGCTGCGAGATTAGCCGAGCTGGCTGCATAGGCACAGTCTGTGATGTAGAAGTTTGGAGAAGCTTTGGCTCCGTGCTTTTCAGATTCATATGGAAGAAGCAACAGCATACGCTGCAAATTTCTTTCTCCAGCACCCAGAATACACTGCAGCTCATAAGCTTGTAAGTAAGTGACTCCAGGATCTGAGGCCGGGAGCTGGCGTTGATGGGGTATCCCTTTATGATGGGCACTGGCCTAGGCGTCCTCCGTATGCCTCCCTGAGTGAAAGTAAGGTCTGTGAGGGAGACAGGCAGAGAGGCAGAGGCGTGGAGAGGCCTAACAGTCCCTGTGACCGTTGAGGCCCAAAGTTATTCAGAAAGAATGTGTGTGGTTCCCTCCAGGGTGGGTGGAGCTCCAATTCCCAAGGCTGCTGTTCCCTTTTAGGGCCTGCCTGGGGGTTGGCCCTGTCATGATCTCACCGCTAGTTGAGAAGCCACAATATGGCGAATATGAATTCACTATCTTCGTGGGTCATTCATTCGCTGAGACACTGAAGAGTTTGAACACATCTTGATGTGTCCCCGGACTGGATGGTGTTCACAATCAAAAATATTTTTTCAGGCATGTAGTTTATCTATCTTGGGGTCTGTCTGCAGTGCCCTGGGCTGTCCTCAGGGAACAAAAGGTCTTCTGCTCCCTTGTATGTCCAGGATGGTTGGGGTCTGTGGGATTCATAGATCCCTTAGGCACCATGTTGAGTTCGGCAGAACATGAGTTGCCTGAACAGTGAGGTTGCCCCAGCCAGCTGGATGTCCGGAGGCCGGTTTCACACAGGGCCTCAGCTGACAGGGCCCGGTGGCGAGGGTCAGGGATTCTGGGAAAGCACCCATTTTCTTCTCTTCCCCCTCCAAAGGTTGTTCTTTATGCTGGTTTGCCTCCAACCTTTTAACTTAAGGCCCTTACTTCTGTTAACATTTGGTTCAGTTTAGTAGACATGTGTCACGTACCTGCTGTGGGGCAGGTGAATTCGGGGAACCTGGCAGGGTCCCTACCACCCACCTTCATTTTGGTGGGGAAGACGGAATGGCCTCATGTTCGTATAATGTGGGAAGTCTTGGGTAAGAGGAAAGAAAAGTATGCTGAAGCAGCCAGCACAGGGCAATGATATTTCTTTCGTCCAAATGCAGAAACATTTCAGAGTGAAAGGAGTGCTATTAATAATCATGTTGGGACACAGATATCACCTGGGCCAGTCCTGGGCCAGTGGGGGCTTATGGCCACATGGACTAGGGATGTAGTGTGGGTCACACCTGACACCGTCATCACTCATTTGCACTGCAGGACACACAGGGTGATGATGGATATAGTGCCTACAAAGAAACTGATAACTGCTTCCCCATTTTCTTGAGGAGCTGGAGAGGAAAGCATTTTCTGTGGGGACTGTGGGCTTAAAATTCTGATGAATCTTAGTTTTCCAGCCACAAGGATCTGTCATCTGTCTCACCCTGATCTCAGTTTTGAGGTTGGAGCTGGAGGTGGAAGTTTGGAGAGCTGAAAACCACCTGGCTTGTAGGATGTGCTTGGCGACAGGTAAAAGAACACTGGACTCAAAGGGCTTAATAAACAAGGTGTTTATAGACTAACGGAGCCAGAAGTCCGAAGGTAGGGGTTCTAGAGTTGGTTAATTCAGTGGGTCACGGATGATTTCAAGGAGTTCATCTAACCTTACAGGCAAGCATTTTCAGCATTTTGGCCTTTATCCTCCAGCTTGTCTCCTCATGGTCATAGCAAGGCTGCCCCTGCTCCACACATCACCTGTTCTCATGTAACTGTGTCTGAGAGTGGGTAGGAAAGTGAATTTCCCCTTGAGTTTTAATTTTTCAAGCATGGACACCTTTCCCAGAATCTCCCTGCTAGAATTTCCAGCAAGTGCCATTGTAGAAAAATGGGCAGCTACTAAAACCTTAGCTCAATGGAGGCTGAGAAAGCAAGTCTTGGTGTTTTCTGCCTCATCTATGGGAAGAGGTGAGACTGCTTGCAAGGGAATGGGGAGGAGAATCATGGTTGGGTGAGCATTGATTAATGTTTGCCTCAACAAATTTCAATATGATTTTATTGACTTATTTGGGGGAGTTGTCAGCTTTATTGAGAAATAATTGTTTATACCTTAATATAATTGAAGTGAAAAAAATGTACCCCCGGCTCTGGCAACTGATCTGCTTTCTTTCACTATAGTTTTACCTTTTTTAGTGATTATTATTTCTTAACTCATGGGTGTTGTTGGAGCATAGGACCCCAGGTATCTAATGATGCCTTTTGCATGGTCCCAGTAGGTGGGTTCTGTGCCTTCTCCCCCTGCCAGTAGCCCGTCTCCTCCTCCACCACTGGGACCAAGGGGAGACCCTGGCAGACAGAATTGTCCAGAGGCAGGGAGCCTGTGTCGCAGGTGGCCCAGACAGTAGGACTGAGGGGCCGAGGCTCTGGCTGGTTGATGGCAGACATTGGTCACCTTTGAGGATAGCTATGGGGTTGAAAGAAGAAATTGCTCCTTAGTGTGATGTGGATACCTTGGGTCCTGCAGAGTCTTGTCTGTACTGATTGGGAAGTCTGGCCCTAAAGAAGGACACTATCTCCCCTTCCTCAAACCTCTGTCCCCTTCATTCAGACAGACAGCCTGGGCCATAGGTGCCGGCCCAGTGCCCTGGGACAAATCCATCCCTGGTCAGGTCTTTATACACTCTGCTAATCTGGTCAGTTTCATCTTCCCCTCCACCTCCGGACTTGGTCTGTAAATCTTTAGGGCACTTGGCATGTGCTATCACTCCCACCATTCCTTGGGGCCTCACCTGATCTGTTCTCTGAGATCAGAAGCACCTTGATGCTATCCTTGTCTGAGTCATCTGCAGATAGATCCTAGGACGGTGCCTGCCACAGGGTCCATGCTCCGTGAAAATACATTTTTTTACAGCAAAGTTCATGTTGGTAGAAAGAGGAAAGGCACTTGCTGCTCTTGGCCATCTCCAGATTTAAAACCAGGTCATTGTGGGGGCAACATGGGACCCTGTGTGAGGTTTCTGGATCTCTACTTAATCCTTCCCTAAAGAGGAAGGAAGGTAACCCACCATGCTGTTAGGGGTGAAATTGGAACCCCCATTACCTCGAATAAGATTGTGTTTGGAGACAGAGCCCTTAAAGAGGTAATTCAGGTAAAAAGAGGTCCTACGGGTGGGCCTTAAACCAATCAACTGGTGTCCTTAAAAAAGGAGCACATGGGGGGGCCTGGGTGGCTCAGTCACTAAGTGTCTGCTTTTGGCTCAGGTCATAATCCCAAGGTCCTGGGATCAAGCCCCACATCGGGCTGCCTGCTGGGCAGGAAGCCTGCTTCTCCCTTTCTCACTCCCCCTACTTGTATTTCCTCTTTCTCTGTGTCTCTCTGTGTCAAATAAATAAATAAAATCTTTTAAAAAAATTTTTTAAAAGGGCATAAAGACAGAGGCAAGAAACAGAACTAGGACACCTGAGAGATGAGGACAGAGGGGGAAGGCGGCCATCTACAAGTCAAGGAGAGACAAGTCAAGGTTTTCCCAGAGGAAACCGTCCATGCTGGTCTTCATCTCGGCCTTCTAGCCTCTGGAACTGTGGGAACACAGAAGTCTCTTGTGTAGGCTTTCCTAGTCTGTGCTACAACTCCAGGTGTGTGTGTGACTCCCAAACCTGGACTTTTCTCTCTGAGCGGCTGTGTTTGCACAGCAGGGAAGATGTCTCTCAACCCAGGCATTGAACAGGTGGTAGTTCTCCTGACAACCCTGGGCCAGTTTATTTGTTGGTTATTACAGTTATGAGTACTTAGTGAGCCCTTCACTTGTGTTTCATTAATTAGCCTTCACAGCCTCTCTTCTATAGTTGAGAAAAGGAAGGCACAGAGAGGGTAAGTAATTTACCCTCGGTCACACAGCTCCTAGGTGATGTAGTCAGTTTTGCTTGAGTTTTGCCTCTGAAGCATCACCCACAGAGATGGGCAGGTTGTGCTGAGGTTTCCTTGCAGTGATCTGAAAAGGTCACTGGTCTCAGGTCTGCTACTGGTGACCTGGGTGACCTTGGGCAACTCACATCATGATTGATGTTTTCTCCTCAGTGACCTCAGGGATTGGATGAAGAATTATCCAACATCCCTGCTTGTTTCCCTCTGAGGTCCCCAGTGCTCCAGAGTAGGGATTAGGTCCTCAGCCTGGACTGGCGTAGGGAAGGAAGGGACCCTGTGATGTCATCTTTGACATTTGCGTACACCGAAGACAGCAGCTCAGGAGCTGCCTTATTTGGCCATTTGGACGAATGGCTTGGCAGCTTGCTCCTTCCCTATAGAATTAATTTTTTCAATAAGGTAGACATTATCTCTGCCCCATGCCAGGCCCCGTTCTAGGTCTGTTAAGGATGTGGGCTTTGAGTGAGACCCACTGAAGGGGATGGGGAAAGGGTTGCTGGGGAGTCATGTAATGTGTTTTCTTCCTCCGGGTGAAACGGAAGTGGTTGACTGTGGCCACATTCATGCTGGAGAGAAACCAGCCATGGGGGAGGAACCTTGGGAGCCCACGTTGAGCCCAAGTCCTCTGCATCCTGGCCCATCTGGTTTCCATTTCCTGTTTGAGCCAGGTGGAAGGCAGGTGCGGGTGAAGGTGAGAACAGGGCGAGAACAAGGTGAGAACTGGGATTCCACAGGCTGAAAATGGGTCAGTGAGAACAAGAGGAAGGTTGGCTGGGCTGCTTAGGGACACTGTTGGGGACCTGGTTTTAACCCGGGCAGCACCGCTCCTGGTTTATCCTCATAGGGTTTTAGTGATTTTTTTAGTTACCCCATTAAAGCCAAGTTTATTTAATGTATCTGTAATGGATTTCAGACCCAGAAAAGCACTGTGTCAAGTTTCTAGTTCCCCCATGGCCTGCGCATGATCTCCACAGTTCCCGAATCCCCATGCTCTGGCTCCAGCATTCAGAGGCCTTCAGATCCCAGTGGGTGTGAGTTCACTGAGCAGGCTGCTTGCTGTGGATGGGTAACTGTCCATTATCACCTCGGAGCGTGCCCTTGTCAGAAGCACGGGGTCATTACTCCTGATGTTCTTGGGAGTTGGCAGGGCTAATGTGCTTCTTCCATTGGGGAGACCGAGGCAAGAGAAACCAGTGAGAAAACAAATTAAGGGCTGGTTCTCCATTCAGGAAGCACCCTTAACTTTTATGCCTCTGAGTAAGGCATTCATTCTTCCGATGGAGTGTGGGCTGATTTTCATTTGACTATCTATGACTTGCAAACAATTACAACTTTTAAAAAATTTACAACATTTAAATGTGCCTCCAAGGGGAAGAAAAAGTCCGTGGAACTTGTGATCGCACTGTTGCTTAACAGGATGCTAAGTTTAATAAAAAGTCGATACAAGGTCAATAATAATATTATAGCCAGTGATAGGAGCAGGACGGACAACTCCAAGGTCGTGAATTTTGGGAAAGGCTGCATAAGCAAGTTGGGTTGGGTTTATGTCACTTGGCATTGGGACAGTTTTGAATAATAGATGTTCCATTTCAGCCTGAGGCTACCTCTTTTCATGTACCAAGTGTGGGTTCCTAAATATTTATTTATTCATATAAAACATTTATATATATGGCCGTAATTTGTATTCATAGAACATGGTCATTAACTGAAGACAACCTCAGTAAATATTTTTGTAAAGCAAAGAGTCCTTTTATACAGTCTCCAATTTTTTTCAAAAGCAGACGTTTTGTAAATTTAGACTTTCTAAACTGTAACTTCTGTCATCCAGGATTTTGATAACCAGAAACTTCTTTTTTTTTCTTTTTAAGACAAGGATGTCATACATCCTGCTTTTTCATTTTTTTAAGATTTTATTTATGTAGGGGTCCCTGGGTGGCTCAATGAGTTAAAGCCTCTGCCTTTGGCTCAGGTCATGATCCTGGGGTCCTGGGATCAAGCCCCCCATCAGGCTCTCTGCTCCGCGAGAAGCCTGCTTCCTCCTCTCTCTCTCTCTCTCTCTTTCTCTGCCTACTTCTCTGCCTGCTTGTGATCTCTGTATGTCAAATAAAAAAGATTTTATATATGTATTTATTTGTCGGAGAGAGAGAGAGCACACAAACAGGCAGAGTGGCAGGCAGAGGCAGAGGCAGAGAGAGAAGCAAGCTCCCCACTGAGCAAGGAGTCTGATGTGGGACTCGATCCCCGGACCCTGGGATCATGACCTGAGCCGAAGGCAGCGGCTTAACTGACTGAGCCACCCAGGTGTCCCAACCAGAAACTTCTTAATTGGCCCTTGAATAACCTCAGCACAATGACAGTTAATATATTTAATTGTCAGAAAGGTTTAGCATCTCTTGTGCTATGGTAAAGAGTGTTCTGTTTGACATCCATTCACCAACCACTAATAAATACTCCTGTCTAAAGGTAACTAAGAGGCACATTTTACGTCTAACTCATTCCAATAAACCCGTCAGAGTTTTGCTGCTCAAATTCAGGTCATCTGGAAGAGTTATCCTGAAGTTGAGATAATGACTTATCCCACTAGACTCAACATTTTTAGGCCAGTATCATCTCTTCCACATCGTGAGCCATGGTGACTATATTTTCTGAATGAAAAATCAGGTTGTGCGTTTGAATATGTGAAATCAGGACTTCTCTCAACTGGCATCTTATGTCTGAATTGGGACTCTGGGGTCTCATTCTCAAATTTGTTGTTATGCTCATATGAATTAAAAAAATTTTTTTTTGATAAAAAGTATTGGCCCTATCTCCTGAGATATACTTTCCCTTTTCTAGTTCTCCCCAAAATATCTTCGCACCTTATGATTCTGCTCCCAGTACGATGTGTGTATGGGATTTCCACACCACCAAGCAATCCCCTGACACCAACTGGGTAGTCTACAATTGAGCTCCATTCTGGCACTGTCTCCCTGGAAATAGGTCAGATCCCACAGGTTAAGGACTTAGTCCTACAAAATACCTCCTTTTCCCAGAGATAGCATCAGATCCCAAAGGTTAAAGGCTCAGTTCTATAAGACCCTCCATACTGCCACCCACCCCCCAAACACACCAGATTCAGACACTGTGCTTCTGACTGACTATAGATTGGAGGTTCCAATGACCCTGCTCCTTAAGTTCCATTGGTTTGTTACAGTGGCTCCCAGGACTCCAAGAAACATTTTGCTTACTAGGTTACTGATTTATTATGGAAGGATATAACTCAGGAACAGCCAGATGGAAGAGATGCATAGGGTGGCGTGTATAGAAAGACCCCAGAGCTTCCATGACCTCTTGGAGCATGCTGTTCTCCCGAATCTTCATGTGTCCACCAACCTGGAAGCTCTCTGAACCCTGTCGTTGGGTTTTTAGGGAGCTTGATTACAGAGGCATGATTGATTAAGTCATTGGCCATTGGCAATGGATTCAACCTCCAGCCCTTCTTCCATCTCCTGAGGTCAGGGGGTGGAATCGAAAGTTCCAGCCCTCTAATCACAGGGCAAGTTCCACGGCAAGGAGCCCCGTCCTTAGGTGCTTTCCAAGAGTCCCCTCATTAACAGAACCTACTTTGGGTGGAAAAGGGCTTATTAGGAATGCAAGACCTTTTTCTCTCATAAATTCCAAGGGTTTTAGGAACTCTCTGCTAGGAACAGTAGATGACCAGATCTATGTCTGTTATTATAAATCACAATATCATATTCCTTTCTCTGCACAACAGAATGTGAAATCTGGGGCCTGTATTCTCATCCCAGCCTCCAGATTCCTAACAAACAAAACAGTATTTTCTTGAGTTACCCGTGGAAGTGAATAACTTTGTGACCCGAGCAAGCAGTTGACATGTAAGAGCCTATTCTAGTTCGTATGGCTATGCAACAAAGCACCCTAAAATTTAGTGACTTAAACAAAAAGAGTCATTAATTCTGCTCATGAGTCTGCAATTTGGGCAGTGCCCAGCAGATGCAGCCTGACTGTATCCGCATGGTGTCCGCTGGGCTGGCTCAGGCCGCTCCCAGAAGATCTCTTCCAAGATGGCTCAGTCCCATGGCCGGCAAGATGGGCCGGCCATCGGTTCTTCTCCATGGAGCTGCTCGGGCTTCCTCTGAGCATGGTGGCTGGCTTCCAAAGTCAATGTCTCAAGAAACAGGAAGGAGAAATGGCCGATTTCTTCCAGGCTGGGCCTGGACACTGGCTCACTTGTCACTCCCACATGCTGTTGGTCATGCAGTCCCTGAGTCTGAATTCCTGGGGAAGGGACAGAGACCCCATTTCTTAATGCGACCAGAGTCAGACATTCTGGGGGTCATGTTTAAACCACCAGAGCTGGTCTCACAGAGACAGAGCACCCTTCCTTCTCACAGACCCTCACCGAGACGCAGATTTTATCTGCTCATCACCATGGTGTGTGGAGGGATGAAGAAAGAAATGTTTCTAAAACCCCTTTTGTTCGGTTTAAATTCTGTGAAGTCCCTTTTATATTGTAGTTCTGTAACAAGTGGCTTGCCCTTGTCATGGGTATGGGGAAGGGGCTGTACTTAATCACTCCCAGAATTCACTGAAATAAGGACACCCGGGCCCCTGGCTGTCCTGGGTGGGACCCTTCCCCTGCATGGCAACCCACTTAGCGTCCTTCTCGGAGCAATCCTATAGTGACAAGCTCCTGGGCTGCCGGCTGGGGGGCTATCGAGATGAATCATGGGACACCCCTCCCCTGGGCCTCACCTTCACCGAGCCCAGAGTGTGTGTCATAGATGGAAAGTGGTGGCCTCCGTGTCACTTCTTGCGGTGTGCTCTTTAACTGGCAGAACACCACGAGCATGTTCTGAATGCAGGGTTGATTTCTCTCTCCCTTTCTGGGCTCTCCATTTTTACACAGGGCCTAGGAGGGCAGAGACCTTGGTTCCAGCTGTCAAATAACTCCCTGCTGTGTCCTCCTCATCTGTAAAGTAGGGCATTGGGTCTAGTCCAAGGGTTGGTAAATACAAAAGGCCCACAGACCCAAGCTGGCCCAATGCATGTTTTTCTTTCTTTCTTCTTCTTCTTCTTCTTCTTCTTCTTTTTTTTTTTTTTAAGATTTTATTTATTTATTTGAGAGAGAAAGAGAGAGCGTGAACAAAAGTTGGGAGAGGGGCAGAGGGAGAAAGAGAAGCAGACTCCACGCAGGGCTCCGTCCGTACCAGGCCCCTGGAATCATGACCTCAGCCAAAGGCAGACCCTTAACTGATAGAGCCACGTGGGCCCCTCCCCGACCCTGCCTGGTTTTCTAAGTGAAGTTTTACTGGAACACAGTCACACCTATTGCTGGGAGCCTGTCGGTGGCTGGCCCTCGCTCCTTGCAGCAGAGACTGTATGGCCCACAAAGCCTAAAATATTTATCCTCTGGCACTTCACAGAAAGTTTGTGGACCCCCTGGTCTAGAAAAATGCTTTTCAAACTAAATTTTAGCCACAAAATTGTTTCTTCGAATAGCTTTTAACACTTTTATTGACCAGTAAATCAATTCTAAAATTTGCTGTATGTCAGGTACTGTACCAGGTGCTTTAACAGTATCAACGGGTTTAATCCTTATAAAACCCCTCTGAGATGGCTGTTAGTATCCTCCCCGTTTTAGAGAAGAGAAAACTGAGACAGGGTTACCAGAGAGGTTAAGTAACTTCCCTAAGATCACACAGCTGATGAGTAACAAGAGCAAGATTCAGATTCAGCAGTCTGGCTCTGGAGTCCATGTACCTACCCACTGCTCCATGCTGCTGCTCCCTGGTGTTCCCCTGTGATGATTGGGTAGAGTGGGGCCAGCTGGCTAGAACCGAGGTGGGGATGATCAGTTTTTTCCCCTCATACCGTGGCTCCTCTCTCTGCCCACAGGGCAAATCATACCTGATGATCTCGGGAAGCTATAAGGGTAAGGTCCTAATCTTGGAGAGGGGACTTTAGCTTGTTTTGCCTTCAACAGGAGGCCTTGACCCTGGTTTTTGGAAGCTCAGGCAGGCCAGGATTTGCAGAGAGCCCTGTTCTCTGGGAGTAAGGACTCCAGACAAACACCATTTCTAGATGATCGTAATTATGCCCAATAAAAATGAGTGCTCGGAGACCCAGGTCCGTATTCCAGAACAATCACTGGCAGAAGGCATCTTTCAATTAATTGCAGTGCCCCCAAACAAGTATTAAAACCAATAAATCTATTTGGAGCCAGTTCTTAGGGTCAGAGTGATTTACTTCAGAATGGAGCCATAAAATTCAACAAGGGCTGACTTCCCATGCTGAATGTCACCTTCCTAGTTCCCTCCTACCAGCAACGGGGAGGGGGGGGGGAGGGGGGGTTAGAAGGTTAATGGCAGCATTTCCTGGGGGGAGGGGAGCCTGGGGCTGCAGGAGGGCCCTTGGGGGTCTTCCCTGTATGCAAATTATCTGTCTTAACTGAGCCCTCCTTTCCCATAGGTGAGGAGCCTGCAGGGATAAAATACAGCCTTCCCTGCCCTTTGGAAATGCTCTTTAGAGCTGGGGAGGTGAGGGTGACTCACTTTTACTGCCCATGGAGCACTGACCTTGATCTTGGTGGAGGTTTGAAGGTGACCGGATTCTTGGGGGAGTTTATTCTTTGGTGTTTGGCTGGTCTCAGCAATGGTATCTATTTAGTTTGGTGATTTAAAAGGATCCCTGGTTCTTAGTGGACCCCCACCCCTGCCCCCGTCCCTGGCCAGTAGCTCCTCTGCCCTAGACAGAGGGGGTCTGCCCTATTTTGAGGTTTCTGCTGTTTCTGCCTTTCCTCGTGGGCCTGTGTTCCTGCCTGCCTCAGTGGGGCTTGGGACTCCCAAGTGTGTGTAGTCTAGGCTCTTTCCAGGGGTTCCCTTCCTGTCCCAGGTCCCTGGCCTTGCCTTCTCCCCCAGCCAGCAGCACACTGCTTCTCTGACTTCCCCAGAATGATGAAAGAATCTTCTTAACAAAGAGACATCCCAGTTCCTTCTCTGCAGGAGATTTTTGATATGGGGGAGTGGGGTTTAAATTCTTCAGATTATTTTGACTACTCTCAGGCCACTTTGCTCTCGTGGTTTATCCAAATTGGGTTTTCCCTTGTCCTCATGAGCCTGCTTTTCAGAAATGCTCCCTCCTTGTAGTCCCTCTGTCTTAGGCATGGCCAGAGTCCATCCTTGGGAGGCCCAGAGGCCCAGGAGGTCCAAAGCAAAAGGGGCTTTTGTGGGAGTGGGTGGTATTCCTCCTTTTCCTAAATGCTTTGCTTGCCACCTGGAATGCCAACAGGGGCCTTGCAGGCCTGAGGGGTGAGACCGCCCATGTGGGGATGGCCACAGGTCTGTGTCCCCATCTTGGGGTATCTCCATGGGCTACAGACGGCCCCTCCCCAGGCCCTGATAGGGGTCTCCAAAGCCTGGCTCTCCTCTAGATTCTCCTAGAAGAATATTTGACCTCATTCACCTAATAACTAACTAGACAGAAAACAGCAGATACTTGAATAAAATGAAGCTGTTTAATTTGGGGGGATATTTTGGGAAATAGAAGCTTGGTTCTCATTGAAGATACCTCATTAGTCCGCGTAGATTTTTCACAGCTTAAAAATGTTACTGAAAATCCGGTGCTACCACTGCATTAAACATCCACTTAAAATCTTTAAAATAGGGCGCCTGGGTGGCTCAGTGGGTTAAGCCGCTGCCTTAGGCTCAGGTCATGATCTCAGGGTCCTGGGATCGAGTCCCGCATCGGGCTCTCTGCTCGGCAGGGAGCCTGCTTCCCTCTCTCTCTCTCTCTCTCTGCCTGCCTCTCCATCTACTTGTGATTTCTCTCTGTCAAATAAATAAATTAATTAATTAAAAAAAAATCTTTAAAATATATATATATAAACATTTAAAGAAGAGAATTGCCACCTCATCACTTGAACTTTAGGGTAATTTTTGCATTTGCTCCCTTTCCCCCTTGAATGGCAATGGCTGCCTTGCAGGTTTGTTAAATAATTTTGAATACTTCAGTGGCCCAGGTTTTTCATTTGTTTCAAGTCCTGTTTCTTGTGGCTGAGCCCCCAGTTTCCATAGACCAGAGCAGCGTGTCACCGTGGACTGTCCCCTTGTAGTCTGTGCTTCCCGGCTGTCCAGGCCTTTGTGCTAAGGGAAACGGCCAGGATGTATCACCCTCTTAAATAACGCCAGCTGCCACTCATCTGTACCGAGGACCCTCTTGCCTTCTATGTGGGCTAGCACAATGATGCTCTGAGAGATTAGGTCTCACGCAGACTTTGCAGCTGACACCGGGACCAGAGGCCTCATTCTCTCCGTCTCAACTCATGCTCTTTCTACCTCACCCCAGAACCAGCCGCAGACACAGACCAGTCTTCGAGCTTTAGTTCTGTAGAATGCAGCAATAATAGTGCCTCTTTCCTAGGACCACTGCAAGGCCGAAGTGGGCGGGTGCATGTGCTTAGGACCGGGCTTGCTGACAGTACGGTGAGCTCTTAGGAGGGGTAGTAGGACCCCCACTATGCGCTGGATGCGTTGAGGGACAGATGGATCGTGTGGCTGGGGCGCATCCAGAAATGCAGGTAAAACCCCAGCCCAAAGAAGGATCATGCAAGGTGGGAAGACTGGGCTGGTGTATGTGACCTCCTGACTGTCTCTCCCATCGGCATCTCAGGGCCCAGATGTCACCACCTTTTCTTTGCCAGCGCAGGTCGACCAGCAGGCCAAGGATGAACACGAGGCAGCCTATAGAGCTGAACTAATGATTGTTTTCGGGAACATGGTGCCCCTTACCCAGGGATCTCGGCATGCTCTGTATGCTTTTTTCAGCAGTGCTGCGGGCCCATTTCACAGACCAAGGCTGTGGCCACTGGGCATTCTGGCTCCCAGCCTTGCCTCACATGCTACAGTTTGTGTCACTGAGCACGCGCGCGCGCACACACACACGCGCACAGATCACCAACAGGGGAAGTGTGTGGTGCGTGAATGAGGGGGAATTTGTTCACTCATTCAGTCGGTATACCCTTCAATATCCTGAATCCCAGTCTAGCTGCTGGGATGCGGCTGTGGGCAGGACCGAACCTCCTGGAGCTCTCTGACCACAGATGAGGGCACGCTCTGAAGGGGAATAAAGCAGGGCCAAGGGCCGGGGGTTTGAGAGAGGAACAGTGAACAGAAGGTAGTAAGGGCGGAGTCCTGAAGGAAGTGGGGGGTATCCGGGAGGGTCTGGAAGCATTGTCTGCTTGAGGAGCTTGACCACTAGGACTGAAGGGAGTGAGCAAGGGGAAGGGGGTGGCCAACTGGCAGTGAGGCTGCAGGGGCCAGGTCTTGCGTGGGCTTGGATGAACTTGAACTCATTAGTAATGGAGGAAGCCTCTGGAGGTGTTGAAGGGCGTGGTGTGCAGGGTGTGAGCTGAGACCATGTGGATTGGATTGTTACCTGGGGAGGGAGCTCTCCCTCCCGACCTTGGCCCTGAGCTGTGACTTGGGAACCTCCCACATGTCCTATATTTCTGGCTTATCCAGGGACCTCTTGCCCTGAACCCTTGAGGAAGGCCGCCCCCATTCTGGACATTGCAGCGATCTAGGGACTGACATACCCCTCTCCAGAATGCTGGGCCCCAGCCCCTGTGGCGGTGTGCTTCTGCAGAATCCCGTCTCCTGACTGGGAGCTTCTGGGACTCAGTGCCTCTTTGTGCTCCTTTCCATGAATGGCGCAGAGGGGCCTCCCCAAAGCTGATAGGGAAGAGAGGAGGCAGATCCCCAGATTAGGGGGCCAGCACCTCAGGGAAGGCACTTAGAAGGGAAGGAGCTATTTCCAGGGCCAGGCCGGGCTCTCGGAGGTCAGGGGTCGGTGGTTGGGGATGGAGAGGTTGGTCTCATTGTGACGCAGCAGGGACATTAGGGACACCAGGAACACCCTTCCAATGCTGTGGGCAGTCACCCTATTCCACTGTTTGGTTTGGGAGGTGACAGCTAGGATGGCAGCTGATGCCTGGGGGCCAGCCTCTTCCCCTCACTTGCCTCTTGGAGAGATGTTTCCCTTTGGGGTAGG
Source organism: Mustela nivalis (assembly GCF_964662115.1). NCBI lineage: Eukaryota > Metazoa > Chordata > Mammalia > Carnivora > Mustelidae > Mustela > Mustela nivalis. The sequence goes on along the minus strand of NC_139033.1, from coordinate 44,529,079 downwards.
AGTTCCAGTTCTTTGTCTCATCCAGAAGGAAACGATAGCTTTGGAACCGCTGCAGAAATCCCCTTGAGGGTGGCTTCGGCTAGATGACAGGACAGGGACTTTTTGCAAGGGATAAGTAATGCTGGAGCCTAGAGGACAGGACTTGTGGCACCCGTCTTTGGCTAGCAGTACCCCATAGCCAGGAACCCACTTAGGTCAAGACCAGGCTGAGAAACTATAGATTTGGATTTGGATCCAATCATTAATTTTTTTTTTAAGATTTATTTATTTGAGAGAGAGCATGGGGGGCAGAGGGAGAGGGAGACAAGCAGACTTCCCAGTGATCAGGAGGAGCCCTCTTCGGGGCTCGATCCCAGGACTCTGAGATCATGATCTGAGCCAAAATCAAGACTCAGATGCTTAGCTGACTGAGCCACCCAGGCGCCCCTCGATCATTAAAAATTTTTTTAAGTCTATGAAACAGGTAGTCAAAGAGTGTATGGTCTCATTTATTCAACAGACTTACTCAATAGTTAATTTTTTTTTAAAAGATTATTTATTTATTTATTTTCAGACAGAGATCACAAGTAGGCAGACAGGCAGAGAGAGAGAGAGAGAGAGAGGAGGAAGCAGACTCCCTGCAGAGCAGAGAGCCCAATGCAGGGCTCGATCCCAGAACCCTGGAATCATGACCCGAGCTGAAGGCAGAGGCTTTAACCCAGTGAGCCACTCAGGCACCCCAATTTTTTTTTTTTAAAGATTTTATTTATTTGACAGAAAGAAAGATCACAAATAGGCAGAGAGGCAGGCAGGGGAGCAGGAAAGCAGGCTCCCTGCCGAGCAGAGAGCTCGATGTGGGGCTCAATCCCAGGACCCTGAGATCATGATCTGAGCCGAAGGCAGAGGCTTTACCCCACTGAGCCACCCAGGCGCCCCGCCACCAACAGATAATTTTGAGCAGCAACTATGCGCCAGGCTTTTTTCTAGGAATGAGGAATATAGCAAATGAACAAAAGAGACAAAAATGCTTGCCCTCATTGTCTGGTCTTGTAACAAGAGGTCATGTTAAGAAAGACCCCTGAGATCTTTAAACAGTAACACTTGGAGTTCATGTAAGCATGATTTAAGGATCATCAGCTTTGTGATAGGCAGCATGGTGGGGTGGTCCGGATGTGCAGGGAAGCAGGAACGGTGACATCGGAGGATACTCTTGTGATATGGCAGGTGTCAGGGAAGAATGAGATTCTGCTTACAAAGTTGAACTTGTAAACAGCAATTTCTGAACACGTTGATACTGCAGAGGTAAGTTATCCAGCACTGGTGTTCCAGTGGGTCGAGTGATACTGAGTCTTTTCTTTGTGCCCTGGTACATGTGACTGGTGGGAAGATGTGCTCCCTGCTCTAGGGACTGACATGGTTAAGCAGTTTGTAAACAAAACATGGGCAAGTCTGTTCATAGTCACCTCCCGTGGCTGGGCTGGAGAGCTCTGGAAAGAACTCGATGAGAGCAGTCAGGGAAGGCTTCCTGGAGGAGGTGGCTCCTAGTCAGAAAGAAGTGAACAAGGAGCCTGGGCAGCTCAGGTCATGATCTCAGGGTCCTAGGATGGAGTCCCACCGCATCAGGCTCTCTGCTCAGCAGGGAACCTGCTTCCTCCTCTTTCTGACTGCCTCTCTGCCTACTTGTAATCTTTCTCTGTGTGTCAAATAAATAAATAAAATCCTTAAACATAAATAAATAAATAAGAAAGAAAGAAGTGGACAAGGTGTTTTCAGAGGTGATGACATGTGAGCATGGCCTGGTCCTTTGGGCAGTCTGGCCTGTTACAGTTGAGTTGGTGGTGGAAGTAGGTTTGGAGGTGCAATTAGGGTTGGAGGTTTGAGGGCAGGGGGTAGTGCAGACCAGTGGGTGCTTGACTGGTCCACTGAAGGTTTTGCAACAGAGGATAACCTGGTGATTTTGAGTACTTAAGGGGTCAGCGATGATGGGAGGGAACTGGGAGCAGAGGAGTGTGAGTCCAGGCAACCAGGGTCCTATCCAACAAGTCACAGGGTCCCCCACTCTTTCTGTGCTGCAGTTTACCTCATGTGTAAAATGAAAAGAAGCTTTATAATCCTGGCCATTTCACAGATGAGTTGTGTGAGTCATCACTTTAAGAATAGATGTCACAGGGCACCTGGGTGGCTCAGTTGGTTGGGCCGCTGCCTTCGGCTCAGGTCATGATCTCAGGGTCCTGGGATCGAGTCCCACATCGGGCTCTCTGCTCAGCAGGGAGCCTGCTTCCCCTCTCTCTCTGCCTGCCTCTCTGCCTACTCGTGATCTCTCTCTGTCAAATAAATAAATAAATAAAATCTTTAAAAAAAAAAAAAGAATAGATGTCACAATGCTTTAAAAAAAAAAAAAGGAAAGTAAACTGTTAATTCAAGAAAGAAATTCAGGCGCGTCTGGTGTCAGGATCCCCTTCTCACTTCAGCTTTCTGTGCCTCGGAGACAGGCAGAAGTGAGAGAGGAATCTCATATGCCTGTGGGGAGATGACAGGGGCCGTGCATCAGAGAACCGGGGGTGGGTGGTGAGCCCAGCAGCATGCCGCCTCGCTTCCGCAGGTCGTCCTCCCAGGACCCCCCAAGGAAGGGAACTGCTAGGACCCTGAGCCAGAACTGCAGTCCCGGGGTCACACAGCTCATCGGCGGTGGAGCCCGGCAGCTAAAACAGGGCACTGACGGGCTCTCCGGTGTTAGTCTGCGAGGACTGCCGTAACGGAGTGCCACACACGGGGGGGCATCAAACAGAGAGATTCGTTTTCTCACACTTCTGGAACGGCAAGTGCAAGGTCAGGGTGTTAGTAGGGAGGATTTCTCCCCAGCCTCCCTCCTCAGCTTAGGGATGGCCGCTTCTTGCTGTGTCCTCACATGGCCTTCCTTCTGTGTGTGTCTGTGTCCTGATCTCTTCTAAGGAGACCAGTCGTTATGGATTAGGGCCCACCCTGATGACCTCATTTTACTTACTTATGTCTTTATGGGCTCCTTCTCCAAATGTAGTCATATTCTGAGGTGTGGGAATTAGGGCTTTGACGTATGACTGGAGGGGAAGGGGACACAGTTCAGCCTACAACACATTCATTCAACATTTCAGAATTTCGGAGTTCATTCAGAATGTGCCCTTTTGAGCAGAAAGGCACACTCCTGGAGGCGAAAGGGGTGAGAGTTGTGCAGTTTCTGGGGGCTGCCAGGGACCTGATTTGGGGACAGGGGCCCCACTGAGAGATGGACAAGGAGGACGCAGGCAGAGGAGTGAGTGGTCTGGGTGCCCAGGAAACTTGAATTGGAGTCACTTAAGGAAACTTTATAAATGAAAGGACCCCTGAACTTCAAAAAATTCAGTTAATTTCCTTTTTTTAAAAAAGATTTTACTTATTTATTTGACAGAGCCAGAGAGCATAACTGGGGGGCAGGGGGATGGCAGAGGGAGAGGGAGAAGCAGGCTCCACACTGAGCAGAAAGCCTGATGTGGAACTTGACCCTAGGACCCTGGGATCATGATTTGAGCCAAAGGCAGACGCTCAACTGACTGAGCCACCCTAGCCCAACCCCGCCCCCCCCCCATTAATGTGCTTTATAAAAGATTTCATAACAGGTTTCCTTTACATACCCAACCTCACTCGTATACTTAGAAAAGTGATTTGACTTAACAGCATGTGATTAAAGTAGTATGTTTCCAGAGCATAGCCATTAAAAGCAGGAGGGACAGCCTGTAATTAAGATTTTGCTGAACCTCCTTCCTCCAAAGACCAGTTCGGTTCACAACAGCTGACAGTTAAAGCAGCTGAGACACTCCTGGGCCTCTAGGTCCTTCTGCTCTAGACAATTGTGTACCCAGACTTGAGTGGCCTTGGGAAGGCCAGCGCTGACCACCGGGTCCCTGCCTGAGGCTGGGTCATGTCGCCTCCTGCCCTAAGGCCTCGTCTTATATCTCAGTGGCAGCCACTCAACCTAGTCCTCCTTGACGTGTTTCTCGGGGATAGGGACTGGACCCCAGTTCGTTAGAGGGCAGGGAGACAGATGAGTGAATCCAGAGTGTTGACCAAACCTCGTGTGAGCAGCCTCAACCTGTAAACATTTGACTCCTCCCCCCAGAGCTGTCAACATGCCCAGACAGACTGACCAACTTCTAGTCCTTCCTGTAAGTGGAACATGTTGCCTGGTATGGGGAGGAAGCAGAGATCCGAACGGGGCTCCTTACCCATTCCCGAGCGGGGCCACGGTGAGGCTAAGAGGGGGGAGCACGTATCACCAGGGGAAGAATGTGTGTGACCGACTCATTTGCAGGGAAGCATGTCCTGATTCTCAGAGCGTAAAAGCCAGCAATTACTAGAAAGAAGAACACTTGTCATCTGAGGCGGAAGAGACTGGATTTAATAAAGCCAGTTGCTGTCTAGGTGTTAGATTCTGACTCTGTCCTACCTTCATGAATATATTTTTTTAAAGATTTTATTTGTCAGAGAGAGAGAGAGAGAGAGCACAAGCAGAGGCAGAGGGAGAAGCAGACTCCCCATGGAGCAGGGAGTTGGATGTGGGGCTCAAACGCAGGATCCTGGGATCATGACCTGAGCCAGAGGCAGACACTTAACCGACGGAGTCACCTTAACTTCTTAGATGACATTGGCCCACAATTTGTCTTCTTGATTATTTTTTGAATCACAGTTATACTGTGCTAATAAAATGAGTTACCAAGTGGGGGTGGGGGGAGAAAGTCAAGGGGGTGCCAGGGTGGCTCAGTCAGTTAAGCATCTACCTTCAGCTGAGGTCATGATCCCAGGGTCCTGGGATCCAGCCCGAAGTCGGGGCCCCTGCTCAGTGGGGAGCCTGCTTTTTCCTCTCCCTCTGTCTGTCACTCCTCCTGTTTGTGCTCTCGCTCTTTCTTTCAAATAAATAAATAAAATCTTTTTAAAAAATATTAGAACTGGGGCATCTGGGTGGCTCAGTGGGTTAAAGCCTCTGCCTTCAGCTCAGGTCATGATCTCAGGGTCCTGGGATTGAGCCCTGCATCGGGCTCTCTGCTCAACAGGGAGCCTGCTTCCTCCCCTCTCTCTCCCTCTGCCTGCCTTTCTGCCTGCTTGTGATCTCTATCTGTCAAATAAATAAATAAAACCTTTAAAAATAATAATAATCGTAATAAAACTGATTTAAGAAAAAAAGAAAGTCAAGCACTTAGTCCCTGGCCCAAAGGGATATGCAGACTAGGGGAGGGGACAGACAAGTGGCCCATAGAGGGAGAAGCCCGGGTCTGGGGTTTCTGGAGGGGGCCTGGTCTGGCTTGGGGAAGTCAGGGAGGGCTCCTTATGGAAGGGCTGAGTTATGTTGAGAGTTAAATCAAAGGGTGCAGAGGGGGATCAGTCTGGCTAAGAGGTGGGGAGAGGAGTGCTTAAGGCAGAAGGCTTATGATGTGCAAAGGCCCATGGTGAGGACATGTGTGCGAGTGGGGGTGAGTCAGCTACTTTTTAGGACACAGACTTGGAGGGGAGTGGCTGGAGGTGAGGACTAGGGCTGCTGAGGTGAGCAGGTCCCCGGGTTGGGCGACCACAGTGCTGGGCAGTCGGGACAGCCCCATCCCTTAACTTAGTGCTCTGAGGGCTCATTCAGACCTCATTGACATCCAAGCTGGAGGATTTGTTCTTTGATTCTGCTGGGGGGGTGTGGATGGCCTCCTTGTCCTTCTGACCAGGCCGCCTAGTTGTTTCCTGAGCTGTGGCTGCCTCTACCCCTTCATGCCAGTGCAGATCTCTTCAAAGCCTGGCAGCTTCACTGTTTAGGGTGTAGACGCCAACTCCAAGGAGCCAACCCATGCATATTGGTTAGTGCCAGAGACCAGAAATAACCAGGGTTGTTTAAGATGGAGATTATTCATCGCTTGCATAAAAGGTAGGCTGAGGGCGCCTGGGTGGCTCAGTCACTTCATTGTCTGCCTTCAGCTCAGGTCATGATCCCAGGGTCCTGGGATTGAGCCCCACATCGGGCTCCTTGCTCAGCAGGAGTCTGTTTCTCTCTTCCCTGCTGCTCCCCCTGCTTGCATACACACTCTATCAAATAAAGAAATAAAATCTTAAAAAAAAAAAAAAAGGTAGTCTGACCCAAGCTGGTGTGCTGGTTCCGCAATCTAGTCCATTTCCAGCTTTTGGCTCCATCATCCTTTGCATGTGGCCCCTTTACTCAAGGTCAGCTCATAGTCCAATGGGGGGGGGGGTACCAGCCACATGGGCAAGGAGGAGGAGGAACTGGCATCAGTTTTCATTGGGCCACCCCATGTGCAAAGGAGTCTGGGAAATGTTGTTTTCAGCTGAGCAAATTACCCAAGGTTCTGTTTGTCAGGAAGGGGAGAATGGATACTGAGTATCCACCAGCAGCCTTCTGTAAGAGTGAGCTGAGGAGGACCAGCAGCTGGCTGTGCATGTCAGTTCCTCCTCTGCAGCACCCAGCACCAAGGCGGGCACAGGGGATGCCACCGAAGGGGCCGATGGACTGAGACTGTGTCACAGGGGGAACTCCAGTTCTGATTAGCCCCCCGCAAGCCCAGATGACCAGGCACGCTGTATTTGAGTGCATCTCAGAGAAAAGCAGGACTGCATGGGCTGGAGGTCTCATCCTACTTCTTTACCTTTGTTAGCTTCTTCAAGCCTCAGTTTCTCCCTCTTCAGAAAGGGGATACTCCTACTGGGCAGAATTGAGACAAGGGTCAAATGAGACTCTAGACTGCACAGAACTATATACTTGTG